>NC_083113.1:14993055-15658422 GCF_949774975.1 Lagenorhynchus albirostris | reverse complement strand
ATATGAAGTGTAAGAGATGAGATTTGAGAAAAGGCTTTTCCACATTTACTACAGTCAAAGGGTTTCTCACCTGTATGACCTCGTATATGTATAGTAAGGGAGGAACTTTGGGAGAAAGCTTTTCCACATTTATTACATTCATAAGGTTTCTCACCTGTATGACCTCTCATATGTACAATAAGGGAAGTTCTTTGAGAGAAAGCTTTTCCACATTCATTACATACATATGGTTTCTCACCTGTATGACTTCTCATATGTAAATTAAGCAATGAGCACTGAGAGAAAGCTTTCCCACATTTATCACATTCATAAGGCTTTTCCCCTGTGTGACTTCTCAGATGAAGAGTAAGGGAAGCAATTTGAGAGAAGGCTTTACCACATTCATTACAATCATAAGGTTTCTCTCCAGTGTGAACTTTCTGATGTGTAATAAAGTTTTGCTTTTGGCTGAAGGCTTTACCACATTCATTACATTCATAGGGTTTCTCTCCAGAATGAATTTTTTCATGAGCAATGAGATTTGATTTCTGGCTAAAGGCTTTGCCACATTCCTTACATATATAGGGTTTTTCTCCAGTATGAATTCTCTGGTGTCTAACAAGATTTGACATCTGAATGAAAGCTTTCCCACATTCATTACATTCATAAGGTTTCTCTCTAGTATGAATCTTCTGGTGTGTAATGAAGTTCTTTTTGTGGCTGAAGGCTTTTCTACATTCCTTACATTCATAAGGTTTCTCACCAGTATGACTTCTCATATGTACAGTAAGGGCTGAGCTTTGAGAGAAGGATTTTCCACATTCATTACATTCATAAGGTTTCTCACCTGTATGAATTCTCACATGTATAATAAGCATGGAAAACTGAGAGAAGGCTTTTCCACATTTATCGCATTTATAAGGTTTCTCTCCTGTATGACTTCTCATATGAAGAGCAAGAGATGCTATTCGAGGGAAGGCTTTACCACATTCATTACATGCATAAGGTTTCTCCCCAGTATGAACTTTCTGATGTGCAATGAGGCTTTGCTTCTGGCTGAATGCTTTTCCACACTCATTACATTCATAAGGTTTCTCTCCAGTATGAATTTTTTCATGATCAATGAGATTTGATTTCTGGCTGAAGGATTTACCACACTCCTTACATGCATAGGGTTTCTCTCCAGTATGGATTCTTTGATGTCTAATGAGATTTGACATTTTAATGAAAGCTTTTCCACATTGATTACATTCATAAGACTGCTCCCTACTGTGGATTTTATGATGTTTAATGAGTTTTTCCTTTTGGCTGAAGGCTTTCCTACATTTTTTACATTCATAGGGTTTCTCTCCAGTATGAATTCTCAGGTGTCTTATGAGGTCCAAAGTTTGATCAAAACCTTTTCCACAATGATTACACTTAAAGGGGGTTACTACAAGATGGGATAAGCTATTGCCAAATGATTTCATAGGTCCATTATATTCACAATGTTCTTTTCTTACAAGGATTCTCTCATTATTATAATAGTTGAAATTATTATGTTCTAAACACTTTCCAAATAAGTCATATTTGTAGAGATTGTGACTGGAAGGAAAAAAGTCTGAGTTTGGAGAAAATGCATTTGCAAATTTCTTATGACATTCATTCACTTTTTCTTCAGTCAGTGTTTTTGTGAATTTATCTTCAAGTTGTGTCAAAAGTCTGTCCTGGATTTTCTGATGCTCATCCATCCCCCATATTTCTCCTAAAACAAATTGCAAATAAATATCACTTGTAAATTTTTCCAATATTATATCAAAAAAATTTTTTTTAATATACTAGTATGGGATTGGTTCTTAGCTTATGGCCTAGTGTCTTATTAAGCAAATTCCAGGTACATATATCTCCTATTTCCTAAGCTTTAGGAAATTCCAGGAAAGGAAATATGAGTAGAGACAGATATTTATGAATATAAATAGCTTTGACTGCTTTTAAATGGGATCTGAAAGAAAAAAGGTAAACTGTTGGATAAATAAGAGGGAGAATTCAGAATGTACAAATAAAGTAAGAAGAAATAGCGATAGAGAAAAAGACAAAAACAGGAAGCTAAAAAATCATAAAAGTACTTCACAGGACTCCATTTAAATAAACTTTTTGACATAATTTTCTGGAAAATATAAATTACCAAAACTGACTCTATAAGATGGAGAAAACAAATACCAATTTCCACAAAATAAACAGAAAAATATGAAAAGAAATACCCCAAAACAAAACAAATAGAAAAGGCCCAGAGATATTATCATGGGAATTTAAACAAACACCTAAGGGACAGCTGTCATGCTGTACAAAATATTATGAAAGAAAAAAGAATTCCCATTTTTTTATGTGTGAGACAAACATAATATTAACATCAACACCTGATAAAGATGACAACCAAAAAAGCAAACTATACACCAATTTCATTTTTGAATATCAATGCGAAAACTCTACATATCAAAATGACCCAGAAGAAAAAAAAAGTGACCCAAAAGCACATTAAATATAAGACATATATATGTTGTTTTTTCCAGGAATATAAGTATGTTTCAATATTAGGAAATCTATTACTATAAGTAAATACATTAATAGGTCAAAAGTGAAAAATCAAGTAATCATTCCAAAGATATTAAAAAGATAATAAAATTCAGCACCTATTTTCCATAAAAATCACTTTATAAAATGGGAACAGACACTTATTTAACTTGAGAAAAAGCACAGTATAACTTAAACCCTGGCACTGTTCTTAATGGGAAAAATCCCAAAGCATTCACATTAAAGTCAGGAATAAGAAAAAGATAAGTACTATCACAACTATTATTACAGTACAGGGTAGTGTATTAAATAAGAGAAAGAAATAAGGTATAAAAACTTGGAAAGGAAAGGTAAAGTTAACATTATTTGTCAATACTAAAACTGTTAACTTGCAAAATTGATCCACCTGAAAAATTATAAAAAGTAAAAAATTAAATTCACTATATATAGTAAATTAATATTCACTTTCAGTAACCTTCATATATACAAACAACTATTTAGAAAATATAGCAAAAGACTACACTTACAATGACAACAAAAATATGAAAAATCTGGGAATAAATTTAATAAGAAATGTCTAAAAATTATAAGAAAACTTTAAAATGCACACACAGATTTGAACAAATAAAAGTGTTATAGGTTGAATTGTGTGTTCCCCCTTTAAAATATATGTTTAAGCCCTAACCCCCAGTACCTCAGAACATGAAGTTATTTGAAAATAAGGTCATTGCAGATGTAGTTAGTTAAGATGAGGTCGTACTGGAGTAAGGTAAGCCCCTAATCTAATATGACTGGTGTTCTTATAAAAAGAATGCCACATGAAGAGACAGAACACAGGGAGAACACTATGTGAAGATAAAGACACAAATTGGAGTTATGTTACCACAAGCCAAAGAATGTCTGGGGATACCAGAAGCTGAAAGATACACGGAATCTTCTCCTGTAGGTTTCAGAAGGAACATTGCTCTACTTACACCTTGATTGTGTATTTCTAGCCTCTACTTCATTATGGCAGCTCTAGGAAACTAAGACAAAAGGTGTATCACATTCCTGGAAAAGAATATTCGATAGCAAAAATGGTAATTATTTGCAAGTTAACCTATCAACTTAAAGTGGCTTCAATAAAAATGTTTGAAAATGCAAGTAAATAATAGCTCAAGGGAAAATGATACTAGGGGTTGCCAGCAGAGAAGAAAATTTACTTTTCAATATATATCCTATTGTAGTTTAAAAAATTTGTACTACAAGTATGTATTATATATTTTAAAAAGTGAATAAATAAAATTGTTCTGAACAATACAGTAATTAATAAAATGAGAACAAACAATAGGAAGGTAAAAATTGGATAAAAGAATCAGAATAGGGACTTCCCTGGTGGTCCAATGGTTAAGACTCTGCACTCCCAATGCTGGGGGCCTGAGTTCGATCCCTGTTTGGGGAACTAGATCCTGCATGCATGTTGCAACTAAGAGTCTGCATGTCACAACTAAGAAGTCCGTATGCTGCAACAAGGAGTCCACGTGCTGCAACAAAGATCCTGCATGCCGCAACTAAGACCCAGCACAGCCAAAGTAAATAAATAAATATCAAAAAAAAAAGAAGAATCGGAATATAAAACTGGAAGAGCCTGCGTAGCATGATTGAAAGGGAAAACAAAGAGTGGGAAATTATGCTTAAATATGGCCTCATAAATACATGAATTTATCTCTGATCCTACACAAAACCACACTAAAATTAGATAAGGAAAGAAAAAGATATACACTAACAAAGACAAAGACCACTCTTCCACCCTAGAGAAGATGGGAGATTACTCTCTTGAGAAATATAAGCAGAAAGGCTCTAGAGACAAGGACACCAGGCAGAGAAATTCAGAGATAAGGAACTGGCTCAAACATAGAATAAATGAACGTCTACATATCCAAAGGTGAGACATTCAGTCCTCAGTGGCTGCTTAGCTCTAGGAGAGGAAAATGGAGATTTTTCTCCCTCTCTGCCAGACTGAGAATAAAGTAAAGGAAAAATTCTTGTGAAGCTATAATGCAGGTAAAGTTAGAGACGTGGTTGCAGATTATAAATGTAGAAAAGAAGGCAGAATACTAAGCTTAAGCTATTGAGTCCCCTCAGTTCAGGGAAAGAGAAAAGCTCAATTAAGCAAAAGGTGTTGAGAGAAAAGGTAAGATCAGGTCTTTAAGGTACTATCCAAGTAGAAGTGTACAAGAGTTCCAAGGGCAAGATCAAAATATCAAATGTGACAGAAAAGACTCCATGTTTTAAGATGGTGAAATGAAAACATATCTGATCTCTTTTCCTCTATACAAACAGGAATGAAAAGTCATTGATTCTTCAATGATCCTAGGTGGTGGCCGTAACCCCTATTATAATAAATGAGTTAGTGTTGACAAATACAGTGAAGGGTGGAATAGGGAAAAAAGGATTCTAAGAGAAGACAGCTGTTCATGCTGATCTTGGGCACAGCAAGCAGCTGACATTGTCAAAACGGATATCACACCTTGAAGGGCAGAATTAATTAACCCATGATTACAACATGGAAATTTGGGAGTAGAGACTGATTACAGGAGACTTGACATCCCAAGGTATGTCAAGGAAGCCAGGACTGAATGAGGAAACACTGTGAAATACTGTCTTTTTAGGAAGAAGTCTGTTGGGGTGAGAGTGTAAGATTCAGAGTTATGAGAAGACTTGCAGCTGCAGTTCCTTTTTGGATGAGAAGAAGTAAAACCTAAACATATTCACACAACCATGTAGAATAAAAGGCTTTAGTATGAAGAACAGATGCATTCCTATACATCAAGAGTCGGCAAACTTTTTCTTAAAGGTCGGATAGTAAATATTTTAGGCTTCGTGGGTCATATAGTCTTTGACACAACTATTCAACTTTGCCTCTGCAATGTGAAAGTATTAATAGTTAAGATGTAAATGATTCATTGTGGCTATATTTCAGTAAAACTTCATTTACTCTAGAAACAAGTGGCTGGCCTACAGGTCATAGTTTGCATATTCCTGCTCTAGATCAGAGAACTTTCTTTCCTTCCCTAACAATATCCTTCTTTAAAAGTCAGGTCAAGGAGGAACTATCCTCACTCATAAATGAGAAGGTACTGGAATCAGATCTCTAAAAAAGTATAAGAGAAAAAAGAAAAGAAACATGAGATAAAGAAAGCAGACAAAAACTTCAAGCTAAGACAATTGACACATAGTAAATGAAAATCTTGATTAAATGTATTGCCATGAATGAAAAAACTTAATGAAAATATCAACTATAAATGAGCTCAAAATAGAAATATAAATGCATGAGGAAGAAACAATGAGAAAACAAAAAGGGCTAAAAAAAATTAACTAGCAGAACCAAGAAAGAAAGAAAAGAGAAAAATAAAACCATCCAAAATAATGAACACCATGCAAGTGGGGGGAAAAAAGAGAGAAAGGCTACATAAAGACTTTTAGGGATTCCCCTGGTGGTCTAGTGGTTAAGACTTTGCCTTCCAGTGCAGGGGGTGTGGGTTTGATCCCTGGTCAGGGAGCTAAGATTCCCTCATGCCTTGGGGCCAAAAAACCAAAAAACATAAAACAGAAGCAATACTGTAACAAATTCAATAAAGACTTTAAAAATGGTCATCAAAAAAAAAACCTTAAAAAAATTTAAAGACTTTAAGTATTGAAATTACAGTAAGGTAACCTCGTATTGCAAAACAAGATAGTGGATAAAGCATAAATTCTGAAGCATCACTGGGCTGATAGGAAGTAGCATAAATCTCCAAGAACACTGCAATCCTCTCCAACAACCATGCCTGAGCTCCATACACAGAAAAAATGAACAAAATAAAAACAAGTATTAGCCAAAACCAGGTCTGAGAGACAGCAGACCTGAAAGCAACCTGCAAGACAGATCTGTCTTGAGTACCTATGCAAAGCCTTGTTAACTAAAGTATAAGGCTCTTGGGCCATCAATAAAGAAGAGAAGCTCAACTAAGATTCCTACAAAAAGCCAAGACCTTCAAAGAATGTTCAACTGATCCTCACTTGGTAACGCCTCTTGGCACCCACCAGAAGCACATGCAAATCATCTTCAGAGGAAAGTAACCCCAATTTAGGACAACAGAATTAGCACAAATTAAGATTTTAAAAATTTAAGTTTAGGATCAGCAATCATCAACTATGTGAAGAACCAAAATACACTGAGTCCTCAAAAACAAGATATTTAAACCTGAGAACTTAAAATACTGGAGCTGTCAGATACTGAATACAAAAGAGCTATGTACAGTATTTTTAAAGAAGCAAAAGATAAAAACACAAAGCTGAAGAAGCCACAGAAATTACTAGGAAGAATCAGAAAGATGTGAGAAGAAAAAAGCATAGCAAAAACAAAAAGAAGAGGAACTTACAAAAATACAAAATACTACTAAAAATTTTTTCAAAGGTGGATGAGTTAAAAAGATGAATAAACATGGTTGAAGAGAGAATTAGCAAACTGGAAGATATATCTGAAGTAATTACTGAGAAGGCAACACAGAGATACAGAGGAAGAAAATAGCAAAAGATATTTAAAAATATGGAGGAAAAAAAGGTCTAGCATCTATGTAATATGACTCTCAGTGGTAGAGTGTGAAGGCAATGAATGAGAGCCAATATTTGATGATGCTAGCTGAGAATGTTGCAGTATTTATGGAAGACATAAATAAGAAGACAACACTATGAATAATTTTATACAAACAGATTTGAAAACACAGATGAAACAAATTGTTAAATATAACAGATGGCCCTGGAACATCAATATATGGTAACCTTCTTAAAATACAAAGGAAATTTAAATATTTATGGCAATTTCTTTGTTCAACTCTGTGAAAATTAATTCGAAAACCAGGATTAAAATGGTATCTTTCTGGAAAATTACAGTCTATTATCAAAACTATTGCCAAGAGAGACAAAAGCATCTATATAGAACAGTTATAAAAGGAACAATGGAGAAGGGCTTCCCTGGTGGCGCAGTGGTTGAGAGTCCGCCTGCCAATGCAGGGGACACAGGTTCGTGCCCTGGTCTGGGAAGATCCCACATGCCGTGGAGCAGCTGGGCCTGTGAGCCATGGCCGCTGAGCCTGCACGTCCGGAGCCTGTGCTCCGCAACGGGAGAGGCCACAACAGTGAGAGGCCCGCGTACCGGGAAAAAAAAAAAGGAACAATGGAGAAAAGCTGTCAAAGAAACTTCCCTCAAAAATCTGCAAGGTCCAAATAGTTCAACAGGTAAGATAAATAAAAATTTTATGGGAGTTTTATGCCAATGCTATATAAATGTTCTAGAACGTGAAGAAAAGCTTCTAAATTTTATTTACAAAACCAGTGTAACATTGACTTCAAAGCTTGACAGAGTTAAGATATTTAAATTCATAGCAAAAATGTAAGTATGATTCATTATTAAGAAATATGTAAATAATATTCACCCATATACACAAAAGGAAAAAGAATCATATGATAAATCTCCTGTAAGAAACGGTTGTTATTTTAACTATGTGAACTTTAACGGTGGTAAAAAGTACTTTAAAGAGCAATGAGTGACCGGAAAAAAATACTAGAAAAACAAGAGAAACGGCTAATCACCTTCATATGTTAAGAATTCATATAAATTAAGAACTCAACAGAAAAAAAGGGGCATAAAACACAAACTGTTCATAAAAAAGAAATATAGATAGATTTTAAACATATGAAAAGATGCTTGCCTTCATTTATAATAAACGAAATGCAAATTCAAACTATAGTAAGTTATTTTTCATTTATCAAATTGGCAATGATTTAAGGAATGCTAATAGACTAAGTTGCAGAAATTGTCAGTAGAAGTATAAATTTATCTTCTTGAAGAGCAAAAAAAGACATCACAACATCTTTCAAATTAAAAATATATGTATGTATATGTATGCATGTATATATGTGTATGCATTATACATATGTATACACATGTATCACAAACACACAAGCACATGCATATATACATGACAAATGTAGCAGAAAATGGGAGATAACAGAAAAGTAGCACTGACTTTAAATCTTTATTGAAATAAAAGGATTACAGTCATTACTGAAGTATGAGAGCAAAAGCTAAATTACAGTGGGAAGTGTGACTATGGGTACAAAATATGATGCTAAAGCATTTACAATGGAAGGAAAAAGAGAAAACAGTAAAGGACTCTAAATGTCAACAAGTTTATTTAAACAACTTCAATTCTGTAAATATCTGAACGTAAAACGAAAGGAGCCTATGTAAAAAGGTGGGCAGAAAGACTAGAATGATTACCAAAGCAAAGCTGGGAATGAATTAGGAAATGTTGATATCTAGCACACAGGTAAGAAAGCTAACTGGTCTTTTAGGTTCTGAGGAAAGAAGTTAAGAATATTATCTAGAAATGACATCTTACATATATAAAAAATTCACACCAATTGTCATTACAAAGTTCTATGGCCTTAAAAAAAATAACTTTGAAGAACATTTCAGAGGGATCAAAAACTTACAGATTAACAATGAAAGGGCCCTGGCCCCTCCTCACCTGTATGGTTCCTTCCCACTAACCTGGACAATGTCTCTTTGACACTTCTGCCTCCACCACCCATGGTTCTTCTTGCTCCAACTTGAAAATCACATCAGGTTTGGTGAATGGACATCCTGTCAAAGGGAAGTGACATAAGATTTGGGCATAAATACTAGGAACAATCATTCAAGAACTGAGGCTGGCCCAGGGAAACCAGGCTTTCTGAAGGACAAGAAAACTATGTTTTCTAGGAATACTGCCCCTTGAAACATAACCAAGGATGACATTTTGCTTTGAAAGCTGCAGCATGCACATGAATGTGAGCAAAGGCACCTAAAGGCCAAACTCAGGCTAACATTTAAAGGTTCCACACATTTCAGAAACACTGGGGGAAAAAAAGGTAATTTACCCCCAGAGTTTGAGTTATATAGGAAACTACCCTTACCCACAGTGATTAAGTTGTTATAGTTTTCTAGCATCACATTCCAGTACAGGTTCCTTTGAGCAGGATCCAACTGCTGCCACTCTTCCTCAGTGAAGTCAATAGCCACATCTTTGAATGTCACTGTTTCCTGTAACAACATATTCCCACTCAATCTGGAGTCATCCATCTTAGATGTAGTGGACAAAACATATTGAAACTTTTTCTGATAGTATACAAAGGTAAGAGATTATAAAATAAATTTTACCTGTTTTTGTTATTGTCTGAAAGAAAAATATCATTTTAGCAACATCCTGTCAGTTTATGTTCATTCATTGATTTAGCAAGCACATATCTTTAATAACTACTGTGAGTTAAAGAGATCTTGGGTACTAATTTATACTGAGTGCAAAAACTGGCGGAATACAAAACTTTACTCAAGTTAATTGGTCTGGGAACTCACTAGATCCCTGTGATTCATTGGTACATGAAAAAATGAAAATAGGATTTGGATGGAAGCAGAAATGGGGAGAGAATGACTTTGAAGTATAGTAGGAACATCCAAACAGAGATATTCATTGATTTAGCAGTTGCACATATTGTTCATTAGATCAGAAGAAATCTAAATTGAAAATGAGGATTTATTGTTCATAAGCCTATAACAGGTGTCTGCAGCCACAAAAACTGGATATATTTTTGTTCAGAGTTCACATATACTGAAAAAAGAGTGCCACAAATAGAATGCTACAAATACCAACAGATATAGAAAAAAGATTAATGAAGTTTTTATAAAATGGTCTGAACTTGAATTACAACCAGAACTGTGAGAAAACAGTACCAAGAAAGATTAAAGTGTCAGAAATGAGGGACTGGTAACAAATTTCTTCAAAGAAGTGTGATTTGAACATAGAAATCAAATGCACTTTTTCTAGTTAAAAACCAAAATGCCCCAAAAATATAAACATAAGAAAAAAATCTTCAACAGCACTGGAACAAAGGTAGCTTTCCATATTTCCTATACTTTGAGGAATTTCTATGAGAGATGGGGTAAGATAAAAGGAAATCACCAGGAGCTAGCTCATAAAAAATGTTTCTGATAATTTATTTCTAGGTCCTAAAAGGACCCTATGACCATGAACATCCACTAAAGTTGAGAGTATGCTGTGGGAATAATGGAAACTCCTCTTTTGGAGCCCTTTTCTGCTGAAGATCAAGGACTTATAAACAATCGGGCTTAAGAAACCAAAAGCAATCATGGCAAAATAAGACATCCCTCTGCAGTGGCCCCACTGCAAAAACAGTAATTTGGCATCCATCTATGGACAAAAGTGCCTTTGTGGGAACTGTGGGGTCCAGCACCGTATGCTAAGGGACTGAGAAGGAGTCATGCCTACCCAATGTTAAGTTATAAGCATACAGACCTCAGTCCTGGCTATAGACCCTGAGAGGCATGTGAACTGACTCTAGCCTCTCTTGGCCATGGTCCAGGAGCCCCCAGAAAATGACTGTCTTAGACAAGCACCTAATAGAAGACAGAGCTTTTGTGAAAGTACACGTCTCCAGCCAAGAAGTTCCAGTACATCAGTGGAGCAAAAAATACAAGTTTGGACTCATCAAAGAGGGTAAGAGGAACAGTTTGACTTTACCTACTTCACCCCTCCACCAAGGCAACACGGCTTAGGGCCAAGAGAAATCTTGGCCCATGATTTCGTTCATGAAGGAAAATAAGGATGTGTGAGTACCCTGCTTTCCCAGCTATGTGGGATGGTGCCAAAGAGTGTCATTTTTCTCTCATCACATCCAAAGTACTGAATTATGAGCTGTGTCACTGAAAAGTCTGAGAGAGCAGCAGATAACATTCTCAGAGGACGTTACAGAGAAGCGGATCTTACTAACTGTGCTAAGGACGCCATCAAGAAGTGAAAAAGAGGAGTCAAATAAATAAAATAAAAAATGAAAGAGGAGACATTATGACTGATATCACAGATACAATGACCATGAGAGACTGCTATGAACAATTATATGGTAACAAAGTGGACAACCTAGAAGAAACATAGAAACATACAACCTACCAAGACTGAATCATGAAGAAATAAAAAATCAGAACAGACCAATAATGAATAAGGAGTTGAATCAGTAATCAAAATCTTTCAATAGAGAAAACCCTCCCCTCCCACCAAAAAAAGAAAAGCCAAGGACTAGATGGCTTCCCTGGTGAATTCTACCAATCATTTAAAGATGAACAGATGCCAGTCTTTCTCATACTTTCCAAAAAATAGAACTGGAGGGAACACTCCCAAACTCATTTTACAAGGCCAACATTACCCTGATACCAAAGGCAGATAAGGACACTACAAGAAAAACTATAGGCAAATATCTCTAATGAATATAGATGCAGAATTTTTCAACAAAATATAGGCATACTAAATTCAACAGCATGTTAAAAGGATCATACACCACAACCAAGAAGGATTCATTCCTGGGATGCAAGGGTAGTTCAACATACGCAAATCAATACATGTGATACATCACTTTAACAGAATGAAAGACAAAAATTATATGATCATTTCAATAGATGCAGAAAAAGCACTTGACAAAATGCAACATCCTTTTGTGATAAAAACTCTCAACAAACTGAGTATAGAAGGAACATACCTCAGCATAAACAAGGACATATATGATAAGCCAACAACAATATCATATCCAATGGTAAAAGGTTGAAACTTTTCCTTTAAGATCAGAACAAGACAAAGGTACCCACTCTCACCAGACCTATTCAATATAGTATGGGTAATCCTAACCAGAGCAATCAGGCAAGGAAAAAAATACATCCAAATAGGAAAGAAAGAAGAAAACTGTCTTCTTTTTCTTTGCAGATGATATGATCTTATATATAGAAAATCCTAAAATCACTACCAAAAAAACTGTAAGAACTAATCAACGAATTCAGTAAAGTTGCAGGACACAAAATCAACAGACAGAAATCAGCTGTATTTGTATACACTAACAACAAAATATCTGAAAAAGAAATAAAACAATCCCATTCACAATAGCATCAAAAACAACAAAAATACTTAGCAATAAATTTAACCAAGGAGGAGAAAGCTCTAGACACTGAAAAATATAAGATTTTGATGAAGGAAACTGAAGAGGACACAAATAAATGGAAAGATATCCCATGTTCATGGATCGCAAGAATTAATATTGTTAAAATGTCCATACTACCCAAAGCCATCAACAGACTCAATGCAATCACTATCAAAATTCCCAAAGACTTTTCTCACAGAAACAGGAAAAAGTGATCTTTTTATGGAAAAACCCGAATGAACTTTTTGGCCAACCCAATACAATTTGTATGGAGCCACAAAAGGCCCCAAATGCCCAAAGCAATCTTGTGAAAGAACAAAGCTGGAAGCATCACATTTCCTGATTTCAAACTATATGACAAAGCCATAGTAATCAAAACAGTGTGGTATCTGCATAAAAATAGACACATGGACCCATGTATAAGAAATGAGAGTCTAGAAATAACCCCCTTGTATCAGTCAACTAATACTTGACAAGGGAGTCAAGAATATTCAATATGGGGAAAGGATAGTCTCTTCAATAAATGGTGTTGGGAAAACTGGATAATCACATGCAGAATAATAAAACTGGACACATCTTACACCACTAAAATTAACTCAAAATGGTTAAAGATTTAAAATTAGACCTGAAACAGTAAAACTCCTAGAAGAAATCATAAGGATAAAGCTCTTGACATTGGTCTTGGCAATAATTTTTTAAATATGACATGAAGAGCATGAGCAATATAAGCAAAAATCAATAAGTGAGGCTACATCAAACTAAAAAGCTTCTGCACAGCAAAAGGAACAATCAACAAAATAAAAAGGTGATTTATGGAAAAGAAAATATTTGCAAATCATATATTTGATAAGGGGTTAACATCCAAAATAAAGAATTCATACAACTCAATAGCAAAAAAACCCAACTTGAGTAAAATTGGGCAGAGAAACTGAATAGACATTTTTCCAAAGAAGACATACAATTGGCCAACAGGTACATGAAAAAATGCTTGACATCACTAATCACCACGGAAATTCAAATCAACACCACAATGAGGTGTCACCTCACACCTGTTATAATGGCTATCATCAAAAAGACAAGAGATAAAATGTGTTGGAAAGGATGTGGAGAAAAGTGAACCCTTGTTCACTGTTGATGGGAATGTAAATTGATACAGCCACTATGGAAAACAGCACAATACAGAAGTTCCTTAAAAAACTTAAAAACAGAATTACCATATAATCCAACAATCCCATTTCCAGGTATATGTCCAAAGGAAATGAGAACAGGAGTTTGAAGACATATATGCATTCCCATGTTCACTGCAACATTATTAACAGTAACCAAAATATGGAAACAATCTAAGTCTCTGTCTGCAGATGAATGTATACAGAAGATGTGATATATATGTATACAATGGAATATTATTCTGCCATGAGAAAGATGGAATCCTGCAATTTGCAACTCCATGGATAGATCTTTAGGGCATTATGCTAAGTGAAGTAAGACGAAGAAAGACAATTACTCTATGATATCCCTTATATGTAGAATCCTGAAAAGTCAAAATTATAGAAATAGAGAACAGAGTGGTGCTTGCCCAGGTCTAGGAGGTGGGGGTGATGGAAAGATGCTGGTCAACAGGTATAAACTTCCATTTATAAGATGAATAATTTCTGGGGATCTAATGTACAGCATGGTGACTATGGTTAACAATACAGTATTATATGCTAGAAACTTGCTAGAGAGTAGATCTTAAATGTTCTCGCCCTAAAAAAGAAATAATTATGTGAGGTGATGGAGGTTTCAAGCAACTACTGTGATAATAATTTTGCAGTATGTAAGTGTATCAATTCAACACGTTGTACACCTTAAACACAATGTTACATGTCAATTATATTTCAATAAAGCTAGAAAAGAAAATTTTTAAAGAAATGTAAAAAGAAAACAAAAGAAACCAAAGGCAAAGTGTCAGGGTAAAAAAACACTGAAAGGACTTCCCCGGTGGGACAGTCGTTAAGAATCTGCTTGCCAATGCAGGGGACACGGGTTTGAGCCCTTGTCTGGGAAGATTCCACATGCCACGGAGCAACTAAGCCCGTGTGCCACAACTACTGAGCCTGCACTCTAGAGCTCACGAGCCACAACTACTGAAGCCCGTGCACCTAGAGCCCGTGCTCTGCAACAAGAGAGGCCACAGCAATGAGAAGCCTGCACACCGCAATGAAGGGTAGCCCCCGCTCGCCACAACTAGAAAAAGCACAGCAACGAAGACCCAATGCAGCCACAAATAAATATATAAATAAATTTATTTTAAAAAAAAAACACTGAAATGCACGGGATAGTTGGGACTTCCCCTTAAGTGGGATAAAGACCAAAATAAGCTCAGAAAAAGTACCTGGTGAGGAATTACGGCTGAGGAGAAAACATAATGCAGAAAGCTAGTCCTACTATAATGGTTTCATTAATCACATGAAAGGAGAAGAGCACATAAGATGAATTCTTGCTGACAGTGCCTCAGCCTCAGATTTCTCCTCAGGGAGTTGTATTTTCCTAAGTTGGATCAATAAAATAATTAATAAATTACAAAACCAACACCACAGATTTTGCAAGAAAATTGTAATTGCTCAAGAGTGACAGAATCCAAAAAGAAATCATTAAAATAAACTTGATGAAAATACTTTTTAAAAAATTTAGTAAATATGAAGCATAATCTTAATATGAGAAATCTAAAACTTATATACATAAATCCCCATAATTAAAAACTGATATTTTAAGTATAAATACCGAGTTAGGCAAATAAGTTTAATGAAGAAAAATAAATTTAAAAAACAAACATACAAAATTAGGAATAATGAAACAAACTGAACTTCAATGAAATTAATAATTTAAAAAGAAATATGAAACCAAAACTGATCTCAAAATGAAAAAAAAAGAAAAAGAAAAGAAATCCAGAACAGTTGATACTGTAGCAAAGACTTTTACTCTTCTATCCCAATATTTCTCCCCATTTCCAAATTTTTGGCTGAGCATATGGCCTCCTGTGCCATTATCATTCTTATTATCATTCTTCATCTCCTTTGAAGCTAGGTATTTTTATATAAGGTTCTGGACAATAAGATGAAAGGAGTATTATGTGCAACTACTGGTAAGTGAGCTTTAAGGGAGGAGGTATACATTTGCTTCCCAGCTTCCTCCTTCCTATAGACTGTTAAGTAACTATGATGGCTAGGGCAAATATAGTCATTTGGGATAATGAGGTAGAGCCAAGTATTAGAGGATAATGAGGTAGACAAATGAAATAGAGGAATCCTGGTTCTCTCTGCCTTAGAGATACAGGACCAGCCCTGATTTGCTGGTACCTGAATTCCTACAGAGACTAATAAAATTCTGTCCTGTTTAAGCAACTGTTCTGGAAGATTTCCGTCACAGTCAATAATACTAGGTAAATCTATTAAGACAGATAAATGCTTATGGTAGGAAGAGAACATTTCAAAATGTTATCTTTGTGGCAGCCATAGAAATATGCTCCCAGATCCCCTTCAAGAGAACAAGCTGTGAGACACATAATTGGTGAACAAACTCCAGCCGCTCTATCTTTAGTTCTACTACTGTGTTCATGATGAGACCATGCTATTCTCAAGCCACCACTGGCTATTTTTCCAGCCAAAGGCTAAGCACAGTGAGGGTATTAGGGACTGGACCATTCTACCTGCCATGGGACTCCTCTAATGGGAAAATTTTGGTCAGCAACTCCCCACTGGCCTGGATGAGACTTTCTCACAGCTGCATGGAGGTCTGAGATGGCAGAATAAAGAATCAGCAAGCTTAACGATCAAGAGATCAATAGAAACTATACAATCTGAAGATGAGGGGGAAAAAAAAGAGTGAAGAAAAATGAACACAGACTAGGAGAAATGTGAGACAGAAATAAGTACATCCACATACACATAATATGAGTACCAGAAGGAGAGGAAAGACAGAAGACTACTCAAAGAAATACTGGCTGAAAACTTCTTAAATTTGATTTTTTAGAAACACTAGTATACATATCCAAGACACTCAATGAACCCTAAGCAGGATAAACACAAAGAGATACAAACACATGATACTCAAAATGCTGAAAGTAACAATACAGAGAGAACCTTAAAAGCTGCAAGAGGAAAACAATCCTTTATCTACAAGGCAGCCACAATAAAATTGACACCTGACCTCTCATTAGAAACAATGAAGGTCAAGGCAATGGGACAGCAATATTTCAAGTGCTGAAAGAAAAAACACTATCAACGAATAATCCTATAACTAGCGAAGTTACCTTCAAAAATGATTATACTAAGTGAAAGAAGCCAGACACAAAAGTCACATATTTTAGCATTCTATTCATATAAAATATCTGGAATAGATAAATACAGAGACTGAAGGCAGACTGGTGGTTGCCAGGAGCTGGGGGAGAGGGGAAGGGGGGAGTATATGCTTAATGGGTATGAGGTTTTATTTGGGGGTCATGAAAATGTTTTGTAACTAGATAGAGGGGTGGCTGTACAACATTGTGAAGGTACTAAATATCACTGAACTGTTTGCTTCAAAATTATTAATTTTATGTAAATTTCACCTTAAAAAAAAGATGAAATATATTCCCAGAGAATTCATTGCTAGCAGACTGGCCTAACAAGAAATAATAAAGGAAAAAAAAAAGAAATAATAAAGGAAGTTCCTGAGGCTGAAGCAAAGTGACACCAATCATTAAATCCTCATGAAAAAATGAAGAGTTCAAGTAAAGCACTAAGGAGAATACAGAACACACAGCAGGCTTGTCAATTTAATTTTATTGTCCTAGGCACTCTGTTCTATGTTTCTGGAGATGTGAACATTTGCAGATGAAATTTAATATGGCAACAATGAACAAAATGATGTGATATTCTTGTGCTATGGGTTAATTTTTTTGCTTCTGGATGGATGTGCTTTGTCATCAGTAATATCTTCAGACCTTCCATGGCCTTATTTATACTGCCTTGGGCCTCTCACTGGCACTCATAGATTCCAAACATGTAACCACTATACTGGTTTTGAAATGCTTTTTAATGTATGTTTCCTTATTCTTCATAACCTTTCTCCATTTTAGTTTTACTGAAAGAAGAAAGACAGAGGGGAAGATGACTGGGGGAAACCCTTTCCTCCCCCTTGGAGGCCTGGGATAGAGAAGAAAGGCCATGGAGGTAGGGACATAGGCAGTTAAATGTCTGCTCAGAACTTCCCACACTCCAGGCCATTAAGGTGAAGTAAGAAAGGTAGTGAATTAAGAGGGCAAAGTGACATGGTCAAATTGGGGGAACTTTAAGTAGCCTTTGTGTCCCATGTAGCATATATCCTGAGTAGGGAGTGATAGGACCCTTGCAGAAGGCAAGATGACCCCACAGACTATTGCACATGGAAGCCAGGGATTCTTTGGAGGTTATGACAGAGACTCAGAGTCTATGGAGACAACAAGATCCAAGGGAGGAAAGATGAAAGGAGGAGGCCCTTGGATCATGACTGAGCTGAAAAACGTACCACAAATTCATCAGCTACAGAATGCCCAGAAAAAGAAGCCAGCTAAGCTAGATTCAGTGGATACCAGTCAGCACACATTCAGGGAGAATCACAGAGGACCCTCTTCCTCCCAAAGCTATGAAGATTTTCTTCTATATCTCAGATACCACCTTAAGAGAGGACAGGGGTTTAGAGGGGAATCTGAATAACTGAATAATTATTCAAAGAAACAGTTTACTGATAGGACTAAGTTTTGAATCAGACTGCATCAAAACTAGCTTTTCTTTTCATGCTACTGATCAGAACTCATAAGAGATATGCGAACAAATTTTTAAAATAAAGAAACTATATTTTTAACATACATATCAGTGTAGTATGAGTAATTCTGTGACTCATACATATGAAGTCATTGAATAAAGTTAAGGGACAAAGAAATATGGACTATATGTATGATGTGAGGAGGTAAATGGCTTTCAGACAAGGTTCAAATCTCTAAAGAATTTACAATCATAAAATTTACTTTAATAGAACAGTATTGGCCTTGGGCAAAATTCATCTTCATAGTTTAAGACATCTTGTCCAAAACAGCATTCACTGAGGATGTGTGATAGGTACAGAACTCCTGCTAAATAAAACAGGCTTGCAAGGAACTTATACCTTGGCTTCACCTTACCTTCTAACACCAGACTCAAGAAAATCTGCTTTCAATAAAGTTATGGTATCTGTTGTGTATACCTTAGTATAAATTAAATTAATGTATTAAATATCCAGGAAAAAAATATTCAAGTGTTTCCCCCAACCAGTTAACAGGATTAGTTTAACATTCAAAAATTGATGACTTTAAAGGAGGAGGATCAAGATGGTGGAGTAGGAGGACATGGAGCTCACCTCCCGCCATAAACACATCAAAAATATATCTACAGGGCTTCCCTGGTAGCGCAGTGGTTGAGGGTCCGCCTGCCGATGCAGGAGACGCGGGTTCGTGCCCCGGTCTGGGAGGATCCCACATGCCGCGCGGCGGCTGGGCCCGTGAGCCATGGCCGCTGGGCTTGCGCGTCCGGAGCCTGTGCTCCGCAGCGGGAGAGGCCACGGCAGTGAGGGGCCCGCGTACCGCAAAAAAAAAAAAAAAAAAAATATATATATATATATATATATATACACACACACACACACGGACAATTCTCACAGAAAACCAACAGGAAGCTGACAGAAGGACTCCTATACCTAACCAAAGCTGCAAGAAAGATCTCCACAAAACTGGGTAGGATGGGGGGAAAAAAGGCATCAGGTTGGGACCTGCACCCCTGGGAGGGATCTGTAAGGAAGACAAGGTCCACACAGGCAGACCCTCGCCCTGGGGAATGATCAGGTTGACTCACAATCTGGGCATCCCAGTTCTGGGGTCTTACATGGAGACAAGCCCCCTTGCCTAATGGGATCTGCTGAGACAGAAAGAAGGGCTAGAGAAACCTAGATCCTACTCATGAGGTATGCTAGATAAGCCTAGACCCTACTCATGAGGTGTGTGCATATGCTGGCTTGCTAACCATCAGGATGGAGAAAAGGTTGCACCGGCAGCAGCCACCTCACCGCACTTCCTAATCCTAAACAGTAAATGCCCCAGCCCTGCTCCCTCCACACCATAGCCTGGTGCGAGATCAGGGGAAAGATTTGTTTAGCTCCACAGAGGCAGACAGGGGGCGCCAGGGGTGTAATCTGGATGGAGCCATGGAGCCACTGTCAGTGTGCACACGGGAGGGTGGGTCTAGCCAGGGGAGACACTGTCAGCACGCACATCAGGCAGCAGGTCTAGCTGGGCAGACATTGTCAGCACATCGTGTAGTGCCACAAGAATGCATAGTGGCTAAGCGCTGAATCTCGGGCAGGTAGGTCCTGGGAGAGGGCTTGATCTAGCTATGCAGAAACAGCCCAGATGGCCTGGGGTGTGATCTGGAGGGAGCCACAGAGCTTCACTGTCAGCTTGCGCACAGTGGTGGTGGCAGCTCTAGCAGTGGAGACTTTTGTCAATGTGTGCACAGGGGCAGCAGAACCAGCTACCACAGACAATGTCAGTGTGTGCACTGGGCAGTGCCACAAGAATGCATAATGGCTAAGTGCTGAATACTGGGCAGACAGGCCCTGGGCAGGAGTGCACAGCAGTTTGTTTCCCAGCGAGAGTGCTCCAGCCCCACCCATTCAACACAGCGGCTTAGCACCAGACCTGGGGCAGACAGATCCTGGGAGAAGTCTGCCAAAGAGGCAGCCCAGATCTCAATTCCTGCCCACCTCAATTCCTGCAGCGACAACACCCCGACACCCAGCTCCAGTCTGCTCCACACCACAGCCCTGCACTAGATCTGGGAGGAACAAAACAGAGAAAAGAATGCACCTTGTGCTGCTTCTGAGCAGAACCCTGGACACCTACACACGTGGCACATAGGTTTGCTATGAGCGCATGGGCCTCACTTGCTTCAGCATTCACCTTCTTTGGGGTAGGGCACGCACTGAAGGGCAACAGAGCCTGAGAAAGCTGACCTCAGGACTTCTACTCCAACATTTGGGAAGCAGACCCTGCCCCTGACAGGGTGGTGACAGCCATGGAACAAAGAAGAGACCCCACCTCCCATCTAGCACAGGCTCTGGACACCAAAAGACCAACTATCAAGGGAATAACAGCCAACACACTCTGAAGAAAAACGTGGCTAACATCCACACCAAAACCAGCCCTCGCACCAAAAATGTTGGACACAGTCTACATAGGGACACTCCCACATAAAAACACCCCTTCAAGAACACAGTAGATAACTGTTTCTCCTAAATTCACAGAAGCAGAGAAAGTTAAGTAAAATGAAAGAGCAGAGGAATTACTCCTAAAAAAAGAACAAGAGAAATCTCCTGAAAGAACAAATAATGAAGCAGACCTCACCAGTCTACTGGACCCCAAATCCCCAAAAAAAGGGTAATAAAAATGCTATAGGAATTAAGAAAGATTATCAATAAAAATGAAGATCACTGTAACAAGGAGCTAGAAACTATGAAGGTGAACCAATCAAAATTAGACGATTCAATTGCCAGGATAAAAACCAATCTAGAGGCAATGAATAGCAGACTAAATGACACAGAAGAGTGAATAAGTGATCTGGAAGATAGAATAATGGAAATCACCCAATCAGAAAAGCAGACAGAAAGACAAATTTAAAAAAAAAAGAAAGAAAGAAACATGCAAGATCTATGGGATAATATAAAATGTGCAAAGCTATGCATAATAGGGTTCCAGAAGGACAGGAGAGAGAAAAGGGGATCGAAAATGTATTTGAAGAAATCATGGCTGAAAAATTCTCAAACCTAAAGATGGAAACAGATATCCAGGTACAAGAAGCACAGAGAGTCCCAAACAAGATGAACCCAATCAAACTCATGCCAAAATATATCATAACTAAAATGAGAAAAGTTAAAGAGAGGATTCTAAACGCAGCAAGAGAAAAACAGTCAGTTAGAGGGAACCCCCATAGGCTATCAGCTGATTTCTCTATAGAAACGTTTCAGATCAGAAGGGAGTGACATGACATATTCAAAGTCCTGAAAGGAAAAAACCAGAAACCTAGGATACTCTACAGCAAGATTATCATTTAGAATAGGAGGAGAGAGAAAGAATTTCTCAGACAAGCAGGGCTCCCCTAGTGGCACAGTGGTTAAGAATCCATCTGCCAATGCAGGGAACACGGGTTCAAGTCCTAGTCCAGGAAGATCCCACATGCCACAGAGCAACTAAGGCTATGCGCCACAACTACTGAGCCTGTGCTCTAGAGCATGCGAGCCACAACTACCGAGCCCATGTGCTGCAACTACTGAAGCCCGCGCGCCTAGAGCCTGTGCTCTGCAAAAAGAGAAGCCACCACAATGAGAAGCCTGCACACCACAACAAAGAGTAGTCCCTGCTCGCTGCAACTAGAGAATGCCCACGCACAGCAATGAAGACCCAACACAGCCAAAAATAAAATAAATTTTAAAAAAAGAATTTCTCAGACAAGCAAAAATTATAGAATTCAGCAATACTAAACCTACCCTAAAAGAAATATTGAAGGCTCTTCTCCAAATAGACAAGAAACAAGAATCTATAGGAAAGGGAAAATCACAATAAGAAAGGTAAATATATAACAAGATTGAAGACCACTTAAGCCAGTACATAGATTAAGAACAATCAAAAAAAATTTAAAGCAACATAACTACAATTAATAGCAAAAGGGTAAAACATAAATATGTAAAATAGGACATCAAAATCACAAAATGTGGGGGAGGTGTGAACTTGTATGACTATAAGTTTAACACAAGTAGAGATAGTCACGGGCCAACAAACTTGAACTCCACAGTCACCACAAATCAAAAACATGTAACAGATTCACAAAAAACAAAGATAGGAACTCAAGCATAAAACAAAAGAAAACCATCAAACCACAAAGGAAAAAAAACAAAAAGAAGAAATGAATGAAGAACTGGAAAAACAACTGGAAAACAAGGTTTAAAATGGCAATAAGTATATACCTATCAGTAATTACATTTAATATCAATAGACTAAATACTCCAATCAAAAGACACAGGGTGGCAGATTGGATAAAAAAGAAAGAGCTACCATATGATCCAGCAATCCCACTCCTGGGTATATATCCAGGAAAAATGAAAACTCTAATTTGAGAAGATACATGCACCCCAATATTCATGGCAGCACTATTTATAATAGCCAAGACATGGAAATAACCCAAGTGCCCATCAAGAGACGAGTGGCTTAAGAAGATGTGGTATATATACACAATGGAATGTTAGTAGCCATAAAATGAATGAAATATTGCCATTTGCAGCAACATGGATGGACCTAGAGAATATTATACTTAGTGAAGTAAGTCAAAGACAAATATTATGATATCACTTATGTATGGACTGTAAAGAATAATATAAATGAATCTATATACAAAACAGAAACAGACTCACAGACATAGAAAACAAACTTATGGTTACCAAAGGGGAGGGGGAGGGACAAATTCGGAGTATGAGATTAACTGATACAAAGTACTATACAAAAAACAGACAGGCAACAAGGATTTACTCTATGGCACAGGATATTATACTCAATATCTTGTATTTATATTTCAACATCTATAATTGAAAATAATCTGAACATATATATTTATAACAATCTCTCTGGCTGTACACCTGAAACTAACACAATACTGTAAATCAACTATACTTCGATTTTAAAAATTGATCACTTTAATTGACCAAATTAACAGAAAAAAGGAGAAACATTATTTGATCAAGATCACATATACGGGCTTCCCTGGTGGTGCAGTGGTTAGGAATCTGCCTGCCAATGCAGGGGACACGGGTTCAAGCCCTGGTCCAGGAATATCCCACATGCCGCGGGGCAACCAACCCCGTGGGCCACAGCTGCTGAGCCTGCGCTCTGGAGCCCGCGAGCCACAACTACTGAAGCCCGCGCACCTACAGCCCGTGCTCTGTAACAAGAGAAGCCACTGCAATGAGAAGCCCACGCACCACAACAAAGAGCAAAACCAGCCAAAATAAATAGATAAAATAAATTTATTTTTTTAAAAATCACATATACAAGAAAATTGTATGACAAAAGTCAATACCAATTCATGATAGACCCCCTTAGCAGGCTAGGAATAAAAGGAAATTTCCTTCATCTGTAAGAGTATTTACGAAAAAACTTTCATGGTATATCGTACTTACTGGTGAATCATTGAAAGTATACCCTTAAGACTGAGAATGAAACAAAGATGACTGCCACCACATCTATTCAGCATTATACTGAACATTTAGCAATTGAAATAAGGCAAGAAAAAAGGGGGGGCATGAGAATTCAAAATGATGAAAAGTGTCTATTTGCAGATGATATATTTGTAAACATAATTCAGTTCAATTTGAAATAAAAACCTAAGCAGTTTTAATTGTGGAAATGGACTAATTCTAAAATTTCTAAGGAAATATATAAATCACTACAAATAGCTACAGCAGTGTTAAAGAAAAACAAAGATGGAGATTTGTTTTCATTATCAGATACCAATATTTATAATAATAAAGACATGGTAATTAAGATAGAATGCTATTGACATAAGGAAAAATAAAACAGTGGAAGAGGATGTAAAGTCAGAAATACATATATTAACATGAATATGTCTTGAAAATATGGAGTGAAAAAATGAGTTGCAGAACTGTCAGTCCATTACGTTCCCTATTATTTAAAAATCTAAAACAGAGAGCAACATTATATAATATTCATATATACAAATCAGTGTGGTAAAAACATAAAACCATGGACGCTTGATATACATAACATTCATGAAAGTGACTGACTCTGGGGACAGAGTATCTGTAATATTCTAATTATTTTATTGAAAAAAATCTCAAAGCAAAAATGACAAAATATTAAATATGCTAATTCCAGGTATTGGGTATATGGCTGTTTATTCTATTTCTCCCTCTCTCTTCCTAGATTTTAAAATAATAATTTTTTAAAAAGATGAGATGGAAGCAAAAGCAGCTCTGTATTAGTTCAATTTTCTGTGTTCTCACTGATTTCAAGTTTATTCTCATCAATTCCTTCTTCTATTTTCTCACATTGTTTCTAATTTCTAGAACTATATTTTGTTCATTTTGTTTATATTTATTAACATATCATTATTATTCAGCCTGCAGGTTTTCTTCTGTACATTATTTTTTAGATGTTCTGTAACATAAATTTTTATGTCTTTCTTGATCTAAGTTGCTTATGCTAGTTTTAAAATTTCCATGTGGAAATGTTTTCTTTTTGAATTTTTATTATTAACTTCCTATGTAACTGCATTCTGGAACATGTACAGTTTGTACTTTTGAAATTTATTGAGTTTTATTCAGGCCTAATATATGGTCAGTTTTTTAGTTTTTCCATATCTAAAGAAAGGATATTAATTGTTTCCAGGCTATAAGCTATGATAATCAATTAGCTCTATCAAATTATTATTGGTAGTTATGTTCATTTTGTTGTCTGCTTTATGTGTCTATCATGAGCTAAGACAGACCAATAAAAGTTTCCTATTGATATGTTCCTTCTTATTTTTCACAGTATTCCTTATAGTAAATTTTCTGCAGTTTATTTGGTACAGAAGTAGTCCTAACCATTTATCTTTATTACCTAACGCACTTATCAGCATTTTAAAGCATCATTCTTTTTGTTTTTTTAAAGCTTACGGTCTTGGATGAATAGATAAAGATGTGGTACATATATACAATGGAATACCACTCAGCCGTAAAAAAGAATGAAATAATGCCATTTGCAGCAACATGGATGCAACTAGAGATTATCATACTAAGTGAAGTCAGAAAGAGAAAGACAAATACCATATGATATCACTTATATGTGGAATCTAAACTATGGCACAAATGAACTTATTTACCAAATAGAAACAGACTCACAGACACAGAGAAGAGGCTTGTGGTTGCCAAGTGGGAGGAGGGGGGGGAGAGGGGTGGGCTGGGAGTTTGGGGTTAGCAGATGCAAACTATTACACTTAGAATAGATAAACAACAAGGCCTACTATATAGCACAGGGAACTATATCCAATCTCCTGGGATAAACCATAATGGAAAAGAATATTAAAAAAAGAATGTATATATGTGTATAACTGAATCACTTTGCTATATAGCAGAGATTATCACAACACTGTAAATCAACTATACTTCAATAAAAAAATTAAGCTCACTGTCTTGAATTTTATAGTACCTGATATTAACAAATAGCCTTTTTTCTTTCTTTTAAACTGCATTGATACGGCTTTACTTAAACAATGTTTAAAATTTCTCTGGGTCAAAAGCTTCCATCTATAAAATGAAAATATTGGAATAAATATTCTCTTAAATTCTCTTTTAAGAGTTAATCATTCTCAATAGAAAAGGGCACAGCTAGGAAAATGATGAGATTCTTTCATGAATCCTGGATTTTTTGACAGACTGTAAAAATATAGTCTTTTCTAATAGGAAATTTTGCTTTTCTAATTATCATATGTTTATTTACTACCTAGAATCCAGTTAGTAGTTTGCCATTGGTAGTTCACTATTTCAGGTAACATTACCTATTCCATATCAGGTATTTGAGGAGATATAATGTTCAGCAATTTTTGCTATTAACTTTCTTATCTTGATTAATGGCAACACTAACACCTTTTCTGAAAAATGGAACTGTAGCATAAGTTTGTTTTGTTTTTTTTGCGGTACGTGGGCCTCTCACTGTTGTGGCCTCTCCCGTTGCGGAGCACAGGCTCCGGACGCGCAGGCTCAGCAGCCATGGCTCACGGGCCCAGCCGCTCTGCGGCATGTGGGATCTTCCCGGACCAGGGCACAAACCCGTGTCCCCTGCATCGGCAGGCGGACTCTCAACCACTGCACCACCAGGGAAGCCCTGTAGCATTAAGTTTTGATTCCTACCTCTTCTTCAACACCTAGGTACAATGTGTCAACAAGTTCATTTACCTCAGTCTCACCAATACCTCCTAAATCTCAACTCTTCTATTTCCCCTATATGTTAAAGTAGTGGAACAGGAGAATGAAACAATTGAAACTTTTTTTTCTGATAGCTCAGAGACTATTTGAGGGTCTCATAGTAGTTGAGGTTTTCATTATGAATATTAACTGCCACTGAAGAGAATGAGAAAATAATTCTTATTTGAGCCCTGGAGTTATGGTTTTTTTATTCAATAAGTTACCAACTTACTAGATGTGCCCAGCACTGGTTTAGAGCCTAAGGATATAGCTGTAAGACAGACATAAGTTCTGGTCCTCCTGGAACTTACATACTAGTTGAGGGAAACAAATGAAAACATAAACATGTAAATAGGTAAGATAGAATAAGATAGTGTAATTGGTTGATCTTATGTGTCAACCTGACTGGGTCGCAGGTTGCCCAGACATTTGGCTGAACATTACTCTGGGTGTGTCTGTGAGGGTATTTCTACTTGAGATTAACATTTGGGTCAGTAAAGTGAGTAAAGCAAATCATCCTCCCTAATATGGGTAGGCCTTATCCAATCAATCGAAGACCTGAATAGAACTTAGTAAGAGGGAGCTGTTTGAGTTGGGACTTTAGTCTTTTCTGGTAGCTTTACTAGCATGTTCAAAGTTCCCCAGGGATAAACTTTGTCTGTTCCAAGTGTGGAAAAAGCTAGTATCACTGAAAGACAGTGAATGAGGGAGGGTGTAGCAAAAGATAATGGTAAAGACATAGGAAGAAGGCATATCATGAAGGGTTTTGTAAAGGACAATAAGAAACCTGGATTTTATTCCAAGTGTAATGGGAAGCCATTAGATGATTTTAATCAGAGAAGTTAACACCTCAGGTTTTTAAATTATCACTTCTGTTGTTCTCTGGAGAATGGACTACAGATGGTTAAGAATGTATGCAGGGAGATTAACAGGCAGTTACTGAAGTACTTCCAGGTAAGAGATGATACGGCCTGGGTTACAAGAGCCATGGAAATGTTGACAAGTGATCAGATTTGAGATATGATGAAAAACGGGACTAATCTGATGATTATTTTAGAAAATCATTTTATTTGCATTTCATTAATCATGAGTGAGGCTGAGGTCATACAGGACTGTGGTTAAGTTTACAGGCTTCACAGTTACACCACCTGGGACTAAATCCTGATTCTACTACATCCTTTACCTATGACCTTGAGCAAATTTCTTAATCTTTCTATGCTTGTTTCTTAACTCCTGAAAAAAAATGAAGATTCTTTATGAAGTCTATATGAGGTAATCGATGTAAAACTTTAACAATAGAGATTAGTTTTTATTATTATTTACAATTTTTATCAGGCATTTTTTCTTACTTTTTCAACTGTGGATTTCTTTTTCATACCCTATATGCAGTTTTCTATTGGATTTTAATTTGGTTTGTAAATAGGTATTTAAACACCAGATTGGGTCTGCCATATGTATTACTAAGATTATTGTCAAGTTTTGCCAATTTACTTTATGGTGATTGTATCAATAGGAGAATATAATTTTTATGTATTCAAATTTAGTTGAGCTTCTTTTTTTTACTGCCTATGAGTTTGATATTATGCCAAAAAACCAGCTAGTGACTGCAGAAAATGCACTCAAGATGGTTGTCTTGCAGTAATCAGAACCCTCATACACTGTTAAGAGTACAATTTTGGACAATCACTTTGGAAAACTGTTTGGCAGTATCAATAAAAGGTAATCTTAAACATAACTTATGACTCAGAAATTCTACTTTGGTAGAAAGAAATATGTACATATGTGCAACAAAAACCTACAAGAAAATTCATAGGAACAATATTTTAATTGTTCCCAAATAAAAACTACCTAAATGCCTATCAGTAATAGAATGGATACATAAAATTATGGTTTATTCACATTAATTAAATAATATACAGTAGTAAGGTTAAGTAAACTACTTACATGCAATGATTCAACATGAATCTGACAAACAAAATATTGAGCAAAAGAAGTCAGACACAAAGTATATAGGTCACATAAAGTTTAAAAATAGGCATAAATAATCTATAGTGATATAATCTGAACAGTGGTTACCCCTGGGGTGAGGGTAATAACTGGGAAAGGTGCAGGAGTCTAATGGGTGTTAGTGTAATATTCCATTTCTTGATCCAGTGCTTATGCTGGTTAAACACGTATTCACTTTGAAAATTAACTGAGGAAAAAACTAGAGATCAGAGAAGCTGCTAGATAGGGGCACCTGGTCAAAGAAAGGCATATCTCAGTATGGCAAAGCTTTGAGCTAAGGCTGAAAAGGCAGTAAAGTGAGATTTGTTCAGTAGCTAAGAGTGCAGGATAAATCTGAAAGAGAGAGATTCCAAAAGAAGTCTGAAGAAAAAGGATCAAGTTCTGAGGAAAAGGAAATGTCCTTGAAGAGGAGACAGGCATTACTTATTCTAAGAGTAAAATGAAGAAGAAATAAGGAACCATGGATTCAATTCATTAAAACCACAAACATTTACAAAAACCACATATACCAGGCATTGTTCTAGGGGCTGGAGATACAGCAGTAAACCAAATAAAGCATACTCTTTGTTCACATTCTAGTGGACTAAAATTATAAGAATTTACCATAAATGATTACTTCAGACTGTGGCTGAATCTCAGCAAACACACATGGAAAAAGATAATTATACAGGGTCATTTGAAAGACACATCCCATCTATTTCTTCAGATATTCTAGTTTTTTTAAAAATAAGGTATGAAAGCATAGAATAATGTAAAATGCATTAATCTTAAGTGTACAAACTGAGACATTTTTATACATTTAGGTATTTGTGTACCTACCACTCAGGTCAAAATACAGAGCATTTTCAGCATACTAGAAGGTTCCCTCATGTCCCTTCCCAGTAAATACCCCTTCAGGGGTAACCACTATTTTCTATCACTGAGATTAGTTTTCTAACTTCATATATATGGAATCACATAGAATGTATTCTCATTTCCGACTTCTCTTATGACACATGTTTGTGAGATTATCTATGTTGTTATAAGTAGCAGTAATCTGCTTTGGGGAGTGTGTGTGTGTGTGTGTGTGTGTGTGTGTGTTTATGTGTATAGTGTCCAATTGCATGAATACTATAACTTATTCCATTTTCTGTTGATGTTGATTTGCGTTCTTTCCAATGCTGGGCTATTTTGACATATATTCTTTGCCTTATCCTCGATCAAAACAGACCATCAGTGGGGAGTTCCCTGGTAGTCTAGTGGTTAGGATTCGGCACTTTCACTGCCATGGCCCGGATTTAACCCCTGGTTGGGGAACTGAGATTCTGCAAGCCATGTGGCATGGCCAAGACTTTAAAATTATTAAAAAAAAACAAAAAAACAAAACCACTAGAAAATCTGGGTTTACCAACTATGGGAAGTCTCACTACAATGTATTCATTGACCTAGGTGCCAATGAAAAACTTACTTCTGCTAATAAATGTTCATTTTTATCCTTATGGACAATGCAAATTATGTAATGAATTTCTGCCCTTGTTTACCTATTATAATGAAATTCAAAATTGAAGCCCAACTTTAATCTCTCTGAATGAAAGCATTTCTGCATAATCATATTTCCTAGTCTTAATCTTCCAACTCTGTTTCCTCTGAAAATATATTTTATCTGTATAGGATTTTCCAATTTAGTGTATGGATTACTGCAATTCCCTTAAACTGCACTGTAAAATAAGGCAGGGAACAAATATACTACTTAAAATTTACCTGCAACTCAGTCATTTCCTTTTCTTTCTGGGAGTGGACTGCGCCTGAGAAGGCAGAGCTGGAGAAGAGAATAAAAGCCATTAAACAAGGTTTGTTTTGCAGTTTCAGAAATCTGCACCCACAAGGTAGATTAAAGGTCACTCTATAGCAAAATGATACTTAGAGCCATCAGAAAGGCCAAGAATATACATTCCCCAGGTATAAAGATGACTACTACATCATGTGGAGCTTATGCATATGGTGAACAGGAATAGGAGTACACGTGTAGGAGATGCCCCATGAATTTATCAATAGCTCTGTATCAGAGAATAAACAGTTCACGTGGAGAAGATATATAGCTTCACGAAAGCACATCACCAAGAAAATTATGAAACTGACAACACACCTAAGGTATTTTAATGTATTGAGGCTTTTAAAAGAAATATTTTAACTACAAACTAAATGGGAATTTAACTAAAATGGTGACGATTTTATATTTTGAGAAAAGAGTCAGGAGAAGTTTGTGTGTGTGAGTGATGTGTATCAGAGGTACTGGTGGTGGTAAGAACGTTTAATTCTTATTTTCCATAGTATAAAAAATCTAAATCTGAAAAGTGTCAAATAATAGCAGGATAAACATATGATTTGGAAAAACGGAGTAAACAAAAGAAGGCACAGTTAAGGGTTGAAAGTGATTCTTTCTGGGGACAGGAATTAGAGATGGGGAGAAAAAAGGAACAGGGTATAGTTTTTCTTATTCTTATTACAAGTCTAGTAGCACTATTTGATTTTTTAAAAAACAATTAACATATTATTTTGCCCAAATACAAACTGAATCATAAAACAATGTACTATGTACGATTAATAATATTATGTATTATGTAATATTCATAATATAATGTACATGCTTATAAGCATGGGGTAAATAATGCATGATTATAAGTATAATGTAGTATGTACTATCAACAGGTTAATGCAGGGGTCCCCACATCCCCGGCGGTCTGCGGCCTGTTAGGAACCGGGCCACACAGCAGGAGGTGAGTAGCGCCAGAGCAAGGCACTCCCCATCGCTAGCATCACCGCCTGAACCATCGCTTGCTGGCATTACGGCCTGAATCATGCCCCCCGCCACAGTGGAAAACCTATCTTCCAGGAAACTGGTCCCTGGTGCCAAAAAGGTTGGGGACCTCTGGGGTAACATACACTCTTATAAGCATGGGGTAATTAATTAATGCACGGTTATACATATAATGTATTATGTGTGGCAGCGGTTCCCAACCTTTCTGGCACCAAGGACCGGTTCTGTGGAAGAAAATTTTTCCACGGATGGTGGCGGGGGGGATGGTTCAGGCGGTAATGCGAGCAATGGGGAGTGGTAGATGAAGCTTTGCTTGCTTGCCCACCGCTCACCTCCTGCTGTGCGGCCTGGTTCCTAACAGGCCACAGACCAGTACCGGTCCACAGCCCGGGGGTTGGGGACCCCTGATTTATGATATAATATATATGCAATCCCAGGACACCGAAATCAAACAACTCTCATATCAACACAATGAGGTCTATATTATGGACAATGCTCAGAAATTTGTGGATCAAATCATAGTTTTATACCCATTTTAGTACCACTAAAATACTTTGAAAAATGATCCGCATCAATATTATAAATTCATTAAGAAGCTAAACAGCATTAACCTTTTAAGTTAAAGACTGGGAGCTAGGGGGACTTCCCTGGTGGCACAGTGGTTAATTATCCGCCTGCCAATGAAGGGGACATGGGTTCGATCCCTGGTCTGGGAAGATCCCACATGCCGCAGAGCGGCTGGGCCCGTGAGCCATGGCTGCTGAGCCTGCGCGTCCGGAGCCTGTGCTCCGCAACGGGAGAGGCCACAACAGTGAGAGGCCCGTACCGCAAAAGAAAACAAACAAACAAACAAATAAAAAAAAACAAATCTATTAGGACTATTACCACATTCATTTACACCTACTACACAACTCAATAAATCTAGGAATAGCAATTCCCCTAAGGGCAGGAACTGTAATTACAGGCTTTTGTCATAAAACAAAAGCATCCTTAGCTCATTTTCTACCACAAGGAGCACCAGTTCCTCTTATTCCTATACTAGTAATCATCGAAACTATTAGCTTATTCATTCTCAACCAATAGCTTTAGCGGTACAATCAACAGCTAACAACACAGCAGCACATCTATTATTCATTTAATTGGAGGAGTGACTCTAGCATTGCTGAATATTAGCACCACCACAGCCCTCATTACATTTATTATCCTTGTATTACTATCCTCGAAATCGCCATTGTCATAATTCAAACTTATGCGTTTACCTTACTAGTAAGTCTTTATCTACATGACAATACACAATGACCCACCAAACCTATGCATATCACATAGTAAATCCCAGTCCCTGACCCCTTATAGGAGCTCTCTCAGCCCTTCTAATAATAACATCAGGCCTAATTACATGATTTCACTTCAATTCAACATTATTATCACTAGGCCTTAACAACGTATTAATGATGATGAGACATCATCCGAGAAATCATTTCCCAAGGCCATTATACATCAGTTGTTCAAAAAGGACTTCGATATGGAATAATCTTATTATTTCAGAAGTCTTCTTTTTTACTGGCTTTTTTTGAGCCTTCTATCACTCAAGCCTTATCCCTACACCTGAACTAGGTGGATGCTGACCACCAACAGGCATCCGTCCCCTAAATCCATTAGAAGTAACACTTCTTAATACCTCTGTATTAAGGGTATCCATTACCTGAGCCCACCACAGCCTTATAGAAGGAAACTGCAAACACATACTCTAAGCTCTTATTACAATTGCCCTAGGCTTTCATTTTACAAGTCTACAGGCCTTAGAATACTATGAAACATCCTTTACAATTTCAAATGGATCAACTTTCTTCATAGCTACAGTATTCCACAGACTACATGTAATTATGGCTCTACTTTCCTTATCATTTTCTTCTTACATCAATTAAAATATCACTTCTCATCTAACCATCATTTTGGCTTCGAAGCTGCTGCCTGATATTGACATTTTGTAGATGTAGTATGACTATTCCTTTACATATTCATTTATTGATGAGGATCTTATTCTTTTAGTATTAAACAGTACAGTTGACTTCCAATCAATTAGTTTCAGTATAATCCCAAAAAGAATAATAAATCTAATACTGACATTAATTACAAACATAGCACTAGCCTAACTAATTGTATTAATTGCATTCTGACTTCCCCAATTAAATATTTACACAGAAAAAAACAAGTTCTTATGAATGTGGGTTTGACCCTATAGGACCAACACATGTACCATTTTCCATAAAATTTTTCTTAGCAGCCATTACATTCCTTCTTTTCAACTTAGAAATTGCTCTCCTTTTACCCTTACCCTGAGCATCTCAGACAAATAATCTGAAAACAACACTCATTATAGCTTTATTCCTAATTATAAGCAACAGCCTAGCCTAACCAAAAAGGACTAGAATGAACTGAATATGGTAGTCAGTTTAAACTAAATTATTTTGACTTGTTGGATTATGATTAAGTTCATTACCAAGTGCCTTTAGTTTATATAAATATTATTATAGCATTCACAATATCTCTTGTAGGATTATTAATATATCGATCTCACCTAATATCTACACTATTATGCCTATAAGGCATAATACTATCACTATTCATTATAGCAACCCTGATCATTCTAAATACCCATTCTACCCTAGCCAGCATAATGCCAATTGTTCTGCTAGTATTCACAGCTTTCAAAGCCGCACTCGGACTGTCCTTACTAGTAAGAGTATCAAACATATATGGCACTGATTATGTACAAAATCTTAATCTCCTCCAATGTTAAAAATTATTATTCCTACAATTATACTAACACCACTAACATGACTATCAAAGAACGGCATAATCTGAATTAATACCACAGTCCACAGCTTATTAATTAGTCTCATGAGTCTTCTTAATCAATTTAATGACAATAGCCTCAACTTTTCACTAATTTTTTCCCAACTCCTTATCAGCACCATTATTAATTTTAACATGATTCTTCCCATTAATACTAACAGCCAGCCAAGTTCACCTATTCAAACAATCATTAACTCAAAAAGTTATATATTACCATGCTAATTATATTACAAATATTCCTAATTATAACACTCACTGCCATAGAATTAATCTTATTTTATATTTTATTTGAAGCAACACTAGTCCCGACACTTATCATTAGCCGGTGGGGTAATCAAACTGAACGACTTAATGCAGGAGTTTATTTCTTATTTTATACACTAGTAGGATCGCTTCCACTCTTAGTAGCACTAGTACATATTCAAAATATCACAGGCTCACTAAATTTTCTAATACTTCAATATTGAACACAAGCAATATCCATTTCCTTATCCAACATTTTCATATGACTAGCCTGTATAATAGGCTTTATAGTAAAATACCCCTTACAGCCTTCACCTTTGATTACCTAAAGCATATGTAGAAGCCCCCATTGCAGGATCCATAGTCCTTGCAGCCATACTACTAAAACTCGGAGGCTATGGTATACTATGAATTACAACAATACTAAACCCATTAACAGATTTCATAGCATACCCTTTTCTCATATTCTCCTTATGAGGAATAATCATAACGAGTTCAATTTGTTTACACCAAACAGACTTGAAGTCACTTATCACATATTATTCTGTCCGTCACAGAGCACGTGTTTTCGTAGCCATTCTTATCCAAACACCTTGAAGTTATATAGGAGCCACTGCTCTAATAATTGCCCACGGCCTCACATCATTCATATCATTCTGCCTCACAAATTCAACTTACTAACAAATTTACAGCCGAATGATAATTCTAGCCAGAGGTCTACAAACATTCCTCCCATTAATAGCAACAGTGATGACTACTAGCAAGCCTAACAAACCTAGCTCTACCCCCAACTATTAAGCTAATTGGAGAACTATTTGTAGTAGTATCATCCTTCTCATGATCAAATGTCACCATTATCCTAATAGGAATTACTATAGTAATTACTGCCTTATACTCTCTATATATGTTAATCATAGCACAACAAGGCAAATATACAAATTCTATCAGTAATATTAAGCCATCATCCATACGAGAAAATGGTCTCATAACTCTTCACATTTTACCTCTCTTACTCCTATCCTTAAGTCCCAAAATCATTTTATGGCCCTTGTACTGTAAATATAGTTTTAAAAAACACTAGATTGTGAATCTAGTAACAGAAGACTAAACCTTCTTGTTTACCAAAAAAGTATGCAAGAACTGCTAATTCATGCCTCCATATCTAATAGTATGGCTTTTTCAAGCTTTTAAAGGATAGTATTGATCCATTGGTCTTAGGAACCAAAAAGTTGGTGCAACTCAAAACAGAAGTAATAAACTTATTTACCTCTTTCACACTAGTTACACTAGTTATACTAACAATACCAATCATAATAACAAATACCAACATCTACAAAAGTAACATATATCGAGCCTATGTAAAAACCACTATTTCATATGCTTTTATCACCAGCTTAATTCCAACAATAATATTCATTCACACAGGACAAGAAAGAATTATCTCAAGCTGACATTGAATTACTATCCAAACCCTTAAATTATCACTTAGCTTCAAACAGACTCCTTCTCAATAATATCTGTGCCAGTAGCATTATCTGTCACGTAATCTATTATAGAATTTTCAATCTGATATATGCACTCAGATCCTAACATCAATCGATTCTTTAAATACTCCTTTTTCTTACCACAATACTAATTCTTATCACTGCTAACAATCTTTTCCAGCTTTTCATTGGATCAGAAGGAGTTGGAATTATATCTTTTCTACTTATCGGGTGACAACATGGATGAGCAGAGGCAAATACAGCCGCTCTCCAACCAGTTTTATATAATCGCATTGGAGATATTGGATTTATTATTATCAGTAGCATGATTCCCATTTAACTTAAATGCATGAGACCTACAATAAATATTTATACTTAATCTAAGCCACCCAAACCTGCCTCTAACAGGACTTGTATTGGCCACAACTGAAAAATCCGCCCAATTTGGCATCACAAATGACTTCCCCCAGCAATAGAAGGCCCTACCCCCATCTCAGCCCTACTCCACTCAAGAATAGTTGTAGCAGGTATTTTTTTTATAGTTGTTTTCTTTTTTTTTTTGTGGCTGTGTTGGGTCTTCGTTTCTGTGCGAGGGCTTTCTCTAGTGGTGGCAGGCGGTGGCCACTCTTCATCGCGGTGCACGGGCCTCTCACTATCGCGGCCTCTCTTGTTGCGGAGCACAGGCTCCAGACGCGCAGGCTCAGTAGTTATGGCTCACGGGCCTAGTTGCTCCGCGGCATGTGGGATCTTCCCAGACCAGGGCTCGAACCCGTGTCCCCTGCATTAGCAGGCAGATTCTCAACCACTGCGCCACCAGGTACTTTTCTACTTATCTGCTTTTACCCTTTAACAGAGAATAATAAATTTATCCAAACAATAATATTATGTATCGGAGCAATTACCACATTATTTACAGCAGTATGCACTCTTACCCAAAATGACATTTAAAAATTGTTGCCATCTCTACTTCATGCCAATTAGGCCTTATAATAGTAACAACCAGTATTAACCAGCCTTACCTAGCATTTCTCCATATTTGCATACATGCCTTTTTCAAGGCCATACTATTTACATGCTCTAGATCCATTATTCATAGCCTAAATGATGAGCAAGACATTCAGTAGACAGGTTTATTTAAAGCAATACCATTTACCACAACAGCCCTCATTATTGAAGTCTCGCACTAACAGGAATACACTTCCTCACAGGATTCTACTCGACCTAATCATCAAAATTGCTAACATGTCATATACCAATACCTGAGCCCTACTAATAACTCTCGTCGCCACATCCCTTACAATTGTCTATATCACTCACATTATTCTCTTGCACTATTAGGACAAACTTTTCCACTTTAATTCTAATTAATGAAAACAACCCACTCCTAATCAATTCTATTAAATGTTTACTAACTGGAAGTATTTTTGCTGGATTTCTTATCTCCAACAATATTCCCCCAACAACAATTCCATAAATAACTATACCTTATTATTTGAAACTAACTGCCCTTGCTGTAACCATCTGGCACTGAAATCAACCTCACCACACAAAACTTAAAATTTAAGTACCCTTCAAATTTTCCAACCCCCTAGGGTATTTCTCCATTATTATACACAACTTCCCACCATACTTAAATTTATCAGCAAGCCAAAAATCACATCAGCCTTCCTAGATTTAATCTGACTAGAAAGTAGCTACCCAAAACTACTTCCCTTATTCAAATAAAAATTTCTATGCTAGTATCAGACCAAAAAGGCCTAATCAAACTATATTTTCTTTCATTCCTCATTACCCTTACCCTAAGCATAATTCCGTTCAATTACCACGAGTAACCTCTATAATAACCACAACACCAATAAGCAATGATCAACGGGTAACAATTACTAATCAAGTACCAGAGCTATACAATGTCGCAATTCCTATAGCCTCTTCACTAAAAAAAACCCAGAATCACCCGTATCATAAATTACCCAATCCCCTAGTCCATTAAACTTAAATACAATCTCCACTTCTTCATCCTTTAAAACAGGGGTCCGCAACCCCCGGGCCACGGACTGGTACTGGTCCACGGCCTGTTAGGGACAGGGCAGCACGGCAGGAGGTGAGTAGTAAGCAAGCGAGGGAAACTTCATCTGCTCCTCCCCATCGCTCGCATTACAACCTGAACCATCCCCCACCCCCGTACCCCCCGACCATTTTTTCATAGAAGAAAAAATGTCTTCTTTGAAACTGGTACCTGGTGCCAAAAAGGTTGGGGACCGCTGCTTTAAAACATAGAATACTATTGAAAATTCTATCAACCCTGAAAGAAATATACCTAGAATGGTCTTACTAGAAACTCAAACTTCAGGATACTGCTCAGTAGCCATAGCTGTCATATAACAAATACTATCAACATTCCCCCTAAATAAATCAAAAATGCTATTAGACCCCAAAACGAACCACCAAAATTCAACACAATCCCACAACCAAAACCACCACCTACAATCAACCCAAGTTCACCATAAATAGGTTTTTTAAAAAAATTATTTATTTTATTTATTTTTGGCTGTTTTGGGTCTTTGTTGCTGTGCACGGGCTTTCTCTAGTTGTGGTGAGCGGGGGCTACTCTTCGTTGCAGTGTGCAGGCTTCCCATTGCGGTGGCTTCTCTTGTTGCGGAGCATGGGCTCTAGGCACGCAGGCTTCAGTAGTTGTGGCTCACAGGCTCTAGAGTGCAGGCTCAGTAGATGTGGTGCACAGGCTTAGTTGATCCACGGCATGTGGGATCTTCCCAGACCAGGGATTGAACCCATGTCCCCTGAATTGGCAGGCGGATTCTTAACCACTGAGCCACCAGGGAAGCCCTAGGTGAAGGTTTTGAAGAAAAACCCACAAGACTAATTACAAAAATAGTACTTAAAATAAATACAATGTATGTTATCATTATTCTTACATGGAATCTAACCATAGCCAATGACATGAAAAATCACTGTATTTCAACCATAAGAATACTTAATAACCAACATCTGAAAATCATCCATCAACAAAAATTAACAATGCATTTATTGATCTCCCAGCTCCATCAAACATTTCATCATGATGAAATTTTGGTTCCCTACTGGGCATTTATTTTTGTTTTTTTTCTGGGGTTTTTTTGGCCCTGCCACGAAAAGATCCCCGCCCTGGCTTGCAGGGATCTTAGTTCCCTAACCAGGGATTGGACCTGGGCCCTCAGCAGTGAGCGCACAGAGTCCTAACCACTGGACCACCAGGGAACTCCCTAGTTCTACAAATCTTGACAGGCTTATTCTAGCAATACATTATACATCAGATACAATAACCACTTTTTAATCAGTAACACATATACGAGACGTAAACTATGGATGAATTATCCGATATCTACATGCAAATGGAGCTTCCATCTTTTTTATTTGCCTATTTATTCACGTAGGACAAGGATTATACTATGGATCCTACACCTTTTTAAAATATTTACTTATTTTATTTATTTTCTTCCTTTTAAATTTTTTTGGCTGCATCGGGTCTTAGTTGCGGCACACGGGATCTTCATTGAGGCATGCAGGATCTTTTGTTATGGCGCGTGGGCTCTTCGTTGTAGTGCTTAGGCTTCTCTCTAGTTATGGTGTGTGGGTTTTCTCTCTCTAGTTGGGGCGTGTGGGCTCCAGGGCGCACGGGCTCTGTAGTTGTGGCCCTTGGGTGAGCACGTGGGCTCTGTAGTTTGTGGCACGTGGACTCTCTCATTGAGGCACGTGAGCTCAGTAGTTGTGGCAAATGAGCTTAGTTACCCCATGGCATGTGGGATCTTAATTCCCCGACCAGGGATCGAACCCATGTACCCTGCATTGGAAGGTGGATTCTTTACCACTGGACCACCAGGGGAGTCCCAGATCCTATACCTTTTCAGAAACATGGAACACTGGAATCATCTTATTATTTACAGTCATAGCTACAGCATTCATGGGCTATGGCTTACCCTGAGGACAAATATTCTGAGGAGTAACAGTTAATACTGTTCTCCTCTCAGCAATCCCATGTATCCGCACAAGCCTCGTCAAATGAATCTGAGGTGGCTTTTCAGTAGATAAAGCAACTCTTACACGATTCTTCGCCTTCCATTTTATTCTCCCATTTATAATTGCAGCACTAGCAGCTGTCTACTTACTATTCCTCTACAAGACAGGCTCCAATAATCCTACAGGAATCTCATCCGATACAGACAAAATTACATTTCACCCCTACTGTACAATCAAAGACATCCTAGGTGCCTTGTTACTAATTTTAATACTAATAATATTAGTGCTATTTTCACCCAACCTACTAGGAGACCCAGACAACTACAGTCCAGCAAACCCTCTCAACACACCACCTCATATCAAGCCAGGGTGATATTTTCTATTTGCACATGTAATTCTACAATAAATTCCTAATAAACTAGAAGGAGTATTAGCCCTAATCTTTTCAATCTTAATTCTAGCATTTATCCCAATTCTTCACACATCCAAACAACGAAGCATAACATCTCCACCTCTCAGCCAGTGCCTATTTTGAGTACTACTAGCAGACCTATTAACACTAACATGAAGTGGAGGACAACCCGCAGAACACCCCTTCATTATGGTATTTGTCTTTCTGTTTCTGACTTAGTTCACTTCACATGCTAATCTCTAAGTCCACCCATGTAGCTGCATTTCCATTTATTTTTAATTTATTTTCTTTCATCATGTTTTTTTTTCATTTTCAGCATACAGTGCCTGTACATACTTTGTGAGATTTATTAAGTATTGTATTTTGGGGGTGCTAATAAAATGGCATTTAAAATTTTACTTCAGCAGCAACATGGATGCAACTAGAGATTATCATACTAAGTGAAGTCAGAAAAAGAAAGACAAATACCATATGATATCACTTATATGTGGAATCTAAAATATGATACAAGTGAACCTATCTATGAAACAGAAACAGTCTCACAGACATAGATAACAGACTTGTGGTAGCCAAGCAGGAGGGGCAGGGGGAGAGATGGAGTGGGAGGTTGGGGTTAGCAGATGTAATCTATTATATACAGAAAGGATAAACAACAACGTCCTACTATATATATAATACAGGGAACTATATTCAATAGCCTATGATAAACCATAGTGGAAAAGAATATTGAAAATGTACATATGGGCCTCCCTGGTGGCGCAGTGGTTGAGAGTCCGCCTGCCGATGCAGGGGATATAGGTTCGTGCCCCGGTCCGGGAGGATCCCACATGCCGCGGAGCGGCTAGGCCCATGAGCCATGGCTGCTGAGCCTGCGCGTCCGGAGCCTGTGCTCCGCAATGGGAGAGGCCACCACAGTGAGAGGCCCGCGTACCACAAAAATAAATAAATAAATAAAGACAGGGTAAGGGGGTGGAGTTGTGTGATCAGCTTGTGCACCTTCTTCTGATTCGTTGGTGGTGAGGTAATCAGGAGTCAATATCATCAATCTGATTCCAACCCACCTGGGGTCAACTCGCTCATGGTCAAGCAGCAGTTAACTTTTTCCACCTGATGGGGGTTTCACCATCTGCCAAACAACTCAAGGATGGCTCAGAATACTAACTACAGACCTTATGGAGGAACTAAAGATCTTTAACTTTGTTTAATGGCTAAGCTATTATTGTTTCAAATTGCTTGACTGCTTTCCTTTGTTTCTGAATTTTCTCACTTCTCTGATTAAATTTGCTCTTTGGAACAACCCCCCCAAAAAAAAAATCTGCATCTACCTTCAAATAATATGACACTGCTTCACTTGTAGTATAAAGACCACAACAACATATTCCAAATTCCTCCCATCCTTTGTGCTACATTCGTCATATATTTCACTTTTACCTATGCCATAAACATACAATATTTACTTTAGATGATCACATATCTTTTAGAGCAATTACATATAAGAAAGGAAATGAATTTTATTTGAATTTCACTGATTCCAGTTCCAATGCTCTTCATTTCTTTGTGCAAATCCAAGTTTGATTGATATCATATTCCTTCTGCATCTCCTGTAGAGGTCTACTGGCAGTTTTTTTAAATAAATAAAAATTTATTTATTTATGGCTGTGTTGGGTCTCATTGCTGCACACGGGCTTTCTCTACTTGCAGCGAGCAGGGGCTACTCTTCATTGTGGTGCTCGGACTTCTCATTGCAGTGGCTTCCCTTGTTGTGGAGCACAGGTTCTAGGCATGCAGGCTTCAGTAGTTGTGGCACGTGAGCTTAGTAGTTGTGGCTTGTGGGCTCTAGAGTGCAGGTTCAGTAGTTGTGGTGCACAGGTTTAGTTGCTCCGCAGCATGTGGGATCTTCCCGGACCAAGGCTCGAACCCGTGTCCCCTGCATTGACAGGGGGATTCTTAACCACTGCATCACCAGGGAAGCCTGCAATGAGTTTTTGATTGTCTAAAGTATTTTATTTATTTTTGGCTGCATTGGGTCTTCATTGCTGCGTGTGGGCTTTCTCTCGTTGTGGTGTGCAGGCTTCTCATTGTGGTGGCTTCTCTTATTGAGGAGCACAGCCTCTAGGTGCACTGGCTTCAGTAGTTGTGGCTCATGGGGCTCAGTAGTTGTGGCTAGTGGGCTTCAGTAGTTGTGGCTCGCAGGCTCTAGAGCGCAGGCTCAGTAGTTTTGGTGCATGGGCTTAGTTACCCTGCATGGGCTTAGTTGCTCCATGGCATGTGGGATTTTCCCAGACCAGGGATTGAACCCATGTCCCCTGCATTGGCAGGTGGATCCTTAACCACTGCGCCACCAGGGAAGTCCCTGAAAAAGTATTTATTTTTCATTTTTGAAGCATATTTTTACATGGTATAGAATCCTGTATTGATAGCTTTTTTCTTTCAGTACTTTAAAAATTTGTCTCCATTGTCTTCTTGCTTGCATGATATCTGATGAGAAGTCTGCTGTATGTGATTCTTATCCTTGTCCCTCAGTACATAAAGTTTCTACTTTCTTGAAGTTGCCTTCAAGATTTTCTTCCTTATCTTTCTTTTTCAGAAGTTTAAATATGATAATACCCAGGGGCATTCTTGGTGGTCCAGTGGTTAAGACTTTGTGCTCCCAATGTAGGGGGCCCAGGTTCCATCCCTGGTCAGGGAACTAGATCCCACCTGCCTCAACTAACAGCCTGCATGCTGCAACTAAAAGATCCTGCATGCTGCAACTAAAGATCCTGCATGCTGCGATGAAGATCCCGCATGTGGCAATGAAGATCCCTCATACCACAACTAAGACCCAGAGCAGCCAAATAAATAAATAAGTATATTTTTTAAAAATATGATATGTCCAAAAGTGTTTTTCATTTTTATTTGTGTTTATCCTGCTTGGTGGTCTCTGAGTTTACTGGTTTGGTGTCATTAACTTTGAAAAAGTCTCAGCCATTATTTCTTCAAATATTTTTTCTTCATTCTCTCTCTTAACTGGGATTCCAATTAAGCATATATGAGACATTTTATACTGTCCTATACCTCTTGGATGCTCTATTCTGGCTTTTTTCACCCACTCTTTTTCTCACTGTGTTTCAGTATAGGTAATTTCTATTACTCTAAATTGAAGTTCACAGATTCTTTCTTCAGCTGTGTCCAATCTACTAATGAGTCTATCATAAACATTATTCACCTCTGCTGTGATTCTGATTTCTAGCATTTCTATTCAACTTTTTCTTATAGTTTCCATCTCTCTGCTGTAATTACCCATGTGATTCATTACATATTAGTCATAATTATTCTAAATTCCTATTGGGTTGTTCCAATATCTACGTCATATCTGAGTCTGGTTCTGATGATTGCTTTGGCTCTTTGAAGTGTTATTTCTTGCCTTTTCACATACCTTATAATTTTTTGGAAAGCTGGACACCTTGGGTAGTACAGCAAATATAAAGTTAAGTATTTCTTATGCTTACAGATTAGCATGCCTTTCCTTCTGCTAGGTTTTTTTGTTTTTTGCTTTTTTTTTTTTTCCCAGTATGCAGGCCTCTCACTGTTGTGGCCTCTCCTGTTGTGGAGCACAGGCTCCGGACGCACAGGCTCAGCGGCCATGGCTCATGGGCCTAGCTGCTCCGCGGCATGTGGGATCTTCCCGGACCGGGGCACGAACCCGTGTCCCCTGCATCAGCAGGCGGACTCTCAACCACTGCACCACCAGGGAAGCCCTCTGCTATGTTTTTAACACGGGGGTTTGAGTCAGCAGATGGGTGGGGTTTAGGTTTTTCATTGCTGTGGTTACCTTCATTGCACCACAGGCTTCAAATTCCTCTAAAGATACCTGTGTTTAAGGTATGGGTTGGTTTGCCAGGCATGTTTTCTCAATATATGTTTCTCCCTTGGCAATGAGTATTCCATCTGTGCTGTTCCCCACAGAGAATCTCTCTTGCAGGTCTCCCAGCTATGTTCCAGTATTATTTTTATTTGATGCTTGTTACCCTCATGGGGGGTTGGGCAGTAGGGGTTGGTAGAGAAAAGCAGTCTCTTATATTCTCTCTAAGCCTAAATCTTAGGCAGGCCCCATGTCCCTGGGTCTTGGTTATGTATGTGGCTTTCATGAATGCTCTTGCCTCTCCTCCAGCTGTGTGCTAGGTCTAGCACATATTCCTTCCCCACTCCCAGAGGTAGTGCTTTTTTTTCAGTTCACTTTCTTAAACTGCTATAAGTTTCACACCTGTGCCCTAAGGTAACAGTTTTTGTTGCTTTTTATTATACAAACTAAAGTTTTTATTCTGCAGCAAAGATGGGTCTGTGCTGTTGTTCCCTTTCCCAAAGCAGCACCACAAGGAAAGATATCACAGGACTCTCCTCCATTTTCACAGTGAGTGTCTGGTGGGATTTCTGGAGGAAAAGCCTAACAGAGATTGAAAACTCCCAAATTTGCAACTCCCTCAGTGGCTTTATACTCTTGCTGGCCCACATTCAACCTTTGATAATTTGTTTAAAAAATTTAACTGTATCTTCTTACTGGCTTATATGGTGTCTGGCAGTATCCACCCCATGTGAGTGAAGGTTCAAGTCCTGTTTCTCCCAGAAGGCATCTGTTTTTCCTCAGATTTCAGGTTACTTGGTTGCCCTGTGACCTCAGTTCTTTGATGAGTTCAAAAAAAGTTGTTAATCTGCAGTTTGTCCAGTTTTTTCCTTGTTTTAAGGGTGGAGGCAGAGCTCTTTCCATCTATGTCCCTGAGCAGAAACCCAAAGTCCCTCCACTACAATAAACTTTTAAGAATTGCCCCACTTGGAAGGTACACAGCAAAAGTCCCTCAGCTTATTCTGGCATGGGGCCCCAAAATACCTCCCACATGAAGTTAGGATTAAGATGGTATCTTAATGTTAAGTAAATTCGCTATGTTGGAGTTGCTGCGGCAAACTGTTACAGGCAAAGCAGTAGCAATTGGCAAGGTGTCAGGGAAAAAAGAATAAATTTGGAGGAATTCAAAGTGGACTGACTGGAGAAATACTTTCAAAACAAATTCTCAGATGTTCTATTCATACCAAATGTTATTTTTCTTGTCCCTTTGTGAAGAACTTACTTGAGGTATATCCATTTGTTCAGTTTCTGAACTACTATGCATACTTCCCTCCTGAAATGAGCTCGGATACAGTTAAAAAACATTAACAACTTGGGCATCCGTATCATCATCATCGTCATTATCATCATCTCTGCCTGCTTGAATCCAAATTTTGCCAAAAACTCTAGAATCATTGAAAGCCCCACCCCTGGCTGCATTTCCCAAAGCAATTCTCTAGATAGTTTGAGCTAACTTACATACTGGGGAAATAGCTCCATCGTGGATGAGTATTTTCTTTCCACCACCACCCCAAAATTTCCCTAGTCTTCTCTTTCCCTAGTCTTCCCATGTGTCCCTGGATTCCATGTCCTAACATCCACTTGGCAACATATGTTTAAATCACATGGGGGGGGGCCACAAGTTATGGTTATGTGCCTTTTATTTTATTTATTTATTTTTTTAACATCTTTATTGGGGTATAATTGCTTTACAATGGTGTGTTAGTTTCTGCTTTATAACAAAGTGAATCAGTCATACATAAACATATGTTCCCATATGTCTTCCCTGTTGCGTCTCCCTCCCTCCCACCCTCCCCATCCCACCCCTCCAGGCTGTCACAAAGCACCGAGCCAATATCCCTGTGCCATGCGGCTGCTTCCCACTAGCTATCTACCTTACTACGTTTGTTAGTGTGTATATGCCCATGACTCTCTCTCGCCCTGTCACAGCTCACCCTTCCCGCTCCCCATAACCTCAAGTCCGTTCTCTAAGAGGTCTGCGTCTTTATTCCTGCTTTACCCCTAGGTTCTTCATGACATGTGCCTTTTAAAAGAAACACAGTGCACTCACTCCCTTAAAAGCTACTGCATATCATTTCCCCCTACATAGAAACCATTCCCTGATTGCTGATCAACTGCATCTTTCACTTGACCAATGTCTTCTCATCCTTAAGTCAAATTAAGAACTACTTTATCCAGGGAATTCCCTGGCAGTCCAGTGGTTAGGACTTGACACCCTCACTGCTGTGGGCCCAGGTTCAATCCCTGGTTCGGGAATTAAGATCCTGCAAGCCATGCAACATGGCAAAAAACAAACAAACAAACAAAAAACTACTTTATCCCTTGATCAGGATATCCCTCTATTGGATATATCTTACTCCTACATCCCATGAGCTTGCCCAACATTGGCATTTATCATTCTGCCACAGCACTTGCTGATTTGTCTCTCTCCCTAGGACTGTGAATCACTTATGGCAGGGACTACTTATATGGCTTCTTCATGGCCTAGCACAATAATTTACATTTCAAAGGGCACAGTAAAAGTTTGTGCAGTGCATTTAAAATAACTATGACTAATATGTTCAGGGCTCTAATGAACAAATTAGGAAAACAGATAATGTAAGGGGAGAAATAAACAAAAGGAATGCTAGCAATCAAAAATATATCAACAGAGGTGACCTAAATGGGAAGGAAATCCAAAAAAAGAGGGATTATATGTATACATATAGCTGATTCACTCTGCTGTACAGCAGAAACTAACACAACATTGTAAAGCAACTATACTCCAATAAAAATTAATTTAAATTAATTTAAAAAATACACTAACAGAAATGAAGGCATTCAGGAAGAGGTAAAATTGTCATTGTATGTAAATGACATGATACTCTATATAGAAAACCCTAAAGACTCCACACAAAAAACTATTAGAACTCATAAATGAATTCAGCAAGGTAGCAGGATACAAGAGTAATATACAGAAATGTGTTGCATTTCTTTACACTAACAAAGAAATATCAGAAAGGGAAGGTAAAAAAAAAAAAATCCCATTTAAAATCACATCCAAAAAACAAACCACCTAGTAATGAACCTAACCAAGGAGGTAAAAGATTTATATGCTGAGAACTATAAAACATTGATAAAGGAAACTGAAGAGGATTCAAGGAAATGGAAAGATAGCCCATGTTCTTGGATTGGAAGAATTAACATAGTTTAAATGGCCATAGTACCCAAAGCAATCTACAGATTTAATGTGTTCCCTATCAAATTACCCATGACATTTTTCACAGAATTAGAACAAATAATCATAAAATTTACATGGAACCACAAAAACCCCAGAATTGCCAAAGCAATCCTGAGGAAAAAGAACAAAGCAGGAGGCATAACCCTCCCAGACTTCAGACAATATTACAAAGCTACAGTAATCAAAACAGCATGGTACTGGCACAAAAACAGACATATAAATCAATGGAACAGAATAAAGCCCAGAAATAAACGCACACACCTACAGTCAATTAATCTTTGACAAAGGAGACAAGAATATACAATGAAGACAAGACGGTCTCTTCAGCAAGTGGTGCTGGGAAAGGTGGACAGCCACATGTAATCAATGAAGCTAGAACACTCCCTTATACCATGTACAAAAATAAACTCAAAATGGCTTAAAGACTTAAATATGACATGACACCATAAAACTCCTAGAAGAGAACATAGGCAAAACATTCTCTGACATAAATCACAGCAATGTTTTCTTAGGTCAGTCTCCCAAGGCAATAGAAATAAAAGCAAAAATAAACAAGTGGGACCTAATCAAACTTATAAGCTTTTGCACAGCAAAGGAAACTATCAACAAAATAAAAAGCCCACAGACTGGGAGAAAATATTTGCAAATGAAGCAACTGACAAGGGGTTAATCTCCAAAATATACAAACATCTCATGCAACTCTTTGTCAAAAACACAAACAACCTAATCAAAAAATGGGCAGAAGATCTAAATAGACATTTCTCCAAAGAAGACATACAGATGGCCAAAAAGCACATGAAAAGATGCTCAACATCACTAATTATTAGAGAAATGCAAATCAAAACTACAATGAGGTATCACCACACACTGGTCAGAATGGCCATCATCAAAAAATCTACAAACAATAAATGCTGGAGAGGGTGTGGAGAAAAGGGAACCCTCTTGCACTGTTGGTGGGAATGTAAACTGATACAGCCACTATGGAGAACAGTATGGAGGTTCCTTAAAAAACTAAAAATAGAACTACCATATGACCCAGCAATCCCACTACTGGGCATATACCCTGAGAAAACCATAATTCAAAAACAGACATGTACCACAATGTTCACTGCAGCACTATTTACAATCGCCGGGACATGGAAGCAACTTAAGTGCCCATCGACAGATGAGTGGATAAAGAAGATGTGGCACATATATACAATGGAATATTATTCAGCCATAAAAAGAAACGAAATTGAGTTTTTTGTAGTGAGGTGGATGGGCCTGGAGTCTATCATACAGAGTGAAGTAAGTCAGAAAGAGAAAAACAAATACTGTATGCTAACACATATATATGGAATCTAAAAAAAAAAAATGGTTCTGAAGAACCTAGGGGCAGGACAGGAATAAAGATGCAAATGTAGAGAATGGACTTGAGGATGTGGGGAGAGGGAAGGGTAAGCTGGGATGAAGTAAGAGAGTGGCATGGACATATATACACTACCAAATGTAAGGCAGATAGCTAGTGGGAAGCAGCCGCATAGCACAGGGAGATCAGCTCGGTGCTTTGTGACCACCTAGAGGGGTGGGATAGGGAGGGTGGGAGGGAGATGCAAGAGGGAGGAGATATGGGGATATATGTATATGTATAGCTGATTCACTTTGTTATAAATCAGAAACTAACACACCATTGTAAAGCAATTATACTCCAATAAAGATGTTAAAAAAAAGAACTCAACCATGTTAAAAAAAAAAACTAAAAGTAGAGTTGCCATATTACCCAGCAATCCCACTTATGGGCATATATCCAGAAAAGACAAAAACTCTAATTCAAAAAGGTATAGGCACCCCATTGTTCATAGTGGCACACTATTTACAATATCCAAGACATGGAAGCAACCTAAATGTCCATTGGCAGATGAATGGATAAAGAAGATGTGGTGTACATATATATAATATATATATACACAATGGAATATTATTTAGTCATAAAAAAAGAATGAAATAATGTCATTTGCAAAAACATGGATGGACCTAGAGACTATCATACTAAGTGAAGTCAGACAAAGACAAATATTATATATCACATGTGGAATCTAAAAAATAGTACAAATGAATCTATATACAAAACAGAAAACAGACTCAGACATAGAAAACAAACTTATGGTTACTAAAGGGGAGAGGAAGCAAGGGAGGAATAAATTGAGAGTATGGGATTAACAGATGCATATAAAATAAACAACAAGGATTTACTGCATAGCACAGGGGACTATATTCAATATCTTGTAATAAACTATAATGTAAAGTATCAAAAAAGAATATATATATATAACCAAATCACTCTGCTGTACACTTGAAACTAACATAATATGGTAAATCAACTATACTTCAACAACAATAAATAAATAAAAGTCCAAAATTTTCCAAAAAATATTTATATGGGAAAAAAGAAGAGGAACCAAGACTGTCTGAAGAAATATCTGATTTTAGGGCTGGAGCAGGAAAACTACAAGATGAGCCTAGAACATCTTGTGCCAGAAATTAAGGAAGTGCTCAAAAACTGATAGGACCATGTTAAAAAGATGTGAAACTGGCTCAAAGAAGCTCCCATTGGCCAAATTAGGGGCAATTTGAGCATGAAAATAAATATTTACAGTAATAAATTATAACCTACTGAATAAAATAGAATCCATGAGCTCAACATGATATAAATCAATAGGGAGAAAGGAAAGCTCTTCCTTTCCACTATAATGCCAACCAATAAATGTAAAAGGAATAATATAAACATAAAACCACTTATCAACTGGAGAGTGGTTCAGACTGAAGTTGTCAATGGAGGCTAAGAATGGGTAAAGTTTCGATGAGGAACAGGATTTTGGCACCATACTGGAACATTTTCCAACAGTTACAAGGAAAAATAGAACTTTACAGTGAAGACATCAACATGACTAGATGATCAAGGTTAACATCACCAGTGATGGGACAGAATGACATAATGAGAAAATCAAAGTTTGTCAGGAATACATGCCTGAGTCTAGGCATGAAGAAACATCCAATGGAATCAAGTTGAGTGCCAGCCTACAGAATATAAGGCCTGTATTCTTTTAAACTCTCAAGGACATGATAGACAGAATGACTGAGGAACTGTTCCAGGTTACAGGAGGCCAAAGAGACATGACAACCAAATGCAAGGTATGAAGGAATCCTGTACCTGACAACTAAAAAAGACATTTTGGGGGGACTTCCCTGGTGGCGCAGTGGTTAAGACCCCATGCTCCCAATGCATGGGGCCCAGGTTCAATCCCTGGTCAGGGAACTAGATCCCACAGGCATGCCGCAACTAAGAGTTCGCATGCCACAACTAAGGAGCCCGCATGCTGCAACTAAGGAGATGGCAAGCCACAACTATGGAGCCTGCCAGCTGCAACTAAAAAGCCCACCAGCCACAAGACCCGGCACAACCAAATAAAAATAAATAAATATATATGTTTTTTAAAGTATGAAGAAAAAGACATTTTGGGGACAATTGGCAAAACTGAAATTTGAACAGGTTCTCTAAATGGCAATGTTGTATCAATTGTTGACTTCCTGACTTATTGGGAGGTCTCTGTTTAGGGAAATACACACTGGAGTATTTCGGGGATGAAGGATCAGGTCTGAAGCTTGTAGTCAAATGGTTCAGAAAAAGACTCATTGTGTGTGTGTGTGTGTGTGTGAGAGAGAGAGAGAAAGAAAGAGAGAGATATTAAAAGTTGGTGAATCTGGGTGAAGGCAATAAGGGAGTTTTTTTGTAGTGTACTTGCAAATTTTCTGTGAGTTTGAAATTACTCTGACATCATTTTTTTAAAATTAAAATTGCTTAGTGCTGATGGAACTCTAAAAAAAAAAAAAGAATGCCTTCAATGGACTCATCAGTAGACTCAACATGACTGAAGAAAAAATCAATGAACTTGAAGACAGGTCAACAGAAACCTCCCAGTGCTCACTCCAGCAGCATATATACTAAAATTGGAATGATACAGAGATGAATAGCATGGCCTCTGCACAAGGATGACATGCAAATTTGTGAAGCGTTTGATATTTTTTAAAATGATGGGGGGGCAGGGATAGAAATGTAAAGCTTTAGAATGCATTCAAACTTTGATTATTATCAACTTAAATTAGACCATTATAAATATAAGTGGGTTTATGTCAGTCTCATTGTAACCATTAACCAAAAATTTGCAGTAGATAACAAAAGATAGTGAGAAATGAATCTAAGCATACCAATAAAGAAAGCCATCAAACCACAAAGAAATAGCAAAGAAAGGAACAGAGGAACTACGAAACAGCCAAAAACCAATTAACAAAATAGCAATAAATACATACCTATCAATAATTACTTTAAATGTAAATGGATTAAATTCTCTGATCAAAAGACACAGAATGGGTTCGTGCCCTGGTCCAGGAGGATCCCACGTGCCGCGGAGCGGCTGGGCCCATGAGCCATGGCCGCTGAGCCTGCGCGTCCGGAGCCTGTGCTCTGCAATGGGAGAGGCCACAACAGTGAGAGGCCTGCATACCACACACACAAAAAAAGAAAAGCTTTCAAAAAGACACAGAATGGATGAATGGATAAAAAAACAAAACCCATCAATATGCTACCTATGAGAGATGTACTTCAGTTGTAAGAACACACACAGACTGAAGGGTCCATCTTTTTGCATGATGATATTCCATGCAAATGGAAACCAAAAGAAAGTTGGGATAGCTATACTTATATCAGACAAAACAGACTTTAAAACAAAGACTGCCATAAGAGACAATGAAGGGCATTACATAATGATAAAGGGGTCAATCCAACAAGAGGATAAACATTTGTAAATATATATGCACACAACATAAGAGCACCTAAATATATGAAGCAAATATTAACAGGTCTAAAGGGAGAAATAGGCAGCAATACAATAAGACAATGGATAAATCGTTCTGACAGAAAATCAATAAGGAAACATTGGCCTTAAACAACACATTAGACCAGATAGACTAAATAGATATATACAGAAATTCCATCCAAAAGCACCTGAATACACCTTCTTCTCAGGTGCACATGGAACAGTCTCTAGGATATGATAGGCCGCAAAACAAGTCTTGACAAATTTAAGAAGACTTAAATAATATCCAGCATCTTTCCCAACCACATGGTATGAAACGAAATCAATTACCAGAAGAAAACTGGAAAATTCAGAAATATGTAGCAACTAAACAACATGCTACTGAATAACCAATGGGAACAAAGAAATCAAAAGCAAAATCAAAAATATCTTGAGACAAATGAAAATGGAAGTACAATACACCAGAACTTAAGGGATGCAACAAAAACTGCTCTAAGAAGGAAGTTCATAACAACAAATGCCTATTTCAAAAACCAAGAAAAATGTCAAATAAACAACCTAACTTTAAACCTTGAGGAACTAGAAAAGAAGAATAAAAGAAGCCCAAACTTAGTAGAAGGAAGGAAGTAACAAGAATCAGGGCAGAAAAAAATGAAATAGAGACTAAAAAGACAAGAGAAAAGATCAATGAAACCAAGAACTGATGCTGTGACAAGATAAACAAAATGGACAAACCTTTAGCTAGACTCACCAAGTAAAAAGAGAGAGGACTCGAACAAAATCAGAAACAAAAGAGGATATGTTACAACTGATACCACAGAAATACAATACAAAAGATAAGAGACTATTACAAACAATTATATGCCAAAAAATTGGACAACCTAGAAGGAATGGATACATTCCTAGAAACATACAACCATCCAAGACTGAATTATGAAGAAACAAAGAATCTGAACAGACCGATTACTAGTAAGGAGGTTGAATCAGTAATTTAAAACCTCCCAGCAAACAAAAATCCAGAACCAGATGGCTGTACTGGTGAATTCTACCAAACATTCAAAGAAAAATTAATACGAATTCTTCTAAAAATCTCCCAAAAATAGAAGAGGAGAAAACGCTTCCAAACTCACTTCACAAGGCCAGCATTACCCTGATACCAAAACCAGACAAGTATACTACAAGAAAAGACAATCACAGGCCAATATTCTGGATAAACACAGATGAAAAATCCTCAACAAAATATTAGCAAACATGAACTCAACATACATTAAGAATCAAACACCTCAGGGCTTCCCTGGTGGCACAGTGGTTAAGAATCCGCCTGCCAGTGCAGGGGACACAGGTTCAATCCCTGGTCTGGGAAGATCCCACATGCTGCGGAGCAACTAAGCCCATGCACCAGAACTACTGAACCTGCACTCTAGAGCCCACAAGCCACAACTACTGAAGCCCGCATGCCTAGAGCCCACACTCTGCAACAGGAGAAGCCACTGCAATGAGAAGCCTGTGCACCACAATGAAGAGTAGCCTCCACTCGCCACAACTAGAGAAAGCCCATGTGCAACAATGAAGACCCAATGCAGCCAAAAATAAAACAAACAAATAAATTTATTTTAAAAAATTTTAAAAAAAGAATCAAACACCTCAATAAAGTGGGATATATTCTAGGGATGCAAGGATGGTTCAATAACCACAAATCAACAAATGTGATACACATTACCAAAATGAATGATAAAAATCCATATGATCATCTCAATAGATGAAGGAAAAGTATTTGACAAGATTCAACATCCATTTTTGATAAAAACTCTCAACAGGGCTTCCCAGGTGGCGCAGTGGTCGGGATTCTGCCTGCTGATGCAGGGGACATGGGTTCGTGCCCCGGTCCGGAAGGATCCCACATGCTGCGGAGCAGCTGGGCCCGTGAGCCATGGCCGCTGGGCCTGTGTGTCCGGAGCCTGTGCTCCACAACAGCAGAGGCCACAACAGTGAGAGGCCCGCATACAGCCAAAAAAAAAAAAAAACTCTCAACAAAGTGGGTATAGAGGAAATGTATCTCACATAATTAATGATATATATGACAAGCTCAGAACTAACACCATAGTTAATGGTGTGAAGCTAAGAGCTTTTCCTCTAAGACCAGGAACAAGACAGGATGCCCATTCTCACTATTTTTGTTCAACATAGTACTGGAAATCCTAGCCAGAGCAATTAGGCAAGAAAAAGAAATAAAAGGCATCCAAATGGAAAGGAAGAAGTGAAACTTTCATTATTTGCAGATGACATGATATTATACATACAAAACCCTAAAGACTGCCAAATAACTGTTAGAACTTATAAATGAATTCAGTAATGTTGCAGGATACAAAATTAATATACAGAAATTGCTGCATTTCTATGCACTAATAATGAACTATCAGAAAGAAAAGTTAAGAAAACAATTCCATTCACAATGGAATTCACAAAACAATTCCATTGCATCAAAAAGAATAAAACACCTAGGAATAAGTTCAACCAAGCAGGTGAAAGACTATGCAATGAAAACTATAGGACACTGATGAAAGAAATTGAAAAAGACACAAATAAATGGAAAGAAATTCCGTGTTCATGGATTGGAAGAATTGATATTGCTAAAATGTTCATACTACCCAAAGCAATGTATAGATTCAATGCAATTTCTATCAAAATTCCAATGGAATTTTTCATAGAAATAGAACAAACAATCCTAAAATTTGTATGGACCCACAAAAGACCCCAAATTGCCAAAGCAATCTTGAGAAGGAATAACAAAGCTGGAGGCATCATGCTCCCTGTTTGCAAACAGTACAAGACTTCTCTTTGTTTTGTGTGTTTGTTTTGCATATTTGACTTTCCAACCATGTAAATGTCTTACATGATTCTAAAACAAAATTAAAACAAATGTTAAAACAAAAACTAAAATAATTAATTAAATAAATTAAATTAAAACAACAACAACCAAAAAAACCCATAAGCTATACCTAAAAATCAAAAGCAGAATGAAACAAATGAACCTACTCGTATGTTACATTTGTGGCTTAACCACACACAGAGAAATTAGTTCTAGTTACTTTAAAGCACAATAATTGGGTTATATGTCCCTAGAGAGACAACCCCAAAGCAAATAGATCTATAAAGAAATATTAAATTATTTGCAGTAGGAATATTTTAAGTACTAGTAATATTGCTCTGAACTATCTTATTTATATATACATATACACATCTACAGATGGATGGATTAATAAATAAAAGACACAAAAATGAAACTAAAGTAGAAACTCTATAATTCTAAATTTTTTTTATTGCAAATAGCAGTATGAACTCATGGGGTCTACTCTGTTAAGAGTATATTTCCAGCTACAACGTTAATAAACATTGAAAACATATCATGTGAAAGAAGCCAGTCACAAAAGACCACATATTGTACGATTTCATTGATATGAAATGGCTGAATAGACAAATTCATCAAGGCATCAATCAGATTAGTGGTTCATTAGATTGGGAGGAAGGAGGAGAATATGAGATTGACTGCTAATGGGTACGATAATTCAGGGGGGGACAAAAATGATCTAAAATTACACGATGGTGATGGGTGCACAACCCTGTGGATTTTTTAGAAAAACATTCCGTTGTACACTTTAAAGGGTAAAATGTATGGTATGTGAATCAAGCTACTAAAAAAAACTAAAAGAATATATTTCCTTGCTCTGCCCACCAAAACAAAAAGCCTAGAAACAATGACCATGTCAGTAGCACTAAGCACCATAACTGGGGTTTTCTCCCAACCATTCTAGGTAGTCCCTTTCAGTCTTTTTTGCTGGTTCCTCCTCATTTTCTTTGACTTTCTCATGTTGAAGTGACCCAGAGATAAGTCCTTTACGTCTATCATTTTCCATCTACCCTCTAAGTGATCTCCTTAAATATCACCTATATGCTGATAATCCCCAAACGTATGTCTCCAACCTAGGTCTCAGAACTTTCTTTTGAACTTCAGACTTGTATATCCCACTGCCAACTTAATATTTCCACCTGAATGTCCAATGGGCATCTCATACTTCAGATACAATATTCCAAACTGAAATCTCACTATCTCTCTATGCCCCAGGTTTTCTACCTTCTTTCCCTTCTCAGTTAATGACAACTCCATTCTTCAAGTTGCTCAGATTAAAAAATATTGTGTCATCTTGTCACACTTACACTCCACATCAGTTCTATCAGCAAATTATGTCAGCTTTACCTTTAAATTATATCCAGTACACGACTACTTCTCATCATTTTTACTACTCTGGTCCAGGTCACCAACATCTCTTCCCTAGATTAATGCAATAGCTTCCTAGTTGGTCTCTCTGCTTCTGCCCTTGTCCCTGACCTCTTCCCCTATTCTTCTTCTCATAATTCTCTCATCAGAGCAACCAAGGCAATCCTCTTAAATCGTAAGCAGATACTATCACTTGTATGTTCAAAACTCTCCAATAGCTTCCCATCTCATTCACAGTAAAAAGCCAAGATCCTTAACAGGGCCCATAAGGCCCAATCTGATCTGCCCTCCTTCCCTCCAATTACCTTTCTTCTCTCATCTCTCACTACTCTCCCTCTCATTTGCTCTATTTCAGCCACACCAGCCTCTTCGTAACAGGCATATTCCCATCTCAGGGCTTTTCTAACTGTTGTTCCCTCATCCCTTAATTATGTGCATAACTAGCACCTGTATTTCCTTCATATCTTTATTATTACATTTTCAGGATGCATTCTTAACTACCCCATCTAAAACTCCACGTCTCATCCCTGATTCTATATATCCTCCTGCTTTACTTTTCTCTTAGAATGTTTCACTATTTAATGTATGTTATATTTAACTTACTTACCTCATTTATTATCTGGCCCACAACAATGTAAGTACCATGATAGCAGAGAGTTTGTCTCCTTTGTTCAATGTTATATCCCAAGCATCTATAATTATTCCTGTCACACGCAGCATTCAATAAATGGTGAGTGGATGAATGAATGAATCCTCAGTACCTGAAGAACCTGGAAAAGAAATTTGAAAATAGAACACTGCTTTAGAAAAACACCTTAGAAAACACATAATTCACACAAAAAAAGATTTTTAAATGGTTGACTTCAGTAGTAATTAAATAACTGCAAATTAAAGAAATTATTTTACATCTATGAGGTTAACAAAGATTATTAATACTAACGATAACCATTGTTATCAAGGGTGTATGAATATAGGCAATCTTATACCATGCCAATAATACTGTAGATTATAGGAGCCTTACAAGAGAATAACTGGATAGAATTAGGGAGTCTTTAATCAGCATATATATCTCAACCTATCAGTTCCACTTCTAAGAGCCTGCCTCCCACCAAAATAATTAAGAAAGTGCATGATAACATGCCAAATAGTTGCTGATAAACACATTCTATATAATGGCAAGAAGTTAAAAAAACCAAATTACCCATCAACAGGTGTAAATGCATTAAAATGTATACCATACAAAAAACTTTTAAATGATGACATAGATGTGTAATTGTTTAAATGGAAAAATATTAACTGCACATTGTTAAATGGCATAGGTAGATTACAGAACTGTATGTATAGCGTGATTCCAATTTTATAATATACGAATGCATATGTATGTATTCACAGAGGGGGGTGAAAAGATGGGAAATAAATTTTGATAGTGGTTGGTAGAAGTATAAATGATTTTTGTTTTCTTAGAGCTTTTCTTTATTTTGTGATTTGGGGCGGGGAGTGAGGGGCAAGGAGTATTGTTACTAAGCACACAAAACAACGTGGCCATTACACAGAAATAAAATTTTAAATAAATACTGAAACAACGTGTTGGGGCTATTGATATCTCATAGAAAAACATATTTACGATTACCATCTCCAAAGAAATGAAGCACTGGTACAAACAGTCTCACAAATCTACACACACAACCGAACTCTACCTTTTATTGTGGTTTGCAGCCACGTTCATAGTGAAACAGAAAAGGAAAAGCACATCCACAAAATCCGCCTGCACACACGACTCCACGGCCATATCAGTCACAGACAAATGCCTGGCAAATAAAGTCCTATCAAGCCACACGCTCACAGTCCTTCACACGTCGCTCCCACGGCCTCAGGGAACCACCCGCACAGGCAAAGCCCTGCCCGGCGTCCTCCTCCAACAACACAGGCACCGGGTGGTCCGCAGGCCCCTATGCCACCCAGCACAAAGAGTCCCGGACTCTGAGCTCGCGACTTCCCGAGGACTCACCACCGAGCCCGCAGACACAGGCCCCAATTCCGCACCTCAGCGCTGCCCAAGTGGCACAGCCGGTGCAGCCCGAGTTAGGTAATCCATTAAGGTCAGTGCCGGCTGTGTCCGAAGGCAGCACAAGCCTCGGTCCGTTAGACGCAGGATAACTCTTCCCAGAGCCCCTCGCGGCTCGCCGGGGCGGGACTGGCCCTCCAGTTGACGAGTAGCGGGAATAAGCAACCGCTGCGTTGAGGGGGCTCTCAGATCTGCCGAGGGGCCTCAGCTGAGAGTTTTGCGGCAGCTGCCTCCAGTGAGTCCGGCCCTCGGAGCCTGGGAGTGCCACTTGGTGCTGAGAAGAATGTGAAGAGATCCGCAGTTTTCCTGCCCCGGACTACATTTCCCAGAGGCCGTCTCGGCCCAAATCTATTTTCTGCGAAAAGTCTCCTCCTCCTTACAGTTGTCTGGATCTTTGGGTTCTAGGCGTTACGGTATCTGGTCCGTGAGGGAAGCACCGCTGAGTCGGTTTCGTTCCGTCTGGTCACGGCTCCACCTGGGACTGGACTTCAGTGGGGTGAAAGTGGGGCAAGGTCTGGGCACCTTGAAGAGACGAGATGGGCCAGCCTGAGCCTCAAGCTCCTGGAGGCAGTCAGAAAAGGGAGGAGTAAAAAAAAAGAAAAGAAAAGGGAGGAGCACCGTTGCGTGATCGGATGTGGGAGCTTTCAGCGGTGGAATTTGTGGTAGGGAGTCTACGGGGTCGAGGGACTCTGAGGTCCAGTGACTTTAGGGTCGTTCTAGTTTGCGACCATTCGTGTGACCATGGTCGCGTCGTCTGTTCTAGTGACCTCTTGATTCTGACTCTGCAGTTTTTCAGAGACAATGTGCTCTGTCCGTTCTTTGTGTTTCTGCTTTTCTGACGGGCACCTGTTACAATATTGAAATTTACATGGTTAAGTCAATACATGAATCACCAAAATATTAAATGGAAAAAAATTATAGAGATTCGTGATTGTGTATTACTGGAAACACCCACGCTTTTTTTTTTTTTTACACTGTGTTACTCCATATTCCATGTGTGTTATATGGACAGAAGTGATACAGGTAATCTAGAAAGATGTTGTTGAAGAAGGCAAAGACACTGAGCCATCAAATGAAAGGTCATGTCAATAATTCAAAGTAGCCTCGCCATCAGGAGTGAAAAGTGTAAGTTGAAAAGTAGACAAGTAACCAGGTGCAAAAACCTAAGAATCCAGCAACCCGGACTATATGTCACTCTTGCCCTAAAGACCCGATTTCTTTTTTCAACATTTCATATGAGTTCCACTCTGATTTAAGAACTTAAAAACAATTGACAGGGCTTCCCTGGTGGCGCAGTGGTTGAGAGTCCGCCTGCCGATGCAGGGGACACCGGTTCGTGCCCCGGTCCCGGAAGATCCCACATGCCGTGGAATGGCTGGGCCCGTGAGCCATGGCTGCTGAGCCTGCGCTTCCGGAGCCTGCGCTTCCGGAGCCTGTGCTCCGCAACGGGAGAGGCCATAACAGTGAAAGGCCCGCGTACCGCAAAAACAAGACTCACTGCAATAATTTTGCAGTAGAGACCAAAATGGAGAAAATATCCAAGAAAACACTATTGTATGCTTTTGTGCAACAGTATGTTGGCAAAGAGAACAGAATACAGTAGACTACAGCATGCTAAATATCAGGAACTTGTAGTCGTGAAGCTACACAAAGCCTAAGGAACTATGTTATCTCTAGGAAGCAGAATAAGATAGTCTTCCTTTCACAGCCTTCCTTTCACTAGATGATAATGGGCACTGTTTCCGAAAAGTGTGCATTTCTTTCTGGGAAGGGAAAAGAGGCTCCCAAACACTGCAGAGAGAGAACATGTCCTCTAAATAAGTTTTGCTTATTTGTCTCATGTGTCTTTACCAACAGTACATTTTTCTGTCAACTGTAAGAATTATTTTTTGCTAATTATTTTGTTAAAAGATGAGAACAGAGTTGGTTCTATGTCCATTCAGCTTCCTAATTTCATTTTTTATACTTGTAGATTTGTCTATTTCTCCTTTTATTTCTGTTAAGCTTTGCTTTATATATTTTAAAGCTCTCTTGTTGGATGATACATACTTAGAGTTGTAATAGCTTCCTGTTGGATTGATCCAATAGGAAATTATGGAATCTACCCTTTATAATATCACTTTTTGTCTTAGTTTTGATATTACTGTAGCTTCACCATCCTTCTTTTGGCTAGTGCATTATCTTTTTCTACCCTTTTGCTTTTAACCGTTCTGTTTTATTTTTAAAGTATGTCTCATTAAACAATATTATTTTAAAAATAATGACAATCTTACTCTGACATATTTAGTGAATTTACATTTAATGTAGTTGGGTTTTGGTCTACTACCTTAGAATTTGTTTTCTTTTCAGCCTAGCTTTTTAAAAAATTTTAACTTTTTATTTTGAAGTAATTCTTGATTCTCATGCAGTTGTAAGAAATAATTCAGGGAAATCCCATATACCCAGTATCCAGTTTCCCCCAGTGGTAACATCTTGCAATACTATACACTGTATCACAACCTTCACATTGATACTTTCAAGGTATTTCCATCATCACAAGAATACTTCATGTTGTCCTTTTACAGCCATACCCACTTCCCTCCTTCTCTTAACCCCCTCCTTAAGACCTGGCAACCCTAATCTGTTCTCCATTTCTATAATTTTATCCCTTCAAGAATTTTGTGTAAATGGAATTATAAAGTATGTAATTGGACTATTGACTTTTTCACTCAGCATAATTCCCTGGAGATTCATAAGTGTTTTTACATGTGTAAGTAATTCATTCCTTTTTATTGCTGAGTAGAAGTCCATGTGGATATGCCACAGTTTGTTTAGCCATTCATTCATTGAAGGACATATGGGTTGTTTCCAACTTTTGGCTGTTATAACTAAAGCTGCTATATACATTCATGTACAATTTTTTCGTGTGTGTGAAAACAAATTTTCATTTCAAACACCAAGGAGAGTTTTAGAAGGAATTTGTCCATTTATTTATTTTTTTAATCTATCTGGAATTTTCACTGAGATTGTATTGAGTATATAGATCAATTGGGGAGAACTGACATCTTTAAAATGGTGACTCTCATAACCATAAGACACAATATGAGCACAATATATATCTTCTTTAATTCCTCTAAGCAATATTTTATACTTTTTAATGTACAGATAATGAAATATTTTGTCAGATTTACCCCTAAGTATTACAGAGTTTTTGATGCATTGTAAATGGTATTTAAAAAAATCCAATTTCCAATTGTTCATTGCTGGTATATAAGAAATACAATTGATTTCTGTATCTTGTAGCCTGATACCTTGCTTAAGTCACTTAGTATTTCTACTAGAGTCTGGAGGTTCCACTGGATTTTCTACATAGATGATCATGTCATCTCTGAGAAAAGACAGTGATATCTATTCCTATTGCAATCGGCAGATATAGTATGGACCCGCCCACCCACCAAAAATATGGTTGGGATGTTGAGACTGATGACGCCACACACACACCAAGAGGGTATGAAAAGTTTTATTACTCACAAAATGAAGCTTTCTAGGAAAAGCAAGGCAGGTGTCCCAAGAAAGTCTGCAAGTTGTTTGCAAAAGCAAGGAAAGGAAATTGGCGTGGAGCGGTTATGGCAGAGGCTTGTGTGGTTTAAATCTCCCGCTAGTGTCAAAAAAGAGAGGAGCTAAGCTTGCCCAGATTGGGGGCACAAGAGAAATAAGGAGTGAAGCTCAAAGCTGTAAGCAGCTTCTTCTGCTGTTCCTGGTGCTGGTTGTGTGCGTGTTTGGTTTGGATCTGGTGAAACAGCAGCTGAGGAGACTCCGGAGATCACCATGGCTGACAAAAAGACCAAGGAAGGACTGAGTACAATGATCATATTAATTTGAAGGTGGCAGGGCAGGATGGTTCTGTGGTGCACTTTAAGATTAAGAGGCATACACCACTTAGTAAACTAATGAAAGTCTATTGTGAATGACACGGTTTGTCAATGAGGCAGATCAGATTCCGATTTGACTGGCAGCCAATCAATGAAACAGACTCACCTACACAGCTGGAAATGGAAGATGAAGATACAAATGATGTGTTCCAGCAACAGACAGGAGGTGTCTACTAAAAAAGGAACCTGCTACTTTACTCCAGAACTCTGTTCTACAGACCAAAAGGACATTCTCGATTAGAAAAATGCAATTTGGTTCCACCACATCCTAACTACTACAGTACGGTTTTCTCTAGTCTTTCATTTTCCTCTTCCCCATTCCTTTATTGTACGTAAAGTAACTGGTGTATACAGAAGCATATTGCTTTCCTAAAAAATAAATTATGGCCAATGGTATGTTTTGATTGACATCAAATGAAAATTGGTTGGGGGAAAATACTAGTTCTGTGAAAATGTTGCCTTTCCATTAGTGGTATGCTTGGTCACCTCTTATCTTTATATGCCAGTAAGTTATTTTGCTCTCGCTATTTAACACAAAAAAGGAATATAAAAAATCCTTGCAGGGCTTCCCTGGTGGCGCAGTGGTTGAGAGTCCGCCTGCTGATGCAGGGGACGCGGGTTCATGCCCCGGTCCGGGAAGATCCCACATGCCACGGAGCGGCTAGGCCCGTGAGCCATGGCCGCTGAGCCTGCACGTCCAGAGCATGCGCTCCGCAACGGGAGAGGCCACAACAGTGAGAGGCCCACGTACCGCAAAAAAAAAAAAATTGTTCAGCTGGAGAATTTTAATGTTTTTCATTTATCATTGTTAAACCAAGGACAATTTTATGACTTTTTTCTATGTAGATGTCACAAGTAAGGTAGTCTCTTTAAGTAGGGATAAATTACTCTAAAAGAACTAAATCCTAAAATAGTATAAATACACTTATTTCCAAAACAGAAATAGAGTCACAGATGTAGAAAACAAACTTATGACCACCAAGGGGGAAGGGGGAGGTAGGATAAATTGGGAGATTGGGATTGGCATGAACACACTACTATATATAAAATAGATAACTAATGAGGAGCTACTGTATAGCACAAGGAACTCTACTCAGTACTCTGTAATGACCTATATGGGGTAAGAGTCTAAAAAAGAGTGGATATATGTATAACTGATTCACTTTGCTGTACAGCAGAAATTAATACGACATCATAATCCAACTATACTCCAATTAAAAATTAATTTTTTAAAAATAAAGAAATCCTAGATAGTTGTCCCTTCAAGACAAGCACTTGTTTAAATAAACTTCTTGGTTTGGTTTTCTTTTTTAAAGCTATAAGCAGGCAAACATCAAAAAATGAAATTAGGCTCTTCATCACACTATCAAATCTGTATGCTGTTCATTTCTTTTTCTTTCCTGGTTTCTCTGGCTAAAGCCTTCTATAAAAGATTGAACAGAAGTGGAGACAGTGAATATCTTTGCCAAGATCTTACTTCGAAGGAAAGCATTCAGTTTTGTACTATTAAGTGAAATGGTAGCTGGAGATTTTTCGTAGATGACCTTCACTGAGTTGAAGCTTTTTTTCTTTTTCTGCTAAGTGTATTTATCAAAAATGGATGTTGAATTTTGTCAAATGCTCTTTCTGCATCTGAGATGGCAATACTGTATTTTCCTTCTCTTTTAGTTTGTTAATATGTTGAATTACACTGGACTTCAAATCTTAAACCAATCTTATATTCTTGGGATAAACACCACTTGGCCATTGTTGCATTATCATTTTTTTATATTGTTGGATTCAATTTGCTAAAATTTTATTAAGAACTTTTTGCAAATAGGTTCATGAGGGATATTAATCTGTAGGGTTTGTGGGGGCAGGGGAGGTGGGGTAATTTTGTGTAGTTAACTCATAGAATGAATTGGGAAGAATTTCCTTCTTTTCAATATTCTGGAAGTGTTTGTATAAAATTCTTATTATTTATTCTTTAAATGCTTAAGAGAATTTTAAATGTTTAATTAAAATTAAATAGAAATATTTCATAGAATTTACCAGTGAAGCCATCTGGACTTGGCTTTTTTTGTAGGAAGGTTTTTTTTTTTAAGATTTATTTATTATTTATTTGTTTATTTTATTTATTTATGGCTGGGCTGGGTCTCAGTTGCAGCATGCGGGCTCTTCGTTGTGGTGCACGGGCTTCTCTCTAGCTGTGGCGTGGGGGTTTTCTCTTTAGTTGTGGCGCGCAGGTTCCAGGGTGCGTGGGCTCTGTAGTTTGCGGCCTGTGGGCTCCAGTTGAGGTGCGCGAGTTCGGTAGTTTTGGCACACGGGCTTAGTTGCCCTGCGGCATGTGGGATCTTAGTTCCCTGACCAGGGATCGAACCCGCATCCCCTGCATTGTAAGGCAGTTTCTTTACCACTGGACCACCAGGGAAGTCCCTGTAGGAAGGTTTTTAATTCCAAATTCAATTTATATTATAGATATAGGGCTATTCAGGTTAATTATTTATTCTTTAGTAAGGTTTGATAGTGTCTGTCAAGAAATCTTTCTATTTCACCTAAGTTGTTTAATATATTGGATTAAAGTTTCTATGCTGTACTTTGTCGTCCTCTTAACATTTGTAGAATCTGTAGTGATGTCACTTCTCTCATTCCTGATATATCTCCATTTCTTTCCTGACCAGTCTTGCTACAGTTTTATCATTTTTATTAATCTCAAATAACTAACTTTTGGTTCCATTGATTTTTCTGTTTTCTATTTCATTGATTTCTGCTCTGATATTTATTATTTCCTTTGTTTTGCTTATATTGTGTTTAATTTGCTCTTCTTTTTCTGGTTTCTTAAAGTGGAAGATGAAGTCATTGATTTGAGACCTTTGTTTTTTGTTAATATAGACATCTAGTTTCTAGAAATTTCCCCTTGAACACAGTTTCAGTGGCATCTCATAATTGCTATGTAATATGTTTTCATTTTCTTTCAGTTCAACATACTTTCTAACTTCCTTTTTGATTTCTTTTTTAATCCATGTGTTATTTAGACATGTGTACATTTCCAAATACGATATTCAATAATTATCCAGATATCTTTTAGTTACTGATTTCTAATTTAATTCCATTGTGGAAAGAGGCTTGTTTTGTGGCCCAGAATATGTTTTATTTTTGTAAATGTTCCATGTGCACTTGAAAAATATTAGTATTTTTTGCTGTTGTTGGTTGTAGTGCTCTGCAAATATCAATTAGTTCAAATGATAGTGTTTTTCAAATCTTCTATGTTTTAACTGATTTTCTGTCTACTTGTTCCAGCAATTACTGAGAGTATTACTGGACTCTGACTTGTAATAGTGGATTTATCTCTTTCTCCTTCCAGTTTTATCAGTTTTTGTTTCATGTATTTTGAGGCTATTATTAGGTGCATGAACATTTACAATTGTTATTCTCTATGATGAACTGACAACTTTATTATTATGAAATGATCTTCTTTATCTCTGTAATATTTTTTGCTCTGAAACCTGCTTTGTAGATATTTATATCCACTCCAGCTTTCTTTTTTTGTTGTTGTTTTTTGCGGTACGCGGGCCTCTCACTGTTGTGGCCTCTCCCGTTGCGGAGCACAGGCTCCGGACGTGCAGGCTCAGCGGCCATGGCTCACGGGCCCAGCTGCTCCGCGGCATGTCGGATCTTCCCGGACCGGAGCACGAACCCGTGTCCCCTGCATCGGCAGGCGGACTCTCAACCACTGCGCCACCAGGGAAGCCCCATCCAGCTTTCTTTTTTTAACAGCTTTATTGAGATGTAATTTACATACCATATAATTCACCATTTAAAGTGTATGTAATTCAATGATTTTTGGTATACTACATTATTACATTTTTATATTATTGTAAAATACATAACATAAAATTTGCCATTTTAACAATTTTTAAGCGTACAATTCAGTGGCATTAAGTAGATTCAAAATGTTGTGCAATCATCGCCACTATCTATTTCCAAAACTTTTCATCAACCCAAACAGAAACTTTGTAACCACTAAGCAATAATTCCTAATTCCTCCCTCCCTGCAGTAACCTCTAATCTATTTTCTTTCTCTATGAATTTGCCTAATCCAAATATTTCATATAAGCAGAATTATACAATATTTGTCCTTTTGCATATGAGTTATTTCACTTTGCATAAATTTTTCAAGCTTCATCCATGTTGTATGTGTCAGAACTTTATTCCTTTTTGTGGCTGAAAAATATTCCATTGTATGTGTATAGTACACTTTGTTTATCCATTCATGTTTTTTCCACCTTTTGTCTATTTTGAATAACGCTTCAATAAACATTGGAATACAAGTATCTGTTCAAGTCCCTGCTTTCAATTCCTTTGGATATATACCTAGGAGCATAATTGCTGGGTCACATGGTAATTCTATGCTAAACTTTTTGAGGAATTGCCAAACTATACCATTTTATATTTTCACCATCATTGTACAAGGGTTACAAATTATGCACATCCTCACTAACATGTATTATTTTCAGTTATTTTGAAAATACCCATCCTAGTAGGTATAAAGTGGTATCTCATAGCTTTATTTGCATTTCCCTAATTACTAATGATGTTTAGTCTTTTTATGTGTTTATTGGCCATTTATATATCTTCTTTGCAGAAATATATATTCACGTCTTTGCTCACTTTTTGAATTGGGTTGTCCTTTTGTTGTTGAGCTTTAGGAGTTCTTTATATATTCTGGGTATTAAACTCTTATCAGATATATGATTTACAAGTATTTTCACCATTCTGTGGGATGTCTTTTCACCTTCTTGATGATGTCATTTGATGCACAAAAGTTTTTAATTTTGATGAAGTCCAATTTATCTATTTTTTCTTCAGCTTCTTGTGCTCTAGGTGTCATATCTAAGAACCCACTGCCAAATCCAAGGTCATTCCAGCTTTCTTTACACAGCATTAGCATGGTATATCTTTTTCCATCCTTGTACTTTTAACCTATTGGTATATATTTAAAGTGAATTTCTCATAGGCACCATATGGTTGAGTTGTGCTTTTTTTTATCCGATCTGATACTCAGTCCCTCTTAATTGGGATGTTCAGATCATTTATATTTAATCTGATTATTGATATAAACCTTCTATCTTTCTATTTGTTTCCCACCTGTAATTTGTTCCCTTCTCCTCTTTCTGACTTCTTTTGGATTAACTGAGTAATTTTTATGACTCCATTGTATCTCCCTTGTTGGATAATTAGCAATAACTCTTCGTTTTGTTAGTTAAGTGGTTGCTTTAGAGCTTAGCATGTACATCTTTCACTTAACACAGTGTCCATTCAAGTGATATTAGATTACTTCCCATAGAATATTGGAACCTTTACATTAGTTCATTTCCATGAATTTCTCTTCTCCTGGCATTTGTGCTATTGTAGTCATACAATTTGCTTCTATGTTTGTTAACATATATATTAATAATATAGATACCCTTAACTACATTGTTTTCATTCTTGCTTAAACAGTAATTTGTATTTTGGCAATAATTAAATAATAAGAAAATAGTATTATGTGTTAACCCTGTAGTTACCATCTCTGGTGCTCTTCACTCCTTTGTGTAGATCCAGATATCTATTTGTTATCCAAATACACATATAATAGGTCTCTTGAATCTCCCCTTCCACTCACTAATATTTTATTCATTTTTTAAAGCTTATTTTCTCTGTGTCTATCCCAGCACCTCACATAGCATCTGGCACACAGTAGGTGCTTTCTAATCAGATACCACAGGGCAGAATTCTTCACACAAACCTACATCCATTAGTATAATCCTCACGGTCTGCCGTACACACTATCACAACACAGTCCTACTCCATTCATTTTTCATTTTTTAAAGCTTATTTTCTCTGTGTCTATCCCAGCACCTCACATAGCATCTGGCACACAGTAGGTGCTTTCTAATCAGATACCACAGGGCAGAATTCTTCACACAAACCTACATCCATTAGTATAATCCTCACGGTCTGCCGTACACACTATCACAACACAGTCCTACTCCATTCTCCACCAGTCAGTCACTTTCTACATAGCACATTCTCACAGTTAACATCACAAATGTCACACACAATCACACACATGGTCACAGAAATGCACCATGCTCACTCCAACACACAGAGTTTTGCATAGTTACTCTCACAGAAACACAAAATGACAGAATCACAGGGTGGTGCACTAACTCACAAAATCAGTCAGGTGACAGAAACTTAAATAACTTAAAATATAATCACTGTTGTTCTAAGGGGGCATAGAGTCAGGTTAAGGAGCCGTGAAGTGTCGGGGGAGAAGTGTAATCAGGGAAGCCCTCTTGGAAATGTGACATTTGTATCCGAACGTAGGGAACTTTGAAGATACCCGACATAGGAGCCATTTTAGGAAGAGGGGACACAGTCACATCCACCGTCACTAAATCACAAACACAGGAACCATATGCACAGGATGACACTCTACCCTGACCCCTCCCCTCCTGCCTTCAAGGTAAACCATTCCCTGAGAAAGAACGCCCTAGGGAAGGCGGGACTGGGTGGAAGCATAATGCACCTGCGCACTCCACTCCCAACTGCCCACCACACACCACACACTTTTTTCAGGTTCCCCAGCTCAAAGAGAGGGACTCACTCTTCACGCACTTTGTGTAGACGCGAGCGCACTAGCGCGCGCCCACACACCACCCGGCGCCCTGCGACTAGCCCAAGGCTTGTAATTCTCTGCTGCGTTGCTTAGGGAGGTGAACCGAAACCCTGTGCCTGCGCACTTCAATCCCAGACCGTCTAGTGTGACGCTCGGCCAGTCTCTGTGGCAGACCCAGGCTCGGAGCTAAGAGGAATCATCGGGACTTCCAGGCTCCTTCTGCAAGGCCAGTGAGAGGTCAGCGTGGCAAGAGCCGGGGCACAGGGGGCGGTGTTACGAACCCCCAGAGGAGCTGAGCTGTGGGAGTTGAGCTCCCGGGTGCCGAGCCTTTTTCCGGTCAGGACTACATTTCCCAGTGGCCCCCGCGAGCACTGGGCCCGCTGCGCCTTTGTGTCCTCCGGAGGCCCGGTCGCTTCTTTCCGGGCCCGCGGAGGCTGGGTTCCCTCAGATTCAGGGCAGGAGGTGGGCCCGAGAGGAGGTTACCCGAGTTTTCCGGGCTTGAACCTGGTCTTCCGGCACTTCAGTTCTGCAGGTAGGAAGTGGGTTGAGGAGCGGCCTGTGGGTCACCCTGACGTCGGTCCCCGGGCCTTCTGTGTGACTCTTCGTGTGAGACGGGGTTGAGATCTTACGGTGCGTGAGCCTGCCACCCGATGTGCCTGTACACATCGTATCTGTGTGACTGTGGGTGCGAGTGAGTCGATGGTTGGTGCCACAGAGGGCGAGACTGTGAGCGGGGGCGGGAGGGTACTCTCTGTCTCCCGTTGTTCCTGTATCCTCGGCTTCTTTGTGACTGGAGTGTGAGATCACCGGTTGTGATACCCTAGTATTTGAGGCTGGGGGCTATGGGAGAGGGTGACGGTGTGAAACTGCCCGTACCCGTGGCCGCTGTGATCTGTGTAAGATGGTGGTTGGCGCTGTAGTTTTTAAGAATCTGTGAGTGTATGTTGTGTTTTTTTTTTTTTGCGGGGGGGGGGAGGGCGCTGAGTGAGACTCTGTGCCACCAGTATCTATTAAAGCTAACCAGGTGATGCCAGTGTGCCACCAAGTTTCAGAACCACTGACCTACTGGAGAGGAGAAGGAAAGTGGAATCAGGAAGACCTTTATCTGATCTCGGTGCTGTTATTTATTAGCTGTGTGTCTTTATGCAAATGATTACATTACTTGGAGTTTTTATTTGTAAAATCTAGAAAATCTCTTGTTAAAATAATAAATTAGGAAGTGATTTAGGCACAGGTTAAATTGTATGCAAGAAGATTCCTAGGTCTCCATTCTGCCTTCTCTCTATTGGAGGGAAGGGTGCAACAGAGGAAAGAGAAGCAGAAAAATTCTAAGCTAGTGATTCTGGATGCTGCAAGAAAAGCCTAGTTTCTCATGTTCTCTTACCCATCTCACTCATCTAAGGACACTGCCATTTCCTAAGAGAAGAGTCAAGGGGAGGAAAGAATGGCTGTTGGACTTCTTAAAGCCATGTACCAGGTGAGCTGGTGTTTTCTCTTTCCTGAAATATTTTCCTGCTTTTCAAAAGAAGCAGACATTAATTTTCCTTCTGCTGAAACTTTTCTGGGTGACCAATCATGTCACTTCTTAAAACCCTCCAATGGATTCCCACCTGATTCTGGATAAATGTTGAAGTCCTTGCCTTGGCTTGCAAGGCCCTACATAAACTCGTCCCTGGCTAACCCTCTGACCTCATCTAATTTTTCCCACTCTGTATATCACTCACTTGGCTCCAGCCACACTAGCTTCCTTGTCGTGATCTGAGTGCATTCTTAACTCATGGCCTTGCACTTACTGTTCCCTCTGCCTAGAATGCTGTTCCCCCAGATACAGACCAACTTCTTCATTCTGGTCTCTGTCCAAATGTTCATTCATTCAACAGATTTTTGCTAAGCACCTATTAACTAAGAGGGCTTAATCCTAGTCTTCTTTTCTGCTCTGTCTACACTCCTTTGTTGATCTCACTCTGTTTCACGGCTTTATATACCATTTATATGTCAACAACTACCAAATTGTATACAGCCCAGAAATCCAGACTCATCTATCCAACTGCCTACTCAGCATCTTCATTTGGTTGTGGAATGGATACCTCAAATTTAGATGTCTCAAACTGAATGAAATGAGCCATTGGAAGTTTGGGAGCATAGGAGTGGCATGATCTGATTCCCATTTAATAGGATCACTCTGGCTGCTATTGAAAATAAACTGAATGGGACAAGGATAGAAACAGGAAAATCAATTAGAAAACTCTTACATGCTTCCCCATCTAAGATGTTCAAGCTAAAAGTCTTCCATTAGGAAATTCTGTTTGTCCTGCCTTCAAAATATATCCAAAATCTGACCACTTATTACTACCACCAGTTTCTATTCTGGTATAAACCAATATCTCTCACCTGGATTATTGCTATCCCCAACAGAGCAGCCAAAGTGATCCTGTTACGTATGTCATATTATGTCATTCCTCTTCATTTCAGGGAGAGAAACAATGGAAAGTATAGACAACTCTTTAAAACAGTTTAGCTGTAAGGGAAGAAGAGAAATGAGTGGTAACTGAAGGAGAAACTGTAGTCAACAAGGTTTTTAAAAGATGGATATATGTCTGTGGGCTGATGTTAAAGATTCAATAGAAAGGGAAATTGAAGATGAAGAGGAGAGAGGAGGGAATTGCTGGAACACTGCTTGCGAAGCTGAGAGCAGCTGAGGTCTAGGATACAAGTGGAGGGGTTTGGCCTTTGCTAGGAAAGTGGGCTGTTCATTTATAGTAATAGGATCAAGTTAGAGTTTATGGGCCAGATGCAAGTAGATGTGTAGATGTTGTGGGAATTTGTGGAAATTCTCTTAAAATGGCTTTGTTTTTTCAGTGAGACAAAGCAAGATCCTTAGCTGAGAGAAAGGATCGGGGGGGAGGTATTGAAGATTGAGGAGAGAGAAGAAAGTATCAAATGGTCATTTAGGAGGGTGGGGGAAATGAATGGACTAGAGAAATATATCATGTATGTAGGTAGAAATGTATCATTTTGGCCCCCTGGAAGTTAGTGATCATGAATTTAAAGTGAGACCAATTAGCATGATTTCTCTAGCAAAGTTCAGCTGTGCAGCTTCCAGAAACAGAGTATGCTGAGTGATGGCTGTGGTTTAACCAGGTGAGTATAGTTAAGTGAGAGGGAGCCGGGCAGTTGAGGGTATATGCGTGGGGGTGATTATAACAAATGGTTGTTCTAGGAAGTGAGGGTATGTGGGAGTGAAGAACAGTGAAAACGTGGTGAGATCAATGATTTGTAGGTTCTAGTGTGGTGGAAGAATTATCCTAATTGGGGTACCAGAGGGAAAAAACTGGAATATAGGAGGTAGAAGTGAGAGTGGGAGAGTTGAGATTATGGAGGGTTTTGTACTTATTGGTAACGACAAGGTCTAGGGCATGATCATGAAGTGAGCGACTGTAGAAGGGTGGAAGACAGGCTTATTGGAGAAGATGGGGTCAGAGAACTGAGAGGCCAGGCTGTTGGGAGGGTTATTTATATGGATATTGAAACATATGGGTACTCCCGTACGTTTAATGGGAGTACCATTGGAGAGAGTAACAGTGAGTTAGATGCTGAAGTGTTCAAGTAATGACAGAGAATTTGCATCTACGAGGAATTGGTAGATAATGGAAACAAGAAGTGATAGTGACATAGCCTGATTTCATGAGGTTGAAAACTAGGTATATTTTAGGAAAGAGGGTGGGGCAATGGTATGGAAACAAGTGTAAGGAGCAAAGAGGTCACCTACCTCACCTCCATGTGCTGTGTACAAGGGATGTGAGAAATAAGACAGTCACCACATGACAGGGCTTCAGGGAAAGTTGTCTTCTCTATTGGGAATCATGTTTCTGTAAGGCAAAAACGTTAAGGGGAACTGTTGACTTTCTTTAGACTGGTTTGATTATAATTATGAATGGATTTTGAAACCAAGTATTTGGTTAGAGTTCAAATATTTTAAGAGGTTCTTTGTTAGAGGTCAAATATTTTAAGGTTAGAGTTTAAGCTCCTTATGTTGACATTGTAATTATTTTAATTGTATAAATTAAAGACTCAGTGAAAAAATGTGTATGTTGTATATAAAAAATTTATACATTTATTATACATATTTATGTAAGCTAAGGAAAACATTTTTGGAAGCATGTATACCACATGAAACTAACTCTTAACAGGAGCGTTTCTGCAGTATATGAAGGATGTTATTGCTAGGGCAGAGAGAGAAATTCACAAACGACTTCATATAATTAAATAAGAAGAAAAGTTACTGTGTGTTGAAAAAACACTTTAAGAATTTTTATTTTGTAGAGACAGTTTTTTAAACTATGACAAAATTGTATCAAATGCCCAATTAAAAATCTTGCTTTGACAGATTCACCTCTTCTAATTTTGTAAGAAAAGAAAACAATTTACGAGTGTGTATGTGTGTGTGTGTGTGTATCCATCCCCACACACAAACACATAATGTATGTTAGTTTTCATCAGGTGGTCACATTATAGAAACCTGGAATCCAGCTGAATCATAACATAGCTCTAAGTTTTTAAGAACTTTACTCAGCTCCTATAAGCAAAAACAGTATTATGGGGCTTCCCTGGTGGCGCAGTTGTTGCGAGTCCGCCTGCCGATGCAGGGGACGCGGGTTCGTGCCCCGGTCAGGGAAGATCCCACATGCCGCGGAGCGGCTAGGCCCATGAGCCATGGCCGCTGAGCCTGCGCATCCGGAGCCTGTGCTCTGCCACGGGAGAGGCCACAATAGTGAGAGGCCCGCGTGCCGCAAAAAAAAAAAAAAAACAGTATTATGAGTGGAACACTCATTTCTTTACACAAAATTTTAAGTACTCTCTATAAAAGTATTTGAATTTTAATGGAATTGATCATTTGTTTTGCTTGATCTAGAACAGTTTTCAGAGATACAGCAAGCACTTTATGGTCTCATTTTTGATCCTCTTATAGCTTCTTGAACTTTGCAAAGCATTCATTCATTAATTTTGTTTATTCAGCAAGTATTTGAATGCCTCATGTGTGCCAGATACTGTTCTATAACTGGTATATAGCAGTGACCAAAACAAAAACATACTCTGCCCTCATGGACTTTACATCTTAATGGAGGTGGGGAGCAGACAATAAATAACAAAATAAGTACCATATAGAAAAATAAGGAGGGTTAGGGGAATAGGCAACTTGGGTAAGAGCATTGCTTTTGTTATATACAGAATGATCTGAGAAGCACAAAAGCCCTGAGGGGGAACATTATTGACATATTTGAGAATGTAATATATGGGAGAGCCCTGTGTGCCTGGGGCAGAATGAATGAGGTGAGTATGGGAAGAGATGAGGTTGTTTCACTTCATTTATTTATTTCATTTCAGGAGTTGGTGACCTTCAGAGATGTGGCTGTAGACTTCTCCCAAGAGGAGTGGGATTGTCTGAATTCTTCTCAGAGGCATCTGTACAGTAATGTGATGTTGGAGAACTACAGGATCTTGGTATCACTGGGTAATAATATCTTCTTGTAAAATTGAGCTTATACTCATAAGGGGCACTTTGCTACCACCATTGTTGTGAATTTTTGGATAGCATCTGTAGTGCTTGGCTGAAAGTCTGCTGCCTGTGCCAAAGTAACGGGTTAATATTTGTGGAGTTGGCAGTGAACAGGTCTATTATTAATCTGTGTTGGAAGCTTCAACTTCCCTGTCCTTTGAATACATGTCCTTATCACAGTTTTCTCTGGCTTACTGCAAGCTCCCTCTTCCCTGATGATCAAAGAATTGGATGTGAGTTCTGGGATATCCACAGCATGACCAAATTCTGTTTCTTATATGCAGGACTTTGCTTTTCTAAACCAAGTGTGATATTATTGTTGGAACAAGGGAAGGAGCCCTGGATGGTAAAGAGAGAGCTGACAAAAGACTTGTGCTCAGGTGAGTGAAGAGGAATAGGCAGGCAAAAACCTTTGCAGGTGACAGCCCAGCTTGACTCAAAGGTATCACACCTCTTCACTCTTCTTTGTTGTTGGCATGTTCCTCTCAAATGTCCTAGGTCTTAGTAGAAGCTTGAGTCCTTTTAGTGTGTTCTCCCAAAGTTGATATTCTAAACTGTCTCTCCTTTCACATTTTGCCCCCTCTTATCTATTCTGAGTCCCCTTCCTTCCCAGTCTCATAAACCTCTTCCAGTCTTTAAAAAATCTTTTCCTAATCTGATGAACTTTTGAACTTTTGATGAACCACAAAGAGCTGTAACTGAAGTAACAAGTTCAAATCCTGACACTTACATGCAGTGGAACTTTGGGCAAGTTACTTAACCTCTCTGTGCCTTTGTTTTGTCATCTATAAAATGGGATAATATTTTTAAGGTGCTTTCAACAGTTCCTATCTCATATTATGAGCTCAAAAGCTGTTAGCTGCTAGTATTATAATAGTAGTAGTTTATCTCTAAATGCCTCATTTTTCTCTTAGTGGTCAGTTCATTCATTCCTTTAATCAACATTTATTGAATTTGTACTTTAAACAGAGTACTTGCAAGATGCTAGGGTATTATACGTTTATGTAAATAATCAAATAGTTGATAGGCTTGTAGCAGTGATAAAATATGGCTGAAAATGGCACACATGAAAAGAAAGCTGACATGAAGGAAGCTCAGAGAGAGGTGAGAGAGGAGTCTGCTTAGTTGGGAAGATGGTCTTTAACAAAAACACAGGTCAGGGACTTCCCTGATGGTCCAGTAGTTAAGACTCCTCACTTCCACTGCAGGGGGCATGGGTTTGATCCCTGGTCAGGGAACTAAGATCCTGCATGTGGTGTGGTGTGGCCAAAAAAAAAAAGGTCAAAAGCTAGAAAACATTTGAGGGAGAAGAGATTAAGAGGTTAGCTTTGTGGTGTAAGAAGGATTTTCAGATAGGCATAGGAAGCATTAAGGTGAAATGAAGGACTTAAAGTTCAGAAGAAAATTAGGGTCATTGTAAACATCTCTGTCAACACTACTCCCCAACCCATCCCCACCCCTTCCACTACCTCTCCCCAGTCTTTTATGTTCATGTTCAGTTTTCTAAGGAAAAATTTTGATATGGAACTGTAGTATCAAAGAATACATGGCTAAATTTTATTTATTAATTATTATTATTAAATAAATCATACACACATAAATATATTAGACTAAATATGTACTTTAGGTAATAATATAACAAAAAATGTACCTGCTTCTTAACTTAGGATATAGAAGGTTGTCAGTGCCATTTTAGGCCCTCAAGGGCCCCTGCCTAGCGATATATCACTCCCTACTCTTGGACCATCTCTACCACTCACTAGGGTAACCATTATCCTACAATTTTGCTTATCATTTCTTGACTTTTCTTTATTGTTGGTGCCATATAGCCCTAAACAAAATACTTATATTTGCATGTTTTCAATTTTTTATATATGGAAATATATTAGAAATATAGTATACAGATAATTCTGACTTTTTTCAACTCAAAATTATATTCCTGAGATTCATCCGTATTGATTTTAGTGACTATTTTTTATTGAATTTTTTTTTTCCTGTTGAAATATAATGTATTCCACTGTGAAAAATCACAATTTATGCATTGAAGGGCATTTGAGTTGTTTCAGTTTTATGTTATTATAAATGTTACTGCTATGAACCTTATTATACATGACTGATGGTGTACATATGCTGGAGTTCATGTAGAGAATATAGCCAGGAATTTACTGCATAATGCTATTTTACTTTCCAGATTACTTGTACTAATTTACATTTCTAACAGCTAACAGCTGTGTGTAAGAGTACTCATTGCTCCACATTCAGAATTGACAAATTTTTTGCAATTTTGATGGGTATGAAATATTATCTCCTTATACTTGTCATCTGAATTTCCTTGACTACTAAAAAAATTTGGCATCTTTTTATATATATAAATGGCCATTTTGATTTCCTCTTCTGTGAAGTGCCTGCTCAAGTCTTTTGTTCAGTTTGGGGAATATATATATTTTTTATGAAGTATAGTTGATTCACAATATCATATTAGTTTCAGGTGTACGACATAGTGATTTGATATTTTTATAGACTATACTCTATTTAAAGTTATAAAATATTGGCTATATTCCCTGTGCTATACAATATATCCTTGTTGCTTATTTATTTATTTTTTGCTGTGCCATGTGGCTTGTGGGATCTTAGTTCCCTGACCAGGGATCGAACCCAGGCCCACTGCAGTGAAAGCGCCAAGTCTTAGCCACTGGGCCACCAGGGAATTCCCACTTATTTATTTTATACATAGTAGTTTGTACCTCTTAACCCCCTACCACTATCCTGCCCCTCCCCCATACCTTCTTTGTACTGGTAACCACTAGCTCATTCTCTGTATCTGTGAGTCTGTTTCTGTTTTGTTATGTCCATTTGTTTGTTTTATTTTTTAGATTCCACATATAAGTGATAATATACAGTATTTGTCTTTCTCTGTATGACTTATCACTAAGCCTAATACCCGCAAATGGCAAAATTTCATTCTTTTTATGACTGAGTAGTATTCCATTATATATATTCACATACATATATATATAGGTATATATATCACATCTTTATCCATTCGTCTGTTAATGGACACTTAGATTGCTTCCATATCTTGGCTGTTGTAAATAATGCTGCTATGAACATTGGGGTGCATGTATCTTTTTGAATTAGTGTTTTTGTTTTCTTCAGATATGTACCCAGGAGTGGAATTGCTGGATCATATGGTAGTTCTATTTTTAGTTTTCTGAGGAAACTCTGTACTGTTTTCCATAGTGGCTGTACCAATTTACATTCCCACCAACAGTGCAAGAGGGTTCCCCTTTCTTCACATTGTTATTTGTGGTCTTTTTAATGATAGCCATTGTGAAATGTATGAGATGATATCTCGTGGTTTTGATTTGTGTAGCTTATGTTTTTGATTTTGATATTTTGTTTTAAGAAACCTTTCTATATTCTGAAGTCATATGGGTGTTCTCAAATTGTCTTCTAAAGATTTTCCTTTTACATTTAGGGCCATAATCCAATTGAAATTGATTTTTGAGATTGAAGTATTTAATTTCTAAAATCAAATGTCTCAGACATTTACTGAAGAAATGAGCTCTCTTTGCTTATTGTTCTGAATGTTACCTCTTAATATATCAGGTTATAGTATATTTATGGGTCTGATTTTGAGCTCTGTTCCATTCCACTGATCTCTGTTTTCTTACGCCAGTACCACACTATCTTAAATATTTTAATGTAATACTTCAATATCTGTTAGGGTAAGTCCCTATACCTTGTTTATGTTCTTCAGAATTTCTTGTTTGCCCTTTGGCCATCTAACTAAATTTAGGTCAATTTCCACTAGAAAACAACAAAAAGCTATTGGCTTTTGGTCCAAATTTTATTCTATATATCAATTTTGGAATTTGTTTTTATTTGTGAACGTAGTTTATCTCTCCATTTACTTAGGTCTTTAAATTTCCTTCAAATGTGTTTTATAATTTTCTCCATAAAGGACATGCACATCTTCTGTTAGATTAATTCCTAGGCATTTTAGTTTTGTTCCTGTGTTAAATGTTGTCTGTGTTTTCAATTTGTTGCTCATACATAGAAATAAAGTTAACTTTTGTACTTTGACCTTATATCCAGCAACGTTGCCAAGCTCTCCCATTAATACTAGTAATTTTTAGATTTCCTTGGATTTTTCTGTGGGCAGGCATGTCTGTGAATAATGGCAGTTCCTTTATTTTAATTTCTTACACCCTTAATTTCTTTTTTCTGTTACCCTGTCTTAGATCACCAATATGGTATGAACCAAAGTAGTGATAGCAGGCATTTTTATCAACTTCTGGTCTCAATGAAAGTGCTTTAATATTTTGTAATTAATAATTCTGATGTTTAAATGTTTCTGGTAGATACCCTTTCATTACTGTTTGCTAGAGTTTTGTTTGTGTAAAGCTTTTGAGTTTTAATGTTTTTTTGTAACTGTAGATGATTAGATGATTTTTACTTTTTCATCTGTTTATGTAGTGAATTACATATTTAATGTTGAACCAATCTTGTATTCCTGAGACAAACCCATCTTCATCTTTTCCATTCATAGCTAGCTGCTATTTGCCAATATTTTGTTTAGTTATTTTGTATCTATGTTTGTCAATGAGGTTGGCCTTCAGTTTTTCCCTTCATGTACTCTTCTTGTCAGATTTTGGAATCAGGATTGTCCTAGTTTCATAAAATCTGTTGGTGAGTATTCCTCTTTTTCTTCCTTAGAAGAATTTGGGTAAAATTTTACAAATTTGTCTTTTGAATGTTTGGTAGAACTTTGTTCATCTTGGCCTGGGATTTTTTGTGTGTGAAAAGAATTTAAACTATTAATTCAATTTCTGTTATAAGATTTTGTGTTTTTTATTCTTCTTATAGTCATGGAGTTATGGTTTTTTTCTAAAAATTTATAATTCTCATATAAGTTTTAAAATTTATTAGATAAAATTATTCATTATTTTCTCTTATCTGAAGTTGGTAGTATATGTAAATATGACCTCTTTTTCCTTCTAAAAAGGGAGAAACAAATCTTTCAACTTATTAATGTTTTCAGACATTTTTTACTTCACTGATTCTCTCTAATTTATTTTTAAAATTTTTTCATGTATTTCTCCTCTACTATTTTATTCCTCCTATATTTTTTATGCTATTTTCTCTCTCTTTTTTGCTGGCTTTTAAACTTAGATAATTCAGTGTTTTTGAGGCTTTCTCTTTTCTATTATAAGCATTTAAGACTATATTAGGAATATAGTTCACATATTTTGATATGTAACATTTTTATCATTGTATATCTTAACATTTTCTAATTTCCATTGATTTTTTTTTCTTGACTGTGAATTATTTGGAAGCTTTAAGTTGCAAATTGAAGGTTTTTGTTTGGTTTAACTACATTGTGATTGGAGGATACGGTCTAGTTAACATGCATTCTTTGAAATACTTTGAAACCTCTTTTACATCTTAGGGGTTAATTTTGGTAAATATACTGTGTGTTCTGGAGAATATCTGTGTGCTGCTTGTGGAGTACAGCACTTTATATATGTTCATTGGATTAAGCTCATTAATTGTGCTGGTCAACTCTTCTGTGTCTTTATGGATTTTAAAAAAAAATATCTTTGAGCAGTATTTTGAAAGTGTTTTATAAGGTGATACGTTTGGGGGATTATCTTTCTGGTGAATTCTTATATTATTGTTACTCTTTAAATCTAGTGATGATTCTTCCCTTAACTATTTAGCTTAATATTAATATAACTATATTAGCCTTCTTTTGTTAATATTTCCTTAGTTTAGTTTTTCCCACCCCTTTACTCTCTTACTTTCTATGTGTTCTTTTTGTGAACAGTATATAGCTAAACATTTTTTTGTCCAGTCTGATAATCTAATTGTGTTCTTGTTGAGTTTTAGGAGTTCTTTATGTACTCTGGATATTAACCCCTTTTCAGATACATGATTTGTAAATATTTTCTCCCATTCTATCCGTGGGTTGCCTTTTCACTCTGCTGATTATGTCCTTTGATGCACAGAAGTCTTTAATTTTCATGAACTCCAATTTGTCTACTTTTTTCTTGCCTGTGCTTTTGGTATCATAACCAAGAAATCATTGCCGATTATAATGTCATGAAGATTTTTCCCTATGTTTCCTTCTAAGATTATTTTAGTGTTAAGTTTTAGGTTTAAGTCTTTGATCCATTTGGGGTTAATTTTTGTATATGGTGTGACAACTTCTTTGTTTTGCATGTGGATATTTAATTTTTCCAGCGCCATTTATTGAAAAACCTGTCCTTTCTCCATGGAATGGTCTTGGCATGCTTGTGAAAAGTCATTTGACCATATATATGAGGGTTTATTTCTGAGCTCTCTGTTTTCTATTCCATCAGTATATATATCTATATATATATATCTATCTTCATGTCACACCACACTGTACTGTAGCTTTGTAATAAGTTTTGAAACCAGGAAGTGTGAGACCTCCAACTTTCTTCTTCCTTTTCAAGATTCTTTTGACTATTCAGGGTCCATTGAGATTACATATGAATTTTTGGATCAATTTTTCTGTTTCTGGAAAAAGCATTGGGATTTTGATAGGTATTACATTGAATCTCTAGATAGTTTTGCGTAGTTTAGACATCTTAACTTCTAATTAACTTCTGGATTTTAACCCCTTCTAATTAAATTCTAATTAACTTCTAATCCATGAACACAGAATGTCTTCATTTATTTTATTTTTTAAATTATTTTTTATTTTCGGTACATGGGCCTCTCACTGCTGTGGCCTCTTCCATTGCGGAGCACAGGCTCTGGATGTGCAGGCCCAGCAGCCATGGCCCATGGGCCCAGCTGCTCCGCAGCACGTGGGATCCTCCCAGACTGGGCCACGAACCCACATCCCCTGCATCGGCAGGCGGAATCTCAACCACTGCGCCACCAGGGAAGCCCCTCTTCATTTATTTATATCTTTAATTTCTTTCAGTAATGTTTTGTAATGTTCATTGTAGAAGTCTTTCACATTCTTGATTAATTCCTAAATACTTTATTCTTTATTGATGCTATTGTAAATGGAGTTGTTTTCTTAATTTTCTTTTCAGATTGTTCATTGTTAGTGTATAGAAATGCAACTGATTTTTGTGTGTTGACTTTGTATTCTTCTACTGTGCTGAATTTGTTAGTTATAACAGGTGTTTGTTTTTCTTTTGTGGAGTGTTTAGGACTTCTACATGTAAGATCATGTTGTCTACAAACAGAAACAATTTTATTTCTTCCTTTCTAATTTGGATGTTTTTTATTTGTTTTTCTTGCCTGATTGCTCTGGCTAGAATCATTTCTGACTTTAGTTGAACTGCTCTTTTTTCTTAGTCTTATTAAAGGTTCAGCAGTTTTGTCGATCTTATTGAAAAAACAACTCTTGGTTTAGTTGATTCTATTGCTTTTTTAATTCTCTGTCTGGTTTATCTCTGCTTAAATCTTTATTATCTTCTTTCTTCTAGATTTGGCTTAGTTTGCTCTTTTTCTAGTTTGTTAATATTGTTGATTTGAGATCTTTCTTTTTTTGTGATGTAAACCTTCACAGCTATAAATTTCCCTCTTAGCACTGCTTCTGATGCATCCCATAAATTTTGGTATGTCATATTTTTATTTTCATTTGTCTTAAGATATTTTTAAACTCTTCTGTGATTTCTTCTTTGACCCATTGGTTGTTTAAGTGTGTGTTGTTTAATTTCCACATGTGTGTGGATTTTCCAATTTTTCTTTTGCTATTGATTTCTAGTTTCATTCCATTATGATTAAAAAAGATAGTTAATTTGATTTCAATCTTTTGAAATTTATTAAGACTTGTTTTATGGCTAACATATAGTTTATCCAGGATTCATGTTTATTTTCTTGATGAATGTTAGGATTTAAAAAAAAATTTTTTTTTTTATTCATGGTGCTTTTGTTTTTTTTTGGCCATGTCACACAGCTTGTGGGACCTTAGTTCCCCAACCAGGGATTGAACCCGGGCCCAACGCAGTGAAAGTGCCGAGTCCTAACCACTGGACTGCCAGGGAATTCCTTAAAAAAAAAAAATTTTTTTTTTCTTGCAGTGAGTTTGCCAAACTGCAAAATCTGAGAGGACAGCATTCCACAAGATTGTGCTTATTTCAAACACCAGCTGCAAGTTAGGGGATCCTCAGGGCCACCCTCATTTGTGACCCACTGGCTACATGTTTGGGAGTGCCTACAGTCACCCTCAGGTTTAATAATTTACTAGAATGACTCACAGTACTCAGAGCAAGAGCTATATATTATCATTACAGCTTTACTGTAACAAAGACTACAAATCAGAACTAGCCGAAAGGAGAAACACCAAGGGTGAGGGCTGGGAGAGTTGCAAATGTGAAATTTCTGTTGTCCTGAGGGCCCACCAGGCATCTCAATATTCAAAAGGATATTACCAACCAGGGAAGCTCTCGCAAGCTTCAGTGTCCAGAGTTTGTTTGTTTTGTTTCATTATGTAGGCATGATTGAGTGAATCATTACCCAACATGACTCAATCTCCAACCTTCCTTCCTTTCCCAAAAGTCAGACTGATATCATGGTGGCTCAAAGCTCCAACCCTTTAATCATATGGTTCGTCTTTCCAGCATGGTTAGCCTCCAGCCTGAGTCATCTATCTCATTAGCAAAAACTATCTAGGGGCTCATCATGAGTCACCTTACTAGTATTAACCATCAGGTGTAGTCCAAAGGGCTCACCATGAATAACAAAGACACTCCTTCCAGGAGTTTAGATGGCTTAGAGGTTACCTCCTGGGAAATAGGGACAAAGGTCTGCCAAATTCTTTATTGCACAGTTCTTTTAAGAAATCACAATAGGTTCTGACTGTAATTGAACGGACATAATAGGTAAATTTAGTCAGACTTTGTGGCTTTACATTGTTGGTTCCTCATATACAAAAGCAAAGTGTGTATCTTCTCCCTTTATTCAAATTTTTTGGGGTGGTCCATCAGAATTGTAAAGCTTTTGTTCCTTTCTTATAAAGTTTATTTCTAGGGTTTTTTCCCTCTTCATTGTTGTTGTTGTTGTTGTCAATGTTAAAGATATCCTCTGAGACTAATTATTTTCTTTATGCTTTCTTCTATTGTTTTTTAAAATTGATTCTAAAATTGCAAAATAATATTCTTATTTGAAAAAAAGAAGTATAAATAGTACAGTAATTTCCCCCATAGCTTTTATATTCTATTCTATATTCTATTCTTTTATTTATCTAATTATTCATATGTGGTATTTTGCAAGTCCCAACGTATACTTTGTATATAAAGAAAGATAGTTCTTATTAATGGTTACTATTACTAGCTGTCTTTTTTTGGGGGGGGGGCACACCACGCGGCTTGGGGGATCTTAGTTCCCTGACCAGGGATTGAACCTGTGCCCTCAGCAGTTAAAGCGTAGAGCCTTTAACCACTGGACTGCCAGGGAATCCCCTTTGTGACATTTCTTAATAATATATTCCAAACTGTGTATGTTACTGTGAAAGTGTATTTTATACTTCTTCAGTATAAATCATTGAACAAGTTGATTTTTATTATAACCTTTAATATCATGTGGTATTAATGTTCTCAGCCCTGATTTTTTCTTGCTTACATTTGTCCTTCTTAATCTCTTTGGGTTTCTTCTCTTTTCCTTAATATCTTAATGTCGGAGTGCTCCAGGGTTCACTCCTTGCTCCTTTCTCTGCTATCTACACTCATTCTGTTAGTAATTTAGTCTCTTTAAATACCATCTATATGCTGGCAACTCCCAATTTAAAAATCTCTAGTCCAGACTTCTCTTTTTTTTTTTTTCTGAATAATAGTTGATTTACGATATTATATTAGTTTCAGGTGTACAGCATAGTGATTAAAAAATTATATAGAGGAGCTTCCCTGATGGCGCAGTGGTTATGAATCCGCCTGCCAATGCAGGGAACATGGGTTTGAGCCCTGGTCCGGGAAGATGCCACATGCTACAGAGCAACTAAACCTGTGCACCACTACTACTGAGCCTGCACTCTAGAGCCCATGAGCCACAACTCCTGAGCCGCGTGCCACAACTACTGAAGCCCACGCGCCTAGAGCCTGTGTTCCGCAACAAGAGAAGCCACTGCAATGAGAAGCCCACATGCTGCAATGAAGAGTAGCCCCCACTCACCACAACTAGAGAAAGACTGCATGCAGCAACAAAGACCCAACACAGCCAAAAATAAACAAATAAATACATAAACTTTTTAAAAAATTTTATAGATTATACTCCATTTATATAATTATAAAATATTGGCTCTATTCCCTGTGCTGTACAATATATCCTTGTAGCTTATTTATTTTATACATAGTAGTTTGTACCTCTAAATCCTCTACCCCTATCTTTTCTCTCCCTGCTTCCCTCTCCTCACTGGTAACTACTAGTTTGTTCTCTGTATCTGTGAGTCTGTTTTGTTATATTCATTTGTTTGTTTTATTTTTTAGATTCCTCGTATAAGTGATAACATACAGTATTTGTCTTTCTCTGTCTGACTTATCACTAAGCCTAATACCCTCCAGGTCCATCCATGTTGTTGCAAATGGCAAAATTTCATTTTTTATGACTGAGTAATATTCTATTGTATCAGTATATATATACCACATCTTTATCTGTTCATCTGTTGATGGATACTTGGTTTGCTTCCATATCTTGGCTATTGTAAATAATGCTGCTCTGAACATTGGAGTGCATATATCTTTTTTATTAGTGTTTTCATTTTCTTCGGATACATAACCAGGAGTGGTATTCCTGGATCGTATGGTAGCTCTGTTTTTAGTTGTCTGAGGAACCTCTGTACTGTTTTCCACAGTGGCTGCACCAATTTACATTCCCACCAACAGTGTAGGAGGGTTCACTTTTTTCCACATCCTCACCAACATTTGTTATTTGTGGTCTTTTTGATGATAGCCATTCTGACAGGTGTGAGGTGATATCTCACTGTGGTTTTGATTTGCATTTCTCTAATGGTTAGTGATGTTGAACTTCTTTTCATGTGCCTGTTGGCCATCTGTATGTCTTCTTTGGAAAAGAAGTTCTTCTGCACGTTTTTTAATCGAGTTGTTTATTTTGATATTGAGTTGTATGAGCTATTTATATATTTTGGATAACAACCCCTTATCCTAGACCTCTACCTTAAACTTAGTATCATGTGTCCATCTGCCTTCTCAACATTTCCATTTCAAAGTCTAAAAGACATATTAAGTTTATGATGTTTAAATCTGAACTCTGGATCTTCTATACCTCACTACCTAAGCTTGCTGTACCCATAGCTTTTCCCATCAATGTTGATGGCTATTCCATCCTTCCATTGTTCAGACCATAAACTTTGAAGACATGCTTGTCTCATCTCTTTCTATTACATTTTGTATCCAATCTGTTGGTATATTCTCCTGGCTTTTCCTATAAAATATACCTAGAATCTGACCACCTCTGTATACCTCCACTGATATCTCTCTGGTCTGAATCATTATCATTTCTCACACTGATTGCTATAATAGTAGGTCCCCTTCCTTCTCCCCTTGCTTTCCACCTTCCAATATTTTCATTAAATCATAACTAGATATCACTTCTGTACTCACACCACTTCAGTGGCTCTCTATCTCACTCAGAGTAAAACCAAATTTCTTAGGTGCCCTATAAAGCTTTAATAATCTGATTATCCTTTACCCCCTGACTTCATCTCCTACTACTCAGTCCTCTCCAGCCACAGTGGCCGCCTTGCTATTCCTCAAACAATCCAAACATGCTTCTACTTTTAGGCTGTTTCTTCTGCCCAGGATGTCCTTTCTTTAAATATCTAAGTAACTAACTTTTTCACTTCCTTCAAATCTTTGCTTTAATTTTTTGTTTGTTTGTTTGTTTTTGGCTGAGTTGGGTCTTCGTTGCTGCATATGGGCTTTCTCTAGTTGTGGCAAGTTGGGGCTACTCTTTGTTGCAGTGCATGGGCTACTCATTGCAGTGGCTTCTCTTGTTGTGGAGCACGGGCTCTAGGCATGCAGGCTTCAGTAGTTGTGGCATGTGGGTTCAGTAGTTGTGATGCATGGGCTTAGTTGCTCTGCGGCATGTGGGATTTTCCTGGACCAGGGGTCGAACCCATGTCCCCAGCATTGGCAGGCAGATTCTTAACCACTGTGCCACCAGGGAAGTCCTGCTTTAAGGTTAACTTATTAATGATTCCTACTTTGACTTCACCAACACTCCTGATCTCTCTTACCCTGCTTTTCTTTTTCTATAGCACTTAGTACCTTCTAACATACAATAAAATTTACTTATTTAGCATTTATTTTCTGTCTCCCCCAAGAACATAAGATCCATGAAGGTAAGGATCTTCATTTACTCCAATATGAAAGCATATAGAACCTTGTACCTGGTACAAGTTTCAATAAATGTTCTTGAAAGAAGTAACTATAAAAATGGAGATTATTTCAGTTCCTGTATTATTCATACATGCATAAAATTATAACTGAGTCCAGTCATCTACATAAGTCCTTTTTGACCTGAGATTTACCTTATTGATTTTCTTATAATTTTAATCATTCCTCCTCAAGTTTCTCTATGATCTATTTTCAGTTTCTGTTCTTACACACTTCAGAACTACTTTCATAAATGTACTTTCTGGTACATAATAGAGTAGACATTTTTTTTCTTATTATTTTTCAGACTGGGAATCTGTGTGTGAGACTGAAGAGTTAACCCCAAAGCAGGACATTTATCAAGTGCGATCATCTCAGAAAGTAATAGAAACACTTACAAGCTGTGGCCTTGAGTACTCCAGATTGAAAGAAGAATGGAAATGTGAGGGCCACTTTGAGAGGCAACCAGTGAATCAGAAGGCATGTTTCAAGGAAAAGACAATCACTCACGAAGAAGCCCCTGTTGATGAAAGAGGACAAGAATATAACAAAACTTGGGGAAGTTTCCATCCCAGCACACTACTTCATACACAACAGATAATCCCCAAAGAGGAGAAAGTACATAAACATAACACACATAAAAGCTTTAAAAAAAGATTAATGGCTATTAAGCCCAAGAGTATCTATACAGAGAAGAAACTTTTGAAATGTAATGACTGTGGAAAAGTCTTCAGTCAGAGCTCATCCCTTACTCTTCATCAAAGAATTCATACTGGAGAGAAACCCTATCAATGTATAGAATGTGGGAAAGCCTTCAGCCAGAGATCAAATCTTGTTCAACATCAGAGGATTCATACTGGAGAGAAACCCTATGAATGTAAGGAATGTAGGAAAGCCTTCAGTCAGAATGCACACCTAGTTCAACATCTGAGAGTTCATACTGGAGAAAAACCTTATGAATGCAAAGTGTGTAGGAAAGCCTTCAGCCAGTTTGCTTACCTTGCTCAACATCAGAGAGTTCATACTGGAGAGAAACCCTATGAATGTATTGAATGTGGGAAAGCATTTAGCAATAGATCATCTATTGCCCAACACCAGAGAGTTCATACTGGTGAGAAACCTTATGAATGTAATGTCTGTGGGAAAGCGTTTAGCCTTCGTGCATACCTTACTGTCCATCAGAGAATACATACTGGAGAGAGACCCTATGAATGTAAGGAATGTGGGAAGGCTTTCAGCCAGAATTCACACCTTGCTCAACATCAGAGAATTCATACTGGAGAAAAACCTTATAAGTGTCAGCAATGTAGGAAAGCATTCAGCCAGATTGCCTACCTTGCTCAACATCAGAGAGTTCATACTGGAGAGAAACCCTATGAATGTATTAAATGTGGGAAGGCTTTTAGCAATGATTCATCCCTTACTCAACATCAGAGAGTTCATACTGGAGAGAAGCCTTACGAATGTAATGTTTGTGGAAAGGCTTTTAGTTACTGTGGGTCCCTTGCCCAACATCAGAGAATCCATACTGGAGAGAGACCCTATGAATGTAAGGAATGCAAGAAAACCTTCAGACAGCATGCACACCTTGCTCATCATCAGAGAATCCATTTTGGGGAGTCACTGTCACCACCCAATCCAGTCAATCACCAAGTCCTGTAGACTATCTCAAAAATACTTCTGGAATTTATACTCTTTTCTCCATCTCTAATGTTGTCATCCTTGTCTAAGATTCATCTCACCTGGATCACTCTATAGCTTTCTAACAGGTCTTCCTGTATCAACATTTGGTCCCCTTAAATTCATTTTCCACCATGCACCCAAACTGATCTTTTTCAAGTGTAAGAATACACACATCACTGCCTCCAGTTAAAAGTTTTTTTGGCTTGCTGTTGTTCTTAAGCTAGCATCCACAGTCTTTAAAACTGTCTATGAGGAGCTTCATTATCTGGTTCTTAGATACCTTTCAGCCTTATTTTATTCCAGTCTCTCTGGGCACTAGGCACTTCCCAGGTCTAAGAGCTTAGATTCTGGAAAATCATAGCTCTACCACTACTGTAGCATTGTGTGATTTTGAGTAACTTGCTTGACTTATCTAAACCTCAGGGTTTTCTTTAATTCTTAAAATAGGGATAATAAAGGATACTGTATTGTAAAAATGTGAGTATTAAATGAAATAGTGTCTATTGTAGATTGGTGCATATTAAGTAAAAAATTTGCATGCAGAGTACTTAACATAGTACATCAAATATAGCAGATATTCAATTTAATAATAATAGCTAACATGCATTGAGTGCCTACTTTGCACCAGGCACTGTTCTACATACTCAACATATATTAACTCATTTAATCCTTACAGCTAAAACAAGATTCCTTAGTGGATAAAGCAGAACATCATGGGAAGCAGCAGGTCAGAACTGGGGAAACCTAAAAACTTTAGAATATATGTGGGAGTGTTTGTATGCTAGGTGAGTAATTGATATAGACAAAAGTAGTAGAACTATAACACAACCAGTTTTAGGAGATTTCTAAAGAAACAATTGGATATACTAATTAAATAAAATGAAGATTCACTGAGAAAAATGCAGAACTTAGATCAAGAAAAGAACAGAGAGTATTGCAATTAACTCCAAAAACCCAATAAACAGAAATTTATACTGTAGCATAAAAAGACATCAATCCCAGGTAATTGAATGGGTGAATCTAGGTGATTTCAAAAGCATTTAAACTGTTTCATCCCATAGAAAAAGTATATAAATTTTTATCAAGTGATTATAAAATTGAAACCAAAAGGGGACTGAGGAAAGAAAACTACAGTCAAATGTAGTTTGACTACATTTATATATATACACACATGCATATATATACTTTCATTCAGTGAATTTTGAGTATTGTTTGCCACACACTGATTTAGACATGAGGAGATAACATGATCAATACAAAGACCATGTCCTCATGGAGTTAAAACAATAGATTTTCTAGGCCCAGAAAACTGAAGAACAATAAAATAAATTGAAGGGTATTATATAGCCTAGGCTGAAGAGACTCAATAACAAAAGTTATCAGTTACTCCTAATTTACAACTTCACTGCAGTTCCAAGCAAAATTCCTCAATGGGCCTTTTTGCCCTTTAATTTCACAGCTTTGTTTTGAAATTCATCTATGAAGTGTGAATTCTAAAGAACAAGAAAATTATCGAATCTAATCTATTTGTAGAAATTTTGCATATGATAAAGTTGGTTTATACCTGTAGAGAAAGGATGGATTTGGGAGTAGTAAAATAATTGACAATGTATATCATGGCAGTAAGGGAAAAAAATAAAATGAACTATTTCAAAATCATCACATTAAAAAAAGCATCACAGTACCTATTACTGGGAAGATGTGGAGCAATAGGAATATTCATACAGTGCAGTTGAAAATAGTTTTTTAAAAAGAATAATGTATCACTATCTAGTAAAGTTGAAGATGTGGATACTCTTTGACCCAGCAATTCCACACTTAAACCTCTACAGAGCCTCTCCTTATGTGTTCAGGGAGATGTACATGAAGACCCACTTCAGTGTTGTTTGTGAAAATGAAAAGTTTAGGGTAAGCAAAACAATCATTAGGGTTTAAATAAGAATTGAAATTAATGAACTAGAGATACTTTTATCAATATGGATACATCTCAGAAACTATTGAAATCGAACTAGAGAGTATTTTGTGTGATATGGTTCCACTTATTTATATAAAGTTTGAAAACATGCAAATCAACACTATGTATATTTTTCATGGCTAAATACCATATGGAAATAGTGTAATAACATTTATGGAAATAATCATCAAATTGTGATGACCTCTGGGGAGGGAGAAAAATGAGATTGAGGAAAGGATGCAAAGGGAGGTATCTTTTAATCATTAATTTCTTTAAAAAATAACTGGCCAGTTCTAAATTGATGGTTGTGGGTTTTTATTCTCTGTATCTTTCTATATGTTTAAACTATTTCATAATTAAAAAAATTTAAGTAATGTTTGCTTTTGTCAGTTATTCCTTCACTATACCTCAGGCATGCCATATTCACCATTCATCCAATCCATAGTCACCATTTTCTTCAGAAAGAAGCTCGTATACAATTGCCTTCCAGATGCAATCACTGTTAACAATTTGGTGACTATCCTTCCAGGCATCAGAGTTTTGAGAATGACTATATTTTTACGCTGAGAGTTTTATATCCTACTTACTGCATTTTCTTCCCCCATCATTCCTTTTTTCCCCCAGCTTTATTGAGGTAGGATTGACAAATTAAAATTATATATATTTAAGGTGTACAACATGTTTTCATATATTTATACACTGAAATGATAACCACAATCAAGCTAATTAACACATCCATCACCTCACATAGTTACCATTTGTATGTACTACATCTTACCATCAGTATGATTAACAATCACTCGCTATTTCCCCCCAACCACTCCAGGCCCTGGCAACTGCTAATCTACTTTCTGCTTCTATGAATTTGACTATCCTGGACATAAATGGGATTATACAATATGTTGTGTTTTATGACTGACTTCTTTCCATTAGCATAATGTTTTCAAAATCCATGTTGTAGCATGTATCAGTACTTCATTCTCCTTTTAAAAAAATAGACTTTATGTTTTAGAGAAGTTTTAGGTTCACATCAAAATTGAGTGAAAGGTACAGAGATTTTTTTCATATGACCCCCCACCCCCACACACGCTTAGCTTCCCCCATTATCAACATTCCCCACTAGAGTGGTACATTTGTTATAGGTGATGAACCTACATTGGCATATTATCACCCAAAGTCCAGAGTTTACATTAGAGTTTACTCTTGGTATTTTTTATTGTATGTGTTTGGATAACGTTATGATGACACAAATCCACCATTATAATATATAGAGTAGTTTCACTGCCCCGAAATTCCCTGTGTTCCATTTATTTATCCCTGCCCACTAACCACTGGCAACAATAAGTTTTTTGTTGTGTCCTTCGTTTTGCCTTTTCCAGAATGTTGTATAGTTGATATCATACTGTATGTAGCCTTTTCAGACTGACTGCTTTCACTTAGTAATATGAATTTAAATTTCTTTCATGTCTTTGCATAACTTGATAACTAATTTCTTCTTAGCACTGAATAATATTCCACTGGCAGGATGTACCACAGTTTGTTTATTCATTCACCCGCCAAAAGACATCTTTGTTGCTTCCAAGTTTTGGCAATTATGAATAAAGCTGCTCTAAACATCTATGTGCAGGTTTTTGTGTGTACATAAGTTTTCAGATTCTTTGGGTAAATACCAAGGAACCCAATTACTGAATCATATGGTAAGAACTTCATTCCCTTTTATTGCCCCAAATATTCCACTTCATGGTTTTGCCACATTTTATTTAGCCATTCATCAGTGGGTGGACATTTGGATTGTTTCCACATTTTGACTATTATGAATATTGCTGCTCTGAACATTGTGTACAAGTTTTGTGTGGACAAAAAAATAAAAATATATTTTTATTTCTTTTGGATATATAACTAGGAGTGGAATTCCTAGATCACACGGTAATTCTTTTTTTTAAATTAATTAATTCATTCATTCATTCATTTTCGGCCATGCCGAGTGGCATGCAGGATCTTAGTTCCTCGACCAGGGATCAAACCAGTGCCCCGTGCAGTGGAAGCGTGGAGTCTTAACCACTGGACCGCCAGGGAAGTCCCATAGATCATATGGTAATTCTACATCTGACTTTTTGAGGAACTACCAAAATGTTTTCTAGTTACCACATCATTCTCAGTGTCAATGTATGAGGGTTCCAATTTCCCCACATCTAAACCAGTGCTTATTATTTTTCATCATTTAGATTATAACCATCCTGGTGGGTGTGAAGTGGTACTTATTACCTATGGTTTTGATTTGCCTTTCCTTAATGATGTTGAGCATCCTTTCATGTTTATTTTCCATTTGTATATCTTTGGAGAAATGTCTATTCAAATCCTTTTCAAATTTTTAAATTGGTGTCTTAGTTCAGGATGCTATAATAGAATACCATAAATTGGGTGACTTAAACAACAAACATTTATTTCTCATAGCTCTGGAAGCTAGAAGTCAAAGATTAAGGCACTGGCAGATCTGATGTCTGGGATGGACAGTCTTCCTGGTTTGCAGATGGCCACCCTCTCATTATACCTTCACATAGCCAAGAGAAAACTCATCTCTTTGTTTCTTTTTTTTTGACAGCACTAATGCCATTCATGAGAACTACACCCTCATGACCTAATTACCTCCCAAAGGCTGCACCTTCCAGTTGTGGGTTAGGATTTCAACATATGAATCTGGTGGGGTGGGGAACACACTCAGTCCATAACAGTGGGGTTCTTTTTATTGTTGAAGTGTAAGAGTGCTTCATATATTCTAAATACAAATTCTGCTATGGTCTGAATGTTGGTGTGTCCCCCACCCAACAAAAATTCACATGTCAAACCCTAATGACAAATGTAATGGTATTTGGAGGTGGGGCCTTTGGAAGATGATTATGTCATGAGGGCAGAGTCCTCACAGATGGAATTAGTGCCCTTATAAAAGAGCCCAGAGAGCTCACTTGCCCCTTCTGTTATGTGAGGACACAGTGAAAAGACATCCATCTAAGAACCAGAAAGTGGACCCTCACCAGGCATGGAATCTGCCAGCACCTTGATCTTGTACTTTCCAGCCTCAAGAACTGTGAGAAATACATTTCTGTTGTGTAAAAGCCACTCAGCTATGGAATTCCTTATAGCAAAAGGACTCAGACAAGTTACTTATCAGATATGTTATTTATAAACATATTCTCCCATTTTGTAGGTGTCCTTTTACTTTCTTGATGGTGCCCTTTGAAGCAAAACAGTTTTTAATTTTGAAGAATTCCAATTTGTCTATTTTTTCTACTATTGCTATACTTTTGGTATCATATCAAAGAAACCATTAATCTAAGGTCACAAAGATTTACACCTATGTTTTGTTCTAAGAGATTTATAGTTTTAACTCAGACATATTTCTGCATCAATTGATATGATTATTCAGATTTTCCTCTTCATTCTATTAATGTAGGATATTACATTGGTTTTCATATATTGAAACACCCTCACAGGACTGGGATAAATTCCACTTGGCCACTGTGTATAACTAGCATATTATCGCTAGTATTGTGTTGAGAATATCTGCATCTATATTCATAAGGGATACTGGCTTTTAGGACTTTTCTTTTGGTTTTGGTTTTGGCTTTGATATCAAGCTATTGTTGACCACCTATAGGATGAGTTTGGAAGTTTTCCCTTAAATTCAATTTTCAATTTTTGGGAAGACTTTAAGAAGTGTTGGTGTTCATTATTCTAGAATTCGCTAGTGAAGCCACCCTGAGCTTATCTTTGTTGGGATGTTTGTGATTATTGATTTAATTGCCTTTTTTGTTATAAGTCTGTTAAGATCTATTTCTTCTTGAGCTGGTTTTTGTATTTGTGTATTTCTAGGAGTTTGCCCATTTCATCAAGGTTATCCCTTTGCTTGGCCAACAACTGTTTGTATTATTATAATGTTTTTTTTTTTTTTTTTTTTTTTACGGTACGTGGGCCTCTCACTGTTGTGGCCTCTCCCATTGCAGAGCACAGGCTCCGGATGCACAGGCTCAGCGGCCATGGCTCATGGGCCTAGCCGCTCCGCGGCATGTGGGATCTTCCCAGACTGGGACACGAACCCGTGTCCCCTGCATCAGCAGGCAGATTCTCAACCACTGTGCCACCAGAGAAGCCCTATAATCCATTTCATTTATGTAAAATCGATAGTAAATCCCTATTTTCACTTCGGAAAGTGATTTAGTGATCTAATTTTTCTGTCTCTCTCTTTATACTCATAGACAAAGGTTTATCAATTTTGCTGTTATTTTCAAAGAACCAACTTCTGGGTTTGTTGATTATTTTTACATAGAATTCTCTATTTAGTTTATCTCTGCTCTAATATTTAGTATTTCTATTCTTCTGATAGCTTTGGGTTTAGCTTGTTCTTTTTCTATTTCCACATGGTGTAAAGTTAGTTTCTTATTATTTAATTTAATTAATTAATTTATTTATTTTTGGCTGCAGTTGGGTCTTTGTTGCTGCGCGCAGGCTCTCTGCGGCAAGCGGGGGCTACTCTGTTGCAGTGCACGGGCTTCTCATTGTGGTGGCCTCTCATTGCAGTGGATTCTCTTGTTGTGGAGCACAGGCTCTCAGTATGTGGGCTTCAGTAGTTGTGGCACATGGACTCAGTAGTTGTGGCTCACGGGCTCTAGAGTGCAGGCTCAGTAGTTGTGGCGCATAGGCTTAGTTGCTCCGCAGCGCATGGGATCTTCCCAGAACAGGGCTCGAACCCATGTCCCCTGCATTGGCCGGTGGATTCCTAACTACTGTGTCACCAGAGAAGTCCCTAAAGTTAGGTTATTGATTTGAGTTTTTCTTCTTTTTTTAATGTAAATATTTATAGCTGTAACTTCCCCTCTGATTTGGATGCATCCTGTAAGTCTTTGTATCTTGTGTTTTTATTTCAATTCGTCTCAAGATATTTTCTAATTTCCCTTGTGATTTCTCCTCTGATACGTTGGTTAAGAGTGTGTTTAATTTCCACATTTTTTGTGGATTTCCCACTTGCCTACTGCTACTGTTATTTCTAGTTTCATTCCATTGTGATTGGTAAATATACCTGGTATATTTTCAGTCTTTTAAATTTTACTAAGACTTGTTTTGTGGCTTACTATATATCTATCCTGGAGAATGTTCCATGTGCACTTGAGAAAAAATGAGTTTTCTGCTGTTATTGGGTATGTACTGTATATGTCTGTTGGTTTAAAGTGTTGTTCAAGTTCTCTATTTCCTAACTGATCTTCTGTCTCATTGTTTTGTTCATTACTGAAAGTGGAGTATTGAAGTCTCCAACTACTATTGTGTAAAAATTTCTACCTTCAATCATGTCATTTTTTGCTTCATATAATTTTCAGCTCTGTTTGTAGGAGTATACTATGAACAGAATGTTTGTGTGACCCCTAAATTCATATGTTGAAGTTCTAACCTCTAATGTGATAGTGTTTGGAGATGGGGCCTTTGGGAGGTAATTAGGGTCAGATGAGGTCATGATGCTGGATATCTCATGATGGAATTAGTGCTTTTATAAGAATAGACATCAGAGAGGTTGGTCACTCTATTTCTCTGTGCTTGGACAAAGAAGTGACCATACTGACACCCTGATCTCCAAATTTCTGCCCCCAGAACTATAAGAAAATTAATTTCTGTTTCTTAAGTCACCCAATTTATGGAATTTTGTTATGGCACCCTAGGTTGACTAAGACCGTGCATATATGTTTATAATTGTTATATTTACTTGATAGATTGAATCTTTAATCAATATCTCTGCCTGACCTCAGAGATAATAGTACAGAAACTTTAGTGACCATACACAACATGGAATACACACTTTCCAAAAAGAGTTTCGAGAATTCACTAAACAAATCGATGGCTGCAGTCCTCAACAAAAAAATCAGCAATCCCTGAGGAGGAGAAGAATCTGATTTCCACAGTTACAACGTTATTTTATTCAAAATGTCCACATCTCAGGGCTTCCCTGGTGGCACAGTGGTTGAGAGTCCGCCTGTCGATGCAGGGGACGTGGGTTCATGCCCCGGTCCGGGAAGATCCCACATGCCGCAAAGTGGCTGGGCCCGTGAGCCATGGCCACTGAGCCTGCGCATCCGGAGCCTGTGCTCCGCAACAGGAGAGGCCACAACAGTGAGAGGCCCGCGTACCACAAAAAAAGAAAAAAAAGTCAAAATGTCCACATCTCAACAAAAAATTACAAGGCATATAAAGACAAAGGAAAAGTATGTCCCATTCATATGTTAAAAAAGAATTTGACAGGAACTATCACTGAGGAAACCCAGACATTGGATTTACTAGTCAAATACATTAAGCCAACTATCTCAAATATACTCAGTGAGCTAAAGAAAACCATGGACAAAAAAAACTAAAGGAAATTTTTAAAATATATGAACAAATATGAAAGTCAGTCAAAAGATAGAAATTATAAAAAGGAACTAAAAAGAAATTCTGGAACTGAAAAGTACAATAACTGAAATGAAAAATTCACTAGAGGAGTTCAATGGCAGATCTGAGGGAGGCAGGAAACTTAGTGAACTTGAAGATAAGGCAATTAAAATGATCTAATGTGAAGAGCACAAAGAAAAAAGAGTGAAGAAAAATGAAGAAAACCTGTGAGACCTGTGTGACGACATCAAGCATACCAATATATGTATAATAGGAGCCCAGAAGGAGGAGAGAGAAAAGAACAGGAAAAATATTTGAAGAAATGACTGCCAAAATCTCCCCAAACATGATGAAGAAATGAAATATATACATCCAAGACTCTCAATAAGCTGCAAGTAGGATAAGCTCAAAGGGGTCCACACTGAGACATGTAATATTTAAATTATTGACAAGCAAAGAAAAGACAGAAGATTGAAAGCAGCAAGAGGTAATCAATTTGTCACATACCAGGGAGCTTCAATAAGATTAACAGCTCATTTCTTATCAGAAACCATGAAAGACAGTGAGATGGTATAGTTAACATCCTGAAAGAGAAAAACAAAAACAAAATGTTGACAGTTGTTCTATAGCTAGCAAAATTTCTTTCAAGAATGAAGAAGAGGGGACTTCCCTGGTAGTCCAGTGGCTAAGACTCTGTGCTCCCAATGCAGGGGGCCTGGGTTCGATCTCTGGTCAAGGAACTACATACCGCATGCTGCAAATAAGAGCTACATGCTGCAATGATGATCCTGTGTGCCACAGCTAAGACCCAGAGCATTGAAATAAATAAATATTTTTAAAAAGAATGAAGAAATTAAGATATTCCCAGATAAAAACTGAAGGAGTTTACTAGTAGACCTTCTGTTGTGACTTCGTTAAATTAACATTTGGGGCTACTTAAGAGCCCCAGGGTGTTGGATGGTGAACTGCAGTTGACAAAAGGGTCACAAAGGAATTGAAATAGAGAAGTTTATTACTCACAGGTCCTGGAGGAGGTACACAGCACACCTCAAGGGGGCATGCAGGGAAGTCAAGGGTGCAGGCAGAGAGCACAGCAGGCTGTAGGGCACATGTCTTTATTAGGGTCTGTGGGTAGAGTGTTTTGGGGTTCCCATGCTAAGGCCAGATTGGTTGATTCAAACCAAAAAGAATGGGGTTTCAGTAAGCTTTGTGGAGGTCTTATCAAAGGAGAACACAAGGGTAAGGCCCTAGGAGGCAGGGGAGTCTGATTATTACAAAGACCATTGGGGGGGGTCCTATCAGGAACTTACATTTACTTGTGACTCTCTGGGTAGTTACTTATGGCATGTGCTTGGTGGGGGAGCTACTGTTAATTCAAGGCCCTTGCAGGTCACTTGACTACACAAAAGGATGTCAAGGCAGCAATGTTATGAAATAGTTTAGCTAAACTCTCGAGACCTTCCTTATAAGAAATGCTTTAGTCTAAAATGAAAGGACAGTAGATAGTAACTTGAAGCCATAAATACATAGGAAAATATAAAAACCAGTATTATTGTACTTGGTTGGAACTCCTCTTTTTTCTCTATGACTTAAAAGCAAAGCATAAAAAAGAATAAATTTATGTTAATGGATACACAGTGTACAAAGGTATAACCTGTGACAATAATATAAAGAGGGGGAAAAGAGCTGTATAGGAGCAGACTATATACTAGTGAGGCTAAGTTGGTATTATTCAAACTATGTTATAAAATTTAAGGTGTTAATTGTAATCCCCAAGGCCAACACTAAGAAAGTAACTAAAAATATACAGAAAAGGAAAAAAGAGAATCAGTCATATACTACTAAAAATTTAACTAAATACAAAGCAGATGCACACTGCACGTTACAGAGGGGGGAAGGTGGCCCAAATGGACAGAGAGAGAGAGAATTTTTTGTTTAAGATTTCTTCTCCTGCCTTAAAATATAAATTTTATTTCATCAAATACATTCTTTTTTTTCTTTTTCTTTTTCTTTTGGCTGTGCTGCGTGGCTGGTGGGATCTTAGTTCCCCGACCAGGGATCAAACCCAGACTCACATCAGTGAAAGCACTGAGTCCTAACCACTGAACTGCCAGGGAGTTCCCATCAAATACATTCTTAAATATGTTTTTATTATAAATTCTTATTTACCAATGGAAATTGCCTTTTTATATCTTTAATTCTAGAGATACATATATTTTAAAATTTCAAAGAATTAGCAAAGTTTTAAGAAATATCTCTCCACACACCATTAACATGTATCACTTTTTTTTTAATGGGAGATCTTTTAAAAAATATATTTATTTATTTATTTTGGCTGCACCGGGTCTTAGTTGCAGCACGCAGGCTGGCATGTGGGATCTAGTTCCCTGACCAGGGATCAAACCCAGGCCCCCTGAACTGGGAGCACAGAGTCTTACCCACTGGACCACCGAGGAAGTCCCAACTTGTATCTTTTTTAAAAACATATTTACTTGGATTGAATAAAACAATATTGGCTACATTCTTTTTTTTTGGTACCAGATATTATGACCAGCAGTATGGAAAGAGAGATAAAAGATATGAATTAGTTCTAAAGCATATCATAGTTTAATTGGTGAGGCCAGAAGAGTGTAAAATGTAAAAATATAAAATAGTGAAACTAGGGAATTCCCTGGCGGTCCAGTGGTTAGGACTCCATGCTTCCACTGCAGGTGGCCTGGGTTTGATCCCTGGTCAGGGAACTAAGATCCTGCATGCCTCACCGTGAGGCCAAAAATAAATAGATATATAAAATAAAATAGTGAAACTAGTTAGAAATGTAAAGCAAATATTCTCAAAATTCTAGCATAATCATAGGTTTTTATTAATTTCGCCATTTGGGAGGAGAGGGTAGTGACATTACACTTCTCGAAAACTAAAAAGAAATGCAAAGAAGGGACAGCATTTTTAAAAAACCCAAGAGGTAGTGTGGACCAAGCATTTTGTATCCAGCCAAGTTTTCCTTCCAGTACAAGGCCATAGAAAAATAGTTTTCAATATGTGTGCATTCCCATAGTCCTTCTGGAGGAATCTATGAGAGGGCAAGCTTCATCCAATCAGGAGTTTACTGGGAGGGCTTCCCTGGTGGAACAGTGGTTAAGCATCCACCTGCCAATGCAGAGGACATGGGTTGAAGCCCTGGTCAGGGAAGATACCACATGCTGTGGAGCAACTAAGCCAGTGTGCCACAACTACTGAGCCTGTGCTCTAGAGCGCACGAGCCACAACTACTGAAGCCCCTGCGCCTAGAGCCCGAGCTCTGCAACAAGAGAAGCCACTGCAGTGAGATGCCTGAGCACCGCAACAAAGAGTAGCTCCCACTTGCCACAACTAGAGAAAGCCCGCGCGCAGCGGCAAAGACCCAATGCAGCCAAAAATAAATAAATCAATTTATATTAAAAAAAAGTTTACTGGGCAAATCAGTAAAATGACTGAAAGTCAGCATTTAATATACTTATTATATATTATTACATATTATACGTATCCAATGGTTTACCCAGTTTTCCTCAAAATAACATCTTGCAAAATTATAAGGCAATATCACAACCAGGATATTGACATTGATATAATCTGATTATCTTATTTAGATTTTCCCAGTTTTACTTGTACTCATTTGTATGTGTATCCACATGTCTCTGTGTGTTTAGTTCTATACAATTTTATCACATGTATGTTTGTGTATCCACCAACTTTGTCAAAATATAGAACAGTTCATCACAAGAATCCATTGAATTGTCCTTTTATAACCACCCACATCCCTCCTATTCTTTCATTCCCCCATCCTTAATCCCTGGCACCCACTAATATTTTCTACATCATATAATTTTAGCATTTCAAGTATGTTATATAAATGGAATCATATATTATGCTACCTATTGAGATTGTTTTTTTCTTTCCAATCAGCATAATTCCCTGGAGATTCATCCAAGTTGCTGTGTGTGTCAATAGTTCATTCTTTGTTTTAAAGTTTTAATTGCTGATTATTATTCCATGGTGTGGATGTACCACGTTTTTTTTAACCAGTCACTTGCTAAAGGACATCTGAATTATTTTCAGTTTTTGGCTATTTCAAACAAGGCTGTTACGAATATTTGTGGACTTTCAATTTTACGGTTCAATACATTTTTTTATTTCCCTTGAAACTTCCTCTTTGACCCATGAATTATTTAAGTGTGTGGATTAATTTCCAAGTGTTTGATGTTTTCTTATTGTTTTTATTAATTCTAGTTTGATTCCATTATGGTCAGAGAACATATCTATATGATTTCAATTCTTTTAAATCTGTTGATGTTTGTTTTATGACCCAGCATACAATCTATCTTGGTGAATGCTCTATGAGTCCTTAAAAGAATGTATATTCTGCTGTTAGTGGGTGGAATGTTCTATAAACATTTAATTATATAGTTCTAAGACTGAATAAAAGTAAAACGAACAATGTCACTAGGACCATATTTGTATTTATATTCTGGTATATCTGTGTAAGTTTTCTATAGGGGATATATCTATTCTATATCTATATGCTTAATATGTCTATATACTAAGTCATTGGGCATATGCATCTTTAAAGCTAATAGGTATTGCCTATGTTTCCAAAGTAGTTATGATTTTCACTCTCACCAGGAGATGAAATTACCATTTCTCCAAATCCTCACCAACTCTTGATACTTGCCAACTTTATTTTTGCCAATAGACATTTGTGAGCAGGTGTCTGTGTTCTGGTTCACATCCCTGATTACTAATGAGGAGGAACAATTTTTCTTATGTTTATTGATAATTTAGGTTTTCTTTTCTGTAAAATGCGTATGGATTTCTACAATTTTCAACTCACTTATTTGTTTTTCTAACTGAAAGGAGTTTGCATTTTGAAGATATTCATCCACCCTTGTGCCAGTTGTCAGTTTATTGCCTCACAGCTCCAAATTTAACTTTCAGTACCTGCTGTACTATAATGGACTGGCTTCTAAGCATTTTCTCCTTTAGAGTGAGCATGATGTTGAGCTTTTCAATAGACTTCTCTTACTGGACCTGGTGTGCAGTGTTTTGCTTTTTCTTGCTCCTCCTGTATGACTGTTTAGTAGTGCAGGTATGTGAGAACATTCAGTGCTGTTTTGCCCCAGCCATGTACCTAGAGAGCATATAGTCTCTTGGAACTCTGCAGCCCAGCCAAGGCCAACAGACTAACTTCCTGATGCAGATAATGTGAACTGTAGTCCTTGGGCCACAGCAGCTTCTGACTCTCCCTAGGTGCCCACACACAAGCTGTGGGTCACTTATGCCTCGGCAGTTTCCCATGGCCCTTTCAATGCAGACACCGTGTTCTCCAAACCTTGTACCAGTACCTCAACTATACCATTTGCAATTAAGTTGCGTCCCAAAGGATTGTTTCCTGTTTGTTCGATGACTATAGATCAGCTCTGGCCCTGGAAACCCACCCAAATTCTCCACCATCCAGTGGGCTGAAACCACACCTTCTGTGAAACTTGAACTGAACCCCAGAGTTAGAGATGGGGCCCACCTTCAAAATTTATCTTTTCTTTGATATTCTTGCTCAGCCTTTGGGTACTCTTCAGAGTTCTTTTACATCTTGCAGTTACTCTTCTACCACAGTTTGATATTTCTTTATACTCCATCTTGATCTAGAACTGGAAGTAAAATATATCCTTTAATAGCCACATTAAATATTTACCTTAACTGGAATTAATGATGCATTAGGATTTATTTCTACACTCTTATAGAAATTAATCTTTGAGCAAATGAGAGGGAAATTGCATATCACTTCTGAAAATGTTTCACTGAGTCACAGGACCATAACTGTTAGGGGAGAATGGGAAATTTGTTATCGAGCTGGGTAGCCAGGAGCCCAGGAGGAAAATGAGAATTTTGGAATTCTGTCAGAATTATGGTACATCAACAAAAGAATAATATATAGCTATAAGAATTATATGCCACCATAAGAACAAAGAACTCTTCATATCTGAGAAGCTCTCAGGGACAAAATATATTTTCCGAGAATGCCCACTGAAATATATCCCATCTTATATGCTTTCTTAAAACATGACACTCTCCCATCAAGATATGCCTGCCTAGTATGATCCTTGGCATTGATCTTAGTAATATTTTTTCTGATCTGTCTCTTCATGCAAGGGAACAAAAGCCAAAATAAAACAAATGGGACTACATCAAATTAAGAAGCTTTTGCACAGTGAAGGAAACTATCAACAAAACAAAAGAGAAGCCTACTGAATGTGAGAAAATATTTGCAAATAATATATCCAATAAGGGGTAAATACCCCAAATATACAAAGAACACATACAACTCAACATCAAAAAAACAAATGACCTAATTAAAAAATGGGCAGAGGACCTGAATAGACATTTTTCCAAAGAAGACATACAGATGGCCAATAGACATATGACAAGACGCTCAGCATCACTAATCATCAGGGAAATGCAAATCAAAACTGCAATGAGATACCACCCCACACCTGTCAGAATAGCTATCATCAAAAAGACAACAAATAGCAAATGTCGGCAAGAATATGGATAAACGGGGACCCTTGTGCATTGTTGGTGGGACTGTAAATTGATGCAGCTACTATGGAAAACAGTATGGAAAGTCCTCCAAAAGTTAAAAATAGAACTGCCATATGATCCAACAATTTCTCTTCTGGGTATTTACCCAAAGAAAACAAAACCGCTAATTCAAAAAGGTATATGCTCCCAGTTGTTCACCTCAGCATTACTTACAAGCTAAGATATGGAAGCAACCTAAGTGTCCATCGATAGATGAATGGATAAAGAATATGTGGTATATATATTCTATGGAATATTAGTCATAAAAAATGAAATCTTGCCATTTTTGATAACATGAATGGATCTAAAGGGTATTATGCTCAGTGAAATAAGACGAAGACAAATACCATATGATCTTACTTATATGTAGAGTCTAAAAAACAAACAAAATGAAAACACTCATAGATACAGAGAACAAATGGGTGGTTGCCAGAGGGGAGAACGGGTGTTTGGGGCAGGGGGATAGGTGAAGGGGATAAAGAGGTACAAGTCTCCAGTTACAAAATAAATAAGCCATGGAGATGCAATACACAACATAAAGAATATGGTCAATAATAATAACTTTGTATGGGGATGGATGTTACTATATTTATCATAGTGATCATTTCATAATGTATGCAAATTCCAAATCACTATGTAGTACACCTGAAACAACATATTTATTGTATGTCAACTATATTTCAATAATAAAAAATAAGTGCTTCAGAAATTTAAAAAAAGGTGTAGCTGCTTAAAGCAATAGAGAATGGCAGAAGTGAAATTATGTGACTTCCAAGACTAGGTATGGAAGCATCTTTTTATTTATTTGGTTTCACTGGGTCTTAGTTGCGGCAGGTGGGCTCCTTAGTTGTAGCTCGCCTGCTCCTTAGCTGCGGCCGGCAGGCTCCTTAGTTGCGGCAGGTGGGCTCTTAGTTGCAGCTTGCCAGCTCCTTAGTTGTGGCATGCAAACTACTGGTTGCCGCATGCATGTTGCAACTAGCTCCCTGACCAGGGATCGAATCCAGGCCCCCTGCATTGGGAGCTCGGAGTCTTAATCACTGCGCCACCAGGGAAGTCCCCTGGAAACATCTTTATGGCATATTGTATTTTCCAAATAATGGCCACAACATATCCTATTCTACTAGCTCTTCTTATTTTGTGACACTTCTTTCGTTGAGTTGTAACTGCCTCATCCAAAGGAGTATGACACAATGATGTTATGTGATTTCTGAGGTTAGATCATAAAAGTTACATGCACTTCTTCTTCTTTGGGACACACTCTTGGAAGCCGTCATCATGTTAAGCAGCCACATAGAGATATCACATGTAGGTATTGTGGCTGACCATCCTGCAGTCCAGTTGACAGTCAGAATCAACTGCCAGGCATGTGAGCAAGTGAGTCTTTTGATGATTCTAGCCTTCAGCCATCAAGTGACTCGTAGCTTTCAAGCCACCCCATTTGAGATGAGCTGTTGCTGCCAAGCCCTGTGCAAATTTTTGTAGATGTGTGAGCTAAATGATTGTTGTATTTTAAGCCAAGTTTGGGGCAGTCATTACGCAGCAATAGAAACTTGAACGATTGCCAAAACGTGTTAAGTGAAAAAGCAAGGCACATTAAAAATATACATATATATAGTTTATATATTTAAAAAAACAAATAGAAAAAGATTACATTCGAGTTATATATGTATATATATTTTCATAACATATGTAGTTTCATATGGACAATTTACATAAATAGGTCATTTCCTGATGGATTTGTACCATAGCCTGGAGACTGTTTGGGGGATTTGAGTCATAGGCTTTTGCAGGCTAGGTTAGGGTTTCATTAACAGAACACTTACCTCAAAGCTTTCCCTCAGGAAGCTTTCAAACTACTTGCTATTGTTTAATTACAATGCCAAAGATCGTTGGGTAAATACAGTTTTAAGCCTGATGATTTCTTTTGCTTACTGGCCCCCTTGCTCTTTCAGTTTTGTAGCCTTTTAAAGTTCCCACGCAACAATTAATTATACTGTACGTTAACTATCTCATTTTAGTGACTATTTCCTCTCTCTTTTAAACCCCAAACTTCTCATCTCCCATACTTTCAGCTAACCTTGCTTACCACTTCATGAAAGCACTGAAGGAATCGGAACACTTCCCAAGACTTCTTCTATGTCATTTACTCACTTCCCATCATCTGCACCCCATATCCTGCCATTTTATTGCCAGGAATAAGCCTCCCATGGTATCACCTAAAAACCTAATCCTTCCATCCACTAATCTTATCCCCTCTACCTATATAAGGTCATTGCTCCACTAATTTTCACTTCTTTGTCCTGAATCATCCACTCGCTGCCGCCCCCGCCCCCAGCTTACTGGATTATTCCAATCAGCATACAGAATTGCTATTAATTCTCCCATCCTGAAAACAAACAAAAATACTCCTATTCCTACTGCTACACTAATTATTAACATATTTCTTTGCTTTTTTTGCAGCAAAACATCTCCAAACAGTGTATTCAATTTCTCTTATCAGGCTTTCACTTCAATCACTCTAAAACAAAGACAACAAAAATAACTCTGCTCTTTTCAAAGTCAACAGTAACATCAATATTGCTACATCCAGTAGCCAATTCTCAAGCCTTGCACAGTTAATTATGTAACCTGCCAACGGATACCATTGATTATCCTTCCTTTGACTCACTTTCATTTGGCTTCTGTAATGTCAGACTCTTGGTTTTCCTTCCATCTCATGGTCTTCCTTAGCGTCTTTTGCTGGTCTGTCCTTTTATCCTTGAACTCTTAATGCTGGAACACACTGTGGATCGGTCTTTGCTATTCTTCTTCTCTCATTTACATGTAGGTCCTTAAAAATCTTAGCCTGCCTCCTTATTTTAAGTAAGTATAGGCAATAACTACCAAATTAATATAATCTCTACCATAGTACAAGCTAGAACAACCAAGTGCCCACTCAACATTGTCATTTTGTGTCTAAAAGACATTTCAAACATTCAAAACTGAACTCCCAGTCTTCTCCCACAAAACTGATGGAACTGTAGCTTTCCATATCTCAGCTGATGGAAACACATCTTTCCAGTTGCTAGGAACCAAAATCTTTGAGTTAATGTCACCCTGGACTTTTATCTTCCTCTCACAACTGACATCTAGTCCCTAAACAAATCTTGCCTGCTCCATCACATTTACCATATATCTATAATCCAACCACTTCTTACCACTGTTACCATCCTGGTCTGAGCCACCATCATCTTTCATCTGAATTAATGCCATAGCCTCCTACCCACTTAGTTTTTTTGTTTGTTTTAATAGCAACATGTCAGATCATGTCCTCTGCTCAAAACTCTCCAAGGGCTGCCCATTTCCCTCTGAATAAAATCCAAAATGCTCACAATGACTTACAAGGCCTTACAAGATATGGCCCTGTTATCTGACCTCCTCTATCAATCATCTCCTTGCACAGACGTCTACAGTAGCTTCCCTGATATTCCTCAAATACACCAGCATAGTCCCATTGTGAAGCCTTTGCTCTAGCTTTTTCCTCTGTCTGGTATGCTCTTCCCTTAGATAACCGCAGACTTACTCCTTCATACCTTCAAATCTTGACTCAAATCCTTCCTTCTCCATGGTCGACTCTGATCATTTTATTTCATACAGCAAAAAATATTATCATATTCCTCTCAACTCCTTCTGAATGACCTCCCCCCATATCATTTATGTTCTAACATATTCTACAATTTATTATTATTCCATCTCCTCCTGCTAGAATTGCTCATTAATACAGTATATCCTAAACACCTATGATAGTAGCTGGAATACAGTAAATACTTAATAAATATAACTAATTTTAGAATGACAGGCTTGGGTGGGGAAAGCATTTTAAAGTCATCTTTGCTAGGAGGCTCACTGCCTTTGCATGGTTGGGGCAATGGTCTCACTTTTTTGTTCAGACTGCTACTTTAAATCACTATAAATGGCTTCAGTTGGGGATGGAGAATCGGTTTGGTGTTTTGAATCCCATAAGTTTCAAAACTGTGAATTTACCATCAACCTGGATTGAGCACCTGCAGGCCTGACATAGCATCTCTTAACAAAGCAATGTCACTTTCAATCTCTGCTAGCAGCCTCTCTGTAGCTAACTGTACACTAAATTCATCTCTTTCACAGGACATTACTGAAAGCAGAAAGAAACATCCAACACACACATTCTGAATCACTCCTTCCATTTCCCCTAACATTACAGCCTTAATTGGTACAAGATCTTCCTTGTAAGATGGTAAGGAGTCTGCTCATTTCAGTTTCCTAGCCTGAAATGAGCAGATCCTCATTCTCCATCGCCCTAAGTTAATGCCATATTTGAGATTTCTTTTACCCACAGCACTCCACTTCCAGGTACAAACTTTTATATCCATAATAATTATTAATGTCAATAACAAAATGACAACAGCATCAACAAATAAGAAGTTTAATTTTATATAAAGAAATACAGAAGGCAGGCAGACCCAAATTGGTATGACTGTTTCATAAAATCAGCATAGGTGTAGACGTGTTCTGTATTTCTGCTCCAACATCCTTAATACCCAGATACCATTCTCAAGGTCCCCATAAAATTGCCAGAGGTGCAGATTAAATATCCACATTGTAGGCAGGGAAACAAAAAAAGTGCAGGGAGGAAATAAGGATTTCTTAAATGTCCTATTCATACAAATACCACTTACATCTTGTGGATCTGCAAGGGAGGCTGAGATAGCTTTTCAGCCAAGAATTCTATTACTGAAAAAGGGAAAATGAATATTGGGTAGGGAAATAGCAGTCTCTGACACAGATTCTTATCAGTTTTCATAGCAAAATAGTCTATAAATGTCAGTTTTTTGGTTTAATTCAAAAGCTGTGCATTCAAGTTTTTAAAAATTTCCTAGTATAAAGATTTATTTTGGCTATCCAATTTTTTTCATTTCTAAGTAACATTCTTGAACTGTGGTCAGAGATGGTAGAAAATATGAGCTTTTGGACTTTGTTACAATTCACTTCACACCTCTTCAGCAATCCACTGATTAAATGTACAGGTGGTTTTTTTTTTACTCTATGAATTTCCTCGTACAGCATATGGGATGAGACGTGAATGAAAGCTTTCTCATATTCATTATAGCATACAGTGCCTCCCACTCAAAAAATCAGGGTTAAATGTTAATGAAAGATTCTCAACATTCATTATACTAATAAATGTCCTCCTCTCATGCAAATTCTCTAAAATGACATGAGTCATAATGGTACCTTATATCTGTGATATGTTATGTTGAAGGCACTGTCCTAAGAACTTTATTATGTAACTACTTACATAATACTTCCAAGAATCTTATAAGGAATTAGTCTTAGGTCTATCTGATAACTGATTAAACCAAAGCAGTGGTTAATTATCATGTTAAATGTCACAAAGGAAATCAACTGAGTCAAGATAATGTTGAAAAAGACATGCTATGGCTAAAAGTCTTCCTATATTTACATTAACAGAATTATTCCCTATTATAATTTGCTAAAGTTTAGTAGGTTTTTCTACATGGATTACATTATCATTATCTTTCCCCCATACAAATTCACTGATGCTGAACTTTATGAAGCAAATGTGTTTGCATATTCACATTTTAAGAATTCTTTGATGATAATGAATTAATGACCAGAGAAGGCTCTCTATATTAGTCACAAGCATCAGATAATTCATATATAAACTTGTGAGCCATGACTGAAGTCTATTTCACATTCCTTATATTCAAAAGATTTCTCACTGATATGAACCCTTTGATGTTGAGTTAGCTGTGAACCACGAGTAAAGGCCTTCCCACATTCCTTACACTGATATGGTTTCTCACCAGTATGAACTCTCTGATGTCGAGAAAGATGTGAGCTCTGAGTAAAGGCTTTTCTACACTCTTTGCATTCATAGGGTTTCTCACCAGTATGGATTCTCTGATGTAGAGTAAGTTGAGAACCGTGACTAAAGGCCTTCCCACATTCCTTGCATTCATAGGGTTTTTCTCCAGTGTGAATTCGCTGATGTTGAGTAAGTTGTGAACCACGAATAAAGGCCTTCCCACATTCCTTACACTGATATGGTTTCTCACCTGTATGAATTCTCTGATGCTGTATAAGTAGTAAGCCACGAGCAAAGGCCTTCCCACATTCATTACATATGTAGGGTTTCTCACCAGTATGAAGTCTCTGATGTTGAGAAAGATGTGAACTCTGCGTAAAGGCCATTCTACATTCTTTACATTCATAGGGTTTCTCACCAGTATGAATTCTCTGATGTTGAGTAAGCTGTGAGCCACGAATAAAAGACTTCCCACATTCCTTACACTCATAGGGTTTCTCACCAGTGTGAATTCTCTCATGTTGAGTAAGTTCTGAGCCACGACTAAAGGTCTTTCCACATTCTTTACACTCATAGGGTTTTTCACCAGTATGAATCCTTTGATGTCGAGTAAGGAGGGAGCCACGATTAAAGGCCTTTCCACATTCCTTACACTGATAGGGTTTCTCGCCAGTATGAATCCTCTGATGTTGAGTAAGTTGTGAGCCATGACTAAAGGTCTTTCCACATTCCTTACATTCATAGGGCTTCTCATTGGTATGAATTCTCTGGTGTTGAGTAAGTTGTGAGCCACGGATAAAGGCCTTCCCGCATTCTTCACATTTATAGGGTTTTTCACCAGTATGAATCCTCTGATGTTGCATAAGTAATGAGCCGCGAATAAAAGCTTTTCCACATTCCTGACATTCGTATGGCTTTTCCCCATTATGAATTTTCTGATGTTGAGAAAGCTGTGAGCCACAAATAAAAGCTTTGCCACATTCCTTACATTCATAGGGTTTTTCACCGGTATGAATTCTCTTATGAAGAATAAGTTGTGAGAGCTGCGTAAAGACCTTTCTACATTCTTTACATTCATAGAGTTTCTCACCAGTATGAAGTCTCTGGTGCAGAGTAAGTTGTGAGTTCTGGGTAAAGGCCTTCCCACATTCTTTACATTCATAAGGTTTCTCCCCAGTATGGACTTTTTGATGTCGGGTGAGTTGTGAGCTTCGAATAAAGGCTTTCCCACATTCTTCACATTTATATGGTTTTTCACCAGTATGAATCCTATGATGTAAAATAAGTTGTGAGCTCTGAGTAAAGGCTTTCCCACATTCCTTGCATGCATAGGGTTTCTCACCAGTATGAAGTCTCTGATGAAGACTGAGTTGTGAATCACGACTAAAGGCCTTCCCACATTGCTTACATTCATAGGGTTTTTCACCAGTATGAATACTCTGATGTTGAGTTAGGTGTGAAGCTCGTCTAAAAGCCTTCCCACATTCCTTACATTTATAGGGTTTCTCAGTAGAATGACACCTGGGAAGTTGAGATAAGTAAGTATGCTGATTGAAAATAGACATTTTTTCATATATGATCATCCCTTGACTGAAATATTCCTCCTGATTTTCTTGTTGCTTTTCAAATGTGCCTTTGACTTCCAAATAATCTCTGGAATTGGACTCCTCAAGATCACAGTTTTCAAGCCTGGCACTCATTTCCCATTGGGATAATTCTGTTTCATAAGTATCCTCTTTTGGAGTTAAGTCCTTGTTTGCACCCCTTGAAGGCAAGTCTGAAAAATAAGAGAACATCAAAAATTTCTTTTGTCTTTCAAAAGACCTTCCACAGTAGAAAAAACTATATGTGAAAATATATATATGGAAATAATATCCATAGAAAATAACTGGCTTACCTCAGAGTTTTTCAAATATTGTGTACTACTTGCCTTTCACATCACAACCTGATACATGCAAAGTTTCATAAAACAATACCTATTGTTTTCTATTCTATTCTACACTACACTATTCTAGTCATCTTTTTCTCTCCATCCCACCTTCTCTATCTCACACAAAAAGTCAAAAACCACTAAACTGATTTCATGCTGCAGTAATGTGTTGCTACCCAGAGTTTGAAAAAACATTAGTTTAGAATGATTTCATATATTAATATGTATAAAGGGCACACGAGTGATCAGAGAATAATGAAAACTACACTTAGAAGATAAGGGAAGGGACTTCCTTGGTGGCACAGTGGTTAAGAATCCACCTGCCAATGCAGGGGACACAGGTTCGATCCCTGGTCTGGGAAGATCCCACATGCTGTGGAGCAACTAAGCCCATGCACAACTACTCAGCCTGCGCTCTAGAGCCAGCGAGCCACAACTACTGAAGCCCATGTGCCTAGAGCCCATGCTCCACAATGAGAAGCCACTGTAATGAGAAGCCTACACACCACAACGAAGAGTAGCCCCCACTCGCTGCAACTAGAGAAAGCCCTTGTGCAGCAACAAAGACCCAACACAGCCAAAAACAAATAAACAAATAAATTAATTAATTTTAAAAAAAGAAGATAAGGGAAGAGATTAAGAAAACCTTATAGGTCCGTAGTTCTCAAATTTTGGTGGGGATCAAAATCACCTAGGGACCTTAAAGATTCCCAAATAACCACACAAGACTAACTGAATCTGAATCTAGTGAATCAGAAAAAAGAGCTTGGAAATCTCTAGTTTTAATGCTTTCCACTAACAGATTCTGAATCAACTTCAGATTATGATTAGCTATCTTTGCCTAAAATTTTAAAATAGCTTCCAAATTAAACTTCTAAAATAAAATCCAAATGCCTTCCATGACTTTGAGGAAGCTCTCCATGGTTCCTGCCTAAGTATCTGATTCCCCATGAGCCTTCTCAGCTTTGCTCACTATTTGCCAAACATATTAGCTTCCTTTTAGCTCTGAAAATCACAAAGCCTATTTCAACTTACAACTACCTAGAGCCTGTCCTAGGTCTCTGGACTGTTCTGAATGAGATACTCTATATAAGCCAATTCTCAACCTAAGGTCTCAATTTAAATGCCAGTTCCTGAATCTTAAACATCTATTTCTGGTAACAGAAGACTAGGTAATTTAAATGAACCTTTCTAATGACGAGAGCAATTATACAAATTGGACAAAATATAAATGGCACCTGACTGAAGGCATTAGAGAATTCATATAAGAATAAAGAGTTGGTGGGCCAGAAGTTGAAAGATATGAAAACTCAGAGAAATAAGTCCAACATTTGGGGCTACTTTTCCATTTGGGGAGGTCTTACAATTCTAGAAAAGGCAAGTGAGATGTGGAGAAACTAAACAGTGTTTTGGACCATTTCATGGGTCTTGGGTGACAATAATTGGAGAACAAGACTCAACATAAATTCTCCATACTTTGGGTTGGGAGCCCAGAGGGCTACAATGAGGAATAGGGAGAAACAGTAGACCAGTCTGGGCAGGGTCTGAAGTATGAATCATATTTGAATCATCTCAAACTCAGATATCTGGACTGAGGTAATTCAAGATCGCTTGTCATAAGCAAACCTAAATCTTCACTGAAGATGAAGGCTTAAAATTGCTTTTATAATTTCTCTTTACAGTGTCTAGCTCTCAATAAAAATTGACCAGGTGAATGAGGATAAAAGACAACTTAACTAAAAATCAGGAGAAAAAAGACAAAAGAAACGGACCTATGAGGGCTGTAGTTATGTATCCATCACCACAGTAATGATAAACAACAACAGTTCTACTATTCCTAGATACTCTTGTGCCATCCCTTTGCAGTAGATCTCTCTTCACCCTAGGGGAAGATGCCTGGAAACCACTGATCTGTGTCTTCCCCAATACCTCCCTACAGATGTAAACAAAAGTACATCCATACTAAATTTAAGATAAAAATGCAAAAAGTGATCATATACCTCTCCAATTGCCTAGCCTCTTGCATACTACTTCCTAGGTACTAACCATGGTTACCTTCTTTAGTTCTCCCTATCCTAACCAATGAAAATACCAAGTTGCTTTTGTTTACTTATTTTTAGTTCACCCTGTTTTGTTTCTTTATGCCCTCTCATGTTTTTTCTTATTTACTCTTCTATCCAAGGCAAGTCTATTTGTTCATCCCAGAAGAATATCTTTTATCATTTCTCAGGCACTGCTACAGGTCAAAGACATAACAAAAGGCTTCTGTAATCTTACGGAATGCTGGGGATGTTGGAGAGGAAAAAAAGCAATTATTCAATATAAGGGAAAGAGTCTGGAGTGATAAAGTTCCTGGTATTCTATTTTAAAAAGAGTAGGTTGGATGGACATATAGATCAAGAAAAAGAACACACACAAAATTCTCATACATTACATAATGGGAATGCAAAACAGTACAACCATGATGGAAAACAATTTGGTTGTTCCTTATAAAGATAAACATATACGCAGCATATGATCCAGCAATCATAGGTATTTACACTTATATCCAGATAAACATCTGTACACCAAAAATCACAGTAGCTTTATACATAATCGCCAAAAAAATGGAAACACAAATGTCCCTCAAAAGGTGAGTGAATCAACAAACTCTGGTATTTCCATACAATGGAACAATACTCAGCAATAAACAGAAACAAACTACTGATTTATGCAATAATATAGATAAATCCTAAATATATTTTACTAAGTGAAAAAAGCCAGACCCCAAAGGCTATAAATTTTGATTCTCATTTGTATAATATTCTGGAAAAGGCAAAACTGTAGGACTGAAAATAGGTCAGTTTACATAGGTTGGAAGGAGGAAGGATTTGACAACAAAGAGACAGCATGAGGGATTTTAAGGGTGTAATGCAACTGTTGTATATTATGACTGTGACAGTGGTTACACCTGATATGTAATGGTGCATCAGATTTCCTGAAGAACACACAAAAAAATGTTGGATAAAACATGACAAACCACTTTCTAAAAGTAAGCCAAGCATAAAAGAAAGTAAAGAAGATCCACAGGGGACACAATGAAATAAAAAACAGAAACTAGAGAGGTAAACATGTTTTGAAGCCACAGCTATCTTCAGGACATTTGCTGTCTTCAATGGCCTACATTTGAATCTTAATGATTAAAAAAAAAAATCCAAGAGACAAGGTCTTGGACCAATAATAGGTCAGGGATTAGAAATAAACCTCTTCACAAAATTGGAACCATCCAAAGCCTACAGTTCAGAGGGAGGAAAAAAATCCTCTGGAGTCAAAGGAAAAAGACAAGGAAATCTTAGTCTTAGCAATTTTAAGAAATTTTTTACTCTGAGATGGGGAGTCATTGGAAGGTTGTGAGAAGCAGCATGACAAACTCTGACTTTGCTTAAAAATGATCCTTCTGGTTATTTTGTTTAAATTAAAAAAAAAAGATAGTGGGAAAATACAGAAGCTAGGTGGATAGAAGTTAGGAGGCTATAGCAATAATCCACATGGCTCAGGCTAGAGTGTGGAGGAAGGGGTGGAGAAAGTGAGATGTCATTGCATTCTGGATATATTCTGAATGAAGAGGATTTGATGATGGATTGGACATGCAATATGATAGAGAAAGTCAAAGAAAACTCTAAGTATTTTGCCTGAGCATCCAGAACAATAAATGTGCTGTTTACTGTGAACTTCTCATTATAGTAGAAGGTCTGGGAGAGAATATCAAGAGTTTGGTTTTGAACTATTTGGTTTTGGACTTTACATGGTAAAGATGTTGAGTAGACAGGCGTATATGGGGTTCTGGCGACATACATGGATTAGATTTATAAATTTGGGAATCGTCGACAAATAGATGACACTTAAAACTATGGGATTTGATGAAATCATCCAGGGAGCCTTTGGACACAGAAGAGATGGGAAGAGAAGGGAAGAAAAGATAAGGGAAGTTTGAGGATTGAGCCCTCGAGCACTTCAACATTTAGAGGTCAGGTCGATGAGAAGAAACTAGCAAAGGAGATTAAGAAGGAGCAGCCAAAAAAAAGAAAAAAAAAATGAAGGAGCAGCCAATGACAAGGAAGATGGAGAAAAATTAGGAGAGTGTGGAATCCCAGAAGCCAAGTGAAGCAAGTGTTTTAAGGAAGAATGATCAATTATGTCACATGCTGAAAGATGAGGTAAATGGTGACTTCTCATTTAACAAAGTCTTTAGTGACATGGAGGATACTAGTGATCTTCACCAGATAGTTTTGGTGGAGAAATGGGGATAAATTTTGATTGAAGCAGATTTAAGAGAGCATGGGAGAAGAGTTGGAGGTAGGGAGCATGGAAAATTCTTTTGAGAAGTTCTGTTGTAGAAAGTAGCAGAGAAATAGGGCTGTAGCAAGAGGAAAATATGTGTTTAGAGATTTGTGTCTGTTTTGTTTTTCCTTTTAAGATGAGCGAAGTTACATGTTTGTGTGCTTTTAAGTAGCTCTCTGCAAGAAACAACTCTTTGCAGAAACCAGCACTTTGCAGAAGGCCTTTTGCCTTGTCACTTCAGTGAAGCTATATTTTAACTAACTTTTACACCAGATGCCCCCATGCTTAACTAACCTCCAGCCCAATCACACCTTTGAAATCTACTAATCCCACAATGCCCTGCCTAATCTGTTGATTCTTTCCTTAAAGAAGCAGAAATGAAGAATAAGTAATTAACGGATGACAAGATCCTTTCCCCAGCCTTCCTTTCAGTAATCCCACGAGCAAACTACATGAACAAGATAGCATCTAAAGGAAGATCACAAGAGTCAGTAAGTCTGCACGTAATGGAAAATGACTAGGAATCTGACCCGCTACCTTAATGATTAACTGAGATCGTTTCCCCTTTTATCCCTTTAAAAACTTTCATGGCCAAGCAGAATCTTCGGAGTTGGCTCTGGGACACAAGTCCTCCTTCTCTCCAGGTTGCAAGCCTCCTGAATAAAGCAACCTTTTCTTTTCTAACCAACACTTGTCTTTCAAGTATTAGTTTTCAAGTGGTGAATAGCCGAACCTGAGTTTGGTAACATGCTGATAAAAACGATTATAACAGGGCTTCCCTGGTGGCGCAGCGGCTGAGAATCTGCCTGCCAATGCAGGGGACACGGGTTCGAGCCCTGGTCTGGGAAGATCCCACATGCCGCGGAGCAACTAGGCCCGTGAGCCACAACTACTGAGCCTGCGCGTCTGGAGCTTGTGCTCCACAACAAGAGAGGCCGCGACAGTGAGAGGCCCGTGCACCGCGATGAAGAGTGGCCCCCACTCACCGCAACTAGAGAAAGCCCACGCACAGAAACGAAGACCCAACACAGCCAAAACTAAATAAACAAACAAACAAAAAAAACCAATTATAACAGATATAGACAAGCTGATGTTTCAGGAGACTAAGAGAGCAATCACTTCAACAATGTCCTCAAACAGATGAGTAGGACTGGCATTTAGTATATAAGTGGAGGTACTGGACTTAGATAAAAGCACAGAAATTCATCTATGATAATAGGAAAAGAGGCAGAATGACTATGGGTGCAGGGAGGTAGATTGATGAAGCTTAAGTTTGTAGGAGTTCTTTATCAGTTTCCAGTAAAATCAGCTCAGGGCAATCATCTTAGAGTCAGGCAAGAGGAATCAGAACAGTCATGGCCTTAGGCAACTAACAACTTAGCTCTGAAGTAAATAAGCAAAAATTGATAGCCATACAAAGAGAAACTGATAAATCCACAGTCAAGGTAGAGGACTATAATATTGTGATATAATAAGAAGCAGTATATTTGGACTTTGTCCCTGTTTTCTGGGAGAAAGCTCCTTAAACTCTCAGAATTTCCTGAGTGATAAAGGTAAAAAGAATGTTTTTAGTTATTCATAACATGTCCCTTTCAACCACATGAGTTTATGTTAATGAGGTGAGTTTTGGAAAGCCCCCAAGGACAGGAGCTGGTTGCCAGGGGAACCAACCATGTAATTAAAGCATTGGAACTTTCAGCCACTCCCCACCTCTGAAAAAGGGAGAGAGGTTGGAATTTGAATTAATTGCTAATGGCCACTGAGTTAATCAATCATGCCTACATAATGAAGCCTCCATGAAAAATCCTAACAGGAGGGGTTCAGAGAGCTTCTGGGTCAGTGAACACTTTGAAGTGCTAGAAGGGTGGTGCACCTGGAGAGGGCACAGAAATTCTGCAACTCTTCTCCATGCCTTCCTATAGTGTTAAGCCTTACAGTTGGCTTTTTTTTTCTTTTTTGTAATGCAAGAGTATGACTTAAGCTTTGACTGTCAAGGCATTCACTTCAACCATGTCTGGATCAAATAAACACATTGCCAGGCACATGATTAGATAAAGAGGCAGGTTGAATCAGGCTGTCTCCCCACACTAAGGCTCCTTCGTTTTAGAGATCTTGATTGATTTCAATAATTGACCATTTGGGCCACTTGTTTAAGAATTTAAAATTTGAGTTCAATGTCTGTGCTCCTAAAAAGCAACAGATACTGATGACTGATGGTATTATTGGCAAGATCATATATAACTGTTGTTGAACATAAAAAAACATGGAAATCCACCCAAGTCATTTTACAAAGTTAAATGAACTCGGGTAACAAAACTGGACAAAGAAAGCTCACAAACAGTCCACTCTGTGGAAAACTAATCCAATCTCACAAACATAGGTAAATTTTTAAAAGAAAATATTAGCAACATAGAATCCAGCTGTGTATTTAAGGACTAATACATCATTATCAAATAAGGTTTACCCCACAAATGCAGAAATAGTTCAACATCAGAAAATGTATTTTCAGACTGTCTATTAAAAACTCTAATGGCTCTTCCTTAACCTAATTAAGGGTATTTACCAGAAACCGACAGAAACATACTTAATAAAAAAACTTTAAACTTTAGAAGCACTCCCAATAAAGTCTGAAAAAAGACAATAATTGTTTTCAAATTGTGATACAGTCAAATATTCAGCTCCTACTGATTAGTTTTCACAAAATGGTACAAATAGAAAAGAAAGGGATCACACATTATATGTATAGAGCAAAATTATCTACCTAGAAATCCAACATGATCCATCACAAAACTATTAGATATTTCTATAAGGTTATTATCAATTTACAGAAAGCAATATTTTGCTCTACCTATATATGTATGTATATATATGATTTTTGTCTGAGAAGAAAATATTTCTATTTATAATATCAACAAAATTTATAAAGTACTGAGGAAATTACTTAACAAGAAATGTGCAAGACCTTTTAAAAAGGCAATGAAACTTTACAGAAGGACATAAAAAGAAAAGTAGATATAGCATGTTCAAAGAAAGAAGGATTCAATATTGAAAGTATGTGAATGGTGCATCAGATTTCCCCAAAACACCATGAAATGCTAGATAATATATATCAAATACCCTTTTACAAGTATGCCATGCTTAAAGGAAAATAAAGCAGATCCAAAGGGGGCAAAATGAAGAGATCATCAGATACTAGAGGTCAGCATGCTCTGAAGTCACAGCTACCCTCAGGACATTTGTTGACTTCAATTGCCCAAAAGTTTATACCTTACTGGAATGAAAAAAACCCAAGAGACAAAAAGCCTTGGGCCCACTAAACGTCAAGGACTAGCACTGAACCTCTTCACAAAATCAGAACTGTCCAAGGCCTACAGTTCAGAGAAAGGAAAAGAAAAATCCATCTGATCTCAAAGGAAAATGACAAGGTACATTTTTGTCTTACCCTAGACTCTCAATGAAAAGAAGAAAAAATGCTATGGATAATTCATCATTACACAAGAGCCCCTATGCTTGCAAGAAACTGCAGAATTAGACCGGTTCCCCAGAAATTGTAATTGTTGAATGACACATGTAATATAAATGCTTAAAATATATGAAAATATAAAATCAAAACCATGAGGAAAAGAATATATAGAAGAAAAGTAAGATCTAGGGGAGAGGGAAAATAACAAGTCCTAGAAATAAAACAATATAATCAATTATATTAAGATCTTAAAAAAAAACACAGCCAGAGAGAAAATACAGATTACTTACAAAAGGAACAACAATGAGACAGATGGTAGACTTCTCAAGAGCAACAACAGAAGCCAGAAGACAGTGGAATAATATCTACAGAATGCTGAGAAAAAAATAATTGTCAGTATAGAATTCCATACCCAGTTAAATCATCAGGCAAGAATGAAGATAAAACAAGGTTATATTGCAACAACAGAAATATAAATGAAGAGTATTTACTAACAATAGGTCTTGCTTAATGTATTTCATGATAAATAAAATGATCGCAGTATGAAGGTATGATGGAAGATGAATAGTGTGCAAATAAAACGATATTCATGTAAATAAATCTACAACCAAATATTGCCATTTTGTAAAACAAAAATAATGCCCATTTTGGGAGGTTAAAAGAAAACAATTAAAATATTAGTCAACAATAACATATTAAATAGGAAAGATTAACCCAAGTTAAAACATTCTAAGATTCTTTATATTGTCCTGGGAGAAGGAAGACATTAACTATAGCCTTTCTTAAGTACGTACTTGTTAAGTGACACAAACAATAATGATAATGATTAAATGACCAAAACAGGCAGAAATACTCTCAAAATATTTAAACTCACCAGTAATCACGGCAATATGTTATTCAATTTTTTATCTACAAATTTACAGATATTTTTAAGTGATGATATCTAGTGTTGGTCAAAGTGTAGAAAAAGAGTAAGTCATACACTGCTGGTACACGCCTGACAAGAATTTTGTGAAAATAAAATATGTATTTGACATAGAGATGAAAATATCACATCTCTCTATAAACCTCAATTCACTGCCACAGCAGCCACCAATTTATTTCAAGGTAGATAAAGTCCTTGATATCTGTGTTTTTTAACTTGTTGGCCTTGAAATCCTAGGGATGAGAGTGAGGCATATAGTTTATTACAAGACCTCTACAAAGTAGTATGCAAACCAAATATTATATGTGGCTTGAATAACTACGTTTTATTATTAATAAAAACAATTAATATCTAGTAAAATGTTTAATTTCCATTAAAAATGTATATTTTTTCAAACATCATTATAATTTAAGAAACTACAAAACTGCATTTGCATTAAGATAAATAAAATGCATGTGATAAAAAAGTAAAGGTAACAAATAGTGTATACCTTCCAAACTAAACAAGGGAGGAAGTGGAGTTTAAAAAATACAAAAAACAAAAAAACTGTACCCATCCTGATTAAGGAAAGATTTTAAAAGGAAGCAAAGAAGATCAAGAGAGTAATCCAAAAGCATAAAATAGGAGAGAAATAAATCCAAGCATACCGGCAGTAACAATTAAATTTTAAAAATAAATTCTCAGATAATATCATATTACAGTAGTTACCAAACATGGCTGAACATTTATTTGAACAACCTAGGGAAATTCAAAAAATAATATCTCTGTCCCGTGTCCATAATTGTGACTTAATTGGTCTGGGATGTGGCCTGGGATCTGGAATTTTTAAAAGGTCTCTTGCTATTTCCAAAGTGCATATAAATTTAGAAACAGGGACTTCTCTGGTGGTCCTGTGGTTAAGACTCCATGCTCCCAATGCAAGGGGCCTGGGTTCCATCCCTGGTCAGGGAACTAGATCCCGCATGCTGCAACTAAGAGCCTGCATGCCACAACTAGAAGATTCCACATGCTGCAACTAAAGATCCTGTATGCCACAATGAAGATCCCGTGTGCTGCAATTAAGACCCAGTGCAACCAAATAAATATAAATAAATACTTTTCTAAAAGTTTAGAAATAATTTCTATATATTTTTCCAAAGTGATTACGCCAATTGATACTGACATCAGTAAGGTACAGAACACTTAAAAAAACAGATCTACTCACATACAATTCATATACCTACAGTTCATTCATTTAGAGTACATACAATTCAACAGTTTTTAGTATATTCATAGAATTGTACAATAATCACCACAATCAAATTTTATAACATTTTTATCACCTCAAAAAGAAACCCCATACCTATTGGCAGTCATTTTCATTTTCCAATCCACCCTCACCTCCCAGCTCCCACCTCAGTGCTAGGCAACCACTAATCTACTTCCTGTCTCTATGGATTTGTCTATTGTGGACATTTCATATAAATGGAATTATACAATATGTAGTCTTTGTGTCTGGCTTCGTTCATTTAGCATGTTTTCAAGGTTCATCCATATTGTAGTATGTATCAGAACTTCATTCTTTTTTATTGCTTACTAATATTCCATTGTAAGGATACACCAATTTTACTCATCTATTCATCAGCTGATAGACATTTGGGTCATTCCACTTTTTGGCTTTTATGAATAATGAGGTATATAGCACTTCTGCATTTAAAAGTTGTAAACACTTGGTACTGTCATACTTCTCAATTTTTGCCAATCTAGGGCATGTGAAATAATTATCTCACTGTGGTTTTAATTTGCATTTCCTGATTGCTAGTGAGGTTGAACAGTTTTTCATGATTATTGGCTATTTGCATTTCCTTTTCCTTGAACTGCCTATAAATGTCTTTTATCCAATTTTTCAAAAAGGTTATTTACCATTTTCTTAACCATCTATAGGAGCTTTTTATATTCTAGATACTAACTTAATTCTTGTCAATATGCATTGCAATTATCTTCACCCAATTCACGGCTTGTCATTTACTTTCTTTATGACGTCTTTTTATAGAGAGAATAATTTTCATGCAAATTTATCAACCTTAGAATAATTATTTTTAAAAAGAACAGAACCTTTAGAAATGTTCAATTTAGTTCTCTTTCACATCTGTTCCTTTATAAAAATCTTTTATTGCTTTTCATTTTTGTAATTTATTTCTTTAAGTATTTCACCAATAGTTTATATTTACATTTAAAAATTCCAATATGTTAAATCTTTTACCATGCGATCTGTTGTTTCCTTAGATTACTTATCAACTCACCTGTGACCTGTTTCCTCATGGGTTTGATGATCTTTGTGAGCTCATCTTTTGTTGATTAATTTGTGAGAATTCTAAAAGCCCTCTTACTTTCCTCCAGAGAGAATTTGCATTTGCTTCGGCCAGGATTCAGAGGGCACCACCTTAGAGAATAAAATTTCAACTCCTTTTTTTCTATTCTTTAACTATCCTTCTTATTACTCTATCATTCACTTTTCTTTAGATATAATGTTTTTCTGTTCCTCCTACAAAGTTAATGCCCAGCCCAAGTCCTTTACACCTACTATTCCAACTGCCTGGAATACTGTTCCTCCAGATACTGGCCTGACTCATGCCCCTACTTTGGTAAAGTCTTTGTTCAAATATTACTTTCTTAGAGAGGTTTCTACAAAATCTACCTATCTAAAATAACCTACCCCCCCATTCCCCATTTAGTTCTTTCTCTGCCTATTCTACTTCACCTTTATTCATACTGTTTATTGCTACCTGCAATTTTTATATTTATTAAATAAATATATGCACATAAATATGCACACACATACACATATATTTTTGTTTCCTTATTTATTTTGTATTTCTCCCACAAGAATGTAAGTTTCACCAGAATAGGAACCTTGTTTAGATCATTATTTCTCCAATGCCTACTACAGTCATTGGCATAGAATAGGCCCCTCAATAAATAAATATATTTTGAATAAATGAGTACATTTTAAAGAATGGAGACAAATGATATAAATCTAAATATAAAAAAAAATCTGGAAAGGAAATGACTCCCAAGTTTACATAAAAGGGTTGTTACAGGGGGAAAGAGAACTGAAGGGGCAAGAGACAATTATATTCCAGCGACTTGAAGAGTCCAAAGACTAAAGTCATCATTTAGATGGGAAAATCAAGACAGAAGGAAGACAGGCAATTATATTTGAAGGCTGGAGAAGATAAATGTGCCCAATGAAACCATCCATGTCTACTTCCAGTAATTTGAAACTATTCCTTGGAGAATAATAAGAAATTCAGTTAATCACTTAAAAACAACATTGAAATAACAGAAAAGAAAGCAGCCATTCCAAAGGTAGATCCTGAAATACTAGGGGTAGATATCCTTACCTAGTGACACCAAGTTACTATAGTTCTCCAACATCACATCTCTATACAAATCCCTTTGAGCAGAGTCCAGGCATTCCCACTCTTCCTGAGAGAAGTCAATGGCAACATCCCTGAACATCACTGATCTCTGAAACACAAACATAATACTAGTTGTGGAAATAAAGAAAATATTTTTTCAATGGAAGGGGAGATGATAGAGAGCTCTCCGTGAAGAAGGCAACAGAGCAAATAGGCTGGGAAGCCTCTTACATGGATAAGACACTAAAGAAATTGGTGCTTCTGAAGTTCCTTTTTATGCCTGTTGCTGTAGATATTTCCTGCATATAGAATATCTCATTTTACACATAAATCTGAGAATTAATAAAGTAAATGCAATGTCCCAATTGAAAGAAATAGCATACACAAGTACCCTGTACAATAGGTGTCTTACATATCATGCATTCTCAACAAATGCAAGTTTCTCTTCTTCTCTATTTAAGAAAGAAAAAATTTGGTATAGTTTTCTGTAAAACCTTATAAAATCTCTATCTTATAAGATTTGCATAAAATTAAAGAATTTATTGAAACCTCAGGTTCACCATTATATCAGAATATTACATAAGCATTTTCCTGGTTACCAATAATTTAGTAAATATTTTTAATAGACTGTAGAATAGCTCCATATAATGAATATATCTGACTTAATAAGTGTGCATCATTGAACACTTTAGGTTACATAAAAACCTTGTAAGCATTTTTTAATTTTGGGAGTTTATAATTCTCAACGGCATCATCACGTGAATAATGATCTTTCTTGTTACTATTAATCACTTAAAAACTTACCTTTTCTTTATTCTAAGCAACATAAAGGTAGAAAAGATAATCTAAACTTACACATTCAAGATTAGCACAAAATGTTGAATCTCAAAATGATCCATGTTACTGGTATTCGTCAATCACGGATTCCCAGGGAAGATCCCTGATCTCTCTGTATTCAATCCCTAATATGTTCCTTATCTTAAAAGCTCACAAAGCACGAGGTTTGCCATGTATGGACACTAAGCCCAGTCAAGACCAAATCCTATCTTGTCTAACCAGGAAATGTAGGTCTAAAGAGAAGGTCAAAGTTTTCTCATGGGTGGTTGTACAAATCTTAAAAAATCAGGGACTCTGCTTTTGTTATATCAGTGTTCCCAGTCAAAGATGCTCATTGGACTTTTGCATAAGTATGTGAATATAGGTTAGATTAGAAAGACATACTTAGGGAAGACACTATCACTTATAAGACTGGAAAAAACTGGAAAGCACACTGATGAATGGGGTGAGTCAGGAAGGAACTTTTAGGAATAAGGAATGCAAACATGCATGTATTCTGTAAAAAAGTGATTATTTGAAGAGGGCACAAGGAAACACTGATTTACCTGAGCCATGGTTTTTACAGCTGCAAGAAATGATCAATCATCTTCTGGGTTCCTATCTTAGAGAAGCACAGAGTCTGGAAAAGGCAGTACTGGGGAGGAGAAACAGAACCATGAGACCATGCTTTTTGCAAACCTCCAAATCGGTAAGTTAGAGTTATCTTTGTTGTTCTCCTCTTCCTGTCCCTTTCTCCCATCCCCAAAATATACACTAAGCAGGGGAGATACAGGTGGTGATTCTTACCCTGGTCAAACTCAATGCTCTCTCTCTATACAAAGAGGAAACATTTACAACGTCTTTACTCTTTCTGAAATGAAATTTATAGGTAATAAAACACACATATACACTATATCAAAAACAGAGATAATGACCAACTGTTAAACTTTAATATGTTAATAACCATACACAACTACATAGAAGGCTCAAATAGTTAAATACTTAGGCTTACAACTACTTAAAATGAACACATTTAGATTTATAAGATTACAATATTCCATTTAATATGGTTGACATCTTTTATTTATAGTTGACATTTTAAAAAAAGGCCATATATGTATGTATGTGTGTGTATGTGTGTGTAGAATCAATGAAATGCATTACTACAAATGAAGACTTCTACAAGTATGTGATACTAGCAAGTCTTATCACAAGCAGTGTTGCCATCAGTGCTGTAACTTTTTAAAATGGTTTAAAAAAACTCAGTAAATTTCCGAATAAAACAAAGTACAATCTTTTCTCAATCAAACTATGGTAGCATTCCTGAAAGATTTAGCTGACAGTAAAACCATGCAATAATAGTAAAATAGATAAGTGCAGCAATTCAAAAAAAACGAGGCAAAAAATGCTTTACGTGAGAGGTGCCAGACCCAGATAATTATAAACACATTTTACCCCCAGCTATGGTCCTCATTTTGCAGGTCACAGACAATTTCTTTGTTGTGCACTTCAGGACATCTAGAAGTTGGCAAACTACTGCCCACCAATTATTTTTAAAAATAAAGCTTTACTGGAACACATCTATATTCATTCACTTATATACTGTCTTTGGCTACTTTCACACTATAATGGCAGAGTTGAACAGCTGCAAGAGAGACCATATGGCCCATAAAGCCTAAAATATGTACTGTCTAGCCCTTTACAGAAAAGCTTTCTAAGCTGTGATCCAGATCCATGGTTTGCTTCAGTCCTTCAAAAGCCAGAAGCCTTCACCCTCAACCCAGTTATTTAAACATTCAAAAGAACCCAGTTATATTTCGAAACATCCCTAGGGAAAGTCACTGCCCCTACAGAGAATCATTGATATAGGTGATCAATAAATATTTAATTAGAAATTCCACTTCTTCCAGCTACAATAGATAACTGTGCCCATCGTAACGATAAAAAAAGAATTCAGATAAGATGTAAATACAGAATTTAAAAAAAATTCATCACAGAGCTGAAGACACAAATACATTTAAATGAATTAAACTCCAAAAAGTACCAAGTTCTTCATAAAAGACATGTATATGGATGCTCCCATCCCTGGCAGGGCTTAAACTAAATTTTACTTAACTTAAAGGTAAACAGTCCAACTATTCCAATAAAAAGACAATGTCAAGGCAAGATAAAAAAGCAAATTCCAATTGTATGCTCTTTACAAGAAATACACTTTAAACATAAACAGATGGGTTAAAAGTTAAATGGAAAAAGCAAGAAACTAATACAACATTGTAAAGCAACTATACTCCAATAAAGATTAGAAAAAAGTTAAATGCAGAAATATATACCATACAAACACTAAGCCTAAGAAAGCTTGTGTACCTGTATTAATATAAGGCAAAATAGACAAAGAGTAACACTGGCAATAAATGATAAATTCATCAAGAAAACACAGCAATCCTAAATGTGTAAAGATATAACAAAAGAGTATCAACATATATAAAGTAAAACTTGAAAGAACTAAAGGAAGAAAGAGACAAATTCACAGATTTGGAAGTTTTAACATCTTTCTCTCAGTAATTGATACAAGTAGATTCTTAAAAATCAGTAACAATATAGAGGATTTATACAACACTATCAAGTACCATGATATAACTGATACCATACCCAACTCTCAAGAATACCACACTCAACTGTCAAGAGCTGAGCTGTGCTAGATAGAGCTGAGCTGCTGGTTGTCAGAAAAGCTGACGAAGACAAGACAACAGCCAAATGACAGTACCAGTCAAGCCTTTAATGTTTAATTACTTACTAATCAGCTAGTATAAGCAAGAGGCTAACCCAGAGACAGTGCTGACTCCCCCACTGTTCCATTTTCCCCCATGGAACAGCACCTAGAGAAGGTCTAATGGATAAACACAGGTTTATGGAACCATCTCACTGCCAAGGGAGTACCAAACAAAAGACCCCTCCCACTTCATGGAGAGGGAGATGGGGGAAGGGCTAGAAGTAGAAAAGTATTGAGTACTGAGTCACAGTGGAGAAAAAGTATCTTCAAGGTTTGCCTCCATATACATGATAAGGAAGTCGGTGCCTGATAAAGAGGTATCATAATGGAGGCACTTAGGGTAGGAAGGCAGATGTGCATAAGAGCATGGCTGGCTGGGAGGCCTGAGTCCTTGGACTGCAACTCCTTAGGACACTGCAATGCATGGCTAGGCACTAAGTCAGGTATGGGAAAGAAACAAAGTATCAAAAATATTTTAAATTTGAATCGTTCAGAGTATATTTTCTGGTCTTTTTCCACACACTATTAAATTAGAAATAACAGTAAGAGGTCTAGTAGTACCTCCAAATATTTGCAAATTAAACACACTTCTAAATAACTCATAAGAAGAAATCACAAAAGACATTAAAAAATATGCTGAACTGAATGACAATAAAAACACAACTTACCAAATTTTGTGGGCTGCAGCAAAAATAGTATTTAAAGGAAAATTTATAGCTTTAAATGCTAGGAAAAAAGGAACGTGTACCATCAGTTCCCACCTTAAGGAGCTGGCTAAAGAACAAATGAAGCCCAAAGTAAGAGGAAAAGAAATAATAGAAATAAACACAAAATCCACAATTGATCCAAAATGGATTTTAACAGAGAATCAACAAAGCAAAAAACTTGTTCTTTCAAAAGATTAATAGAGTTGATAAGCTCCTAGCAAGTCTATGAAGAAAAAAAATTACCAATATGGAGAAGAGAATACTGATCTTACAGGCATTAAAAGGATAATGCAACCCTATGCCAATAAATTTGACAATATGAATGATATGGACAAATTCCTTAAAACACAAATTATCAAAAGTCACACAAGAAGAAATAGAAAATATAAACTGCCCCATAGATATTACAGAAATCGAATTTTTAGTAAAACAAAATAAAACACCCTGTCTACAGAGAAGACCCAGATGGCTTCACCAGTAAGTTCTACCAACACTTAAGGCAGATATAATACTATTCCTTCACAAACTTTTTCAGAAAATAAGAAAAGGAGTAGACAATCTCTTTTACATTTTGAGGCAAAAAACCCATAATATCAAAACCTGACAAAAATATTGCAAGAAAAAAATTTTAGCTCAATATCTCTCGTGAACACACACAAAATATTATAAGGTGGTATCAAATAGAATCCATTTGACTTTGGAACTGTGAGTATGTTTTGTATAACTGTAAGACAAAATTAAATCAAACTGGAAAAAATCCCTAAGAACCGAAAGCAAAGTGAAACAAACTTACCTTTTCAAAATATTAGCAGGGTAAACACAGAAAGGAAGTGGTTATTTCAAGGAATTTTCAAATACGTACATTTGACATGAGATTCCTAGTGCAATATAACCTACAGACCAAATAACTAATAACAGATAACCAAATAGCTGTTTTTCAGTAACTATACTATATTAATATTAATAAATAATAAGTTTATTAAATATTAACAAAAGTTTTATAAAATAAAAATTATTAATAATATTGGCATTGTTATTCTAAAACAGACAATTCTGAAATGATTACACACACATACATCAATGAGAATAAAAAAGTATGTAATTATCTTAACATTATTAAGAATAAAGATTTTCAGAGTACAAAAAGAAATACAAATGTAAAAATCAAGAAAAACTCTATAACCTTTAAATTCAATTGGAAATATCATTATAAACTCAGGATGTATTTTTCTCCTTCTAAAAAATACATATTTAACCAACTCTGTGAAGACCTACAAGCAATAACAACCAGAAGCAATGAGAACTCCAACTATCCTAATTGTGGCTTCTTAAAACCAATTCTCACTAAAAGGAACCAGGGCTCCACAGAGAAGTGGCTGATTTCATGTTTAACACAGGAAAATGGACAAGATGGGCCTAGAACATCTTGTCACACCAGAAAGTTTGGAATCTACCACAAACTCCAACAGTAATCAAAAGGAATTCAAAAGGAGCCAAATCGGAGGTAGTAAAGAGGATCCCACTGGCAACAGATGGACAGTTTGAGTATTAATAAGAATAACTGCTATAGACTGAAACATACCAAATATATTTGAATCTACAAGTTCATAATGATAATTTAAAAGGAAAACACACGATAAACTTTGGAAGATGCTGAAAAATGAGAGTAAAATCAAGCTTTTATTCTACTTTTTTTGCATAAGCTATACTTCAGAGTAACCAAGACATTGATGAGAGGATGGCTCTCCCTTTACAGAGGTATCCCACCTAATAAATGCAGAAGAAATGATAGAATTAAATAATATTTTGTGACTTCTGATAAAATAATGGATTCCAAATAAAGATTATCAATCGCTGCTAACATCACATAAAGGAAAACAAACATTCACTACTTCATAGATGTATATATGATTATGTATGAAGGATTAGCGTAAAACAAACAAGCAAAAACATAAAAAACCTGAACCTGATCAAGCCTCTACAAATGCCAGTTTACAAGAAATACAGGGTTAAAGGAACATGTTAAATAACACCACATATATGCAATCAACAAAATCCAGAATATGGGTAACTCTGTAAGAAACTCTGTTTCTGGAACAAATAAAACTGAAAGAAAAGAGAAAAAGAAAGATTTAAGAAATATATCTTCTTATTACATTAAACGGACATTCTTTGGATCTTGTTTTTGGACAGGTTTTTTTTTTATTGAAGTATAATTGCTTTACAGTGTTGTGTTAGTTTCTGCTGTACAATGTGTTAGTTTCTGCTGTACAATGAAGTGAATTAGCTGTATGTATACCTACATTCCCTCCCTCTTGGACCTCCCTCCCACCCCCCACCCCCACCCCCCATTCCACCCATCTAGGTCATCACAAGCACCGAGCTCATTGTTTGGATCTTGATTCTAACAAACCATAAAAAAATATTTATGGGCAAAACAACACTAACTGGCTATTTTATGACATTGAGAGTACTGAGTTCTTTTTAATAGTAATGACATTGTGGTTTTGTTTTTAAAATAAAAAGTCCTTATATTTTAGAAACACCCACTAAAATACTTGTGAATGAAATTATATATCTGGAATTTACTTCAAAATAATCCATGCTTTTTTGGGTCGGGGGAGAGAGTAGTAGAACCATAGATGAAACATGTTTAGCCTTAAACTGATATTTGTTGAAGCTGAGTGATGGGTAGAGTACACAGGGGTGCCTTACACTGTACTTTTAGCTTTGTATATGTTTGAATTTTTCCATAATAAGAAGTAAAAAAGAAAGACTTGACGGATAGATTCCAAACATGAACTATGATTCATTCCAAAGGAGGGTTTCTGAGTAATTTTTATTTTCTTCCTTATTTGTTTCCTTTTGTATTTTCTAAATCATTCCAACAAACATGTACTATTTTGATGTCATAAAACTAGGAAATAATAGCTTCCTGAAATTTAAAACAAGGGCATGTTATGGTGAAAAAGAGAAATCCTCAATAAATTCAGAGAAAAAAGAATATTTAACAGTATAAAGACAGACTCTAAGACTTTTTTTTGAAAATTTGGGTAATGGAGAAAAAAGTAAGAAAGGGGAAAAATGAGGAAATGGGCCAATTTTATTATTACTCAAGGTTGTGATTTGGGTAGAATTTATGTCAAAAGCATTAAAATAAACTAAAAGTAGGCTACTTCTAGAAATTTGCTCCAAAGATAAACCATAGAAACAATATACACAATTATCAACAAAACACTGGGGAAAAAACCACCAATGCCCACCTGTAGGAGACTGGCTGAATAAAGCAGTATACCCACACAACATAAAATGAAGCTATTAAAAAGAATGAGGAGGATCTCTATAGGCTGCTTATGCAGTGATCTCTGGGATACATTAAATATGTGAGGAAAAAAAAGGAAAAGTGCAGAACAGCATACAAGGAATGCTCCTTTTTGACTAAGAATGAAGATGATAAAAAATACATATACATACAAACACACACACACACACACACACACACACACACATATATATATATATATATATATATCATTTGAAAGAAAAATAGAAGAATAAACCAAAGAGAAGCACAGGTAGTTATCTACAGAGGGAAGAAAAACAAGGTGGAAGAGACAGGAATGGATGCTAGACTTCTCTAAATTCACCTTGATCTACAATTTTTATTTTAGAAATATGTAAATATCTTATTTAATTTTAAAACAAAATTAAATCAAAGTGGTGGGAAAACAATCCCTAAAAGTAGAAAGCAAGGTGAAACAAATGAGCCTGTGTCTCTCAAGTTGATGACTTAACTATATGAAAGGTGTTATTATAGGTGACTTTAAAAACACAGTAATTTGATTATAGATCCTTAGTGGGTTATATCCCATTGAACTCCAAGAAGTCTTGGTTGTTTTCTATATTCATAAGATTAGTAAAAACTTTGGTATTGTTATTTTGAAACTCTTTCTCTCAATCCAAAAGGAAGCAGAAAATATGGAAAAAGAAATAAAGAAGAGATGGAACAAATATAAATGGAAAGATGACAGATTTGACCCGAAGTATACCAATAATCACACTAAATATAAATGGTAAAAACTCCATTTAAAAGAGGTATTGTTAAACTGGATTAAAAGACAGGTATTGTTAAACTGGATAAAAACACAAGATCCAACTAAACGCTGCCTACAAGAAATGTACTTTATCAGAACACAAATAGGTTAAAAGTAAAAGTATAGAAAAAGATATACCATGCTAACACTAATGAAAAGAAAGCTGAAGTGGCTATATTAAATATCAGATAAAGTAAATGTTCAGAGCAAAGAATATTACAAGACCATTTCATAATGATAAAGGAGTCAATTCAACATTAGGACATATAATCTGAAACATTTATGTACCTAATAACAGAGCTTCAAAATAAATGAAGCAGAAACTGATAGAAACTAGTGTACAAAGAGAAAGAGGTAAATCCAACAAATTCAATACAGGTACAGAAGATTTAAACACTACCAATCCATCTGACCTAGCAGATATGTATAGAACATTCCACCCAACAGTGGCAGAACACAGTCTTTTCAAGTGCACACCAAACATGTACTAGGATAGACCACACATTCTGGGTCATAAAATAAATCTTAATAAATTTAAAAGAATTCAAGTCATACAAAATATATTCTCTGAATAAAATGGAATGAAAATAGAAATCAGTAGCAGAAAGACCTCTGGAAGATCCTTAAAATGTTTGAAAACTAAATAACATGTTACTAAATAACTCATAAGACAAAGAAGAAATAAAAAGGCAAATTAGGAGGTATTTTGAACTGAAGGCAGAATAACTGAAATAAGATTGGCAAGTGATAACTTTTAAGTTGGGCATATGATAGTACAGAGGTACACTTCTGTGTACCTCTGAAAATTAACAAACATTTAAAAAAGTTAAAAAAAACAGAATGCTGCTATGTCAGAAATAACACAAAAGAGCTCTTCATTTTTAAATTTATGGAACTCAAATCCATTCTTCCTTAATTTAACTGCTGTTGGGAAGCATCTATCACAATTAACTGCACATATTCCTTGCTCTCAATCTACAGAAAATTGCCTTGCCCCTCCATCATTTGAGAAGGCTTACCTAGGAAATTGCAAAAAGAAGCAATGATTCGGGACTTCCCTGGCGGCAGAGTGGTTAAGAATCTGCCTGCCAATGCAGGGGACACGGGTTCGAGCCCTGGTCGGGGAAGATCCCACATGCCGCAGAGCAACTAAGCCTGTGAGCCACAGCTACTGAGCCTGTACTCTAGAGCCGAGCCACAACTACTGAGCCCACATGCCACAACTACTGAAACCTGCACGCCTAGAGCCCTGCTCCGCAATGAGAGAAGCCACTGCAATGAGAAGCCCGTACACCGCAACGAAGAGTAGCCCCCATTCGCGGCAACTAGAGAAAGCCCGCGCACAGCAACGAGGACCCAACGCTGCCAAAAATAAATAAAGAAACAAAAAAAAAAACCCCAAAAACCCAAAGATTCCTATGTCCTGAAAAAACAAAGGCATTTCACGAAACAAAGAGAAAACATCTACGCACCTTGGAGCTTGCTTCTGATTGTATAACAGCCATTCTTTCTTCCTCTGGGCGCTATTCTCAGGGAAAGAAAAAAGAATCATGAGATACTGGGCCTTTCTTAGGGTATACTCTAAATTAGAATGCCACCAATCTACCCCTCATTTAACATAGAGGAAAGTCAAAAGGAGACTAGAACAGTTCTGCACTTTCTGTATTAGAAAGAAGGGCCAAGTTCACAGTCATCTTGGGCTAGAATTTGCTTCTCAATTCAAGGCTGTCTGCTGGAGATGGAGTCCTGAAGGGGAGTGCTACAGGTTCTCAAGTGTATGGCTGACTCCTCTAGCACACTCTCTGGAAGTATTCCCACTCCTGGAATCCCATTACATTTCCAAGTGACCTGTCTTGAAGGTGCTATCAGCTCTAAAATTCTCATCTCAAGTCCAGATCTGTGCCTTAGAAATAACTAATACTCTTCATTCAGGGGTTCAAATTTCTGACTTCTTCCTCCCTGTCACTTCTCTGCATCCAAAACCCTTAATGCTATAAGGTGAGAGAGCACCAGCAAGCAGCAGGGAAGCTACATCTACAATCCCAGGGCAAACTAAGAATGGATATGAAAAATGAAGCACTACAGGCAATGTGTGAAATGGGGGGTGGGGGGTAGGGGGTGGTAATCACTGTGATCAAAAGAGAAATAAGTCAAGTCCTCAGAGAAGGACAAAGCCACAAGGGATTCTTAATCCATAGGCTGGCTCAGCCACAGAATGAACCCCAGAAATTACCAAAATGCAATTTTACCTCTGTACCCCACTAAACTCCCATAAGATCACAGACTATAAAATATACAAATGACTCACAAAGTGACACACAATCACATTTCCACAGTTACACAGCCAGAGTCACAATCACCAAGTTAATGCTACACTGTCTGACCACCTAGTCTTAAAACCCAATCATACACAGAGCATACACACAATCACTCAAGCATACACAAGCACCCTGTTGGGGACACACACAGCCCAAAATAACCTTTCACAACAGCACTTTTACTCTCTTCATACAGTCATGAAAACGGCACACAGTCATCCAATCAGATAGTCTGAAAAACACAACCAAGTACCAGGTCAAGGAAACAAGCAATCACAAACCTCGTGTCACAGAAACAGTGTCGTAGCACTTCGAACTCACAGGCAAACCCTAGTAACACACATACAAAACCTCAAAGTAACACAAGCACTTCCAAACACCCTGTCACAACAACACTGTCGCACACCTCAGAGTCATAAGCCCGCAGTCCACAGGCAATTACACTGTCACATAAGCATATTTCCAGTCAAGGAAGCACGCGGTCACAAAGTCATAGCAGTACTATCACAGCCTCAGAGTCAAAACAACTCACACTCACACAAACGCATACACACAAAACCACAGTAGCACACGACCATTCGCCCATACAGTCACCAATACCAGGCTGGCTGTCGCGAGCGCGCGTACGCACACACGCGCGCGCGCGCACACACACACACACACACACACACACACACACACACACAAAACACCAGGAGACACGGCCACCCACGTAATTCCAGTGACGCTTCCTCCGAGCGTTTCCACCCTGGCATTCCGGACATACTCACCTCGACAGAGGGTGCAGTTCAGGGTCCAGGACCTGGTGCCCGGGATCCCAGCCCGGTTTCGGGTTCGCCCGCCCTGCAGGAGCCAGGCCAAACTCTCCCTCAGACGCAGCCCTCTCCCCACGCGAGGTCCCCAAGTCGCGCGAACAAACGGAAATGAAGCCGCGTTTGGGACGCGGTGGCTCTGGGAAATGTAGTCCAACTCCGGGCAGGCTGTGGCTGGCCAGCGAGAACGTTAAGAGATCCAGCCCACAAACTCTCCGCTGGGTTCGAGGACCCCCGCTGCTAGAACTAACTCGCCCCAACTGCCGCGCCCCGGGGATTTCTGGGAGAGCCCGCCTGCGCTGAGTGCGCAGGCGTGGGGCGCGCTCGCCTCGGGCAGTTGGCCCCTGAGACCGCGGCGAGTGTTGAGTGGGCTCGGGGTCTTATACACGTCAGGAGAAAGTGGGACCCGCCGGTGGGGCAGGTGCAGGGGACCAGCCTGAGCGTCAGACTGGCATGAGACCCTCTGTGTGCCTTGTTAGGCCCTTTGGTGCTTGTGAATATTTGTGAGACAACGCGAGATATTTTCGGGTGGACTGGGAGTCCCTCAGTGGCCGAGTGTATGGTTATTGCTGCCTGTGCGTGATTCTACATGCTGTCGGGTGTGAGGTTATTCGTACTTGAAGCTGCGCGGTAATAGCATTTTATAACTGTGGGATTGTCTGACATATTAAGGGACTTCTACTTTTGTAGTTTGTTTTGTGCCATAATTGAGTGTGGTTGTGTGACTGGTGATGATTTGTGTCAATATAAAGGTACTTTTCTTGTGCCTATATCTTCAGAATGTTAGGAGTTTGACTAGCAAAAGAGCATATATGTGACTGTGAGAAAACGATGGATGGTCAAATTATTTCTTCCTTGAACACTAACTTGATGATCTGGAAAAGGTTATTCACTTGGCAGATAATTTAGACATGATTTTTCTATTGGATCAAATAAATATATTATGGGGAAGAGCGTAAAATCAACATAGTTGGGTTTTGTTTTATTTTTTAAGAAAGATAATTTCAAAGGTAGCCCTAGGGTAACCGCTTTTTCCTCTGCCACAGCCCTTCAAAGTAGACATTCTTTCTTTTCTACTATTAAGGGGATATTATTGGGTAAGTTTGAGAGGCCATCCAACTAATAAAACAATAAAATAACTTTATGCATAAGAAGAGTGAATTTCATTAGAGTCCAGCATTAGTCAGATTTCCTGAATTCTAGATCAAGCCCTTGTCCCCATTTTCTTTTGAACATACCTTGGCTCACAGAGAGCAAAGAACTTAGGGCTGTAGGTCTGTTGGCAAGCCTGGACTTGCCTTCGCTTGCGTCAAGACCTCATGGCCTTTAAAAAAAAAAAAATCACAAACTTGTGAATTTCCAACACAAAGGAGATGGAGCTGTCATTTCACCACTCCTTCGGAGGGGAAAGCTAATAAAGCTTGTCTGATTTTCAGGACCATTTACCAAATACTTTGATCTCTTCCAAATAATGTGAATGGAGTAGCAAGTTTGGTGACCAAGATTGTTGAATGAATGAACCTGTGTGCTTGATCCAGTATAGCTATGTGAAATAAAGATGGTCAAATTGCACTGACTTAGAGGGAGTCGAAGTGTTAAAGTGGAGCAAAAATTTTGTCATTGTATACATGGGAGACGAAGATTGGTTTTTTGTTTTTTGTTTTTTTTTAAGAGATACACATTCTGGTTTCAAATTGGACAGCATGCATTGATCTCAAGCTATCTCTGTTTGATTCTGGGTTATCTCATTTGGCTTTTGAGTAGTTGTGATGATTTCTTGCAAGAGAAAGGAGGCTATTGTTTAAAGTAAAAAACAGGAATTATTAACCTGAGACGAATAGGTTCCATGTGGATGGGCTTCTTGTTGTATGTTAAACTTGTGACATTTTGTATGTATAGATAAATGTGATTTTTCTTTTCAGAGAAAGTATAGGCAGCTTTATCAGATTGACAGAGGTACTTTGACCCAAAAAAGTGAAGACCTTTAGAAATACAGACTGCAGGAGCTGAGGAGGACTTTTTTTTTAGCATACCATGCAATATACTTAATATAAAAAATAGTATATATTTTTTGGAAGGATATGGCTCCTGTCAATGGTAACCTTTGAGGCTAGAAGAGAGGACTTACAGTAAAGGGGAAGAAGTGATAAAGAGGACTTTAAGCATTACTGATGATCTATTTTTTCCTTACAAGGAAAACATATTACTCATGTATTTAAATTTTAATTTTAAAATTCAAAAAAAATGGAGACGTTGAAGATTTTGGAACAAGAAAGTGAGTCAAGAATCCTAAACTCTGTGGAAGCAGACAAAATCCAGAAAAACATGCAAAAGACTGCAGAGAGGAAGGAAACTCAGGCAATAATTTTTCATAGGCCCCAGGTGCCTTATTGTTTATCAGCTGGCAGTTTCAGATTTATGTTATGGCCTATTTTGACCTTGTAGACCCTTAAGGATTAGTTACTGCTTCAACCCAGCAACTAGAGCCCTGTGGTAGTGGTTACCCATGAACAGCACTGGTGAGTATATTCTTTTTCCTGGCATTGGATCATTTTCTTTGAGAATCTTTATCAATGCTGGCCAATGATTTTGACCTTCTGCCAATAGATTGGGGTTTATACCAGCACATATGAGTCAGACATTTAATCAGTGATCTCAGGAAAGTATTTAAGGTACTCTAGTGTTTTTATAATTATTTTTCACTAAGTTTTTATTAAAAAAATTTAAGCTATAGGAAAAGCAAGAGAATATTATAATGATGTACACTCTATATCCTTTACATACATTCACCAGTTTTTAACATTTTTTCACCATTTTCTTAATCTCTGTCTACACCTATTTACATATTTTTGTTTGTTTTTTGCTCTATTTATGAGTAAGTGCAACATTATGAGTATTCATTATCAAGAAAACACGTAAGAAATTTAACATTGATTCATAATATCTAATATATAATCTGTATTTAAATTGCCTTTGTTGTTTCCCTGATATCCTATATGTGCATTTAAAAAAAATTGATACAGGGACTTCCCTGGTGGCGCAGTAGTTAAGAATCTGCTTGCCAGTGCAGCGGATGCGGGTTCGAGCCCTGGTCCAGGAAGATCCCACATACCACGGAGCAACTAAGCCCCTGTGCCACAACTACTGAGCCTGCGCTCTAGATCCCGTGAGCCACAACTACCGAGCCCACTCGCTGCAACTACTGAAGCCCGTGCGCCTAGAGCCCGTGCTCTGCAACAAAAGAACCGACCACAGTGAGAAGCCTGCGCACCGCAACAAAGAGTAGCCCTCGCTCACCACAACTAGAGAAAGCCCGCGTGCGGCAACAAAGACCCAGCACAGTCAAAAATAAAATAAATCAATTTATTTTAAAAATTAATACACAATCCAAATCAAGGTCACATATTGGGCCCTTTTTTAAAAAAACAATATTTATATTTCACAGTTCTGGAGGCTGGGAACTCCAAGATCAAGGTACAGGCAGATTTGGTTCCTGGTGGGAGCCCTTCCTGGGTAACCATCTCACCGTTTTCTCACATGGTGGAGAGAGGTCATATCTTTTTAATGTAGAGCAGTATTCTCCTTACCTGTTTTGTGTTTCACAATGACATTTTAAAGAGTCGAAGAATCTAGAACGTTTGTCTTGTACAGTGCCTAACATTCTGGATTTGTTTGTTTTGTCATGATTAGGTTAAGTTTAAATATATTTTGCAAGAATACTAGGGGTGGTGCTGTATACTTCCTATTGTATCACATCAAGAAGCACATAATTTAAGTTTGATCCATTATTGGTAATACTAAAGTTGATCACTTTGATTTGAGTAGTGTGTGTACCTGATTTCTCCATAATAAACGTTGCTTTTTTTCTTTGTAAGTCAAGAAGTAATCTGACAGGAATATTTTGAGACCATTTCACATATAACATTTTGCCTAATGTTTTTAGCATCCGTTGATGATTCTTGCCTAAATAAGTTATAAAATTAGGGCTTGCAGTGGTGATTTTTAATTTTATCATTCTCTTATATAAAAGCTTTGCCTTTCCCCCCTTTTCTTCTCTATATCTGGGTTTTCTATTTTGAGTATCTCTGACTGATGGATTTTTTTTGTCATTTGAAGTATTTTAGCACAGGGAACAAAGTATTTTAGTCCATTTATTACCATCATTCTTTGTTTTGCTCAAATTGTACAAATTTGGCCTCTCAAGCTGGCTCCTATAATCCCCATTTGTCATTGAGCAATTCCTTACTTTTTGACACAGGTATTCAAGACTTATATTGTACATTCTCTGTCCCAGGCCTGGAGTTAGCCACTTTCTGAGGAGATTTTTTGAGATGATCTTTTCAAATATATATCCTTAACAAAGATATAGATATTTGTGGTACACATGCAATGGAATGTTATGCATCCAATAAACTTGGATTTATAAAGATAATAAATTTTAAATTAACAAGAATGAATCTTAAATATTTAATTCAGTATTATATTGGTGATATCTACCCATGTTCATTATTAATGTGCTATATAATATATGTGAATGGCTGGATAGATAGTCCTATTCTATTGTTTAGATTTACCACAATTTATTTAAATCCCTATGATGAACATTATGTTGCCATTTTTTTCAACATAATAAATGATACTCCCATCAGCACTCTTTTGCATTCACTTATGGGCACCTGTCAGATTGTTACTTCTGAGAAATCAATAAAAATGAAGAGTTAGGTTAAAGATGAGGATATTTATCAAGCATTATAATATAAAAGGTATTAGGTACTTAAGAAAGATACAAAGATGAAAAGTTATTTTAGCCTAGCAAAGAAGATAAAAGCTGTACTGAAGTAATTCTAAGAGTATATAAAAGTCATTTCCAAGTTACAAATACATGTTCTGGAAGTTCAGTGGAGGGATATATTCTTCCCACAGGGACTACTGTTATCTCATGTACAAAATATAAAGGACTTTTTTTTTTTTTTTTTTTTTTGTGGCACGCCGGCCTCTCACTGCTGTGGCCTCTCCCGCCGCGGAGCACAGGCCCCGGACGTGCAGACCCAGCGGCCATGGCCCACGGGCCCAGCCGCTCCGCGGCACGTGGGATCCTCCCAGACCGGGGCACAAACCCGCGCCCCCCGCATCGGCAGGCGGACTCCCAACCACTGCGCCACCAGGGAAGCCCAGAATCTCTTGATAGTAATGGATTTTGTGAGGTCAGCTTTACTTGCAGTTTTTCTTTTGATGACCTTATTAAATCAAAACTGAAGATACTTGAATAAGGCAACTTGATAGCTGTTTGGGATAGTTTGGCCCAATTGGGCTGGTTCAGAAGTAAAGTTAAATAGACTAGCACTATTTTAGGTACTAGCACTATTAAAGGTATTTAAACCTTTAGCAAAAGGTTTAAATAACTTCCAGTAATTATGTTTTAGGCAGGAATTGAACACACAACTGTATATTTCACAAACAAAACACTCATTCAAATTTCAAGAACTCACAATAAACTCCAATTAGGAAAAACATAGCAATAGTTTAAAAATTATCCAGAGTCTCTATTTTTTTTTTATTATTTGAAAACAGCTTCTATTTAACCAAGTATAAAAATGTTAGAAAAATATACATGTTCTTGAGCATAATAAATGGTCATTATTGAAAACTTTAGAAATAAACTTAAAAAGAAAAAAAACTTAATCCCTGATAATCTCATAGCCAAGAGATAACCACATTCTAGGTTTATCTTACCAAGTGCCATTTATATATTTATATAGTCACAGAAAATGATGTCATATACTATATACTGTTTAATAATCTGCCTTTTCCGTGTTTTGAAACATAAAATATTGCATTGAAATTCATATAACTTTCAAATGTTCATAATATTTAAAAACAGACCATTAGTGTTTTGAAGTAATGATGGAATACATTTTGAGTATTTATGACTGAGTTATTAAAAGTTGTTAATATGGTATATGTTTTATTGTGACATGTATATTAAAGATTACATGGAATCTGTTGAGCATCATAATTTCTTTTAATCATTTTACACTTGTCAGAATGCTGGAACATATCTGAATAGTTCCTCATTCATGATGGCCATCTCCTAGATCTTGATCTTGGCTTTGGGTGATTAGGAATTTGTCATTGCAGGGCTAGTGACTTTCAAGACTTCTCCTAAGAGGAGTAGAGATCATTGAACTCTATGCTGGAAAACTAGAGGGATCTCATCTGGCTAGAGAAGGACATCTTCTTACCAAAATTTTAAATCTATCATCTGGAGCTTGTTTGTCCCTTTGTGTTTTTTCCAAGTGCTTGCCTGAATTTTTGGTTCATGTTCTCAGAAAATAGAGCTTTGCAGAGTTGTGCAAAGACAACTCTGCCCATAGCTATATTTTCCCATTGTTCACACTTTTTTCTAGGTCTTCCTAGGATGGCCTTGCTTTCCTGATAACCATGGAATTGGGGTTCAGTTATTGAACAGCCAGAGCCTGGCCTGTTCCTTATCTTTTGCTATATGTAAGATGGTTAGGTTCTAATCTCATTATAATGTCCTTATTGAATCATGAGATAAACGTAGTTAAAGGACAAGCGACAAGAGTCTAGGTGAGTGAGGAGAAATCACACAAGGTGAAACCATTACCTAGTAAAGTTCAGTTTTTCAGTTAACAGGAATTATTACAATGTTATTTGAAAAGTTGCCTTAGAAGCTACAGTACAATGGGGGAAATTAAAATTAAGTCCACTTCAGTATGACCTAGCAAAAGAATTTAATTTTCATCCCCTCTGTTAACTGGTAGCTTTCAAAGATAGTTTCTATTAAATTTGGGTATATATAAAAGAATATTTATTAAATATATTTAAGGTGTGATGACTCACAATACAGCAAAACCTGTGTACCAACTACCTATTTTAAGAAAGAGAATATTACTACTAACTTTGAAGACCCCTACATATCTACTCCCTTTCCTCTCCCCACAACCATAATAGTTATCCTGAATTTTGTGTTCATAATTCTGTTGCTTTTCTTTACAGTTTGAACCATGTACTCCAAAACTATGTTGTTTATCTATGCATATATTTTAGTTTTATATAAATATACATTCTATGATTTGCTTTTTAAAAATATTTATTTATTTTGGCTGCTAAGTGTCTTAGTTGCAGCACACTGGATCTTCATTGCGGCATGCAGGATCTTTAGTTGGGGCATGCAGGCTCTTAGTTGCAGCATGCGGGCTTCTTATTTGCGGCAGGGGGACTTCTTAGTTGTGGCATGCAGGCTCTTAGTTGCAGCATGTGAACTCTTAGTTGTGGCATGTGGGATCTAGTTCCCCGACCAGGGATCGAAACTGGGCCCCCTGCATTGGGAGCATGGAGTCTTACCCACTGGACCACCAGGGAAGTCCCTATGACTTGCTTTCTTTGTCAACATATTAGTGTGAGATTTAGCCATATAGCTATAATTCATTTTCACTGCTGTATGGTATTCTATTGCATGAGTATTTCATGTTTTCAAATCCATTTTCTATAAATAGCAATGTAGATTGTTTCAAAATTTGATATTACAGTGCTGCTATAAACATTCTTGTACATGTTTACTGATGGATATGCAGAGGTTGCTCTAGCGCAGAGGTGTGCAAACTTTTTCCATATAAAGACATACAGAAAATACTTTAGACTTTGCAGGTCCAATAGCCTCTATTACAACTCATCAGTTCTGCCATTGTAGCATGACAGCAGCAATGGACAATATGTAAAAGAATGAGTGTGGCTGTGTTCCAATAAAACTTTATTTACAAAAACAGGCAGTGGCAGGATTTAGCCAGTGGGCCATAGTTTGCCAGCCTCTATTCTAGGATATATATTATGAATGTGGTATCACTAAACATAGGGTATTTGGAGCATGCAAATATCTTCAGCTTTACTAGACAATGTGCAATATTTTCCAAAGGAGATTTTTCAATTTTTATTCTTTACTAACATTTGAAATTCTGAAAATTTTAAGTTTAGGCCAATCTGGTATATGGATATGAAATGAAATCTCATTTTGGTTTTAATTTGCATTTCCCTGATTAAGGTTAAGTTTTTTTGTTTTGAAACATATGTTTATTGGCCATTTGTCTAACATGAAATGCCTCTTAAAGTTCTGTGCTCATTTTTTTCTTGGGTTGTCATTGTTAATTATAGACCTTTATAAAAAATATTTTGGATGTTTTTGTGTTAGTCATATGTGTTGAAAATATCTTCTCCCAGTTTATAGCTTGTCTTTTCATTCTCTAGGGAATCTTTTAATAAATAGAAGTTCAATGTCAGATTTATTAAAATTTTTTAAAGAGTGTTCTTTTTTTGTGTTTTAAGAAATCATTATCTTACACTAAGGTCATAAATTTAGCCTCCTACATTATCTTCTTAAGGCTTTATAGTTTTGTCTTCCACATTTTTGGTTCTTATAAAATCTTTTGGGGGATTTCCCTCATGGCACAGTGGTTAAGAATCCGGCTGCCAATGCAGGTGACACAGGTTCAAGCCCTGGTCCGGGAAGATCCCACATGCCATGGAGCAACTAAGCCCTGTGCTCTAGAGCTCGTGAGTCACAACTACTGAGCCCTGCGTGCCACAACTATTGAAGCCCGCATGCCTAGAGCCTGTGCTCCGCAACAAAGACAAGCCACTGCTATGAGAAGCCCACTCACTGCAATGAAGAGTAGCCCCCGCTGGCCGCAACTAGAGAAAGCCCATGCGCAGCGATGAAGACCAATGCAGCCAAAAATAAATAAATAAATAAATAAATAATACTTAAAAAAAAATCTTTTGGAATCAATCTCTTTCTGTAAAATAAAGGAGTGTAATTTATATGTGCATGCGCAGCAAATGTCCCAAAATATGAAAAGGCTATCTTTTCCCCTATTATTGACAGTCATAAATTATGTTATATATAGGAGAGTTCCCTTTTTTCCACACCCTCTCCATCTGGTGGCAGATGTTAACTAGCCTTACTGTGGTGATCATTTTGCAATGTATGCAAATATGGAAAAATCATGTACACCTGAAACTAAAATAATGTTTATGTCATCTATACCTAAAAAGAAAAAAAAAAAGATTTCCTACCTCGAGGAAAAAACTCTCAAAATTTCATGATGGAATAAAAACTTGAAACCATTTAACACAATCTATCAAACAAGAAAAAAAATTTCAGATAATTTTTTGTATACCAGAATTGTTTTTATTTTGGTGCATTTGTCTTAAGCCAAATATTAATTTTAAAACTTAGCTATTAAGCATTCAGTCAAAATGTGGTTTCAATGAACTTCTCCAAGGAACAGTATTATATGAAATTTTAATTTAAATTTCTTTACGTACTGGAAATACATTTCAAATGTATTTCTTCATTTGGGTCACGCTCAAAGAAGCTTGAGAAACACATCATATTCTAAAACCATATACTAAGGGAACGAAAATGACTTGAGGCTGTGTCAAGTTATCTTTCCATCATAAACAAGTCTTAGAAATATAATTTCTAATCTCTGGAATTATAATTAACCTAGAAAAGGTAAATCAGACATTCTGGATAAGTGGTATTCCTTTGCATTCTTTTAATTGTATGTTAGATGTTATTTATGTTTTATGTAGAGTATTTATATCTATTATCATTTACAGCATTTATCTATTATTATCTGCTCTTGTTGATTTTGAAACTAGGGCTATGGTACTAGCCTCACAGAATGAGCTTCAAAAATTTTATTAGGGGAGGGGTTTTGAAAAATTTCAAGTGTAGAACTAATTGTTCTAGATTTCTCATAAAACACAAACTACTAGGGAGGTGGTCTAGTGGTTAGGATTCAGCACTTTCACTGCCATGGCCCAGGTTCAGTTCCTGGTTGGGGAACTGAGATCCCGCAAGCTGTGCAGCATGACTAAAAATAAAAATAAAAACAAAACCCTACAAACTACTAAATCTCAACTGAGATAAAGCAGATATCCCAAATAACCAGATAACCATAAAGAAACTGAATTTATACTGTAAAGCTCCCCAAAAAGAAATCCTGGGGCCCAGGTGTCTCCACTGGCAGTTTATTACAAACATTTGAAGAATGAACACAGATTTTACACAACTTCTTCCAGAAAATAGAAGAAACACTTCCCAACTCATTTTATGAGACCAGTACTACACTGATCCCCAAGTGAGACAAAGACTTGGGGGCAAAAAAAACCATCATAATTTTAGACACAAAAATCCTCAACAAAATGTTAGCAAATCAAATCCAACAAGGAAATTATACAACATACTGAGTGGGATTTATTACAGGTATATAAGACAGATTTGACATTTAAAAAAAATCAATGTAATCCACCATATCAACATGTTGAAGAAGAAAAATCCTATGATCAACTGCTTCAGAAAAATTTTAATTGCTGCAGAAAGAGCATTCTATAATATCCAACATCCATTCATGATTAAAAAAAAAAAAAACCTTAAGAGGTTAGGAACAGAGGGGAACAACTTCAATTTTAAAAAGAGCACCGGGAGGGTGGAGTCAAAATGGCTACTAGTACACGGAATTTACACCTCTTCACAACTAGGGCACCTACCAGGCACCAGTGGGGGACCATGGTACCAAAGGGTATGGGAGAAACCCCCAGCAACTGGGTAGGACGTGGGGCATGAGGGGAGAGAAGCAGAAGTGGAGGTGGGATGGGACTGGCGACCCTGAGGGACGGCTGGGGGAGGGGAAGGGAACCCATGGCCGAAGGGGGAAATTGGGGAACCACTGGGAAGGCAGAGGATCAAAAGGGAGCATGGCCAGCTTTCCCCTGCCCACTTGGGCCCCCAGAAACCTGCTGAGATCCCGGGCCTGATCCTCTGCCCACCTAGGCCCCCTCCAGCCACGTGTGTCCTGAGGGAGTGGGAGGGAGGGATGGGGGAGCAAAAGTAAAGGCCAGACCTCTGGGATCAGCACACTTGAGGGGTGGCTAGGGGAGGCAAGGAGTTCCTACACCCAGTGGGGCCCACTCACGGTTAGGGGTCCAGTGGCAACAAGGGAGACCCTGTGGGAGACAGTGGGGAGGGGCGCAAAGGAACAGAAGGGAACAGAGCCAGTGCTTTCCCTGTCCACTTAGGCACCAGGGAGACTGTTGGGCTCCCAGGCCTAATCCTCTGCCCTTGGAGCCTCTTCTGCCATGCAGAACCAAAGCCCTGCCCTCACACCCCCACCCAGCACCCTACCTCTACACTCGGAGACCCCCTGCAACAAGCTGGGCCTAAACCCCATCCACACTCCATCACTCAGGGCTCTACCTCCAAACTCCAAAACCCCACACTGCAGAGACCCTGCATTAGATGTGCTGCCTCTCCCCCTTTGTGCAGGTCTTAAGCAGAGGCCCCACCCCACACTTGAACTTTGCCCCACCACTCCCCACTCCACACTCAAACGTCACCACCACCCCCCGCCCCCCCCCCCCGCCTAGGCCCCACCCACCCTAAACCCCTCCCTTGCCTAAGTTCCACCCCTTCCTAAACTCCGCCCATTAAACGCACCAACCTTCAAAGTATAGGGGTCCCAGAAGAAGAAGAGAAAAAGAAATGGTCTGAGAAAATATTTGAAGAGATTATAGTATAAAATCTCCCTAACACAGGAAATAGTCAATGAAGTCCAGGAAGCACAGAGAGTACCATACAGGATAAACCCAAAGAGAAACACATCAAGACACATATTAATCAAACTATCAAACATTAAATACAAAGAAAAAATATTAAAAGCAGCAAGGGAAATAACATACAAGGGAATCCCCATAAGGTTAACAGCTGATTTTTCAGCAAAAACTCTACAAGCCAGAAGGGAGAGGCAGGACATATTTAAAGTGATGAAAGGGAAAAACCTATAACCAAGATTACTCTACCCAGCAAGGATTTGCTTTAAAGATAAGCAAAAGTTAAGAGAATTCAACACCACCAACCAGCTTTACAACAAATGCTAAAGGAACTCCTCTAGGCAGGAAACACATGAGAAGGAAAAGACCTACAATAACAAACCCAAAACAATTAAGAAAATGGTAAGAGAAACATACATATTGATAACTACCTTAAATGTAAATGGATTAAATGCACCAACCAAAAGACATAGACTGGCTGAATGGGTACAAAAACAAGACCCGTATATATGCTGTCTAAAAGAGACCCACTTTGGACCTAGGGACACATACAGACTGAAAGAGAGGGGATGGAAAAAGGATATTCCACACAAATGGAAATCAAAGAAAGCTGGAGTAGCAATTCTCATGTCAGACAAAATAGACTTCAGAATAAAGACTATTATAAGAGATAAAGAAGGACACTATATAATGATCAAGGGATCAACCAAGAAGAAGGTATAACAATTGTAAATATTTATGCACCCAACATAGGAACACCTCAATACATAAGGCAAATGCTAACAGCCATAAAAGGAGAAATCAACAGTAACACAATGACAGTAGGGGACTTTAACACCCCACTTTCACCAATGGACAGGTCATCCAAAATGAAAATAAATAAGGAAACACAAGCTTTAAATGACACATTAAACAAGATGTACTTAAGTGATATTTATAGGACATTCCATTCAAAAACAACAGAATACACTTTCTTCTCAAGTGCTCATGGAACGTTCTCCAGGATAGACCATATCCTGGGTCACAAATCAAGCCTTGGTAAATTTAAAAAAACTGAAATCGTATCAAGTATCTTTTCTGACCGCAACACTATGAGACTAGGTATCAATTATAGGAAAAAACTGTAAAAAATACAAACACATGGAGGCTAAACAATATGCTACTAAATAAACAAGAGATCACTGAAGAAATCAAAGAGGAAATAAAATATACCTAGAAACAAATGACAATGAAAACACGACGACCCAAAACCTATGGGATGCAGCAAAAGCAGTTCTAAGAGGGAAGTTTATAGCAATACAACCCTACCTAAAGAAACAAGAAAAATCTCAAATAAACAACCTAACCTTACACCTAAAGCAACTAGAGAAAGAACAAAAAAAAAATAAACCCCAAAGTTAGCAGAAGGAAAGAAATCATAAAGATCAGATCAGAAATAAATGAAAAAGAAATGAAGGAAACAATAGCAAAGATCAATAAACCTAAAAGCTGGTTCTTTGAGAAGATAAACAAAATTGATAGACCATTAGCCAGACTCATTAAGAAAAAAAGGGAGAAGACTCAAATCAACAGAATTAGAAATGAAAAAGGAGAAGTAACAACTGACACTGCAGAAATACGAAGGATCATGAGAGATTACTACAAGCAACTATATGACAATGAAATGGATAACCTGGAAAAATGGACAAAATCTTAGAAGAGCACAACCTTCTGAGACTGAACCAGGAAGAGAAAATATAAACAGACCAATCACAAGCACTGAAACTGAAACTGTGATTAAAAATCTTCCAACAAACAAAAGCCCAGGACCAGATGGCTTCACAGGCGAATTCTATCAAACATTTAGAGAAGAGCTAACACCTCCCCTTCTCAAACTCTTCCAAAATATAGCAGAGAGAGGAACACTCCCAAACTCCTTCTACAAGGCCACCATCACCCTGATACCAAAACCAGACAAAGATGTCACAAAAAAAGAAAACTACAGGCCAATATCTCTGATGAACATAGATGCAAATATCCTTGACAAAATACTAGCAAACAGAATCCAACAGCACATTAAAAGGATCATACACCATGATCAAGTGGGGTTTATTCCAGGAATGCACGGAATCTTCAATATACACAAATCAATCAATGTGATAAAACATATTAACAAATTGAAGGAGAAAAACCATATGATCATCTCAATAGATGCAGAAAAAGCTTTCGACAAAATTCAACACCCATTTATGATAAAAACTCTCCAGAAAGTAGGCATAGAGGGAACCTACCTCAACATAATAAAGGCCATAGATGACAAACCCACAGCCAACATCATTCTCAATGGTGAAAAACTGAAACCATTTCCTTTAAGATCAGAAACAAGACAAGGTTGCCCACTCTCACCACTATCATTCAACATAGCTCTGGAAGTTTTAGCCACAGCAATCAGAGAAGAAAAAGAAATAAAAGGAATGCAAATCGGAAAGGAAGTAAAACTGTCACTGTTTGCAGATGACATGATACTATACATAGAGAATCCTAAAGATGCTATTAGAAAACTACTAGAGCTAATCAATGAATTTGGTAGAGTAGCAGGATAAAAAATTAATGCACAGAAATGTCTTGCATTCCTATACACTAATGATGAAATATCTGAAAGAGAAATTAAGGAAACAGTCCCACTTACCATTGCAACAAAAAGAATAAAAGATCTAGGAATAAACCTACCTAAGGAGACAAAAGACCTATATGCAGAAAACTATAAGACACTGATGAAAGAAATTAAAGATGATACAAACATATGGAGAGATATACTATGTTCTTGGATTGGAAGAATCAACAGTGTGAAAGTGACTATACTACCCAAAGCAATCTACAGATTCAATGTAATCCCTTTCAAACTACTAATGGCATTTTTCAAAGAACTAGAATAAAAAATTGCTCAATTTGTATGAAAACACAAGAGACTCTGAATAGCCAGAACAATCTTGAGAAAAATAATGGAGCTGGAGGAATCAGGCTCCCAGACTTCAGACTATACTACATAGCTACAGTAGTCAAGTCAGTATGTTACTGGCACAAAAACAGAAATATAGATCAATGGAACAGGATAGAAAGCCCAGAGATAAACCCACGCATCTACGGTCACCTAATCTATGACAAAGGAGGCCAGAATATACAATGGAGCAAAGACATACTCTTCAATAAGTGGTGCTGGTAAAACTGGACAGCTACATGTAAAAGAATGAAATTAGAACACTCTCTAACACCATAAACAAAAATAAACTCAAAATGGATTAAAGGTCTACATGTAAGGCCAGACACTATTAAACTCTTAGAGGAAAATATAGGCAGAACACTCTATGACATAAATCGCAGCAAGATCTTTTTTGACCCACCTCCTAGAGTAATGAAAATAAAAACAAAAAATAAACAAATGTGACCTAATTAAATTCAAAAGATTTTGCACAGCAAAGGAAACCATAAACAAGATGAAAAGACAACCCTCAGAAAGGGAAAAACTATTTGCAAATGAAGCAACTGTCAAAGGATTAACCTCCAAAATATAGAAGCAGGTCATGCAGCTCAGTATGAAAAAAACAAACAGTGCAGTCCAAAAATGGGCAGAAGACCTAAATAGACATTTCTCCAAAGAAGATATAGACTGCTGACAAACACATGAAAAAATGCACGTCATTATTAGAGAAGAGCAAGTCAAAACTGCCATGAGATGTCACCTCACACTGGTCAGAATGGCCATCATCACAAAATCTACAAATAATAAATGCTGGAGAGAGTGTGGAGAAAAGGAACCCTCTTGCACTGTTGGTGGGAATGTAAATTGATACAGCCACTATGGAGAACAGTATGGAGGTTCCTTAAAAAACTAAAAATAGAATGACCATATGACGCAGCAAGCCCACTACTGGGCATATACCCTGAGAAAACCATAATTCAAAAAGAGACAATGTACCACAATGTTCATTGCAGCACTATTTACAATAGCCAGGACATGGAAGAAACCTAAGCGTCCATCGACAGATGAATGGATAAAGAAGATGTGGCACATACATACAATGGAATATTAGTCATCCATAAAAAGAAACGAAATTGAATTATTTGTAGTGAGGTGGATGGACCTAGAGACTGTCATACAGAGCGAAGTAAGTCAGAAAGAGAAAAAAAAATACTGTATGCTGACACATATATATGGAATCTAAAAACAAGAAGAAAAGGTTCTCATGAACCTAGGGGCAGGACAGGAATAAAGGCACAGATGTAGATAATGGACTTGAGGACACAGGGAGGGGGAAGGGTAAGCTGGGACGAGGTGAAAGAATAGCATTGACATATATACACTACCAAACATAAAATAGGTAGTGGGAAGTAGCTGCATGGCACAGGGAAATCTGCTCGCTGCTTTGTGACCACCTAGAGGGGTGGGATAAGGAGGGTGGGAGGGAGATGCAAGTGGGAGGGGATGTGGGGATATACATATGCATATAGCTGATGCACTATGTTATACAGCAGAAACTAACACAACATTGTAAAGCAATTACACTCCAATAAAGACGTTAAATAAAAAAGATAAAAAAATAAAAAAGAGCACCTACACAAAACCTATAGCTAACATAATACTTAATAGTGAAAGACTGAGAGTTTCCCCTAAGATCAGAAACAAGGCAAGGATATATGCTTGTACCACTCTTACTCAACATAACACTGGAAGTAATAGTCACCATAAGGGAAGAAAAACAAAAGACAGACTAGAAGAAAAAAACTGTCCCTGTTTATAGCTGACATGATTATCTATGTAGAAAATCCCAAGGAATGTACAAAACAAAAACTTCCAGAACTAATTAGTGAGTTCTGCAGCAAGATAATAGATTACAAGATCAATATACAAGTTATTTGTAACCCATATACAAATTATATTGATATTAGTCTATGGCTTTGCTGTTGTACTCACCAATTATATAATTTGTATATTGATTTGTATATATGTATATGTACATAATTTGTGTATACTAGTGATTAATAGCTAAAAGGAAAAACACACCATTTACAACTTTTCCAAAGAAAATGAAACACTTAGATATACACTTATAAATCATGTATGTCATCTGTATGCCAAAAATTACAAATCCTAATAAGAGAAATCAAAGACTATATTAGTTTTCTAGGGCTGCCATAACAAATTACCACAAACTTAGTTTAAAACAACAACTTAATTTTCTTACAGTTCTGGGGGCTAGAAGTCCAAAATCAAGGTAGTGGCAGGGCCATGCTTTCTCTAAAGGTGCTAGGGGATGATTCTTTCTTGCCCTTTCCAGTTTCTGGTAGTTATTAGTAAGCCTTAGTGTTCCTTGGCTTGTAGATGCATCATTCCAACCTTGCCTCTGATTTCACATGGCTTTCCTTATGTGTCTGTGTCCGTATTTCCCTCTTCTTTTAAGGATACTAGTCATTAGAGTAGTGCTCACTCTAATCCAATATGACCTCACCTTAATTTGATTACATCTGCAAAGTCTGTATTTCCAAATAAGGTCACATTCACAGGTACTGAGAGTTAGGACTTGAATATTTTGGGGAACACAATTAAACCCATAATAAAGACCTAAAAATGAAGATACATATCATGTTCATGGATTGGAAGACTCAGAGAGTAAAGATGTCAATTATCCCCAAATTGAAATTCTATTACAACTCAGCAAACTCTTTTTTTTGTAGATATAGGTTACTTTATTCTAGAATTTATATGAAATGGCAAAAGATCTAGAATAGTTAAGTCAATTTTAAAAAGGTAAAGTGGGAGGAATCACTCTACCCAATATTAAGAAATCCTATAGAGTGACAGTAACCAAGACAGGGTGGTACTGGCAGAGGGATAGGCACACTCAGACGTGTGCAGAGAAAATACAGAAATAGACATACACAAATATAAAGGCACAAAATCAATTTATTGAAGGTAGTCTTTTCAACAAATGGTACTAGAACAACTGGACACCCATAAGGCAACAAAAACAAAGAAATAACATGAAGCTAAAGTTTATAATGTATGCAAATATTAACTCAAAATGGATCACAGACTTAAATGCAAAACATAAAACCATGAAAACTTCAGGCAAAAATGTAGGAGAATATCTTTGGGATCTGGAGCTAGAAAAGGAGTCCATATATATATATATAGGTTTTTTTGTTTTCTGTTTTTTACCGTACGCGGGCCTCTCACTGTTGTGGCCTCTCCCACTGTGGAGCACAGGCTCCGGACGTGCAGGCTCAGCGGCCATGGCTCACGGGCCCAGCCACTCCGCGGCATGTGGGATCTTCCCGGACCAGGGCATGAACCCATGTCCCCTGCATCAGCAGGCGGACTCTCAACCACTGTGCCACCAGGGAAGCCCAAGTCCTTAGATTTAACACCAAAAGCTAAATCCATAAAAGGAAAAAGTAATAAGCTAGACCTTATCAAAATTAAAAAGTTTTGCTTTTCAAAAAACCCTGCTAAAAGGATAAAAAGCTACGCACTGGGGAAAATTTTTGCAAACTACATATCAAACAAAGGACTAGTATTGTCTAGAATAAAGAAAGCACTCTCTCACAATCCAACAGTTAAAAAAAAAGATACAATTCAAAAATGAAGCAGTCATTTCACCACAATGGATACAGGGATGGCAAATAAGCACACCATCATTAGCTCCTAGGGAAATGGAAATTATAACCACAAAGAGATATCATTACACACCTATCAGAATGGCTAAGATTAAAAAATGGTGAAAAAACCAAATGCTGGTAGAGATACAGAGAAACTGTCACTCATGTTCCTGGTGTGAATATAAAATTGAAAAGCCACTTTGGAAAATGATTTGTCCATTTCTTATAAGAGAAACGTTCATTTACTATATAACCCAGAAACTACTCTCTTAAACTTTAGACCAGAGAAATGGAAGTTTATGTTCACGCAAAAATTTATACAAAAATGTTCACAAGCAGCTTTATTTGTAAGGGCAAAACACTTTTTTCCCCTTAGGGTTTCCTTTTAGTAAGAATTTTGATTCAGAATCAGGTATAACCTCACATTAATAATATTAGAATGTTTTGTTCCAAAATGATTTACCGAGGCTTAGTAAGAGTGATGAAAGATTTACCGTATGTATTGTATTTGTAAAGTTTCCTTCTCATTTGAATTCTGTAAAGTAAGATTAAAAGTAATGATTAAAACACTAAATAAAAGTAACGTTTACAACAATAGTTAACATTTATTAAGCATTAACTATGTAGCACACATTGCTTTAAGGCTTTACGGTATATGTATTTACTTCTTTAAATTGCAGAACACTATGATGAAATATGTGATATTAATGGAAACTAAAACAAATAGGGGTTAAGTAACTTTTGCAAAGGAACACCCACATACTAAATGGTGGAGCTCAGGTGATACTGTACAAGAGAACCCTACATTTTAGGGTTGAGCTCTCATATGAATTCACTAATGTCTAACTAGGATTGAAATATGATGGAAAGTAATTCTGCACTTATATTAATCTAGCCTTTCTTAAATGTGAATTCTCTGAAGGTGAGTTACTTATGAGTTTAAGTAAAAAAGGATTCTCACATTCATAATCTGAATTTTCTGATATCCCAAAGGTGAATGTCATGGACAAACAGGTAAAGGATTTACTAAATTAATTTTTTCATACAGTTTTTCTCCATTATGAAGTTTCTGATGTTGAGTAAGGTGTGAATGACGTCTAAAGTCCTTACCACATGCATTACATTTATAAGGCTTCTCGCCAGAATGAATTCTCTGATGTTGAGTAAGTTGTGATCCACGATTAAAGGCCTTTCCACATTCGTTACATTTGTATGGTTTCTCACCAGTATGAATTCTCTGATGCTGAGTCAGATGTGAACCGCGAATAAAGGCCTTCCCACATTCATTACATTCATAGGGCTTCTCACCAGTATGAACTCTCTGATGGTAAGTTAGCTGTGAGCTACGAATAAAAGTCTTATCACATTCCTTACATTCATATGGTTTCCTACCAGTATGAAAAATCTGATGTAGATTAAGTTGTGAGGCACAAATGAAGACCTTCCCACACTGCTTACATTCATAGGGATTCTCACCTGTATGAATTTTCCGATGTTGAGACAGTTGTGAGCCATAAATAAAGGCCTTTCCACATTCTTTACATTCATAGGGCTTTTCACCAGTATGAATTCTCTGATGCTGAGTAAGATGTGAGCCACGAATAAAGGCTTTCCTACATTCCTTACATTCAAAGGGTTTTTCACCAGTGTGAATTTTTTGATGTTCAGTAAGTTGTGAGCCACGAATAAATGATTTCCCACATTCTTGACATTCATATGGTTTCTCGCCAGTATGAATCCTCTGATGTCGAATAAGCTGTGAGCCATAGTTAAAGGCCTTTCCACACTGTTTACATTCATGTGGTTTCTTACCTGTATGGATCCTCTGATGTTCAGTAAGTTGTGAGCCACGAATAAAGGACATCTCACAATCTTTACATTTATAAGGCTTTTCACCAGTATGGAGTCTATAATGTAGAGTAAGCTGTGAACCATAACTAAAGGCTTTCCCACATTTCTTACATTCATAGGGTTTCTCACCAGTATGAATTCTCTGATGTTCAGTAAGTTGAGAGCCACGAATAAAGGCCTTTCCACATTCCTTACATTGATAGGGTTTCTCTGCAGTATGAACTCTCTGATGGTAAGTAAGTTGTGAGCCACGAAAAAAGGCCTTCCCACATGCATTACATTCATAGGGTCTTTCACCAGTATGAATTATTTGATGCTGAGTAAGATGAGAGCTACGAATAAAGGCCTTCCCACACTCTTTACATTCATAAGGTTTCTCTCCAGTATGAATTCTTTGATGACAAATAAGTTGCGAGACACAGATAAAAGCTTTTCTACATTCCTTACATTCATAGGGTTTCTTAGCAACATGAACTCTCTGATGGTAAGTAAGTTGTGAGTCCCAAATAAAGGCCTTTCCACATTCTTTACATTCATAGAATTTTTCATCAGAATGATTTTTCTGATGTTCAGTCTGTTGAAAGCCAAGGATAAAATATTTTCTGCACGCTTTACATTCATAGAATTTCTCAGTAGAATGAATTCTCTGTTGTAATGTAAGGGATGTGGTTTGACTAAAATTAGGCATTTCTTCATAGACTACTAGTTGCCTAAAAAGTCCCTCTTTATTTCCTAAATGGCTTTCAAACTGGTCTCTGCATTCCTTATCATCTTGAAAACTTTTACACTCACACTTACGGCTTGTAAGTTGTTCTACTATCTCCCATTGAGATGCTTCTAGTTCATAAATTTCTCTTTTTGATGATAGCTTCTTGGTTTCACACCTGGATTCCCAGTCTGTAAGATAACAAGTAAACAAATGCTATTTTCATATTCCTGGAAAAATGAAACTTCTAAGATAGAAATGGTGGACTCAAACTGAATATCATACTCATAAGATGTCAGTGCAACCAATGGAATAGAAAAGAAAAATCCATAAATAGACACAATTATAAGTGCAAATTTAGCATACAGTAACAGTAGCAGCTAAAACAAGTAGGGAAAAGATGGACTCTTTTTTAATAAATGAAAGTGATAAACATAAGGATAAACATAGGAGACACTGCTTTGGGAAAGATCCCCAGTGCTCTCCTTACTTGCTGCAAATAATGAAACCTTCCTTCTCCCTTAAAAAAACAAAAACAAAAAAAAAACACGACATAAGGATAAACATAGAGAAAAAAAGATGAAATTGCATTAGTACCTTAGAGCTTACAGTAGGATAAATTCCAAGTGGATCAGATATCCTTACTCAGAGAAATGAAAACACAGAAATAACTAGAATAAAACTTGGGTGACTTCTTCTATAACTTAGGAATGGGGAAATTTTTCCAAATCACAACTTGATAAAAATGACCACATTGGGACTTCCCACATCCAGTAGTTAAGACTCCATGCTTCCACTGCAGGGTTCAATCCCTGGTCGGGGAACTAAGATCCCACATGCCGTGTGGTGGGGCCAAAAAAAAAATGATGTTGGATTAATTATCTATGTAGAAGAAGTAAAATTTTAAAAAATGACCATGTTACAGTAAAAAACAAAAGAAAAGGTTAGCATGTCAAAAACACACTAAGGAAAGTAAAAGGACAAGCTGGGAAAAAATAGATATGTATAAATATCTATACTTATGTGAACTCTATCTCAAAATTGCACTAGCGGGACTTCCCTGGTGGTCCAGTGGTTAAGACTCCGCGCTTCCACTGCAGGGGGCACAGGTTCGATCCCTGGTCAGGGAACCAAGATCCCACATGCTGTGTGGCATGGCCAAAAAACAAACAAAAAAATAAAGCAATAAAAAAAAATTTTTTAATTGCACCAGCAAATTTCAAAATTTTTGATGCAGAAAGTTTTCACTGAAGCATAATTTGTTACAGAAAAAGATTAATAACCCAATTGTCCATCAGTAGGTGGCTGGTTGAAATAATCATGGTATATCCACATCATGGAGTACTATGAAGCAGTTAAAAAGGAATATCTCTTTATATTAATATGAAGTGCTGACTGAAATACACTATTAATTGTAAAAGAAATGTCGAGCTTCCCTGGTGGCGCAGTGGTTAAGAATCTACCTGCCAATGCAGGGGACATGGGTTCAAGCCCTGGTCCAGGAGGATCCCACATGCCATGGAGCAACTAAGCCCGTGTGCCTAGCCCATGCTCAGCAGTAAGAGAGGCCACCGCAATAAGAGGCCCGCACACCGCAATGAAGAGTAGCCCCCACTCACCGCAACTAGAGAAAGCCCACACACAGCAGCGAAGACCCAATGCAGCCAAAAATAAATTAATTAATTAAGAAAAAAAAAAGAAATGTCAACAAAAGTATGTATAGTTATGCTCTTTTTTATCTTAGGAAGGAGAGGAGGTAGAGGAAGTATAAATGTATAATACACATTTGCTTTTATTTTAAAAAGGGAGAGGAATAAACCCCATAGTTACAGGGTAGGGAAGGAACAGGTGGAGGAGCCAGGAATAGAGGTCAGATTTCTTTGAATATAACTTGTTTTGTAGATTTGACTTTGGTGGTATATAAATATATTAAATAATTATAAAACAAAATTAAATTACAAGAAAGCACAGCTTAAAAATTGAAAGAAAAAAAAAAGAACCAATATTTACAATTGGTGGCATAACCATACAAGGAAACTACTTCAAATAACTTTCAAACATAGTAATTTGACTGTGATATACCCTATGAAGGGAACAAAAAACTGTGAAAACAATTATCTCAAACTGTTTTGAGTAATCATATTGTTAGTTGTAGTGTTGATCTTCTTATTTTAGAGGCTTCTTGTATAATGTGGGATAAAATATGTAATTATGTGATATTCTAATTGCATCATTCTTAGTGTCCTTGATAACTGGGACTCCTGGCATGGGAGAAAATAGATGCAGCTGTAAGATCTTAAAAAGGGTTAAATAAAAAGCCTATAATTCAGAATCTGAATTGAATTGCTATGAACCCATGCTATAGTTTATCTTATGTTTTTTAATTAAGACTTTATTTCTTAAGAGTAGTTTTAGGTTTACAGAAAAACTGAATTAAGTCCAGAGAGTTCCCACATGCTCCCTTTTCCTTCCCCTCCAGGTTCCCTGATCAGTAATAACTTAATATCTTGCATTGGTGCAGTACATTTGTTAAAACTGATGAATCTATATTGATACATTATTTTCTTCTATTTCTGTTCTCCCTGACTCACCCTAGCCACACTTACCTGTTGATCCTCAAAAGGATCAAACTCACTGCTACCTCAGTTCCTCTGCAACTGCTAGTCCCTCCGCCTTAACTGCTCTTCTTGGGAATTCCCTGGCAGTCCAGTGGTTAGGACTCTGAGCTTACACTACCGAGGGCCTGGGTTTGATCTCTGGTTGGGGAACTAAGATCCCACAAGCCATGCAGGGTGGCCAAAAAACAAACAAAAAACCCTAAAAAACAAAAACCTGCTCTTCTCCCAGAATTTGCATGGCTTACTCTATTCATGTCTCCCCTCAAATGCGAGCACCTCAGAGAGCCATCCTTAACCACTCTTTCTATAAGAACACCTCCCCCCATTACTTTGTGATTCTCTATGCTTTTTGTTTTACTTCATAACACTCATCACTCTTTGTATATTTTTATTTGTTACTATTTCTTCTGCTAGGAAAGATCAATGGGGATACAGAATTTTTCTTGTTTACTGTTATATTCTCAATACTTATAATATAAAGGGTATTTAAAAATATTTGTTGGATAAAGACTCATACAGGTTTCACTGGGTCAAAAATATAAAATGTTAAAATGGTTATCACCGAAAAAGGAGGGCTATTCCCTGTTTGAAAATACAGGGGAACATGAAAGAAAACAAGGGAAGTGGTAAATGGAGCAAAGAAGGGGATTCCTTAGGTAACTGATGCTAAAACAGTTTTGTCCTCCAGGGCTCAGGATTTTACTCTACAGGCCTAGGAGTAAAAGGCCTTGGTTGGGTCTGTGAGGAGAACTTTGGAGCTAATAACTCAAAGGTGTGGCCAACTTATGAAGGAATTTAACAACAGCCTCCCTTTGCCTGATCATCTCTTACTCACCTGGGCTCAGACCTCTTGTCACATCCCGTACAACTTTCCAAGGGTCCTTCCCTTGCTCCAATAAGGAGAGCACATCTGGCTTAGAAATGGAAAATCCTGCTTATAAGAATGGAAATAGATACGGTTACACTCTGTTTGTCCAGAATTAAAATTGAGTCCACTGTTCATCAAGTAAGAAGGTCAATTACAGAAAGATTCAGAGAAAGGATATCTGAAGAAAAGAGTAGATAAAAGTGCCCAATGGAGCTGTCCATTTCAAAGTTTATAAAGCACAAAAAATTTATTTGGGACTAGGGGTCTGAAATTCAGCTAGGCACTTGGAAACTTTTCTAAATTTCACAAAGACTGAAGCTGAATTATTAGGAACAGACAAAATTACCCAGTGAGACCAGGTTGCTGTAGTTCTCCAACATCACGTCTCTGTACAAATCCTTCTGTTGCAAGTCCAGGCACTCCCACTCTTCCTGTGAGAAGTCTATGGCCACATCCTTGAATGACACCAAACTCTGAAATGACAACCCACGGTTAATGGTAAGTAAAGAAATATTTTTTAGAAGTAATGAGAGAAGAAAAGTATTACATAAAGTGGCCAAAACAGAAATATGTTGAAGCTGGAAGCTTGCAATATGGCTAAGTAACAGAAAGGAAGAGAGTGTGATAAATGCAGAGCACCTAAATAGTTTCTAAACATTCCTATTACTCTGTCATAGCTTTTTGTGAACAGTTACAAGAATGAACAAAAGCCAGGTAAGTGGAGTTCTCTGATTAAATGAAATACTGTGTGCAAGCACATAACATATGCAAATTCTCAAATAAGTTGCAAATTCCTTCCTCCCCTCTTCCCTTTAAAGAATTGAAAATAAGAAAAAGGAAGGAAGGAAGGGAGGGAAGAAAGAGAGGATGGGAGGAGGAAGGGAGGGAGAAAAAAGAGAAAAAAACAAAACTGATGGGCCCATTCCAAATATCTTTTAAAATGTTTATCTTAGGGCTTCCCTGGTGGCGCAGTGGTTGCGGAGTCTGCCTGCCGATGCAGGGGACGCGGGTTCGTGCCCTGGTCCGGGAAGATCCCACATGCCGTGGAGCAGCTGGGCCCGTAAGCCATGGCCGCTGAGCCTGCGCGTCCGGAGCCTGTGCTCCACAATGGGAGAGGCCACAGCAGTAAGAGGCCCGTGTACCACCAAAAAAAAAAAAAAAAATGTTTATTTTAGAAAATAAGATTTCTATATAATTTAAGAATTTATTTCCAACTCAAGTCTCAGAATAACTTAGCAATAATATTCTTCCTTGTCCTGGCAAATCCTTTCATAGACATCATTTTTATAAGGTATATAATATTCCATATTATAATTATAATCTTTTTCTCTTTTTTTTGCTGCACAGCGCAGCTTGTGGGATCTTAGTGCCCCCACCAGGGATTGAACCCCAGCCCTTGGCAGTGAAAGCACAGAGTCCTAACCACTGGACCACCAGGGAATTCCCTGTAATCATTTTCTTATTTTCCAGTATTTAGTTTGTTTTCCTTCTCTAACATCAGCTCTGTTTCTAAAATTCGCAAATATCTAACCCTCTGGATGATCATTTTACCACTCATCATTGCTCACTGTACACTTTGCTTATTCTGAGCAACAGAAAACCAATGAAAGATGAGCTAAACTCACACAGATGTGGCCCCTGACTTACACATTCTATTCAAATTTGAAATGGACCTTGTCACTGGTATTCGCCTCTGAGGTACTCACTGACATGACATGCTCTCTCTCTGTTCTCAATCCTACATTTGATCACATTTCCAATCTTAAAAGCCTCACAGACCAAAGATTTCACCACATTCTGAGATAAACAGCAATTTTCTATCCTCATCAACCAGAAAATGGAGGTCAGTGAGAAAGAATGAATTTTGCATGTGTAGTCCCACCTCATTAAACCACATTCTGACACAAGAGGTTCTACTCTTTCCTTAATACATTTCCTGATTTGCAGAATGGATCCCTAAATATGGCTAGAGAAGAGAGGGGTGGGGCTTAGTGAGGCAGAAAATCTGGAGATAAGAATATTGAGCATTCATATCCTAGAAAACAATGACTATTTGATGAGGAGAAGAAAAAACACCAACTCACATGGGGCATGGCTTAGAAGGGAAAATTATTAGTCCTCCTCTGGAGAAGTGCTGAGTCCTGAGAATACAGAGTCAGGAAAGAAAAAGGAAACTATGAGAATAGGCTTCCTTCTAAATGACTAAGTTAAGATAAATATTTCCTTCCCTTTTCATGGCACCTGGTCCCTTCCATGCCCCAATATATATACTGAGATTTGCAGAAATATAAACAATCAAATCCCTTCCCCAATCCCAAAAAACATAGATACAGAAGAATTAATTTATGCTAAAGCAGTACCCAATTCCTATGATGTTCGTAGGGTTCTCTGACCTGTCCTGAGTGGTTAATATTTTCAGACTAGGGGCCTCTGATCCAAAATGTATCCAAGTCATACCTGCTTCAAGGACATTGATGGGGCCCTCAGGCCTAGAAGTGCTCTGTATCCATGTAGGCCAAATCTTGGAACAAACACTTCCCACAACTAAGATCTGCCTTTTTCCCCCAGACTCAACACACTAAATATAAATAGCTCAGGGTGCCTCCCTGGCTCGTTCTCACATTCCAAGGTGCAAGAAGCATTTTGAGAACAAATTGTAGGCTTCATCCAGGCCACACGAAGTCACACTAGACTCATCAAGTAACCAAGGAACAAATCCAAAGCATCCTTTTTGTTTTTAATTAATTTTTTAAAGTTTTATTTAATTAATTAATTTTTTGGCTGCATGGCTTGTGGTATCTTAGTTCCCCAACCAGGGACTGAACCTGGGCCCTCGGCAGTGAAAGCACAGAGTCCTAACCACTGGACCGCCAGGGAATTCCCCAAAACATCCTTTAACAGAAAACTGCCTGGGGACTTCCCTGGCGGTCCAGTGGTTAAGACTCCTCGCTTCTACTGCAGGGAGCGCAGGTTCAATCCCTCGTTGGGGAACTAAGATCCCGCATGCCACGTGGCGTTGCCAAAAAATTAAAAACAAAATAAGAAGGCTGCCTGTTGCATCCAATCATGGCCTCAGCTGAACTCAGGAATTCTGGAGGCAGCACTCCCTTGTTATCCTGCTGAACATCATTCTGCCTCTAAATGTAAGGCTGGGGATGACTTGAGAAAGTGGCTGTACAACAAATAATTTCCATAGAGCACATACTATGCGCTAGATTCTTTATACAATTAACACTTACGTGATCAGCAAACAGGTCTGTGAATTTAACCACTCTCTGCCCCCACTGGCTATAGAATCTTCCTTATACTTGTTTCTTTTCGTAACAGCTTCACTGACATATAACTCAACATTCCATAAATTCATCCTTTTAAAAATACAACTGAGTGGTTTTTAGTATACTCACAGAGATGCACAACCATCTTTTAGAATATTCTCATTATCCAAAACCCCATACCCCTTAGCAGTCACTTCCCACTCTTGTTCCCTCAGACCCTGGCAACTGCTAATCCACTCTTTATATCTACACATATGCTTATTCTAGTCATTTCATATAAATGTAATCATACAATATGTGGTCTTTGTGATGGGCTTCTCTCACATAGCATAATGTTTCAAGGTTAGCATATGCTGCAGCATAGATTAGTACCTTTGCCTTTATACATATTGCTAAATAATGTTCCATTGTATGGATACACCACATTTTTCCCATTCATCAGTTGATGGACACTTGCATTGTTTTCACTTATTGTTACTAAGAATAATGCTACTAAGAACATTCATGTACATGTTTTTGTGTGGACATATGTTTCATTTCTCTTAGATATAAACACCTAGGAATAGAATTGCTGGATCATATGGTAACTCCATGTTTACCTTTTTGAGGAACTGCCAACTCTTTTTCAAAGCAGCTGCATCATATTACAGTTCCACCAATATATCAAAGTTCCATTTTTTCCACATCTTCGCCATCTTTTGCATTAAATTCATTCTAGTGGGTCTGAAGTGGTATGTCATGATTTTGATTTGCATTTCCACAATGATGTTGAACATCTTTATGTGCTTATTTGTCATTTGTGTATTTTCTTTGGAGAAATGTATATTCCAATTCTTTGTTCATTTAAAAAATTTGGTGGTACTTCCCTGGAGGTCCAAGTGGTTCAGACTCCGTGCTTCCACTGCAGGGGACATGGGTTCGATCCCTGGTTGGGGAATGTGTCGTGGCGTGGCCAAAAGGAAAAAGGAATAAAAAAATTTTGGTTATTTGTCTTTTTATTTCAGTTGTAATAATTCCTCATATATTCCAAAATACAATTCCCTTCCTGAACTTGTGATTTTCAAATTTCGGGTCCCACTTTGTGGGCTGTATGTTCACTTTCTTGGTGGTGTCCCTTGAAGCTTGAAAGTTTAATTTTGAGGAAATCCAATTTATGTATTTTTTTCCCCTTTGGCTGCTTGTACTCTTACATTTAAGTCGATGGTGCATTTTGAGTAAATTTTTGTGTGTGGCATGAGGTACGAGCCTGTGATAAAATATTTCACAAGTGCTGTCTTGACCCAATGTTGCTGTCATGGCTAAAAACTCTCAATTCCTCTTCACAGGAAGTTTGCTAAACCCACACCCTAAATACCTCTCTTATCAAGGTCTAACACAATGTACCTTTGCCAGGCTACCCACGGATACCTCAGTAGCCTTGCCATTGTACATAGTCTTAACTGCATCCACCTTTTTCCAGGAGCACAGGTATGACATTATATGGACGACGTCCTCCTCTGAGGAGATTCATTAAACATGCTCATTAAGGACATAAAAATATTCACAAAAGAGCTCACAAAAAAAGACATAGGCCACTGCCTCACACATAATGCAAAGCCCTGACACCTTCATTAAGTTCCTGAAAAGTATTGGTAAAACAGGGCAACTCTATGCCTGACACTGTCAAGAAACTACAGTAAAATCTCTCAGCACCCATAATGTCTTTCAGTCATATTTGGGTCTGGAAGCAACATATTCCTTACTTACAAATTTTAGTTAATCTCACTGATGCCGTTACTTACAAATCATCCCACCTTGGAAAGGAACCCTGCCAATAAAAGGCTCCAGAACCTGTTCAAATTAAAATCAGCAGTCACTCCTGTTAGTGCCCTCAGAGACTCCTCTGCAGAGGCTGCAGCAACCTCCTCTCATGCCTCTGAACCCCCTCTGATGGCCACCAGGTGCCTACAGGCTTAAGATGCAAGAAAGTGCCCCTTTTGGCCCTATGCTATACACCACTAGAGTGACAACTGCTGGCTATATACTAAGATCGCTTGGAGATAAAGGCTTTCAAAGACCCTAAGCCTGGGACTCTCTGAACCCAGATGCCTACTATGCCTTGGATCATGGAGGCAGCACCCCCATAAACTCAGCACAGGTACATCCCATAGGCTCAGCCAAGCCTGAGCCCTCTGGAATGTTCCACCTACAGGAGGGAGTGGTCTTCCCTGTCCTTAGTCCCTTGCCAGATGCCATGGTGCTAGAGGAGGTCACCCCTCCCTCAGAGCCCTTGACTAGGAATCCTCCTGGGATTTAACTAAGTAAACAGCAATGTGAGCCCACAGACTTTATGAATAGCACTGCCACCATCATAGGTGATGGAGCTAAGTGGAATGTTGCTGCTTTCCATTCCTTAACTAGGATGTCCCCCATAAAGGACAGGATCCAAGGATCAGAACAAGTGGTCAAACTTTAGGAAGTCATCTCTGCACAAATGTCCTGACAAACAAATGGTCCCATCTGCACATTTTTACAAACTCTTGGGCCATTGCCTAAGAGTTGTCCCTTTAAGGGTAAAGAAATCTGGGAATCTCTTGCCTTACAGATACTCAAATATACATCAAAGTCACTCGTCTCTACATACACAAGGACTCACCAGGACAATCCTTATTCCCTTCAGAGTTCAAGACATTACTAGTAGTGACCAAGGCATACATTTCACTTCTCAAACCACACGATGTTGGGCTCTTGCGAAAGGCATTCAATGGAACTTTCATCTCCCAATAGGTCCCAGGCAGCTGGCTTAATTAAGAGACACAATGGTCTCTTTAAACAGCTCCCTTTTTTTTTGCGGTATGCAGGCATCTCACTGTTGTGGCCTCTCCCATTGCAGAGCACAGGCTCCGGACGCGCAGGCTCAGCGGCCATGGCTCACGGGCCCAGCCGCTCCATGGCATGTGGGATCTTCCCGGACCGGGGCACGAACCCGTGTCCCCTGCATCAGCAGGTGGACTCTCAACCACTGTGCCACCAGGGAAGCCCCTAAACAGCTCCCTTTTTTAAGTGGCAGTGTGTATGGGGATATATGTATACATATAGCTGATTCACTTTGTTGTACACCATAAACTAACACAATATTATAAAGCATTTATACACCAATAAAGATGTGAAAAATAAATAAATGGCAGTGTGGCAAAAGGACACCTACATGTGTCTCTCTCTTGCCTCAAGCCTTAATCTCTCTTAATTTAAGGCCCCCTGTCTGACTCACATCTCAAAGAAACTTTAGGAAACCTCCTTATCACTGTTTCCTATATTTAGAGGGAGCATGTCTCACCCTCCATGCACATGAAGACTCATCACATATGAGGTCTTTTAATAATAATGTCTCCCTCTAACTTTATGGATTTTCAATCCTGCTGCCATTTCATAAGGGCTGTAGGTCAGATTGAAGGCACATACTCTCCTCAGACCCATTAACCATAGATTGTCCAATGGGAGAAGCAACTGTCCACCTGGTATGTGGTCCATTTGAGCCTGAACTTTCCCTACCCAGGAAACTTTCCCCAATATTTGGATTATAAAGTGTTGAAAATTAATCTGGGATCTCCTTCTGATCCCATCCAGGAAATTCAAATTGGTGCATGTAGGCTGAGGCTCTTAATCTATAGGAAATACAGAAAAACATGTTAATGATACCAGACTGTGGGAAACTATACAGAACAAATCACCCAGTTTCTTCAACAAATACATTATAAACCAATCGCAACACATAGGTCTTATTTGGACCCAGATTCAAAGAAATTTTAAAATTTAAAAAAGATATGCCTGGAGAGGCAGTCTAAACTCTAACTGGATATCTGATATTAAAGAAATATTGTTTGAGAGAAAATAATGGTATTGTGATTAAGTTTTTTAAAAGACTCATCATTCACATACACACTGAAATGTTTATGGATGAAGTAATACAACAACACCTGGCATTTGCTACAAAATAATTCTGGGGTGGGCAGAGGTATAGATCAAACAAGACTAGCTATGAGTCAATCATTATTGAAGCTGAACAAAGGATGGTACATAGAGGTTCATTACTATTTTGTCTATTTTTGTACAGTTTGAATTTTTCATAATAAAAAGTTAAAAAAAATGCTGATCATGGCTCAGTGAATTGATTTTACCACACACACAAAAAATAAAGTAACAACACCATAGTTTGAAAACTCTACAATAGCATATTAATAATTTTCTTAAGCTTTCCAACAACTAGCAAAGTACCTTGGATAAAACATAAAATCAAAAAATAGTGATTAGTAAAGTAACGATACAGCCTCTCTGAGGGAAAATATAGCAAGAAGTATTAAAATTTAAAGTCCACACATAAGTTGGCCCAGAAAGTAGCATTCATCCTACTAATAAACTCATCAAATGAGCATCTATATTTATCCCACCACCGTTTACAATAGTAAAAGACTGATAGCCATCTGAAAGTTAGTAAGGGTCAGTTTTTAAACATGGAAGAAGTATGGAATACAGTTCAGCTATTAAAAATGAATAAGCCCGTCATGTACTAATATATGCATAGAATCCCCCTGGAAGTACTCAAGAAACTAGTCACACTGGTTGCCCTCTGAAGTGGGAAAACTCCGTGACTAACGGCAGAGCTGGGAGGGAGAATTTGCTGAATGCTCTTTTGAATCTTTTAAATACTTACAATATCATCTCTTAAACAATAAAATTGAGAAGAAAATACTAAAAGAAAGGCTTCAAATTTCACTCTGTGGGATTTATTCTATTCCTTCAAAAATCTTAGAAAAGGACTAAGTATACAGGCGGCATTAAAATATTTGGCACACGAATATGTGTACCTCAGGTTAAAAAGAGAGAAATGGAGTGGAACATCTTCTTTGGGTCCATTCCTCTAACTTCCCCCCATCCCCATTATTCTCTGGAATAGCAACGCCCAAGAACCAGATCACTAAAAGGGTTCTTGCTATAGATTTTCGAGGACAGAAAGATATATCCTGAAAATCCAGAAAGCAATTCAGAGACAAAAAAGAGAAAAACAATTTACCTTGGATAAAAATCTTAGTTGTCCAACAGCTACTCTTCCCTTGTTCTCTGGTCACCTGTGTCAGAGAAGTTGGTAAGAGTTAAATAATCTTGAGACACCAAGCCTTTCTTTGAGCGCAGACTTATTTGTTAGAACCAAACATCTTCTACTCTCCCTGCCCCACCCCACGGCCCCCACCCCACGAGTTAAAGTAGACACTCAGCCGAAGCTCAGCGACTGACCTGAGCAATGATGCCCTCCCTCTTTGGGAACCAGAGTGGAAGTCGAGAATCCGCATAGGGCTCCCCAGGTGGATTCCTGAGGGGAAACTGGAATCTTACTACCTCGATTTTTGCCTCCTCTCTTCTCAGCCCCCGAACGTGAGGCTGTTTCTGGCTCTAAAATTCTCATTCTGACATCAGGTCTGTGACTTGGAGACAAGCTTCTTTATCTGGTCATTCTCGCAGCATAACACAACCGCTCTCACGTCTGAAGACACAATTACCACTCTCTCAAGTGGTCACACAAAATCATGCAGTCCCACAGGCACATCACGTTACACACACACACACACACACACACACACACACACACACACAGTGGCGTGCTAAGGCCTGAGGCTCTAGACACGGCCGGTCTTTGTCCCGGGGCTCAGAAAACGCCTCACCTTCTGCTTCTCCGGCGTCCTGCCGGGTCGCAGCGGTCCGGTCCACATCAACAGTCCGCGCTCCCACAGCCGCTGCGCAGCTCAGCTCGTTCCAGCATTAACAGCGCTGACAACCTAGTAGGAAGTAACGTTACACCCGCAGGCTTCTGGAAAATGTAGTCCAGTACCCAAAAGATCCGAGAGAGCCAGCAACCCAAACCTTCCGAGCCCCTCTCAGAACCATACTCGTCCCAAAAGCACAAGCCGCGAGCGGCGGGTCCTCCGCCGACTCCGCAAATCACTGCGCGCGTCTGCCGTCCCAGCTGTGATGTGGCACCTCCGGTCGCGCTCCGACACCTCCGGTCGCGCTCCGACACCAACGGTCGCGCTCTGACGGGAAGCTTATTTCCGGCCGCGGGGACTTCGGGGACATGTAGTGTGGACTAGGAGTCCCAGAGGGCCAAAAGGGGTCGTCCTGTTGTCTCAGCCTCAGCTTACCACGGGTTGGCGCTGGATACCGCCACAGAGTCTGAAGGCTCTGGCAGGTGGAAGGGAAGATAGAGCGGATTCCGAGGAGGCTAAAGGAGATGAATCTCCAGGCCGTTACTGCAGCCTGGCCTGTGGAGGAGGACGTAAGGAGAGTGACCCTTTACTGCTGGTGAGCGCATTTGCTTCAGTTTGTGACCTTGGGGGTGTGGTTGTGCAGCTGTTCCTGATACAGTTTTTATGATTAAAAATAAATAAATAAAGTGTTTAAAGTCCACTTTCTGAATGTAACATGCCAAAAAGTGCCCAAATCGTTAAAGATGGGTGATTTTTCATAAATTGCTCGAACTTAGAGTAACTGTTACTGAATACAAGTTCGTGTGCCTGAAGCACAGTGAGGCCAAACTGAGGTGTTGGAGTTTGGAGCAGAGAAAGGTTTATTGCAGGTCCAAGTAAGGAGAACAGGTGGCTTGTGCTCAAAAACCCCAAACTCCCTGCTGGTTTTAACAGGCAATATTTGGGGTGAGGGCTTCAGGGTGTGTGACTTTCTTCTGACTGGTGGTGAGGTAATAGGGCAGTGTTCCAGGACTCTTGTGCTCAGCCTGAAGTTACCTTCCTCCACCTAGGTGGGAGCCTTAGTTCCTGCAGAAGAACGCAAAGATATGATTATGTATATCCCTTGAGGAGGAACCAGGATCCTGCTTTAATGGTTACATTACGGTTTCTTTTTTTTTTTTTTTTGGCCATGCCACTCAGCATGTGGGATCTTAGTTCCCGGACCAGGGATTGAACCCATGCCCCCTGCATTGGGAGCATGGAGCCTTAACCACTGGACCACCAGGGAAGTCCCATGCACTATAGTTTCTTGACTGCTCATTCTTGGTTTCTGCATTCCCTTACTTCCTTGATTAGTAACTGTTTGAATCTGCTCTTTGGTATTCAGGAAGGTCTAGGAGGCTGAAGCCTTTATCCTGCAAATAAGAAACTGGGGACACAGAAAGGTTTTTGTGCCCAGGAGGCCCCCACTGGGTTCTGATCAGTTTCATAACTAGCACCCCAGAAGTCCCCTACTGGTCTCCTGTAAAGATATCCATCACATGACTTACAATATTACAGATTAGTTTTGCCTGATTTTGAACTGAACATAAATGCAATCATATTGTATGCACACTTTCTAACCCCTTTGGTCTGACTTCTTTTGCCAAATATTCAGTTTGTGAGATTAATTGATAAAGTTCGCTTACTCTCATTGTTGATGGTATTTGGCTTGTTTTTAGCTTGGGGCTACTAGGAATAGTGCTTTTGAACAGTCTCATTTGTGTATTTTGCTGTGTATATGTGTGCATCTTGGAGGGGAATTGCTGGGTCATAGGTTATGCATATGTTTAACTATAGTAATACATTGCCAAACGGTTTTCCAAAGTGGTTTTCCGATTGCAGCTATGTATTATAGTTCCAGCTGCTCTGTATACCTAACACACACTTTATGTGTTTCCTTTTTAACCTTTCTGGTGGGTGCATGGTGGTTTTCATTTGAATTTACCTGATGTGTCCATTTGTATATCTTCTGTAACAGGGGAAGATACCTGCCAGCTTTAGTATTAATTTGGGCAAACAGGAAGAGGACCAAGAGAATCTGGATCCTCTTGTAGAGTTCTGTACTGTTTAGATTGGTGTTGATCCAGTGCCTTCAATAGTGCCTCTCTTTCCTTACTGCCTTTAAGAACAAATAGGACTGGAGTAAAGGCAAAGGTCCATCCTTCCCTAAGAGGGACCCAAGGCCACCTGCACTGGTCAAGGTATGCTGGGGACTTGACAGTGACCAAGGTTGCCAAACATTTTAAGCCCTTTTGGACATTGGGACATAAGTTACTGCGGTGCTAGAAAGCACCCTTGGGTGTGGTCAAAAAAAATTGCTTGAAGCAGTTAATAATAACTTCCAGAAATAATTTGGAAAGTAATTTCCAGATTGATCAATAGACTGGTATAACTTTACAGGTGGACTCTTTTGGAGCAATACCCATTCAAGTGGTTGTAACTGATACTGCTGAATGTGTTGTGGTAATAGATGTGTTAATTATAGGTAATAATTCTCTTGACCATTAGGGATGTTCCCAATGGGGAAATGCCACAATTAGAACAGTGGTAGTGACGCAAGTACCCAACCTGGGGCCTACTAGACTTCTTCAGTATAGTCATGTAGTTACTGTGAAGTAGTATAGGGTGCTGGGGAAGGAGGACAGAGGGAGTAGAAGACGTCAGAGGTCACTATACTGATCAAGGAGCTAGTGGAGGAAGAGGTGCTTAAAGAAACTATGTCACATAATGGCCCTCAGTGGCCAGTGAAAAATACAATGTTATCTGGCTCTGGACTGTGAACTACCAGAAGCTCAGCGTGGCAGTAGTCTCTCTCACACGTGCAGTTCCAGTATTAGCAATCACAGAGTCTGTAATGCAGACTGAAGGAGTCTGTCTTGCCATGGTTGGTGGACATTGCTAATACCTTCTCAGCATCCTGTTGCATTCTGCAAATCAGTGCCAATTTGCCTTCACAAGTTTCTAATTACCTTTATTTTATCATGTTGCCACAGGCTACCTAAACTCTTCACAATTCATCATTAGTGAATAGGCCAAGATCTAAAAAGGTTGAAATATTACCAGAGATGTCCTGTTACCATTACATTGATGGCATTATTCCGATTGGAAGGGCTAAGCACAGCATATAGACTGCCTTTCATAAGATGAGTCAATTATCTGAACCAGGGCTGGAAGACTAAGATCCCAATAAGATACAGGGGCTAAACACTGAAGGAAGATTCTTGGAAACCAGGTGGGCTGCCCAGAGAAAAAGCCCTGAGCTTTTTAAAGAAAAATTGTTGGCCTTAAAAGCTTCAGCAAACAAAATGAGGCACAACATGTGATAGGCACGTTTGGGTGTTGGAGGCACTTCATACCTCACATGAGGATCCTCCTAACTCACTATATAAGATCACTCAAAAGGGGCACTGTCCAATAACAGGCCTTAGAAACTATCCAACAAGCTGTACAGGCTGCCCTTCCATTCTGGCCAGTCAGCCATAACAAGGCTTTTGAGCTGCAAGTGTCAGCAACTGACATTTATGCAGACTGGAGCCTGTGGCAAAAAGATGTGGTCACTAGGCAATGGCATTCCCTTGGGTTTTGGACATGCACGTGTCTGACACCATCGAGTATTATTAATTTCCTAGGACTGCCACAACAAAGTACCTCAAACTAGCTGGTTTAAAACAACAGAAATTTATTGTCTCACAATTCTGAAGGCCAGAAGTCTGAAATCAAGGTGTTGGCCTCTCTGAAGGCTCTAGGGGAGAATCTTTCCTTGTTTTTTCCTTATTTCTGGTGGTTTCTGGCAATTCTTGGCATTCCTTAGCCTGTAGACATATCACTCCACTCTCTGGCTCTGTTATCACATGGCGTTCTCTTTGTATGGCTGTGTCACTGTGTCCAAATTTGCCTTTTATAAAAATAAGGACACCAGTCATATTGCATTTAGGGCCCACCCTAATCCAGTGTAACCTCATCATAACTTGATTATATCTGCAAAGACTGTATTCCCAAATAAGTAAGTCACATTTATGGGTTCCAGGTAGCCATGAGTTTGGAGGGGACACTATTCAAGCCAGTACAACAAAATACCCCGTTTCGGAGACAATTACTGGCTCATTATTAGTCACTGGATACTGAAGACTAACAAACCAATAACAGGTTGTGTTACACAAACATCCCTATCCTGGGTTAGAAATGTGAATACCAACAAAGTGAATATTGTACAACAGCATTCATTATTAAGTGGAAGTGGAATATCCAGAAAAGAAGCAAACTGGTCATTCATGGCATTTCACATCTACATGAATAAGTGACTAGTCATTCTCCAGATGCAGTTATGTCAGATGCAGTGTCTGTTCCAGCACCTTGAGCTTCTAGGGAGCTTCAATACACTAAGATTCCTGAGTATTCCTGGGCCTGGTTCATGAACATATCAGCTAAGTTAAAAACAGATGGGATGTACTAGACCACTGCTGCTGTGCAGCCTCAAAGAAAAATGCTTAAAGTTGTGCATGGAAAAGAGAACTCTGCTTAATGGGAGGAACTGCAGGTTGTGATGCTTCCCCTGGAAAATACCCCTCAAAATGTACCTTGTTACATTTTCACTGACTCATGGGCAGGAGCCAATGCACTGGCGATGTGGTGTTGTACCTGGCGGTGGGACAATTGGAAAATTAAGTTTCCGCCTCTGTGAGGATGAAGTATTATGGCAAGAGATTGCACAAGACCCACATCCCTTGGTTGTAACCATGTGGATGCCCATTGAAAAGGGTTTTATGAGGACCACGTGTCAGCAACTGACAATACACAGACTGGAGCCTATAGCAAAAAATGTGTCCACTAGGCAATGACATCCCCTTGGGTTTTGGACACAGCACATTTCTGACACTGTCAACCAGTATATTAGTTTCCTAGGGCTACTACAACAAAGTGCCACAAACTAGGTGGATTAAAACAACAGAAATTTATTGGAATGGAATCTATCAGATCATCAGATAAGGACCCAGGTAAGGGCCATGGCCACCTGGATTCACAATCACACGTGTATAGATAATCCATCTATAATTCAGGACTGAGCCCCAAAATGAGATATAGCAATTCCAACATAAGAGGTCAGGAAAGCCCAGCAAACATGCCTAGACTGTCAGCTATGCAGTTGAGTAGCAAAGAGAACTCTTGGACACACAGCCAGGGGTACCAGACCTGCCCAGTCCTGGAAAATAGACCATATAGGCTCTCTCTGTTCCACCCAAAGGTACTGGTGGGAATTGACTGCAATAGACACCCTTTCAGTGTATAGCACTGCCAACCTGTCCACACAGCAGATGGGGGCCATACTTTGCAAGGACTCTTAGATGGAATAGTATGGTCATCTAAGCCATAGATGTGTTACATTGTTATCTACTTGGATTCCCTGAACATATCCAATCAGACAATAGTGCCACCTTATAACCAAAACATATGCTGCAACAGGCAGCTACGTGGGATATTCACTGGACCTTTCATGCCCTGTATCATATGCAGGCAGCAGGTGCCATTGAAAGATGGAAAATGGAAAGATGGAGAAACTGAAAAGATAATTGGACAACTGAGACAGCTCCCAGTGGAGCACATAATTAAGACAGGCAGTTTGGGCACTAAATGTGGCAATTCTCCCAAAATGTTACCTTCCATGTAAATAGAATGTTTAATTATGAGGTTGGAGAGGATGGAAGAGGCCCAGACTGCTGTCAGAAACCCAATCCACATAATTAACTTCTCACTCTACCTTTTTGCCTTCCACACATACCCCTGGAGAAAAGGGGGCTGGGAAACTCTAACCTAGTACTTCTTTTGTCTCCTGGCTGTACTTGCTGAATTTAGTAATTATGGATATTGATGATAATGATCATGAATATGAGGTGATGTTTTAAATTTTTGTTTTATTTTTGAGGGGAAAAATAATGTTTATCACCTTTTATCACCTGTATGCTTGCCCAAATTCTATGTTTTGTAACCCCCCAAAATCCTCAAAGTGGAGGAATTTTAAATTTTATTCATGTTAGCTAAGGCAAGGACTGAGATTCAAAACCAGTTCTCTCTTGAGTTCAGAGCCTGTGCTCTGCCTACATTAATATCTTTAAAAAACAAAAAAACCCACTTTATTGGGACTTCCCTGGTGGTCCAGTGGTTAAGACTCCACACTCCCAATGCAGGGGACCCAGGTGCAATCCCTGGTCAGGGAACTAGATCCTGCACACCGCAACTAAGAGCCTGCATGCTACAACTAAAAGAGCCCGCATGCCGCAATGAAGTTCCTGTGTGCCACAACGAAGATCCTGCATGCCGCAACTAAGACCCAGTGCAGCCAAATAAATATTTAACCCCCCCAAAAAAATCCACTTTATTAAGTATGATTGATATAATACAAAAAAACTGATAATGCATTAATTTGATGAGTTTGGAGATAAGTACATATCATGATCATGATCACCAGAATCAATGCCATAAACATATCCATCACCTCCAAAAGTCTCCTCCCACCCTCTTTATTTATTATTATTTTTTGTGTGATAAGAACACAGACTGTCAGATCTTCCCTCCTGGCAAATGCTCAAGTATACAATACAATATTATTAACTATAGGCCCTAGGCTGTACAGTAAACTCTAGGACTTACTCATCTTGTATATCTGAAACTTGAAGCATTTTACTATTACCTCCCCATTTCTCCCTCCCTAAGTTTTTATTTTTAAATAGACTAATAGCACCTTTCTCTAAGAGTGCTTGTGAGGATAACGTGAAATCTGACATGAAGTAAATGTCCAGCAGTCAGTACTAACTGTCTCCCACAGCTTCTCAGCCCTTCCTGTTTTTTGGACTTGGGCCCTTGGCTGGGGCAAAATTGTGTGCTGAGACCAGTTGTAACTCTGCTCCTCACATCGGGGCAGGGGCAAGCTAGACTCCTTCAGGGTTCCCCTTGTCCCATCCCTTCCCTCATCTAACTTTTCTTTCTTCCAGTTTCATTGAGCTATAATTGACATACAGTACTGTATAAGTTTAAGGTATACAGCATAATATTTGACTTACATACATCATGAAATGATTACCACAATAAGTTCAGTGAACATCCATCATCTCATATAGATACAAAAGAAAAAGAAAAAATTAATTTTTCCTTGTGATGAAAACTCTTAGTATTTATTCCCTTAACAACTTTTGTATGTAACATATAGCAGTATTAATTATATTAATCATGTTGTATATTACATCTCTAGTCCTTATTTATCTTATAACTGGAAGATTGTACCTCTTGACGACCTTCATCCAATTCCCCCTCCTCCTACCCACTGCCTGGGGTGACCACAAATCTGATCTCTTTTTCTATGAGTTTGTTTGTTTGTTTTTTGTTGTCATTGAAGTATAATAGACCTACAACACTATGTTAGTTACTGGTGCACAACATAGTGATTCAATATACTATACATTACAAAATGATCACCACGAGCTGATGACTCTTAAGGTGGTGCTGGCATGGTCCACACAACAGGAGTGGAGGAGGTTCTAGGATAGCACAGGTATAGTAAGAAACTGCTGAGGCATCTAGGGATGAGTTATGCCATATGGTATGAATAAGACATGAGGGATATTGGAAAAAGAATGAAGTGATTGCTGCAGGGACTGGTTGGAGACTGATCATATGGCTGTAGAAGAGGAACAACCCTGATCATTGGGTATAGAACACTTAGACCTTTTGAGGTGAGGGTAGAGGGAGGGACCATTAATCTCTCTCAACTCTTATCCCTGTCCAACACCTGGCCAGTTTATCCCAAACTGTCACCATTACGTCAACATAACTGTTGACCAACAAATAGTCCTAATCAGAAACCTTCCAAGAGCTGCTGACTTCAGAAAGGAACAGCCTCCACTTAAAATATTCTATTTATGTCCCATTTTACTCAGAAAAAGTTCAACCACAATTTACAAGGTCACCATAAACTGACTCTTTCCAACATACACCTCTCTGATCACATCTCATACTCCTTTCCTTGTTTACTCTGTCTTAGACAGATTAGCCCTTGGTGCTTCTCATACACAATGAGCCTGCCTGCCTCAGGACTTTTGTAGTTACTGTGCCCTCTGCCTTAAATCATCCTTCACTCCCACCCTGTTATGTTGATTGCATGCATTAATGCGATTGCTTGATCATCATCCTTTACCTCAGTCTTTTCTCGTCTGCAGTCTTTGCCTTCCCATTACAAGTACATAACCTTTACACCCAAAACTCTCTACCAAGGTGAGTGCAATCACTCCCAAGGCTCCAACTATTATAGCTCTGTGAGGCTTTTCCACATTTCAATCTTAGCCATTTCTTCTGGTTGCAATACGTGAACTCCTCTTACAATTAATTGTACTTTTTGAATGATTTGAAAGGATACTTTCCCAATCCTCAGGCTATACATTTCTTAATAGTTCATATTATTTTATAACCTCTATGTCTCCTAGAAAAATATCCTCCACACATAGAATATAAGGGAGTGTTGGCTGAAAGAATGAATACATAAATAATTAATCCAAAAACTAAATATACTAAATACCAAAACGTTCCAAGGGAGTGACACATATATAACCCAAAAGATAAAAGAGAGTGAACCAATAAGAAGGAATAAGATCCCAAATAAAGGTAGAAGCTTGTCATCAGAATCACCTGCTATGAATAGGAGGGAAAAATGAGAGAAAAGAAGCAGAGATAGGGTTATCTTGGAGGTGGAGGTGTGGTCATATGGAAGCTCATAGCGAGGTTTACTTTTCTATATAGCTGTGGACCTCTGAGGGGATATTTCCCAAAATATCTCAAAGACATGGTCTCCTCATTGAACAACTAAGTTACATCCTGCACTCCTCTCCTCTTGCATGACCATCAGTCGCTTACCTAGATACAGGCCCCTTGTCAGCTCACTGTCAAAAACACCCCAAGGCTCCTTCCCTTGCTCCAATAAAGAGATCACTTCTGGCTTGGGAATGGAAAGTCCTACTCATGAGAGAAGAAAGATTTTTATGTTGTAGATGTTCCAGCACTCAAATCCTGTCCTGTGATCAGCAAATAAAGGAGGATGTCACTATTGCAAGGGCCACAAAAAGCACAGAAGATGGAACTTTGGCCTTAGGCCCAACGATGCTTCCCAGACTCTGCAAAGCTCAAGCCATTTCTTTAGGAATAGGGAGAAGAAATGCATAGGATATATGAAAAGCATTGAAAAATTCTTCTTGGGGGAAGCACATAATCCAGAGGGAAAACTAAGACTTTTTGGAGATAGTTGTGCTTACCGACTGAGACCAGGTTGCTATAATTCTCCAACATTACATATCTGTACAAATTCCTTTGAGTTGAGTCCAGGCATTCTCACTCCTCCTGAGAGAAGTCTATGGACACATCCTTGAATATCACAAATTCCTGAAATGAAAACTTGTATAATGAAAATAAATGATTTCAAGATGGAAGGAAAGACCAAAAAAAGATAAAAGTAGAGGAAGTACAGGAGAATTTTACAGGAAAGAAGAGAAATGGAGAGCAAACAGGTTGGGGTCAATGCCTGTGATGTGAGTGAAGAATAGAGAGTTAGTGTTAATCAGTGAGCAGGTCTCACACAACCCAGTTCTTTCAGACAAAAGCTCCTGTGCACAGTGAGGATTCCGAGATCCTTTCTAATTTAAAAGTATACTAAATTCATTTAAGACAAATATCGCAATTAAAAAGCCAACAGGCATATAGTATATTCTCAATAAAGAGGAGTACCCTCCTGCTTCCTCCTCTCCCCTGAAAACTCAAGTTATAAATAACTGGTAGCCCCTTGGCAGGGTATCAAAGGATAAAATTTTACAATAATAGGAATATAAAGAAGACCGAAACATTTTCAACAATCAGAAAACAGGTCACATGAAGGCATCAGGAAACAGAAACACAATGGCCTGCTCAATAGTACCCTGAAATGAAAAAACAAGCGAACAAAAGAAAATAAACAAAAAAAATGTGATGAATTTTTCAATAATAAGAGAGAAATGAGTTCTTGACTAGAGTTACTTATCCAGCCAAAATTCACACTAATGCGAAGGTTGTATAGGACATTTCTAGATAAGCAATAGCTCAAATATGTATCTCCTATGAACGCTTTTTCTTTCTTTTTCCTCTTTTATTGTTTTTCCTTTTATTTAAAACAGATTTTTCAGCTTTAATGAGATATAATTGACAAATAAATTGTACATATTTAAAATATACAAAGTGATGATTTGACATACGTATACTTTGTGAAATGATTACCACAACAAGGTTATTTAACATATCCATTGCCTCAAATACTTACCTCTCTTTTTTTGGGGGTGGGGGGGTGAGAATACTTAAGGTCTACTCTCTTAGAAAATTTCAAGTACAGTATAGTCACCACAATGTACATTAGATTCCCAGAGCATCTTATAAATGAAGGCTTGTACCCTTTCACCAGCATATCCCTATCTCCTCCACCCTCCAGCCCCTAATAACCACACCATTCTATTCTGCTTCTATGAGTTGGGCCTTTTCTTTTTTTTTTAGATATACACATAAATTAAACCATATAGTATTTGTCTTTGGCCAACTTCACTTGGCATAATGTACTCTAGATACATCCATGTTGTTGCAAATGGCAGAATTTCCTTCCTTCTCATAGCTGAATAATATTCCATTATATGTATGTATATCTAACTATCTATCAATAGAAAAAGAAAAAAAAATCAACACAGCAGAGTGGCAAGAGAATGTCCCAGTGAGTGACGAATATCTCATATCCATTTTATCTGTTCATCCATCAATGTACACTTAGGTTGTTTCCATATCTTACTGTGAATAATGCTGCAATAAAAATGAACATGGGAGTGCAGATAACTTTTCAAGATACTGATTTTGTTTCCTTTGTATATATACCCAGAAATGGGACTGTTGGATTATATAATAGTTCTATTTTTAATTTTTTGAGGAATCTCCATACTGTATTCCATAAAGGCTTTACCAATTTTTTTTTTATAATACAAAGTAAACTGTGATTTTATTGTGAAATTCTCATAGATGGAAAATTAAATTGAATATTTATTCTGTCCATTTCATTTTACAATAATCTTACCACTTATTTTTGTACCGTGTATTTCAATTGCCTGTTTAGTGAAAATAAAGAAACCTATAATTTTTGGCTTGTTTTAGCTTAAATTTTACCATTGAATTAAAGACCCCACCACGAAATGCGTTGCCAACAGCCACATCCCAAGCCCCTAAGTAAAGAATGTTTTGGCTGCTAGTTCAATCCCAAGGAAACAATCTTTGACTTCTGTCACCTTAAAATGCCAGTGTTACTAGCAAAAGATTTTTGTTCCCCACAATAAAAACCAACCCTAGGATCTTTAAGGTCCTGGTTAACAAAATTTTCACGTGTGCAAAATACGACTGAAATAAATATATTTCTCTCATTTATCATTCCCACCCAGCATTCCTGTTCTCAGCTAATTTTAAGGGATATAATTTCTAAAATTAGGGCAAAGAGTAAATTTCCTGCGTTCTACTTCAATGCTTTAACTCTCCTCCAACCTACACAGCTGTGGAGGATAAGAGAGCTGCCATCTGACTCCAAGCATGGAAGAAACAATATTAGCACACGTTAGTCTAATCATCTGCCACTTAGGAAAGGTGTGCTGCTTTCCACCTCTACCACAGAATTAAAATGTTGATCAATGAAGCCATTTCAAATGGTTTTAGAGAAGGATCAGAGATAACAGGCTAGATAGCATACATCTCCCTGAACCACTAAACTTGGTTAAATCCCTATGCAGCACGGAAGCCTCCCTAGGTCATTTATTAGTTATATTATCTGGAAAGCATATTGGATGCTGCTCTAAGATAGGTCTACAATGCCCTGGTTGCACACACAAATGGCTGTTTTGAGTATAATGCAAGGCTCTATTTCCCTTTAGGCTTTACCAATTTTCATTCCAAATAACAGTGTACAACAATTTCCTTTTCTTCACATTCTTACCAACACTTAACTTTTATCTTTTTAAAAAATATTTATTATTTTTTTTAGGCTGCCCTAGGTCGTAGTTGTGGCACATGGGCTTCTTAATTTGTGGCATGTGGACTCTTAGTTGTGATACACATGCGGGATCTAGCTCCCCAACCAAGGATCGAACCCTGGCCCCCTGCATTGGGAGTGTAGAGTCTTACCCACTGGACCACAAGGTAAGTCCCTGTTGCATTTTTTTAAACTAACTTTTATTGGAGTAGAGTTGATTTACAATGTTGTGTTAGTTCTTGCTGTACAGCTACGTGAATCAGTTATACATATATCCACATTTTTTTAGATTCTTTTCCCATATAGGTCATTACAGAGTATTGAGTAGAGTTCCCTGTGCTATGTTGTCTTTTTGATAGAAGCCATCCTAACAGGTATGAGGTGATATCTCAATGTGGTTTTGATTTGCTTTTCCCTAATGATTGGTGATGTTGAGCCCTTTTATGTACCAGATGGCCATTAATATATCTTCTTTGGAAAAATGTCTAATCAGGTCCTTTCCCCATTTTTTAATGAGGTTATTCACTTTTTGTTTGTTTTTGCTATTGAGTTGTATAAATCTTTATATATCATGGATATTAATAGCTTTATCAGACATGTGGTTTGCAAATATCTTCTCTCATTCTGTATGTTGCCTTTTCATTTTGATGACTGTTTCCACTGCTGTGCAAAAGCTTTTTAGTTAAGTGTAGTCCCACTTGTTTATTTTTGTTTTTGTTGTCTGTGCTTTTGGTGTCATATCCAAAAAATCATTGCCCAGACCAGTGTCAAGAAGCTATTCCCTATGATTTTTTTCTAATAGTTTCTTCTAATAGTTTTATGGTTTCAGACCTTATATTTTCTTCACTTTTTTCATTCTTTTTTCTTTGTTCCCCTCTGAGTTATTTCAAATGACCTATCTATGACCTCACAGATTCATTCTTCTGTTGGATTAAGTCTGCTATTGATGCTCCCTATTGCATTTTTCATTTCATTCATTGCTTGCTTCAGCTCGAAAATTTGTTTGGTTCTTTTTTATGATTTCTATCTCTTTGTTAAACTTTTTGTACATTGTTTTTTTATTTCATTGAATTGTGTTTCTGTGTTTTCTTTTTTCTCACCAAACTTCCTAAATATTTTGAATTCTTTATCAGGCAAATTGCAGATCTCCATTTCTTTGGGGATGGTTACTGGAAGATTATTGTATTCCTTTGTTGGTATCATGTTTCCTTGATTTTTTGTGTGTGTTCCTTGAAGTCTTACCTCATGTTCACATCTGAAGGAGTCTCTTCCTCCAGTGTTTACTGAATGGCTTTGGGAGGGAAATACTTTCTTTCAGCCTTTTCTGTGGACTTCTTTTTTCTAAGAGAGTAGTAGAGGTTGTGTTATATTAAGATCAAGTACTAAAAGAGCAAAGAGTTACACAAGGAATCGAGGGGAAAAAAGCAACATGGCAGAGGGGCAAGAGAAGGTCTCAGTGTAAATATAAACCAGGAAAACTAGGACAACAGCTAGGAAACAGAGGTAAAGAAAAATCTGTCCAGATGGAAGCAGTGGGCACATGGAAGACCATGAGAGACTCTCCAGGAAATAATGTTTGACTATGTGAAAATTGCTATTAATATATATTACATATTAATAATATATAACATAGGGACTTCCCCGGTGGTGCAATGGTTAAGAATCTGCCTGCCAATGCAGGGGACACGGGTTCAAGCCCTGGTCCAGGAAGATCTCACATGCTGTGGAGCAACTAAGCCTGTGTGCCACAACTACTGAGCCTGCACTCTAGAGCCTGCAAGCCACAACTACTGACCCGTGTGCCACAACTACTGAAGCCCATGTGCCTAGAGCCCATGCTCTGCAACAAGAGAAGCCACCACAATGAGAAGCCCACACACTGCAACAAAGAGTAGCCCCTGCTCACTGCAACTAGAGAAAGCCCGCGCGCAGCAACAAAGACCCAACGCAACCAAAAAAAGAAAAAGAAACTAACACAACATTGTAAAACAACTATGCTTCAATTAAAAATTTTTAAAAAATAATAATATATAACACATAATATATATTAACATAAATATAAAATGCTATTAATATATTATATATAAATATTAATATTATGTTAGGAACATTGTTACATTTTGAACAATACTTACTAGAAAGCTAGGCAAAAAATAAAAATTAAAAAATACACCCAGAAAATTAACTTCAGATAAAAATGAAAATTTATACAAACATCTCACAAGATGACTATTTAGTAATAACTTTTTGCTTCAAAAGCTTCCAAAAGTTAAAGCACTTTTTCTACAATGATGCTTTTCTTCTTTCAAAATAGTGACTTTTACTCCAAAACACACTAAATAAATACATTATAAGAACTGATATGAGAACATTGTATGGTTTTAGGCAAAGTCAAACATCAATTTATTCTATACAACCATTTTCAGTTAGAGAACATCATATGGAACACATTTACAATGTTGTGACATTTGGATGAACTTCAACTATTCTGTTGCATACTTTGGCAGGTGAGAAGAGTGAAGAGAGAGTGTTGTCCAGCACTCTTTGGAATGTTATGCATATGTACTGTTTCAACACACTGTCATGCTTACCCTGTATTTTGCCTTAAGGCAGTTTGTATGTGTGTTATTTATTTTAAAGCTTATAAGATAACGAGGAACCCCAATAAGGTTGAAAAATTGGTGATGAAAATGGTGCAGAAAGAAATATATTCAAATATATATTCAATTCCTTCATAAGTTACAACGTGAAAATAATTGGAAATATGGGAGCAAATGCCATTAGTTGAGGGTAAGTGCCTTTTGGGAATAGGGCTGAAACTACATGACAATACTTGAAGTTTAAAGTTTGGTGGAGACTTTAGAGTTTTCTACATACCCAAAGTATGTCATCTGCAAATAGTGACAGTTTTACCTCTTTCCTTCCAATGTGAATGCCTTTTATTTCTTTTCCTTGTCTGACTGCTATGACTAGGACATCCAATACTATGTTAAATAGAAGTGATGAGAATATGCATCCTTGTCTTGTTCCTGAATTTAGAGGGAAATCTTCCAGCCTTTCACTGTTGAGTATGATGTTAGCTGTGGGCTTGTGCTAAATGGCCTTTATTGAGATAGGTTCCCTCTATACCAACTTTGATGAGTGTTTTTATCATGAGTGAATGTGAATTTTGTCTAACAGTTTCTCTGCATCTACTGACACAATCCTTTTGTTAATGTGGTGTATCATATTGATTGATTTGTGAATACTGAACCAGCCTTGCATTTCTGGAATAAATCCTACTTGATCATGGTGTTATGATCCTTTTTATATACTGTTGGATTCAGTTTGCTAATATTTTATTGAGGATTTTTGCATCTATATTCATCAAAGATATTGGCCTGTAATTTTCTTTTTCTGTAGTGTCTTTGTTTGATTTCAGTGTCAGGGTAATGATGGCCTCATAGAATGAATTTGAGAGTGTTCCATCCTCTTCAATTTTTTTGAATAGTTTGAGGAGGATAGGTATATTAGCTCTTCTTTACAAGTTTTGTAGATTTCCCCTGTGAAATTGTCTGGTCCTAGACTTCTGTTTACTGGGAGTTTTATTATTACAATTCAATTTCACTACAAGTGATCAATTTGATCAAATTGTCTGTTTCTTCTTGATTCAGCCTTGGCAGGTTTGTGTTTTTAGAAATTTGTTGCTTCTATGTTGTCCAATTTGTTGGCATATAATTCTTTGTAGTATTCTCTTATGATTTTTTGTTTCTTTGTGAGGTATCAGTTGCTATTTTTCCTCTTTCATATCTTATTTATTTAGGTCCTCTCTCTTCTTGGTGAGCCTTACTAAAGGTTTATCAATTTTGTTTAGCTTGTTAAAAAGCCACCTCTTGGTTTCATTGATCTTTTCTATTATTTTGTTGTTGTTGTGTTGTTTCTATTTTATCTATTTCTCCTCTGGTCTTTATTATTTCCTTCTTTCTGCTCACTTTGGGGTTTGTTTGTTCCTTTTCTAATTCCTTTAGATAGTTGGTTAGGTTGATTATTTGAGATTTTTCTTGTTTCTTGAGGAAGACCTGTATCACTATAAACATCCTTCTTAGAACTGCTTTTGCTGCATCCCATAGATTTTGGAGACTTGTGTTTCCATTTTCATTTGTCTTGAGGTATTATCTGATTTCCTCTTTGATTTCTTCATTGATCCATTGGTTTTATGGTAGCATGTTGTTTAGTCTCTACATATTTGTTCTTTTCCCATTTTTCTGTTGATTTCTAGTTTTATACTGTTGTGGTCAGAGAAAATGCTTGATATAATTTCTATCCTCTTAAATTTATTGAGACTTGTTTTGTGGCTCATCATGAGATCTATCTTGGAGAATGTTACATGTGCACTTGAAAAGAATGTGTATTCTATGGATTTTGGATGTAATGTCCTGTAGGTATCTATTAAGTCCAACTGGTCTATTGTGTCATTTAAGACCACTGCTTCCCTATTGATTTTCTGTCTGGATGATCTGCCCATTGATGTAAGTGGGGTGTTAAAGTCTGCTACTATTATTATATTATTACCAGTTTCTCCCTTTCTGTCTGTTCGTGTTCGCTTTATATATTTAGGTGCTCCTGTATTGGGGACATATATGTTAACGAGTGTAATATGCTCTTCTGATTGATCCCTTTATCATTATATAATGCTCTTATTTGTCTTTTGGTATAGACTTTGTTTTAAAGTGTTTTTTGTGTTATGAGAATTGCTGCTCCCACTTTCTTGTCATTTCCGTTTGCATGAAATATCTTTTCCCAACCCCTCACGTTCAGTCTGTGTGTGTGTGTTTAGCTCTGAAATGAGTCTCTTGTAGGCAGCATATAGATGGGTCTTGTTTTTTATCCAATCAGCCACCCTGTCTTTTGATTGGAACATTTAGTTCATTGACATTTAAGGTAATTATTGATAGGTATGTACTTATTGCCATTTTATTACTTGTTTTCTGGTTGTTTTTGTAGTTCTCTGTTCATTTCTTCATTTTGTTTCTTCTCTTGTGATTTGATGATTTTATTTAGTAGTATGCTTGTGTTACTTTCTTTTTAGTTTTTGTGTATCTGTTGTAGGTTTTTGATTTGTGCTTACCATAGGGTTCATATATATTGACCTATAACTATATCTGCTTGTTTTAAACTGAGTCATTTAAATTCAAACACATTCTAAAAGATCTACACTTTTTACTCCCCTACCCACATTTTGTATTTTTTAAAAAAAAAATATATATATATTTATTTATTTGGTTGCATTGGGTCTTAGTTGTGACTTGTGGGTTCCTTAGTTGCGGCTCACCAGCTCCTCAGTTGCAGCAGGTGGGCTCCTTAGTTGTGGCAGGTGGGGGTCCTTACTGGTAGCTTGCCCACTCCTTAGTTGTGGCACACGAGTTCCTTAGTTGTTCCATGCAAGCTCTTAGTTGCAGCATGCATGTGGGACCTTGTTCCCTGACCAGGGATCGAACCTGGACCCCCTGCATTGGGAGTGCAGAGCCTTATCCACTGAGCCACCAGAGAAGTCCCCATTTTGTATTCTTTTTTTTTTTTTTTTTTTGCGATACGTGGACCTCTCACTGCTGTGGCCTCTCCCGTTGCGGAGCGCAGGCTCAGCGGCCATGGCTCACAGGCCCAGCCGCTCCACGGCATGTGGGATCTTCCCGGACCAGGGCACGAACCCATGTACCCTGCATCAGCAGGTGAACTCTCAACCACTGCGCCACCAGGAAAGCACCCCATTTTGTATTTTTAATGTCATATTTAACATCTCCAGGTTTATCTCTTAAGTGTTTATTGTAGTTATATTTGCTTTAACAACTTTTTGTCTTTTAATCTTCATTTTGGCTTAGTTAAGTAGTTGATCCTCAGTCCTTACTATATATTTGCTTTTCCTAGTGGGATTTCCCCTTTCCTATAGATTCTTACTTCTTTTCCACTTAGAGAAGACCTTCTAACATTTCTTTTATGGTAGATTTAGTATTGATGAACTCTTACTTTTTGCTTTTCTGAGAAGTTCTTTATCTCTCCTTCAATTCTAAATGATAATCTTGCTGGGTAGAGTATACTAGGTTGCAGGTTTTTCCCTTTCAGCACTTTGAATATGTTATGCCACTCCCTTTAGATCTGCAAAACTTCTGCAGAAAAATTGGCTGCTAGCCTTATGTGGATTCCCTTATACATGACTCTTGTTTTTCTCTTGCTCCCTTCAGAATCCTGTCTTTAGCCTTTGTTTGTTTGTTTGTTTTTGGCCATGACCCAAGGCATGTGGGATCTTAGTTCCCTGATCAGTGATTGAACCCATGCCCCCTGCAGTGGAAGCACAGGGTCTTAACCACTGTATTGCCAGGGAAGTCCCTCTGTCTTTAACTTTTATTATTTTAATTTTACGCCTTTATGTGGGCCTGTTTGGGTTCATCTTGAGACCCTCTGTGTTTCCTTTACTTGGATATGTTTCTTCAAGTTGGGGAAATTTTCAGCCATAATTTCCTCAAATATATTTTCTTTCTTTTTTAAAATTTTTATTTATTTTTTTAAAAAGTTTATTTATTTTATTTATTTATTTTCAGCTGTGTTGGGTCTTTGTTGCCACATGTGGGCTTTCTCTAGTTGCGGCGAGCAGGGGCTACTCTTCATTGTGGTGCACGGGCTTCTCATTGAGGTGGCTTCTCTTGCTGCAGAGCACAGACTCTAGACATGCGGGCTTCAGTACTTGTGGCACGTGCACTCAGTAGTTGTGGCTTGTGGGCTCTAGAGCGCAGGCTCAGTAGTTGTGACGCATGGGCCTAGCTGCTCCGTGGCATGTGGCATCATCCTGGACAAGGGCTCAAACCCATGTCCCCTGCATTGGCAGGCGGATTCTTAACAACTGCGCGACCAGGGAAGCCCCTCAAATACATGTTCAATCCCCATCTCTCTCCCTTCTTCTGGGACCTGTATAATTCAAATGTTGGTATGCTTAATGTTATCCCAAAAATCACATAAATGGGGACTTCCCTGGTGGCACGGTGGTTAAGAATTCGCCTGCCAATGCAGGGGACACGGGTTCGAGCCCTGGTCCAGGAAGATCCCACATGCCACGGAGCAACTAAGCCCGTGCACCACAACTACTGAGCCTGCACTCTAGAGCCTGCGTGCCACAAGTACTGAGCCCACGTGCCACAACTACTGAAGCCTGCACACCACAACTACTGAAGCCTGCGTGCCTAGAGCCTGTGCTCCACAAGAGAAGCCACTGTGATGAGAAGCCTGCACACCATAGTGAAGAGTAGCCCCCTCTTGCTGCAATTAGAGAAGGCCTGTGCGCAGCAACAAAGACACAGCTCAGCCATAAATAAATAAATAAATAAATAAATAAATTTTTTTTAAAAGATCACATAAAGGTTATCATTTTTTAATTTTTCTTTTTCTTTTGCTGTGTGTGTGTTTTTTTAAGCCTACAGCACCCAGTATTTCCAGGCAGTCTCTCATCCAAGTACTAACCAGGTCTGACCCTGCTTAGCTTCTGAGATCAGGCACATTCAGGGTGGTATGGCTGTAGACACTTTTGCTGTTCCAATTGGGTGATTTTCATTAGTCTATCTTCCAGATCCCTTATGCATTCTTCTTTGTCATTTAGTCGCTATTTCTTCCTTCTAGTGTGTCTATTTCAGCTACTTAATTCTTCAATTCTGTTTTTTTAAAATATTTTCAGTTCCTTGTTAAAATTCTCACTGTGTTCATCTATTCTTTTCCCTAATTCAGTTAACATTCTTATTTCCAGTGCTTTGAATTCTTTATCTGGCTAATTATTTCTGTTTCATTATTTTTTCAGGAGCTTTCTTTTGCTCTTTCAGTTGAGACCAATCCCCCTGACTTTTTCTCTCTCTTTTTTTTTTGGCTGCGCCACATGGCATGTGGGATCTTAGTTCCCTGACCAGGGATCTAACCCATGACCCCTGCAGTGGAAGCATGGAGTCTTAACCACTGGACTGCCAGGGAAGTCCCTCTGACTTTTCATTTTGCTTAACTTTCTCTGCCTCTGTAAACTTAGATGAAAGTTACCTATTGCAGTCCTAAAGGGATGTTCTTATGTGGGAGTGTCCCTATACAGACTGCAGGTGCCCAGTGCCTTTGGTGGGAGAGCTGGATTTGTTGTGGACACAATCACATCTTTCCTCAGTGTGTGCTGGCAGCTATCACTTTGGTGGGAGGTGGGGCTGGAGATGGAGGGGCTAGAGCTGGAGCTAGGAGTGATGTGGGACTTCTCTGCTCAGTAGCTGTCACTGCCCTATTGGGGGCAGGGTCTGATTCCAAGTTGTTGGAGCAGAAGTCCTGAGGGTCAGGCCCAAGCTGGCTCTGTTTTCTTTAGGTGTGTGCTTTCCCCTCTCCCAGCACCAGGCCCCTTGCCCCAGGTTGGGGGCGCTGAAGCAAGGGGGGGGGCCTGCATGGGCGCTCAGCCCATGTCAGCTATAGACAGAGGTCTGAGCTGTCTCCAATGTGCTGCCCAGGCAGACACCAGCAGTTGCTTCCCTTGCTCTGTTCAGATGCAGCCCTGAGTGCTGGCAAAGTTCATCTTACTCTTTCCAATGCATTCAAACTTTCTTTTTACTGCTTCAACAGAGTGCTGGAATCTCTCCTCAGGAAACCTGGACTTCTAAAAGGCTCTCTCATCTGTGGGTGTCTGCTCAAATCAGCAGTCTCCAGGTTTACCTTAATTGCAGCCAAGAGGGACTAGGGCTGGTTCACAGACTCCTGCTTGTTTAACAGCCCATACCAAGGACTGTCCCCTATTACTTGATACACAGGTTGTTGAGACTCCTCCCAGGTCCATTGGTATACAGTGTTGGATCCCACAACACCCACAGAGGCAAGTTGTGGATGTATGCCAAGTTTTAGTTGTTAAAAGGGGATGTGTGTGCAAAATTGATGGGCATCTTATGCCACCATGAGGCTGATGTTATTCTTCAGTGTTCAGATCTTTATGAAGGATCTATTCTATTTTTTAAGTTTTAGAAGCATTAAGTTTCATGAGGTATTTTTCCTTCTTACAGTTTACAGTCTTTATTTTTCTTTAAGATGAATTATTCCTTGTTCAATAAGGAATAAATGTTAAATAACTTTTCCTATATTCACTTACATAGATGTCTTTTTTCCATGATAATGTCTTTGATGTTGAATAAGGTATAGATCACAGTTAAAAGTTTTTCCATAAATAACAAAGACTGAGAAGATAACAATGATGATGGCTAAACTAACCAAGTATTTATTATGTGATGGGCACAACTGTAGAATCCCCATAACCAACCTCTGAAGTACACTAATTAGGCCCACATTACCATAAACACATCATATATGCATACAAAAGGATCTGGAAGAATAAGTAAGTTGGTTATGTTGGGGAAGTAACTAAGGTCGGGATGTTAGTCAAAGGGAAGTAAAATTTTACCTATAATGTATAAATCAGTAAAAGCAGAAGAGAGCCACGTATTATCTCTAAAATGGACAACAAATAAATAAAGCAGACACATTCAAAAGGGGCCAACAAGGTAACTCTTTATAATGGCAAAAATTTCAGTATTTGACAAAATGGGGGTTTGATAAAAACAGGTAAATACTTTTAAGCCAATGGACTAGTAACAATATATTCACAGACAAAGAATATTAAAGGCTGGTTATAGCATAATCACACTTTCTCTCAAAAGCAATGCCAAATGTAATCTTACAGGATTTGCTCCAAAAATTTGACAGTGATTGTCTATGACTGGTAAGATTACAGATAACTGTAGCTATTTTCTTTTTTACTCATATCTACATTTTTATGGAGGAAAATTGTTCTGAAAAAGAATAGTATAAGTTTCTAAAAGGAAAATAAAACCATCTTCCAAAAGGTACATATCCATAAGATACTAAAGGATATGTAAAAGTAACAGTAACTTAACACAAACAGGGTGACACACAGATACATAGACAGATATGCAAATTTTAAAAACAAAGACTGACCTGATATCGAAGCTTTATATGTATAAAAATAAACTTACCATCAAACATGCAATAAAAATATATAAAAATAGATATGGTTATTAAATAAATGGTGTTAGTATGAGAAATGGGGGAGGGGAAAAAGGGTAAATTAGACCCTCAATAATTTAAAATAATTTTAAAATGCATCAGTAATTCTGTATACTTCACAAAAAATTAAGAACATTAAAAAGAAAGTAGCAGGGTTAGCCCCCAAATAAATTTCGATGCTTAAAATAAATGCAATATACAATAAAAAGTTTTTCAACTTATAATATTCACAAGTATGAATTTTCTGAAAGTAATGAATTTAGATAAAAATATTCAAATATTTTATTCAGAGTGTTTATTTTCTGTATGAATTTTCTCAGACTGACTAACTGGTAAAGTATAAGTATATGTATCTTAATTACATTTGCAGGGACTCTCACTAGTATGAATTCTCTTTATTGTATGGTTCCTTAATTATGTAGTTCCAATTTATAGAGTTTCTCATTCACAGAGCTTCTTACCAGCATGACTTTTCTTATGTTGCTGAATTTCTGAACCCCTCTCCAAAGCCTTCCCACAGCCCTTACATTCATAAAGTTTCTCACCAGTCTGTATTCTCTGATGTTGAGTACGGCTCAAGCCAGTACCAAAAGTCTTCCCACATTCCTTACATTCATAGGGTTTCTGACCAGTGTGTATCCTCTGGTGCCTATTAAGGGCTGAACCACTACTAAAGGACTTTCTACATTCTTTACATTCATAGGGTTTTTCACCTGTGTGAATTAGCTGGTGTTGAATAAGTTTTGAGCCACTAGCAAAAGCCTTCCCACATTCCTTACATTCATAGGGTTTCTCACCAGTATGAATTCTCTGATGTTGAGTGAGGTCTGAACGACTACTAAAGGCCTTCCCACATTCCTTACACTCATAGGGTTTCTCACCAGTGTGCATTCTTTGATGTTGAATAAGTTTTGAACCACTTCTAAAGGCTTTCTCACATTCCTTACACTCATAGGGTTTCTCACCAGTGTGAATTCTCTGATGTTGAGTGAGATCCGAGCCACTATTGAAAGCCTTCCCACATTCCTTACACACATAAGGTTTCTCACCGGTATGAATTCTTTGATGTCGAGTAAGGGCTGATCCAAAACTAAAAGCCTTCCCACATTTGTTACATATATATGGTTTCTCACCAGTATGAATTCTTTGATGCCGCGTAAGAGCTGAACCACTACTAAAGGCCATTCCACATGCTTTACATTCATAAGGTTTCTCACCAGTATGAATTCTTCGATGCTGAGTAAGGTTTGAACCACTGCCAAAGGCTTTCCCACAATCCTTACATTCATAAGGTTTCTCACCTGTGTGAATTCTGTGATGCCGAGTAAGGGCTGATTCAAAACTAAAGGACTTCCCACATTCCTTACACTCATAAGGCTTTTCACCACTGTGAATTATCTGATGTCGAATAAGGCCTGATCCAAAACTAAAGGCTTTCCCGCATTCCTTACATTCATATGGTTTCTCACCAGTGTGAATTCGCTGATGGTGAGTAAGGTTTGAGCCACTACCAAAGGCCTTCCCACATTCATTACATTCATAAGGTTTTTCACCCGTATGAATTCTTTGATGGTAAGCAAGGTTTGCACCACTACCAAAGGCCTTGCCACATTCTTTACATTCATAAGGTTTCTCACCAGTATGAATTCGCTGATGTCGAATAAGGACTGATACAAAACTAAAATCCTTCCCACATTCCTTACATTCAAGGAGTTTCTCATCAGTATGAATTCTCTGATGCTGGATATTGAAAGTGGGTATGTCTTCAGGAGTAAATATCATTTGACTGAAATGTCCTTCCTGAGATTCCTGTTTTCTCTCAAACTGGCTTTTACATTCCCAATCACCTCTGAAACTTGAACACTCAATGCTGTTTTTTATAAGTCTTTCCATTATCTCCCATCAGGATGATTCTATTCCATAAATATCCTTTTTCAGAAATAATTCTTGGTCTCAACATTGATTCACAGTCTGAAAGAAAATATAAAAACATTCACTTTTTTTGTGTTCTGGGAGAAATGAAACTTTTATAATAGATAGGAAAAGACTTAACTGAAACTCATTTTCATATAGAGTGGCTTATACAATTCTCATATATGATTGGGCATTTTGACAAACAGATAAGGAAAAAGAATGAGAAGAAACACTAGAAGGTGAAGGAGTTATTTAGGAAAATAGATTAAGTCAATTGTTCCTAAATAGTGATTTAGATTAAAAATACCCTAAAGACATGGGGAGCTCAATAAATATAAAGATGTCCAGGCCCCAACTCAATTTTGTTAACTAGTGTCATATACATTTAAAAATGAGTATAATTATCATTTAACCCATTTCTTAGGGTTGTTTGAAGCTTTAAGTAACTACACCAGGAAGGAAAAAGCTAGGCTAGATGGTCATAAATTACATATAATCTGATGGAGATAGAAGAGAAAGTTACTTCAGATGTAGCAGTATCTTGATGAAAGATTAATGAGGGGCTTCCCTGGTGGCACAGTGGTTGAGAGTCCACCTGCCGATGCAGGGGACACAGGTTCGTGCCCCAGTCTGGGAAGATCCCACATGCCGCAGAGCGGCTAGGCCCATAAGCCATGGCCGCTGAGCCTGCGCGTCCGGAGCCTGTGCTCCACAACGGGAGAGACCACAAGCGTGAGAGGCCCACGTACCACACACACACACACACACACACACACACACACACACACACACAATATATATATAGATATAGATATAGATAGATAGATATCTCTCTATCTATATCTATCTATCTATCTATATATATAAATGAACTGAGTAAGTCTGGAATGAGCAATAGAGTGAAGATTCTGTTGTGGTTAGAATATAGTTTGTTTATGCCATTTGGTAAAATCCAAAGTCTTGAGGCTAACCTTGGGAGAACCTTGGGAGAACAAAAAAGGGGACTTAGCAAAGGCCAAAAGCAGAGTAATTGAGAATGTAGTTTTAAAATCAGAGAAAAGGGACAAGAAGATAGGAGGTGATGTGATATTTCTGGAAAATTACAAGGAGGATGCAGATAGATGAGTACTCTGAACCCCAGCTCTGATGATTATTGAAATAATTCTGAAATCACATTAATGTATTGATATTTACACCGTTGTATAAAGTAACGCCACAGTGTTTGGTAGCTATTATTTTGGAAGACTTATATGCCATAAAAGTGACCAGGAAAATAAAAGGATTCGGAGACATCAATTAAGACCCTGAACAAATAAATAACTCAAGCCACAAAAGGTGAAAACATTTCGGCTCCATTCTCTTCCTACAATACTCAAACAGCAAGCTTGTTTAGGCTCAGCCTAAAAATGTCTTGAAATTGTTCTTTCCATTCCCACTGTCAGTAGGTAATTCTAGTCAAAATTATCTTTTACTTGGATATGAAAGCAGTATTTTATCTAGCTGCTTGCATTTCCAGTTTTGCACCCTTAACAGCCAGAGTGATATTCAGTCTGGCACTGTTCTGCTCAGAATGCTTCAATGGTTTCCCACTGTCCCTCGGATAAGATCCACACTCCTTAACTTGGTCTTTAAAATTCCTCAGAGACGTCCCTACTGCCTGCCTCTTCAAGATGATACCTCTCTCCTATCAGCAATAAGCCATAGTTACACTGGCCTTACTTCGTTCTTCAAATGCACTAAACTGTAACATGCCCCTCCCCCAACAATTTAATCTGCTTGAAATATTCTTCCATACCTCCCTTCCCACTGCCCCCACTCTTCACCTGCAAGTTCCTGGTCATTGTTCAGATCTCTGCTAACTAGCATACCCTAATAAATATCTTTTCTGAATACTCAGTCTTAATTTTGCACATCTCGCCATTATTTCTCAAAGCACTTTTTTAACTTTTCTTTTTTTCTTCCTGTCTTTGTGTTTAGTGTTTGGTAATGAATGATTACACATTTATCCCCTACAATTGAAAATTTCCTATATTTTTTAAAGCCTTTATTGAATTTGTTACAATATTGCTTCTGTTTTAGTTTTGGTTTTTTGTCCCCAAGGCACGTGGGATCTTAACTCCCCGACCAGGGATCAAACCGCAACCCCTGTATGGGAAGGTGAAGTCTTAACCACTGGACCGCCAGGAAGTCCCCAGCAAATTTCATATTTTTTTGAATGTTTGCTTAATGTCTGTCTGCTACCACAGAGCCAAGATTGAGGAAGGCAAGGGTAATGTCTGTTACTTTAGTCAGCTTGAACCCTGGCACACACAAAAAGATCAAAATACATTTACTGAATGGCTAATATAATAAATTAGTCTCAAAATTCATTATTCTTAAAAATAAACTTCTAAAAACAATATTTCTCTAGAAAAGGATATACCTTCTCTCAAACAGTGAAAGTGAATCACATGTGGTTATTCCTGTCCTTTAAAAAAATCTCACTAAAAGGAATGAACTGGTTTTTTAACAAAAGGAACCCACAAAGTCAAAGAAAATTGAAGAGGAAATAGCAACAAAACTTTTGAAGCTGGAAAGCATGAAGAGAAATGACGAACAACTTAACAAAGAAAGATGAAACCTAACCCCAAAGTAAGGAAAACCCAGAAGGGGATGATTTATGCTGCAAACCCCAGAAAGGCTTAAGAAATGGGAGCATTACGTACTTAAGAAGGTCTACTAACTGGCATACAAAAAGTTAAATCAGCTTCTCAGTGTCCACTCTATAATACTGGTACTCTATAATACTGATACAAATATCATCATTTGAGGAAATCCTGTAACATAAAAGAGATTAAACAAAGCCCAAAGGAACTTAGAAGAGAAACCACATAGGAAAACAAAATTCCAGAAGCCACCACTAATATCTTCAGAGGGATATGAGAAGCCATTTCACATGATAGAAGCATAGGATAACATAAAAGGAATAAGAGACAAAAAAGAATACTTAGAAAATGAAAATATAAAGTGGGAATAAAAACATATCATTAGAAGAGTTAAAGGATAAATGAAAAATCTCTTTAAAAAGTACAAAAATATGGAAGTAGAAAATAGGAAATGTATAACACAGGGAACTATATTCCTATATAACCTATAATGGAAAATAATCTGAAATATATACATATGTGTGTATATATATATGTATATATGTGTATATATATATATATAACTGAATCACTTTGCTGTACACCTGAAACTATCACAATATTGTAAATCAACTATACTTCAATTAAAAAAAGAACAGAAAATAGGAAATACATTGGAAAGTCATGCAAGCCAGGTCAACATCTAATGGGAGATCATTCTTGAAAGTGTGCTAAGCATCTGCCAAGTATCAGGCAGGATGTTAGAAGGAATGAAGGAATCTGAAAATTGCCATTTTGAAATCACCAATCTAATAATTGATTCAGTCAAGGATTCTCAATAGATTCTCAAATCAGAAAGTGAATGGTCAAGATAACGGATATTCACTTAGTCTCTTAGCATCAATCCACATATGATTTACTAATTAAAAAGGGAAACATGTACCTTTATACTGGAAAGGTTTGGTACTCAGTACCGTCATTTAACCTTAAATGATGAAACTTGGTATCATCAACAGTGGAACAACCTGACACTCTGCCTTCTGATGTAATGCAATAGAATACACCGTACCACCTTTGTCAAAATAGGTAAGCTGAATCTAAGCCTCCTATTTCCATAAGAAAACCATCAGACAAATGGAGGTTGTGAGACATTCTATAAGGCAACTGTCTTGAATTCAGTGTCATATAAAACAAACAAAAATGAGAGGCTGTTCTAGATTAAAAGAGACCAATGAAGCCCAACAACCAAAATAATACATGAATCCTGATTGGACCTGAGATCAAGCAAACAAACAACCAAGTAAATAAACAAAAACATAACATAAGCTAAAAAAAGACATTTGGGGGAACCACTGGAGAGATTTGAACATGAAATGTTTGAGGTGGTACTAGTGAGTTTATATTAATTTTCAAAGATTTGATATGTCATTGTTATTGTTTAGAAAATGTCCTTATACTTAGGAGATGCACGCTAAAAGTATTAAGGGTAAAATGTCAGGATGTCCCCAACTTATTTTCAAATGATTCAGGGGAAAAAAATGGACACGCATGCACACGCACGCGTGTGTGTGTATTTAGAAAAATAAAGCAAATGTGGTAAGATGTTAACAATTGGTGATTTTAGCTGATGGCTATGTAGGGCAAAGAACTGAATATTATTTCTAATTTTCTGTATGTTGGAAAACTTTCAAAGAAAACAGAAACAGATTGTTTTTAAAAGTAGCATTTAAGAAGATTTTCCAGAACTGAAGGACACAAGTCTCCACATTAAATGGGCTCGCTTGGTACCTAGTATAAAAATTATTCACACTAAGATATAATTTCATTAGGTTCCAGGACAGTAGGAACAAGGAAAATACCCTAAAAGAATCCAAACAGTAAAAACACAGTGCATAAATAAAAGACCAGGAACGAAAATAGCTTTGGAGTTCTCAAAAATATTCTAAGCCAGAAGTCCTAAGTTCAAATTTCTGAGAGAAAATAATAATTAGAATCCCATGCCCTGCCAAAGAACCAATGCACTGGTTGAAACAGCCCTTTCGGATATGCTAGAACTCACAACAAATTTAACACATTTATCTCTTCTTACATGCCATCTACATCGAAAACCCATTTTGATATCTGGAGTTTTCTTGGAGTAAACCAAGAAACAGGAAGGAAATAAATAGGAATTCATAGTCTTGCCATGATTTCCATGTGAAAGGTAGAGACTTGATTGGGAAAGAATGATATCCTTAAATATGGAACTGGGACATCTGGTTGGGACCCAGATGAAACTGACAATCTTGAACCTCCAACTTGCTTTGGGCCTCTCTTACCAGTGGAGGAAGCTTGCAATCCAGTGTCTGGGAGACTAGCTTTCCTCTGACTGAAAACCCTATAATAACATCACCTGGAGCAGTACCTGAAAAGGCATGCTAATTCTCCTCATGACCCACCAGAACCATTCTGTTGCCACTAGACCTGTAACAAGGGTCCAACCTCAGCATGTTCCAGAGGAACAATAGATACTATGAGCCAGGAGGAAATAACTTACTATTAGTTTGCAAGGGCTGCCAAACCAAAATACCACAGACTGGATGATATAAACAACAGAAACTTATTTGCTTACAGTTCTGGAGATTAGAAGTCCAAGATCAAGGTTTCAGCAGGTTTGTTTTCTTTTGAGGCCTCTCTCCTTGGCTTGCAGATGGTTACTTTCTCACTGTGTTCTCACATGGTCTTTCCTCTGTGTGAGCATCCCTGGTGTCTCTTTGTGTGTCTAAATTTCCTCTCATATAAGGATACCAGTCAGATTGGTTTAGGATTCACCCTAACAGCCTCGTTTTAATCATCTCTTTTAAAACCCTGTCTCCAAATATAGTCATATTGTAAAGTACTGGGGGGTTAGAGCTTCAACATATGAATTTGGTGGGGGGACACAATTCAGTGCACAATATTCACTAAAACGAAGGTTATGGGAGCACAGTGACACTAACTGATCTTTTTGTATAGTTTTAATGTTTGGAACCATGTTCATACAATCAAATAAACAAGAATGGATTAATATTAATTAAAAAATCAAACAGAATACAAAGGGAATAAATGAACCTAAAAGTATTTGAAATGAATAACATAACCACAATAAGGAGCAGATTAAAAAAATGAGTCCAAGGGGCTTCCCTGGTGGTGCAGTGGTTAAGAATCCACCTGTCAATGCAGGGGATACGGGTTTGAGCCCTCGTCCGGGAAGATCCCACATGCTGTGGTGCAATTAAGCCCACGTGCCACAACTACTGAGCCTGCAGCAATGAAGACCCAAGGTAGCCAAAAATAAATAAAATTAAATCTTAAAAAAAAAAAAAGACTAAAAAGAGACATGATAACTAAATTCAATGTGTGATCCTAGACTGTATCCTGGATAGCAAGTCAGGGAGAGAGGGTGTGGTGTAAGTAGGATGAATTGCTACAAAGAATATTATTGAGACTAGCAAAAAATTTTGTATATGGACTGTTACATAACAGTATTGCACTGTTATTTAAATTTCTTATTTTAGTGACTGTACTGTGGTTATGTAAGAGAATACTCTTGTTCTTAGGAAATAACACACTGAAGTGTTTAAGGGTAAAGAGGCAAATGTCTGCAACTTATTCTTAAATGGTTCAGATAAAATGTGTGTATTGTGTATGTGTGTGTGTCCTCACATGCATATATAGATACGCAGAACAATTGCAAGTGCACACAGGAATGATAATACAAATGGGGCAAAATGTAAACAATTGGTGAATCTGAGCAAAGAGTACCCAAGAATACTTGGTACTATTCTTGTAACTTTCCTGCAAGTTTGAAACTTAATCAAAATTTAAAAGTTACCCAAAACAAGACATATTCCTAAATAATTCTCATGTTAAATATGAAACTAAATAGAAATATAAAATACCTAGAAATGAAGTGAAAAGGAGATCAATACATGTAAAAAACCTGGACATAGGAAAGAAAATTACCCCCCCAAAAAGAAAATTTAATAACATTAAACTCCTTTTAAAAAATAAAACTGATTTGAATTCAATACTGCAACAAAAGAATCTCAAATAAAAAAGCAGAAAAAAATTAATGAAGATTTAAAATATGTAAGATTCACAAAAGTCAAACCTTGCTTTTGAAAAAAAATGAAGACTGCTGATTAAACATGTATGTATACCATCTCCTTTAGGTTTTATCCCAAAACACCACTAAAATGACCAAACGGTGATATTTTCCTATTGTTAATTGCTGGTAAGGGCACAGGTATGACAGATACTACTGACTGCCCCCCTCAAAATCATCCCTCCTCTACTTCCTTGCTACAAGAATTTTTCTCCATAGCTTTTTTTCATCAGCTCCAGAAAATGAATCATTATTTGCCTAGGCCAGTGGTTCTGAATTGATTGCTATTAGAATCAATTAGGTAGCTTTTTAAAAAATTCTAAAGCTTGAACCCCACTCCAGACCAATTAACTCTTAATGTTTTTCTTGTCATCTTGTATGACTTTAAGTCATTAATTTTCAACTGTGGCAGCACACTAGAATTACCTGGTGATCTTTTAAAAATGATGATGTCCAGGTTATATCCCAGACGAATTAAATCAGAATCGCTGGGAGTGGGACCCAGACATCAGTAACCAAGGTTAAGAATAACCAGCTTAAATTAAATGAAATAATTAACTCTCTGTTCTATTTGTTGCAGTTGTGTTTTTCTGCCTTATGCAGCCAAAAGTAACCTAATTGCAGTGGAAACACAGAGACAGCTGGGTGTACTGGAAGTGTTTACTGAAGTTTAGAATATGTGTACTCTATTATCTCCATGATTTCATATTATAAAATATGGCCTTACATGAAGCAATTAAAATGAGCTCTATACTTAAGTGAACAATTCTCCACACAGAATAAAAAGCACAAACAGTAACAATAACTAACTGACACTAAGTAAATGGGCAGGTCCTCTTTTAAGTGTTTTATGTGAACCAACTCAATCCTTGGATCCACTCTATAATTCATTTACTTTCCACATTTTGCAGGATACACTTATAATCCTTTTTATATAGAAATATTTTTAAGTGACAAAACAGTACCACATACACATTTACATGTGTATGCATGTAAAAGGATATTTTAAAAGGATAAATAATTAACTGATAACAGTGGCTACCTTTGGGTACTTTGAGTAGATACCTTGGATTGGGGATTGTAGTTACATCAGACCTGAACCCCTTCATAACATACAAATTATTTTTATAACAAAATTATGATTATTAACTAAATATAATTTAACTAAAAATAAAATTTAAAAAGGAAAGCACTAGCATTCGGTCTAAGGAGATGCTCATTGTTTATAATGGCAATAATTTGTAAGCAAACCATGTTCAAAAAAGGGGGCTTGGTAAAATGGTAACATGATAAGGCCATCACAACTCATGGTAAAGATAAATGTGTAAAGACATGGACAGTTGTTCACAATGTATTGATATTTTGGCATGATAAAGGCAGGTTACAGGTCAGTAGCCATAGTATGATCACATTTAGAAATGAATTCTCAGTATTGACAGCAGTTGTCTTTAACTGCCAGGATTATAGATAACTTTTGTTACTTATTTGTGCTTCTCTGTATTTTACAAATTTGTTGTAATAAATAATTTTTTTGTAATGAAAGAAATAAAGTATACAGCTATCTTCAGAAAAGTGACATATTTGACCAAGTATTCAAAGATTTTAAAAAAGAAATGATCTAAACATGGCACAGGTACAAGCACAGAGACATAAATTTTAAAAATTCAAATACATAATACAAACTATTCAAATAATATAACAATAGGTAGGCAATGCACAATGGACTACTAGTCAGCCATGAAAAATAATGAAATCTTGCCATTTGCAACCGTGTGGATGGACCATGAGGGTATTATGCTAAGTGAAGTAAGACAGACAAAGAAAAACACCCTATGATCTCACTTATATGTGGAATTTAAACAAATAAGCAAACAAAAACCAAGCTCATAGATACAGAGAACAGATTGTTGGTTGCCAGAGACAGGGGGTGAGGGGGTGGGGTTGGGTGAAATGGGTAAAGGGGGTCAAAAGGTACAAACTTCCGGTTATAAAATAAATAAAGCTTGGGGATATAATGTACAGCATGGTGTAGACTTAATAATACTGTATTGCATTTGAAAGTTATGAAGAGAGTAAATCTTAAAATTCATAAGAAAAAAAATTGTAACTATGTATGGTGATGGATGTTAACTAGACTTACTGTGGTGATCATTTTGCAATACAGTTGACCCTTGAACAACATGGGTTTGAACTGAGTAGTTTTACTTATAAGCAGATTTATTTCAGTAGTAAATACTATAGTACTACAGGATCTGTGGTTGGTTAAATCCGAGAATGCAGATACAGAGGAACTATGGATATGGAGGACCGACTGTAAGTGATATGAAGATTTTTGATTGTGCAGAGTCAGCGCTCCTAACCTCCACATTAACGGTCAACTGTATGTACAAATATTGAATCATTACGTTGTACATCTGAAACAAATATAATGTTATATGTCGATTATACCTCAGCAATTAAAAAAAAAAAAGATCTCTTGGGACCCACCAAAAGACTTTGGGACCCACCAAAAGACTTTTAGGCAACCACTTTATACCATAATTGATTTAGAGGTCCCAAGAATGGGAAATAAAGGAGAGGGGAGCTAACATTTATTGAATTTCTGATGTGTACCAAGTGTTCTACATATCTTATTTCATTCTCAACAACATTGAGAATGAGAACATCTTGTTTACAGGTTAAACAGCTCGTAGGTGGTGTAGCTGAGATCAGATGTCACATTTGATACTAGAATCCCTAATTTTTATACCATGTTACAGAGACTAGTAGTGTAGGTAAAATAACCCGAGGGATGATTTGTTTCTTTTTTTTCTGAGGGAGCCAATATTTAAACTAAAGTGTTAGTGAGAATAGATGGCAAAGAGGCAGAGGCAGACACTGCCTGATGGAGGATAGTGTGGGGGAGGGGGTTGAGGGGGCTGGGGAAGAGAAGTGGAAAGAGTAGTTAAAAAAGAAATATAATATAGGGAGAACAGCAAAAGGTACCACACAAATCTGACTTGATTAGACAAGAATGTTATTAAAATAAAAATATTAGACAATAAATATCTACATCTGTATCTAAGTCTATATCTCATTTTTATATCCCCCGCTTCCAAAAATGTATTTGAGGAGGCTAAGAATAAAGAAAAAATTTTAATCATAAACAAAGGTCATACATCATAGGTATTCAATGTCAAAAACCCAGGATAAGATTATTACTACAATTGATCATTTCTGAAGTGCTCAAATTCCTGGCAGTCAACGCAAAAGGGAAATACTATATACGATGGATTAAATTATTCCTATTTGCCAAGGACTATTTTTTTTTTTCTGGCAGCGCCTTGCGGTATGTGGGATCTTACTTCCCTGACCAGGGATCGAACCTGTGCCCCCTGCATCAGGAGCTCGGAGTCTTAACCACTGGACTGCCAGGAAAGTCCCTGCCAAAGACTATTTACAGGAGATAATCAAGACTTTGATGAGAAACATGCAGAAAATGTAATATCAATTGAGAGATTCATGTTATTAGAAGATTCCCCAAATTTCTACTCACATAATTATAGACACAATGCAATTCGATCAAAATCCCAAAAGATGTTTGAGTGGAACCAAACTATTTCAAAAATGTATATGGAATATGCAAAGAAACACAAACAGCCAAGATATTCTTGAGGAACAAGAAGGTAAGAGGACTTGTTCCAAATATTATAAAGTCACAGTGAATAAGATAGCAGAGTATTGCTGCAAGGGGAGACAAACAGAGCAATGGAACAAAACATAAAGTCCAGAAACAGATGTGGCCATAATGGTCACTTGATTTTTGGCTACAATGGCACTGCAGCTCAGTGTAGAAAAGATGAACTTTTCAATAAATGATACTGGAGCAACTGGATACTCACATGGGGGATAAAATGAAATTGAATCCCTACCCTACACAAATCAATTCCAGGTAGTGTAAAAACATACATGTTAAAGCTAAAAACGAGGAAGCTTTTAGAAGAGAACACAAGAAAATCTTCATTACCTTGAGGTAGCAGAAAATTTCTTAAACAAGCACTATTGAAAAAGATTTCATCACATTGAAATCCAAAACCTCTATTCACCTGAAGACACCAGAGTGAAAAACCAAGTCAGAGTAGAAGATAATATTTGTCACATGTGCAACTGACAGTAAACTAAAATATAGAAGATATATATTATGTATATATATTTTATATATATATTCAACTGCTATAAATCAGTTAGAGAAAAACAACCCAGTTAAAAATTGGCAAAATATTTGAACAAGCATTTCACAAAAGAGGATATCCAGGCGGGCAAGAATTAGTGTTCAATTTCATTGATAATACAGGCATATCAATTAAATGTGATAACACTAGGTATCTACCAAATTGGCAAAAATTTTAAAGTGTGACAATGCCAAGAGCTGGCATGACTGTGAAACAAAAGGAGCCTTTTTAAACTGCTAATTCAAGTAAAAAACTTGCATAGTATGTTTAGAGAACAGTCCGGCACTGTCTAGTAAAATTGAAGATGCGCAAACCCAATCCCTCAACAATTTAATTACAATTTTAGTATATATATTAAAGAAATACAAGCACATGTGTACCAAAATATGTGCACAAAACATTTGTAGTCACATTGCTTATAGCAGCCAAAAACTAGAAGCAAGTCAAATGTCCATGAAGAGTAGAATAGATAAGTAGTAAACTGATACTATTATACAAGATAGTATATAGAGAGCAATGGAAAAAAATGAACTGTAGTTATAGGAAATATGAATGAAGCTCACAAACGTTTTTCATGAAAAAAGACACAAAAGAATGTCTATTCATACAAAGATAGAAAACAGACAAAAACTAAGTCTATGTGGTTTTGGAATTCATATCAAAGCTCTAATGAAAGACAAAGAAATGATCACAGTGGTTATCACCAGAAGAGTATAATTGTTTGTGATTGTGGAGGGGTACATCAGAGGCTGCTTTAGAGATGGCTGTATTCTTTTTCTTGACCTGGGTATTCCTTACATCGGTCTTTATAATTATTTGCACAAATGGGTGTTAAATGCCATTTCTGTATCTAATTTGAAAGAAAAAAAAAGACAGACATTCAAATAAATATGCACCTCTAAAAATGTTTCCAATATTAAATTATGTGGGGAAATACTTAAATATAATTTTATGTGAAAGTGTAGGCTATAAAACAGTAAATGCTGAGTAAAATCAATTTTTAAATATCACACTTTATATATGTACATAAAACATACTGGGAAGAAATTACCAAAAAGTTAGCATTGGTTTTAACTGGGAATTTAAATTTTCTTCATTGGGAATTGTACTTTTGAAATTATTTAAGATAATTTCATTTTATAATAAAAAATAAATATATTTTTTTAAGAGGGCATAAAGAAAAATTAAACCATTTGTCAAATTAGGAAGAGAAAGTCACGTGTGTGGGTTGGGTTTTGGAGCAAATCACATTTCTCAAAGGAAAAATTCCATAGATCAGGTCACCTGACAGGCAAGAATTTTCAAGAGAAGGAAACCAAGTCATATCCTGACATAGAAAAGAGGATTTCAGGAAACAAGGGGAAACGACAAGCTACCTTGCAGGTGCCTTGTGGATGTTCAACAGCCATTCTTTACTCCACTCTGGAAGACTCTGCAAGCAGAGAAGAGTTGGAGAGAGAGAAAGGAGTCAGGAAAAACCAGGCTCTCTGGGAGCCCAAGTCAACCTACCACCCACCACCTACAGATATTAGGTCAGACAAGTCTTGGGCGTCCTGCTCAATACCAGCATTACAGACAAGCACGGTCATTTGCAGTTCTGGGCAGAATGTGTCCCTGAGCTCACAGAGGTCTCCTGGTAAAAGAGCGCTGGAGTCACAAAGGCACAGACAAAGGCGCCCCACACCTACAGTGCTATATGGATACATAATCATAGGAACTCACATCACGGGCACACAGGCACCCCAAACCTCAACAAAATGGGCTGCAGACAGCCACGCAATCATACACACCCCGGGGACAGTCAGTCACAATCGCAGTCATAGGCACCCCCACGTACTCACATTCCCAGTGACATACATCATGGGGACACAATGACAAATTCACACGCACCCTACCACCAACAATATCACACACACACACACATCCCAAGGAGAAACAGACACAAATCTCACAGTTAAGCCATCCCACACCCACGGTTCAGCAAATGATCATAAATACACAGACACACATCCCAAGTGTATACACAGTTTTACAACCGCGGTCAAGGAACCTCACACTCGCAAACAGTGCCACACCCGGTCACACAATTAAACCCCCAACACACCTGCACAATCAAATCCACAATCAAGCCCGTTTCCCGCCCTCACAGTTTGGTACAAGGTCACACAGACACAGAGACACAACCACAATCAGACACACACTCCTCACGATCGCCCCTTCCCAGCTGGCTCCCGTAGAGGCCGGAGGTTCCAGACACTCCCGGCTCCAACCCCGGGCTCCAGGCCATCTCACCTACGACTCCTCCGGTCTGGTCAGCACCGCTCCACTCTACTTGAAACAAGTAGAGTCCAGCACCTCGCACAGCACCCTGAGGCCGTTTGCCCCAACCCGTCAGAAAATCCCGTCCACTCCTCAGGAGAAGGTCTAGTTCTCGCGGGAAGGAGCACTAGGTCTAGAGGCCTCTGGGAGATGTAGTCCAGAAAGCGACAGGCTACCAAAAGGTATCTCCTCTTCATCCTGATTCCCCCTGGCCGCGGAAGCCTGGAGCCGGCAGCGCACCTGAGGCTTCCGCGAGTCTCAGCTGACAAGAACTCCCTCGACCAAACTTTAGTCAAGTCGACCGCACTGACTCCATCACCCTGCCCAGTGGCTATAAATCCCTAGCTACTGTTACATACCCAGTTGAGTTCAATCTCTCTTCCCTACTGCGATAGTCTTTATAATAAGCCTTCCTTATCTGTTTACCTTGTCTGGTGCAACTTCTTTGACACATCCCAGCCTCAAGTTGTGGTTCTTTCAGGTTTTGGCGCTCACCCTGCAACATCCTGGGCCTCACGGCCTGCTGGGAAATGTAGTCCAGGACTTTGCCAGCGGCGGAGTGGACCCGGCCAAGATAGACTGCGTTCCCTAGGCGCTGAGGCGGGACTTGGCCTCAGTTAAATGCCTAGGAGGCTGGTAGGAATTACGCTTTGCCCTGGGAGCGCGCAGATGCCTAGAGGCAAGCTGCTGCGGAAAGTGTCGGGGAGCCAGAAGAGCGAACCCGAATGCAGGACGTGAGTGTCTGGGACCAAAGCTGCCTAGGGAGTTTAAAGGGGAGAAATCCACAAGCCCAGTCACGTATGCGAGAGTGGGTGAAGGAGGGCCCGAGTGTGAGACCGTGATGAGATTGCGTGTGTGACTACATTTAGGGGTTAGTTGAATGGAAGAGAGACTGCATGCAGGTAAAATTGATGAGTGTGAGAGAGAGGTGGGATCAAGATTATAAGTGGCTTTGTGAGGATGGAGGGTCATATTGTGGGCTTGTGTGGTTGGGAGTAATTGTGTGTGTGTGCACGTGGTAGGGCAAGATTGTGTGTGTATGAAAATATGTGTGTCATCACGTGATTGTGGGCCACTGCATGGGTGGCTGAGATAGTGGAGGAATCTGAATCCTCTCAGCCTCATTTCCTCTTCAAACTGAGATAATAGGATACGTCTTCCTGTAGATTCAATTTTAAGGAGAAAAAGCTCCCTGTTGATATAATAAATAACTTATACCATTTTAATATAAACACTTAAGATTCCAAACATTTTGTTCTGAAATAGAATACTGAATCAGTATGGCTTTTTAAACAGGGTGTATTTTATTATGGGGGTGCCTGTTTTGGGTTATGTCCACAAACTTATCCCCAGACGTTTTTCTCTTCTCTGTTCCTTGGGAGACATTGATGAGGTAAATATTCAGAGATGTGATTGTTCAGTTCAACCAGGAGGCTCAGCCACAATTAAAAGATGTTTAGAGGAAGTTGTATAGGTATATGATGCTGGAGAACTAGAGCAACATAGCCACATTATGTATGGATAACTTCTCCGTATAATCCAACTTTTGAAAGTAAAGTGACATCTCTGATGTATTTAGAATCTTTACATGGCATAATGGGTTCAGCTTTGAGATGTAGGCTTCAGATATTCTCAAGCCCTCTGTGACATGATTGTATATGCTCAACCTTTAAGGCAAAATGTTATTTACTTTGTTCCTCTTTATATGGTAATTTCCTTAAAGGCCCAAGGTCAGTCTGAGTTTGGAGATGGTGCTTGAATTCAAGCCTTTTGTGATTTTCCTATATACAGGCTCTCACATCACCAAACTGCATGAAATCTTCAAGTTAGGACAAGAAAATAGGCCATAGGTGGTGAGTAGAAGAAATGAAAAGGAGTGGGAGCCTTTTCTGTACAAGTGAATGAGTGGGAACCAGGCAGATGTGCCTGGGACAAGGGAGAGCACAGATAGATGTTCATTGAGGCAATTTACACCATAAAATGTTTTCCAGGTTTTGCTATATAGACCCTAGTCTTCTTGAGTTTTAGTTGATGTGAATCCTTCACTCATCATTCTTCCTCTATCAGTGCCCTCTTTATTTAAGCAGATCCTAGAGGACCATATTCTCTTCATTTTCATAGCCTACATATGCAGTCAGTCCTTCATACATCTGTAGTCTTTTAAAACTCTTATGTTTCATGCTGCTGTTTCTTCTTATTACATTCCATTTTCTATCTTTCCATTGCTAAAAGCTTCAGGGTTATAGTTTACCATTGTCATTGACTTCCCACAGTCATATTTCAGCAATCTCCTTTACCACGAGAAGCTGCTAGCTTAGAAATCATTGCTACTTTCCTCTTAGCTCCCCTCTCTGCCAAGCTTTTTACTTCATAATTGTTTTTAAAGGAATCATCTCATCGATTTTAAAAATTTAAATAAGGTTATAGTGAAAAAAGAAGTCTCCCTTTCAGTATTTCTCTTCTCCACATGTATCTACAGTGACTAGTTTCTTATGTTAACTACTTTGAGTTATTCTATGATTATACCAACATATCTGTATATATAACATCTTTATTTTTCACAAATGTTAGTATAGTATAAAGCACCTTGTTTTTTACTCACTATTATTTCTTAGAAGACATTCCATATTAATATATATTCCTTTTTCTTATGGTGGTATAATGCTTTATGGTTGGGGAAATGTCATACTTTAACTAATACTATGTTAGTGAATTTTTAGGATGTTTTCAGGTTTATGCAATTTTGGAATGAAATCCTTATATATTCAGCTTTGCACAGATGTGCATGTGCATCTTTCGATTTCTTCTAAGTGCTGGGTCAGAGGTTATGTATAAGTATTTGCAGTCCACAAAAGATGAATCACTTTCCATTTCCACCAAAAAATTTATGAAAGTGCCTATTTCCTGTTGCTGTCAAAATGTATTTCTTCATTCAGCAGATATTTATGGAGCCCTTTATCTGTGCCAGGTGCTGTTCTAAGCCCTAGGAAAGCATCCGTGAACAAAACGGTCCAAATTTCCTGTCCTCAAGGAGTTTACATTCTAGTCTGGGAAAGTGACCAGTGAACGTGTAAATGAAGTATATAGTGTTCCAGATAAAGGTAAGATCTGTAGAGAAAAATGAAGCTTGAAAATAAGATAGTGAGTGACAAGGGAGTTGTGATTTTAAATAGAGTGGTTAGGAAAAGCCTTCCTAAGAAGAAAATATTTGATCAAAAATAAAAGGAAGAAGCAGTGACATTTGAAGATATTTGGATAAAGAGCATTATAAGCAGAGAAAACAGCTAAACACAAATGCCATAAGTTAGATACAACCCTGGTGTATCCAAGGAGCAGTAAGTAGGCCAGCATGACAAAGTAGAGAGTAGTAGATGAGGTGAAAGAGCTAATGAGAGGACAAATTATGTAAGGCCTTGGAGAATATTTTAAGAAGTTTTGTTAGTCTTAGCAAGATGTAAAAGCAATAGTGGGTTTTGAACAGAAGAGTGACATGATCTTATATTTAAAAGACATCATTTGGGGTGCTGAGTAGAGAGTAGGGTGTAGGGGGACAAAAAAGGAAGCAGGGAAACTAGCCAATGGGCTGTTGGAATAATCCAGGTAAGAGATAATGGTGACTCAGTCTAGGGTGATAGCAGTGGTAGTTAGGAGAAATAGTTGGATTCTAGATATATTTTGAAGATAGAGCTAAATGGATCTGGTAATAGATTTGATGTGGGATATGAGAGAAAGAGAGGAACCTAGGCCAACCCAAATATTGCAGCCCAAGAAACTAGAAGACCAGAATTGTCATTTACTAAGATAAAACTATAGAATGAGCAAGTTTTGGTGGGTAGATCAAGAGTTTGGTCTTTGCTCTGCTAAACCACTGAGATCAGTGACATAAGAGGAGAATTCTAAGGAAATCTATTAGGATAAAACTAAATATAGTAACAGGTTGTTTTGGGTTTAATGGTGACACCCCAGAGATATGTCCACATCCTAATCCCCAGGACCTGTGAATGTGACCTTATTTGGAAAAAAGGGTCTTTACAGATGTAATTAAGTTAAGGATCGCTAGCTGAGATTATCCCAATTCTCTGGTTGTGACCTAAATCCACTTACAATAGACAGAAGATAGAAGAAGGCTGTGTGAGGGCAGAGGCAGAGATTGAAGTTATGCAGCAACAAGCTAAGAACACCTGAGTCTAGTTCTGATTGTTGCTTTGTGTTTTGGGAGTGTCTTGATTTTTCTTGCCTTTTCATATGCCTTGACATTTTTTGTTGTTGTTGAAAGCCAGACATTTTGTTTAGGACAGTAGTGTGCAGAAAAGGATTAACGTAGCAGACCTGAGACTTCTTATCCTTAGAAAGGCCTACTTGAAGTTTGGCCCTTGGCTTGCAACTAGAACTTGGATTTTGGGAAGATTCCCATTACCCTCACTGATAAGAATGGCTTACTGTGCCTAATGTGTTTGTGCAAACAATATAATTTATGCTAAATACCTGCTTTCCTTCTGAGAGTCTGAAATTCTGGTATGTGCCAGGCAGAGACTGCCTATGTGACCAGGCTCCAATAAAAACCCTAGGTACTGAATTTCTAATGAGCTTCCCTGGTTGGTACTATTTCACATGTATTAATGGCCTGGGTAACTCTACTGGGAAAGGATCCTTGGAAGCATGTGGCTGGTTTTTCCTGGACTTTGCCCAATGCACCTTTTCTTTTTTGCTGATTTTGCTTTGTATGTTTTGCTGTGAGTTCTCCCAGTGAATCATTGAACCTCGGAGGGAGGGTTGATCTTGGGGTCCTGCAACACCATAGTAACTGAGGAAAATAGTTTTTATCCCTGAATGGGGGCATACATTTACTTCTGCAAAGCCTTTAGTGTAGAGTTTTGAGTTAATCCAGTTAGGAGTTTTAACAACTCAGCAAGGTAAGAGAGTCATACAATTTGATTGCATTTATGTAAATTTCAAAGATAGATAAGTGACAAACAAGATATTATTACATTAACAATCAGGATAGTGGTCAGCTGGGGTCTGAGGGGTCAGAAATGATCATATAGGGTGGGCGTTTCTTCTTGAGGTACCCACAGTTGTCATGGTACGAACGTGGGTTGGAAAAGAATTTCCAGACACAAGGCAGAATGAAAAGAAGATAGAATTTATTAGAGGGAAGGGTCGCTGCCAGAACAGCGGGCCGACTTCCTGATAGCCAGGGAGACCCTGAGCAAGGGTTACTGGTCTGTTTTTATAGCCAGGGAACAAAGGAACCTGCGAGTCATCTGCTGATTGGGCAGGGTATGTATACTTTCAGTGTGCAGAGCGTGAGAAGAACGGGACAAATATCTTTCCTTATATGAGACGGGAAAGGGACAGGGCATGCTGCTTGGGAGGGCTCTGGGACATTGTAATGGTCGCAATGTGACAGAGTGATAAGAGTCCTGTAACTCTTTGTTCCGGTAATGTTGGCCCTTTGAGTTTATATTGTTCTTTGTCCTTGGAGCACCACAACAATGTACTGTTTCTTCACTTGTATGGCGTTACACTGAACTTACACATTCTATGCAGTATTCTTCAGGTGTTTTCTATTTCACAATAAAAAAAATTAAAGAAAAAATATTTAAAGGTTACCTGATGATTTTGAAAATACTGAAAAAATTACTCCTCCATCAGAAAGTTTAGATATACATCTAAATGACAAGCACATAGGAAAGGACGCAAATGAGAAAAGCTGGCAAGTATTAACTTCAGCAAAAAGAATGGCTCAGACATGAATAACATTTACACAATACGAATGTAACCATGAACATTAATTTAAACCACTTTAAGGGTAATTGGAATAAGGTATTTGTCCGCTGACGTGAAGGATATTATACCTGGGTTCAAGGAGGAGCTCCAGTGGCTTCACAGACAGGGGACACCCCTCTCCCTCTCCCAAGGGGTGCCCCATAGATCCTCCCTTTTATCCTACCCTCAAGCCTGGGCTTGTGGGATAAGAGGTTTCCACCCGGCCAGGCCAAGGCGCAAGACCTTTCTGCCACATCATATGTGTCACATGCCCAGGCGGCGAGCTTGCAAAGAAAAGAATTGCACGCTCCTTCCAGAGGTAGTTTCCACGGCTCTGGACTACATTTCCCGGGGGCCATCGCGTTCACGGCTACTTCCCGTCGAAAGACCGAGTTGGCTTATGGTCCAAGTTCTCAGAGAGGGCCATTTGTTTGCGGAGGAAGAGTAGCGTGGACTCAGCAGTTGAGACTTGCGTTCTAAACGCGGCCTGGAATTCGTTGACGCTTGCCAAAGATAGAGAGGTGTGAGGACAATGGTCTTTGCCGCGCGAAGTGATAGGGTCCAAGACCGAGGCCTGTGAATGGAGACCACTAGGCTCCGGGCTCTTAAAGGTTGTCCCGGCTCCAGTCATTTCCCAGTGTCCGCCGTATCCGAGGCAAAGTTCTGTCCGCACACCGGCCCTTTCAGGACCATAGCAGGGGTCGTGCGCGAGTCCCTGAGGAACATCCACAGCTTGAGGGAACCGCAAAGTCGAGTGAGTCTAAGACCCGGAAGCGGAATGACCCCTGAGAGGCCGAGGCCGCCGCTGCGGGGGAGGGCAGTGAGGGGCTAACATTTTCGGAGACTGAGGCTTTACCAGCCATCAGGTGTGAGAAGGAAGACGGTGGGGAGTTGAGTATGTGTGTCCGCGCGCGCTAGCGATCGCGACAGGGAACCTTGGATGCTTGTGTGAAATTGATACAGAAGCAAGGTGTGGGAGTGATCGCACGGGAACCGTAGAGGTGTGTGTGTATGTGTGTGCACGGTGCGCTGGTGACGGGAGCAGTATGTGATTGTAATTTAGGTGTGACTGTGCATGTATATGATTGTGACTGCGTCACCATGTGCGTGACCATGTGTGTAAATATGGTAGCAGCAACTATGGGGCCAGAGACAAAGAATTGAGCGTTGCGTTTAGTAACATTCACAGTCATTCGTGAATGTGTGGAGAGCAGTTTCTGTGGGGCTATTAGTTGGATTGGAGTAGGGTAACGTAGAATGAGGGGAGAGGAATGGGAGACAGTGTAGACCACATACTCGAAGAGTTTTTCTGTAAATATGAAAATGGAACAGCAGCTGGTGTGGGAGAAGTAACCTATCGGTATGCTGGTGGGAATGAGCCATGAGAGAAGGAAAAGAAGTACAGGTAAGTGTGAGTAAGCCAGACTCATCTGTGTGGTGTGTACTGAAATTGCAAGAATAAAAGAAGGGTAGTAGCGTTGCAGCGAGTGAGCCAGGAGCTCAAGTTTTGAAAAAACAAGGGGAAGGAAATATACAGTGTTTGGTAGATGTCAGCAACAGTGAGGTGGTGGTGAGTTATATATGATCTCTTGGCATGAACTTCAAAGGTAGAGCTTTTGTGGAGGACAAAGGGAGAAAGGGTCTGAGAGTAATAAGAGCAAGGAGGACACCTGCCCCACTTCCAGACCCAGTGGCAAGAGGCTGTAGGGAGGAAAAAAAAAACGTAGAGAGGGCTGCGAGAGTCCTCTGGAGAGAGCCAGGTTTCTGTTAGATCCAAAGGTGAAGGGAGTGTTCAGGGAGGTGGTTGAGGATAAAAGAGGGGTTTATGACTGTGAATTCCAGAGGGCATATTGGAAAGTGTCAGGAGTTGACGAGGGGTGAGAAAATGGGACATCCAACTGATGGGGAGTAGAGTGTCTGAAAAGAGAGATGACCAAGGAGCCTAGGGCTTTTTATGATGCACATAAACATGGATGCAGGGGATACTGATGCTTATTCTGGTTGGATTCACGGCAGTGCTGGAGAGGTAGTGTTGGGCTACAAAGGGGGACTTTTTTTTTTTACATCTTTATTGGAGTATAATTGCTTTACAATGGTGTCTTAGTTTCTGCTTTATAACAAAGTGAATCAGTTATACATATGTTCCCATATCGCCTCCCTCTTGCATCTCCCTCCCTGCCACCCTCCCTATCCCACCCATCAAGGTGGTCACAAAGCACCGAGCTGATCTCCCTGTGTTATGCGGCTGCTTCCCACTAGCTAGCTATTTTACGTTTGGTAGTGTATATATGTCCATGCCACTCTCTCGCTCTGTCACAGCTTACCCTTCCCCGTCCGCATATCCTCAAGTCCATTCTCTAGTAGGTCTGTGTCTTTATTCCCATCTTACCCCTAGGTTCTTCATGACATTTTTTTTTCTTAGATTCCATATATACGTGTTAGCATACGGTATTTGTCTTTCTCTTTCTGACTTACTTCACTCTGTATGACAGACTCGTATGTCCATACACCTCACTACAAATAACTCAATTTCATTTCTTTTTATGGCTGAGTAATATTCCATTGTATATATGTGCCACATCTTCTTTATCCATTCATCTGATGATGGACACTTAGGTTGTTTCCATCTCCGGGCTATTGTAAATAGAGCTGCAATGAACATTTTGGTACGACTTTTTTTTAAATAGATCTTTATTGGAGTATAATTGCTTTACAATACTGTGTTGGTTTCTGTTGTACACGAAAGTGAATCAGCCATATGCATACATATGTCCCCATATCCCCTCTCTCTTGAGCCTCCCTCCCATCCTCCCTATCCCACCCCTCTAGATCATCGCAAAACACCGAGCTGATCTCCCTGTGCTATGCGGCTGCTTCCCACTAGCTATTTATTTTACATTTGGTAGTGTATATATGTCCATGCCACTCTCTCACTTCGTCCCAGCTTATCCTTCCCCCACCCCGTGTCCTCAAATCCATTCTCTATGTCTATGTCTTTATTCCTGCCCTGCAACTAGGTTCATCAGTACCATTTTTTTTAGGTTCCATATATATGTGTCAACATACAGTATTCGTTTTCTCTTTCTGACTTACTTTACTCTGTATGACAGACTCTAGGTCCATCCACCTCACTACAAATAACTCAATTTCATTTCTTTTTATGGCTGAGTAATATTGCATTGTATATATGTGCCACATCTTCTTTATCCATCCATCTGTCGATGGACATTTATGTTGGTTCCATGTCCTGGCTATTGTAAATAGTGCTGCAAGGAACATTGTGGTACGTGACTCTTTTTGAATTATGGTTTTCTCAGGGTATATGCCCAGTAGTGAGATTGCTGGGTCGTATGGTAGTTCTATTTTTAGTTTCTTAAGGAACCACCATACTGTTTTCCATAGTTCCTGTATCAGTTTACATTCCCACCAACAGTACAGGAGGGTTTCCTTTTCACCACACCCTTTCCAGCATTTATTGTTTCTAGATTTTTTCATAATGGCCATGCCAACCGGCATGAGGTGATACCTCATTGTAGTTTTGATTTGCATTTCTCTAATAATTAGTGATGTTGGGCATCTTTCATGTGCCTCTTAGTCATCTGTATGTTTTCCTTGGTGAAATGTCTATTTAGGTCTTCCACCCTTTTTTTTTTGCGGTACGCGGGCCTCTCACTGTTGTGGCCTCTCCCGTTGCGGAGCACAGGCTCAGAACGCGCAGGCTCTGGACGCACAGGCTCAGCGGCCATGGCTCACGGTCCTAGCCGCTCCACGGCATGTGGGATCTTCCCAGACCAGGGCACGAACCCGTGTCCCCTGCATCCGCAGGCGGACTCAACCGGTACGCCACCAGGGAAGCCCCCGCCCACTTTTTAATTGGACTGTTTGTCTTTTGATGTTGAGCTCCATGAGCTGTTTGTATATTTTGGAGATTAATCCTTTGTCCTTTGTTTCATTTGCAAATACTTCCTCCCATTCTGAGGGTTGTCTTTCGTCTTGTTTATGGTTTCCTTTGTGGTGCAAAAGCTTTTAAGTTTAATTAACTGCCATTTGTTTATTTTTGTTTTTATTTCCATTACTCTAGGAAGTGGGTTAAAAAAGATCTTGCTGTGATCTATGTCAAAGAGTGTTTTTCCTTTGTTTTCCTCTAAGAGTTTTATAGTGTGTGGTCTTAGCCAGATTCTTAACCACTGTGCCACCAGGGAAGTCCTATGTGATCTTCTTTATCATGCAGTGATAGTGATACCACGTGGTAAAATAAATTAGACTGTAGCAATAATCAATACATTGGCACCTCCTCGGTGGAAAGTACAAATAGAAGGAAATGAAAATTTGCTTAATAATTTACTTGCTTTCAATTTCTATTTTAAATGACTGTCTCCGTATCATTATTCCTAATACCGGGAGCTCTTTCTTTTCTTTCAGCATTGCACCTAATTCCTATTAAAATATGTTTTTCTTTGCCCTTTATGAAGGCAGTTGTTAACAATAAATATTCTATTAGCTATGTGCTGCACATTCTTCTGAGAGTAATTAATCACTTCAATAATCCATGAGGTACAAAGTATTAGTATCCCCATTTATTTTTCAAGAGTTTTGCTTGTTGTATTATTTGTCTTTTTTTTTTTACATCTTTATTGGAGTATAATTGCTTTACAATGGTGTGTTGGTTTCTGCTTTATAACAAAGTGAATCAGTTATACATATACATATGTTCCCATATCTCTTCCCTCTTACGTCTCCCTCCCTCCCACCCTCCCTATCCCACCCCTCCAGGCAGTCACAAAGCACAGAGCTGATCTCCCTGTGCTATGCGGCTGCTTCCCACTAGCTATCTACCTTACCTTTGGTAGTGTATATATGTCCATGCCTCTCTCTCGCTTTGTCACAGCTTACCCTTCCCCCTTCCCATATCCTCAAGTCCATTCTCTAGTAGGTCTGTGTCTTTATTCCTATCTTACCCCAAGGTTCTTCATGACATTTTTTTTTTTTAGATTCCATATATATGTGTTAGCATATGGTATTTGTCTTTCTCTTTCTGACTTACTTCACTCTGTGTGACAGACTCTAGGTCTATCCACCTCATTACAAATAGCTCAATTTTGTTTCTTTTTATGGATGACTAATATTCCATTGTATATATGTGCCACGTCTTCTTTATCCATTCATCCGATGATGGACACTTAGGTTGCATCCATCTCCTGGCTATTGTAAATAGAGCTGCAGTGAACATTTTGGTACATGACTCTTTTTGAATTATAGTTTTCTCAGGGTATATGCCCAGTAGTGGGATTGCTGGGTCATATGGTAGTTCTATTTGTAGTTTTTTAAGGAACCTCCATACTGTTCTCCATAGTGGCTGTACCAATTCACATTCCCACCAGCAGTGCAAGAGTGTTCCCTTTTCTCCACACCCTCTCCAGCATTTATTGTTTCTAGATTTTTTTGATGATGGCCATTCTGACTGGTGTGAGATGATATCTCATTGTAGTTTTGATTTGCATTTCTCTAATTAGTGATGTTGAGCATTCTTTCATGTGTTGGCAGTCTGTATATCTTCTTTGGAGAAATGTCTATTTAGGTCTTCTGCCCATTTTTGGATTGGGTTGTTTGTTTTTTTGTTATTGAGCTGCATGAGCTGCTTGTAAGTTTTAGAGATTAATCCTTTGTCAGTTGCTTCATTTGCAAATACTTTCTCCCATTCTGAGGGTTGTCTTTTGGTCTTGTTTATGGTTTCCTTTGCTGTGCAAAAGCTTTGAAGTTTCATTAGGTCCCATTTGTTTATTTTTGTTTTTATTTCCATTTCTCTAGGAGGTGGGTCAAAAAGGATCTTGCTGTGATTTATGTCATACAGTGTTCTATGTTTTCCTCTAAGAGTTTGACAGTGTCTGGCCTTACATTTAGACCTTTAATCCATTTTGAGCTTATTTTTGTGTATGGTGTTAGGGAGTGTTCTAATCTCATACTTTTACATGTACCTGTCCAGTTTTCCCAGCACCACTTATTGAAGAGGCTGTCCTTTCTCCACTGTACATTCCTGCCTCCTTTATCAAAGATAAGGTGACCATATGTGCATGGGTTTGTCTCTGGGGTTTCTATCCTGTTCCATTGATCTATCTTTCTGTTTTTATGCCAGTACCATACTGTCTTGATTACTGTAGCTTTGTAGTATAGTCTGAAGTCAGGGAGCCTGATTCCTCCAGCTCCATTTTTCATTCTCAAGATTGCTTTGGCTATTTGGGGTCTTTTGTGTTTCCATACAAATTGTGAAATTTTTTGTTCTAGTTCTGTGAAAAATGCCAGCGGTAGTTTGATAGGGATTGCATTGAATCTGTAGATTGCTTTGGGTAGTAGAGTCATTTTCACAATGTTGATTCTTCCAATCCAAGAACATGGTATATATCTCCATCTGTTTGTATCCTCTTTAATTTCTTTCATCAGTGTCTTATAGTTTTCTGCATACAGGTCTTTTGTGTCCTTAGGTAGGTTTATTCCTAGATATTTTATTCTTTTTGTTGCAGTGGTAAATGGGAGTGTTTTCTTGATTTCACTTTCAGATTTTTCATCATTAGTGTATAGGAATGCCAGAGATTTCTGTGCATTAATTTTGTATCCTGCTACTTTACCAAATTCATTGATTAGCTCTAGTAGTTTTCTGGTAGCATCTTTAGGATTCTCTGTGTATAGTATCATGTCATCTGCAAACAGTGAAGCTTTACTTCTTCTTTTCCGATTTGGATTCCTTTTATTTCCTTTTCTTCTCTGATTGCTGTGGCTAAAACTTCCAAAACTATGTTGAATAAGAGTGGTGAGAGTGGGCAACCTTCTCTTGTTCCTGATCTTAGTGGAAATGGTTTCAGTTTTTCACCATTGAGGACGATGTTGGCTGTGGGTTTGTCATATATGGCATTTATTATGTTGAGGAAAGTTCCTTCTATGCCTACTCTCTGCAGGGTTTTTATCATAAATGGGTGTTGATTTTGTTGAAAGCTTTCTCTGCATCTATTGAGATGATCATATGGTTTTTCTCCTTCAATTTGTTAATATGGTTTATCACGTTGATTGATTTGCATATATTGAAGAATCCTTGCATTTCTGGAATAAACCCCACTTAATCATGGTGTATGATCCTTTTAATGTGCTGTTGGATTCTGTTTGCTAGTATTTTGTTGAGGATTTTTGCATCTATGTTCATCAGTGATATTGGCCTGTAGTTTTCTTTCTTTGTGACATCCTTGTCTGGTTTTTGTACCAAGGTGATGGTGGTCTCGTAGAATGAGTTTAGGAGTGTTCCTCCCTCTGCTATATTTTGGAGGAGTGTGAGAAGGATAGGTGTTAGCTCTTCTCTAAATGTTTGATGGAATTCGCCTGTGAAGCCATCTGGTCCTGGGCTTTTGTTTGTTGGAAGATTTTTAATCACAGTTCCAATTTAAGTGCTTGTGATTGGTCTGTTCATATTTTCTATTTCTTCCTGATTCAGTCTTGGCAGGTTTGCATTTCTAAGAATTTGTCCATTTCTTCCAGGTTGTCCATTTTATTGGCATATAGTTGCTTGTAGTAATCTCTCATGATCTTTTGTATTTCTGAAGTGTCAGTTGTTACTTCTCCTTTTTCATTTCGAATTCTATTGATTTGAGTCTTCTCCCTCTTTTTCTTGATGAGTCTGGCTAATGGTTTTTCAATTTTGTTCATCTTCTCAAAGAACCAGCTTTTAGTTTTATTGATCTTTGTTATCGTTCCACTCATTTCTTTTTCATTTATTTCTGATCTGATCTTTATGATTTCTTTCCTTCTTCTAACTTTGGGGGTTTTTTGTTCTTCTCTCTCTAGTTGCTTTAGGTGTAAGGTTAAGTTGTTTATTTGAGATGTTTCTTGTTTCTTGAGGTAGGATTGTATTGCTATAAACTTCCCTCTTAGAACTGCTTTTGCTGCATCCCATAGGTTTTGGGTCATCGTGTTTTCATTGTCATTTGTCTCTAGGTATTTTTTGATTTCCTCTTTGATTTCTTCAGTGGTCACTTCGTTGTTAAGTAGTGTATTGTTTAGCCTCCATTTGTTTGTATTTTTTACAGATCTTCTCCTGTAATTGATATCTAGTCTCATAGCTTGTGGTCGGAAAAGATATTTAATACAATTTCAATTTTCTTAAATTTACCAAGGACTGATTTGTGACCCAAGATATGATCTATCCTGGTGAATGTTCCATGAGCACTTGAGAAAAATGTGTATTCTATTGTTTTTGGATGGAATGTCCTATAAATGTCAATTAAGTCCATCTTGTTTAATGTATCATTTAAAGCTTGTGTTTCCTTATTTATTTTCATTTTGGATGACCTGTCCATTGGTGAAAGTGGGGTGTTAAAGTCCCCTACTATGAATGTGTTACTGTCGATTTCCCCTTTTATGGCTGGTAGTATTTGCCTTATGTATTGAGGTGCTCCTATGTTGGGTGCATAAATATTTACAATCGTTATATCTTCTTCTTGGGTTGATCCCTTGATCATTATGTAGTGTCCTTCTTTGTCTCTTCTAATAGTCTTTATTTTAAAGTCTATTTTGTCTGATATGAGAATTACTACTCCAGCTTTCTTGTGTTTTCCATTTGCATGGAATATCTTTTTCCATCCCCTTACTTTCAGTCTGTATGTGTCTCTAGGTCTCAAGTCGGTCTCTTGTAGACAGCATATATATGTGTCTTGTTTTTGTATCCATTCAACCAATCTGTGTCTTTTGGTGGGAGCATTTAGTCCATTTACATTAAAGGTAATTATCGATATGTATATTTCTATTCCCATTTTCTTAATTGTCTTGGGTTCGTTATTATAGATCTTTTCCTTCTCTTGTGTTTCTTGCCTAGAGAAGTTCCTTTAGCATTTGTTGTAGAGCTGGTTTGGTGGTGCTGAACTCTCTCAGCTTTCGCTTGTCTGTAAAGGTTTTAATTTCTCCATCAAATCTGAATGAGATCCTTGCTGGGTAGAGTAATCTTGGTTGCAGGTTTTTCTCCTTCATCACTTTAAATATGTCCTGCCAGTCCCTTCTGGCTTGCAGAGTTTCTGCTGAAAGATCAGCTGTTAAGCTTATAGGGATTCCCTTGTGTGTTATTTGTTGTTTTTCCCTTGCTGCTTTTAATATGTTTTCTTTGTATTTAATTTTTGACAGTTTGATTAATATGTGTCTTGGCATATTTCTCCTGGGATTTATCCTTTATGGGACTCTCTATGCTTCCTGGACTTGATTAACTATTTCCTTTCCCATATTAGGGAAGTTTTCAACTATAATCTCTTCAAATATTTTCTCAGTCCCTTTCTTTTTCTCTTCTTCTTCTGGATCCCCTATAATTTGAATGTTGGTGCGTTTAATGTCCCAGAGGTCTCTGAGACTGTCCTCAGTTCTTTTAATTCTTTTTTCTTTATTCTGCTCTGCAGTAGTTATTTCCACTATTTTATCTTCCAGGTCACTTATCCGTTCTTCTGCCTCAGTTATTCTGCTACTGATCCCATCTAGAGTATTTTTAATTTCATTTATTGTGTTGTTCATCGTTGGTTGTTTCATCTTTAGTTCTTCTGGGTCCTTGTTAAATGTTTCTTGCATTTTGTCTATTCTATTTCCAAGATTTTGGATCATCTTTACTATCATTATTCTCAATTCTTTTTCAGGTAGACTGCCTATTTCTTCTTCATTTATTAGGTCTGGTGGGTTTTTATCTTGCTCCTTCATCTGCTGTATGTTTTTTTGTCTTCTCATTTTGCTTCTTACTGTGTTTGGGGTCTCCTTTTTGCAGGCTGCAGGTTCGTAGTTCCCATTGTTTTTGGTGTCTGTCCCCAGTGGCTAAAGTTGGTTCAGTGGATTGTGTAGGCTTCCTGGTGGAGGGGACTAGTGCCTGTGTTCTGGTGGGTGAGGCTGGATCTTGTCTTTCTGGTGGGCAGGTCCACGTTTGGTGGTGTGTTTTGGGGTGTCTGTGGACTTATTATGATTTTAGGCAGCTTCTCTGCTAATGGGTGGGGTTGTGTTCCTGTGTTGCTAGTTGTTTGGCATAGGGTGTCCAGCACTGTAGCTTGCTGGTCGTTTAGTGAAGCTGGGTGCTAGTGTTGAGATGGAGATCTCTGGGAGATTTTCACCATTTGATATTACGTGGAGCTAGGAGTTCTCTTGTGGACCAGTGTCCTGAAGTTGGCTCTCCCACCTCAGAGGCACAGAACTGACTCCTGGCTGCAGCACCAAGAGCCTTTCATTCACATGGCTCAGAATAAAAGGGAGAAAAAGTCGAAAGAAAGAAAAATAGAAAGAGGGTAAAATAAAATAAAATAAGATAAAATAAAGTTATTAAAATAAAAAATAATTATTAAGAAAAAAAATTTTTAAGTAAAAAAAAAAAGGACAGATAGAACCTTAGGACAAATGGTGAAAGCAAAGCTATAGAGACAAAATCTCACACAGAAGCATACACATACACACTCACAAAAAGAGGAAAAGTGGAAAAAATCATAAATCTTGCTCTCAAAGTCCACCTCCTCAATTTGGGATGATTCGTTGTCTATTCAGGTATTCCACAGATGCAGGGTACATCAAGTTGATTGTGGAGATTTAATCCGCTGCTTCTGAGGCTGCTGGGAGAGATTTCCCTTTCTCTTCTTTGTTCTCACAGCTCCCGGGGCTCAGCTTTGGACTTGGCCCCTCCTCTGCGTGTAGGTCGCCTGAAGGCGTCTGTTCTTTGCTCAGACAGGACAGTGTTAAAGGAGCCGCTGATTCGGGGGCTCTGGCACACTCAGGCCTGGGGGAGGGAGGGGTACGGATGTGGGGTGAGCCTGTGGCATCAGAGGCTGGCGTTACGTTGCACCAGCCTGAGGCGCGCCGTGCGTTCTCCCGGGGAAGTTGTCCCTGGATCCCGGGACCTGGCAGTGGCGGGCTGCACAGGCTCCCCGGAAGCGGGGTGTGGATAGTGACCTGTGCTCGCACACAGGCTTCTTGGTGGCGGCAGCAGCAGCAGCCTTAGCGTCTTATGCCCGTCTCTGGGGTCCGCGCTTTTCGCTGCGGCTCATGCCCGTCTCTGGAGCTCCTTTAAGCAGCACTCTTAATCCCCTCTCCGCGTGCACCAGGAAACAAAGAGGGAAGAAAAAGTCTCTTGCCTCATCGGCACATCCAGACTTTTCCCCGGACTCCCTCCCAGCTAGCCGTGGTGCACTAACCCCCTGCAGGCTGTGTTCACGCCACCAACCTCAGTCCTCTCCCGGCGCTCCGACTGAAGCCCGAGCCTCAACTCCCAGCCCCGCCCGCCTTGGCAGGTGAGCAGACAAGCCTCTTGGGCTGATGAGTGCTGGTCGGCACCGATCCTCTGTGCGGAAATCTCTCCGCTTTGCCCTCCGCACCCCTGTTGCTGCACTCTCCTCCGCGGCTCTGAAGCTTCCCCCCTCCGCCGCCCGCAGTCTCCGCCCGTGATGGGGCTTCCTAGTGTGTGGAAACCTTTCCTCCTTCACAGCTCCCTCCCACTCGTGCAGGTCCTGTCCCTATTCTTTTGTCTCTGTTTATTCTTTTTTCTTTTGCCCTACCCAGGTACGTGGGGGAGTTTCTTGCCTTTGGGGAGGTCTGAGGTCTTCTGCCAGCGTTCAGTAGGTGTTCTGTAGGAGTTGTTCCACGTGTAGATGTATTTCTGGTGTATATGTGGGGAGGAAGGTGATCTCCGCATCTTACTCTTCCGCCATCTTCCCAAGAGTCTCGAAAGGCGGACTTTTGAGAATTCCCTCCGAAAGAAGGAATCTGAGGATGGAACATTTAAGAGTGGTTGGGGTAGGCAGAATAATGCCCCTGCAAGGATGTCTGGACACCTGTGAATGTGTTACCTTACAAGGCAAAAGGAACTTTGCAAATGGGATTAAGTTAAGGACCTCGAAGTGAGGAGATTATCCTAGATTATCCAGTTGGGCCCAAACTAATCACCTGGGTCCTTAAAGTCAGTAAATCTTTTCCAGCTGAGTTTAGAGTCAGAGAGAGGTGTGATCACAGAACAGTGGTCAGAGAGATGTAAATTTGCTGGTTAGATAAAGGAAGGTAGCCTTGAGCCAAGGAGTGTTGGTGGCCTCTAGGAACTGGATAATGTAAGGAAATTAATTCTCCCCTAGAGCCTGCAGAAAGGAACACAGCCTTGCCGACACCTTGCTCTTAGCCCAGTGAGAACCATGTCAGACTTTTACCTAACAGTAAGATAATAAAGTTGTATTGTTTTAAGCCACTGCATTTATAATTTGTTACTCAGTAGTAGAAAACTAATATAGTGGTATAGTTTTTTAGCCCCAGTTCTGTGGAAGGGTTTTGAACTGTGTGACATGAGGGGTACTCAATCCCTATTGATAAAATTTAGAACTTTAGGTAAAGCTCATAGGCCCCCTCTTGTAATTTACAGTTTTACTGCATTGTGATATTTTTTAACATTGGAAATTAATGAATTTTTCTTCATGATCTAATATATGGTCAGCCTATAGTTATTTGTTTTGCACTTAGTTTATCTTGGATTGAGAGAAATGTGTTAAAATTCTCTATTATTAATGAAATTTTATCTTGTACAACCTGTAACTTCTGCTTCATGAAACTTCCTGCTGTTAGTTGATATATGGATATTCATAATTGTTATATGTTTATTGAGAATGGTAGACTTTAGTATTTTAGCATCCTCAAGATCGTGGCCCTTGCTTATTTGTTTGTTTGCATTTTGTCTTGTATATATTTCTCCATAATTTGTAAAATAAACCTTTTTTGAAGTTTATCATATATACAGACAAGTGTATACATGATGATACAAACAACCAATACAATCAAAATTGTACACCTTGAGTTACCACAAAGGGAACTCCCATGTAATAAGCACCCAGATCAAGAAATAAACCATTGTCTGCATTCCAGAAGTCCCTCTTGTGCTCCTGTTCAGTCAGTAGCTTCCGCAAAGTAACCACCATACATCAGTTTCATCTGTTTTTGAACTTATGTGTAAGTGGAGTCATATAGTATATAACCTTTTGGCTTCTTTTGTGCAACATTATGTTTATGAGATTCATCCATATTGTATGTAAATATAGCTTACTGTTTGCATTGCTAAATGCACTAGTATTCCAGTGCATGAATATACCAACTATATTTGTCCATTCAACAGTTGTCATACAGTTGATAGACATTTAGAACTCTTTATGTCCCTTGTATCTGAAGGACAGCTTGGCTGCATGTCAAATCTTTGACTCTCTCATTTGTTTTTCCACAAGTATATTGTAGGAGCTACCTCACTATTTGGGGCACGAATTTAGCAGTCTAATGACAACTGAATTTCCTTTTTCTTATAGGTGACTTGATATTTTTATCTTGACTCCCCATGGATTTTAGTCTAATAATTTTATTAGGAAATGTTTTGCTACAGACAATTTGAGTCATTTTCTCCAGCAGTATAGTGTGTATTTTCATTATGCATATTCATGCATTATTTCAGAAAATTATTCTTGAATGTTAAAAATGTAGTTTTTAATATTCTCTTCTTGATTTGGATTTCGTCTCTAGAGGCTCTGCTTAGTTGCAAGTTGGATCACTTTTTTTTAAATTAATTTTATTGAAGTATAGTTGATTTACAATGTTGTGTTAATTTCTGCTGTACAGCAAAATGACTCAGTTATAATATATATATACTTTTTCATATTCTTTTCCATTATGGTTTATCACAAGATATTTTTTGACACCTTTATTGGAGTATAATTGCTTTACAATGTTATGTTAGTTTCTGCTGTATAACAAAGTGAATCAGCTGTAAGTATACATATATCCCCATATCCCCTCCTTCTTGCATCTCCCGCCCACCCTCCCTATCCCACCCCTCTAGGTGGTCACAGAGCACTGAGCTGATCTCCCTGTGTGATGCAATTGCTTCCCACTAGCTATCTATTTCACATTTGGTAGTATCATGGGATATTGAATGTAGTTCCCTGTGCGATGCAGTAGGTCCTTGTTTATCCACCTGATATATAGTAGTTTGCATCTGCTAATCTCAAACTCCCAATTCTATCTTCTCTCACCCTCCCATTGGCAACCACAAGTCTGTTCTCTATGTCTGTGAGTCTGTTTCTGTTTTGTAGATATGTTCATTTGTGTTGTATTTTAGATCCCACATATAAGTGATATCATGTGGTATTTGTCTTTCTCTTTCTGACTTACTTCACTTGGTGTGATAATCTCTAGGTCCATCCGTGTTGCTGCAAATGGCATTATTTCATTCTTTTTAATGGCTGAGTAGTATTCCATTGTATATATTTACCACATCTTCTTTATCCATTCATCTGTTGATGGACATCTAGGTTGTTTTCATGTCTTGGCTATTGTAAATAGTGTTGCTGTGAACATAGGGGTGCATGTATCTTTTCAAATTATAGTTTTTGTCTGGGCATATGCCCAGGAGTGGGAGTTGCAGGATCATATGGCAACTCTATTTTTAGTTTTTTGAGGAACCTCCATTCTACTTTCCACAGTGCCTGCACCAAGTTACGTTCCCACCAACAGTGTAAGAGGGTTCCCTTTTCTCCACACCCTCTCCAGCATCTATGATTTGTGGATTTTAATGATGGCCATTCTGACTGGTGTGAGGTGATACCTCACTGTAGTTTTGATTTGCATTTCTATAATAATTAGCGATGATGAGCATCTTTTCATGTGCCTATTAGCCGTCTGTATGTCTTCTCTGGAGAAATGTCTATTTAGGTCTTCTGCCCATTTTTTGATTGGGTTGGTTTGTTGTTATTGAATTGTATGAGCAGTTTGTATATTTTGGAAATTAAGCCCTTGTTGGTTGCATCATTTGCAAATATTTTCTCCCAATCTGTATGTTGTCTTTTCGTTTTGTGTATGGTTTCCTTTGCTGTGCAAAAGCTTATAAGTTTGATTGGGTCCCATTTGTTTATTTTTGCTTTTATTTCTACTGACTTGGGAGACTGACCTAAGAAAACATTGATATGATTTATGTCAGAGAATGTTTTTCCTATGTTCTCTTCTAGGAGTTTTATGGTGTCTTGTTTTATATTTAAGTCTTTAAGCCATTTTGGATTTACTTTTGTGTATGACGTGAAGGTGTGTTCTAACTTTATTGATTTACATGTGGCTGTCCAGCAAGTTGGACCACTTTTGACTTTCATTTTTTTCTTATAATAATTATCATCTCTTTGTTTCATTTTGTTCCATTTGCTAACTTTTTAAAAAATTTTTATTTATTTTATTTATTTTTGGCTGCATTGGGTCTTCGTTGCTGTGCGCAGGCTTTTCCTAGTTGCAGTGAGCCGGGCTACTCTTTGTTGCAGTGCATGGGCTTCTCATTGCGGTGGCTTCTCTTGTTGCAGAGCATGGGCTCTAGAGTGCAGGCTCAGTAATTGTGGCACATGGACTCAGTAGTCGTGGTTTACGGGCTCTAGAGCGCAGGCTCAGTAGTTGTGGCACAGGGGCTTAGTTGCTCCACGGCACGTGGGATCTTCCCGGACCAGGGCTCGAATCCGTGTCCCCTGCATTAGAAGGTGGATTCTTAACCACTGAGCCACCAGGGAAGCCCCATTTTCTAACTTTTATATTTTTTGTTCCATGCTGTACTTTCTGTAATATTTGTCATATGTTGTGCTCTTTGTAATTATTCTTCATTTCTAAAGTGGTTTTGCCTATGAAGTGGTTCTCTTTCATTCTTAAATTGGACTAGCTTTCATATGTGGTCTGCCTATCACTTCCTCCCCTTTCCTGAGATCATTGTATGATTTGTGCATGTAGTCTTGCTTCTGAGCTATGATTGTATCATAACTTTTAAAAATTCATATTGGAATGTTGGGTAATAATTTTAATCTTCTCTGAAATTTTTAGTGAGTTTTCTTTATACATGGGGAATTTGGACACTCTTTCCAAACTTTTATCTAACATTATCTTTGGATAATTGTGTTTCTAATTGTGTTTTTGGAGTGTGATTTTTTTTTTTTTCGGTATACCTGTCACTGGCACTTTCCTATGAAAAGGTGAACAGAGCAAAGGTAGTTTTTTAGGTTCTTATGCTCAAGAATTCCTTCCTCTGTTACTACAATAGAAGACAGTTTCTTTTAAAGATAACCTCTCTGAATATCCAGGCCTTCTTTGTTGTTCAGAACCTAACCTGGTTCAGGAAGACCCCTACTATCAGCTCTGAGAGCCACAGTATCTTCTTTTCTGTAATTAAAGAATACAGTGAAGCTCCCAATTCATTCAATGAGGCTAGTATTACCCTGATACCAAAACCAAACAAAGCTTATCTCATAAAAATATGATACAAAAATCCTCAACAGGGCTTCCCTGATGGCGCAGTGGTTGAGAGTCCGCCTGCCGAGGCAGGGGACACTGGTTCGTGCCCTGGTCCGGGAAGATCCCACATGCCATGGAGCGGCTGGGCCCGTGAGCCATGGCCGCTGAGCCTGCACGTCTGGAGCCTGTGCTCCGCAATGGGAGAGGCCACAACAGTGAGAAGCCCGCGTATCGCAAAAAAAAAAAAATCCTCAACAAAATGCTAACAAACAAAATCCAGCAACATATGAAATGAATTATGCAACATGTCCAAGTGGAATGTGTCCTAGGAATGCAAGGTTATCTGAACGTCCAAAAATCAATTAATGTAATGCATCATATCAATAGAATAAAAAACATAAATTACATGATCATTTTAATAGACACCAAAAAAGCATTTGACAAAAACCAATACCCTTTCATTATAAAAACACTATAAACTAGGAATAAAAGAGAATTTTCTCAATCTCATATAGGTTATCTATAAAAATCCTACAACTATTAATGGTGAATGTCTGAATGCTTTTCCCCTAAGATCAGTAATAAGACAAGAATGTCTGCCTTTGCCACTTTTATTCAATATTGTACTGGAAGTTTTAGCCAGGGCAATTAGACAAGAAAAAGAAAAAGCATCTGGGTTGGAAAACAAGTAAAACCATCTCTATCTGCAGATAACATGCTCTTTTATATAGAAAATCCTAAGGAATACATACCCCAAAACACTGTTAGAACTAATAAATAAGTTTAACAAAGTTTCAGGATACAAGATCAATAAATTAAATCAATTGTATATTATACACTTGGAGTGAACAATCCAAAAATGAAATTAAGAAAGCAGTTCGATTCACAGTAGCACCAAAACAAATAAAATGTTTAATAATAAATTTAATAATAATAAATAATATTTATTTATTTAATAATAATGTTTATTAAACATTATTTAATTATTAACATGTTTTAAAAATGTTAATGTTTATTTAATGTTTTAAAAATGTTAAATGTTTATTTATTAACATGTTTTAAAAATGTTTAATAATAAATTTAACAACTGAAGGTGAAACTCATACTCTGAAAATGACAAAACAGGTATTAAGCAAACACTTGTACATAATCATAGCAGCGTTGTTTATAATAGCCAAAAGGTGGAAACAATCCAAATGTCCATTAACAGATGAATGGGTAAACAAAATGTTGTCTGTCCATACAGTGGAATATTATTCAGCCAGTATTTCAGGAGTGAAATACTGATACATGCTACAATTTGGATGAACCTTGAAAACTTTATACTAAATGTTTTCACAGTTTTGACAACCAGTCACAATAAGTTCACATACTATATTATTCCATTCCTATGAAAATCCAGAACAGGAAATCTGTAGAGACAGAAAGTAGATTAGTGGTTACTTAGGGTTGAGAGAGAGGTGAAGGGAGAGTGTAGGGGGTTGAGGGGACAAGGAGTAATAGCTAAAGGATACAGGATTTCTTTTTGAGGTGATGAAAATATTCTAAAATTAACTTGTGGTGGTTGCACATGTTAATTTGCTTAAAAAAATTGCTCACTTTAAATGCATTAATTGTAGAGTATATGAATTATTTATCAGTAAAGCTGCTTAAAAAATAAAAGAATACAGCCTATGTGTTTTGCCACCTTAAATCTCCCTGACATCTCTATGCCTCCTTTTACCACCTCCACCATCAATCACCTTTTCATAGCATTCCTGCTCACATACACTCATTGAGGGTGTAGTCTACTCCTCATAGGAATGAATGTTTCTTATGTCTTCTTTGGAGAAGTGTCTATTTAGAGCTGCTGCCCATTTTTTGATTGGGTTGTTTGTTCTTTTGATATTGAGCTGTATGAGTTGTTCGTGTATTTTGGGGATTAATCTCTTTTTGGTTGCATTGTTTGCAAATATTTTTCCCATTCTATAGGTTATCTTTTCATTTTGTTTATGGTTGCCCTTAGTTTTGTGGTATGAGTGCTTTAGATAAAAATGAGGCAGTAAGTATTATACACTTTGTGGGACATAGAGGAGATAGATGAAAGGCCACTGTCATACAGGGAAGTACACAGGAGGGCCCTGGGCAAATGCACTGGGCTCCCAGATTGGAGAGTTTCCCTGGGGATGTCTAACTTTGGGTCCTTATTGTTAAAGGGGTTATTCAGAGCAAGTCAGAATGGCCTTATCTCATATCCCGAATATCCTGATCTGTGTCATGATTTAGCATTACTGATTGGACTGAAACTTCATTCTGCTGTATTTGAGTCTCTTGGGTTTTGGATAGGGCCAGAATTTCTGCAGATTCCCTCTGACCTTCCTTCAAGGAATAAAATGGTATTCTTACTCCATTTGAAAGATCTGAGGAAAGCCTGACCTCTCATTATTCCTTCCCTCTAGCTCTGCTTTCTCAAAACTGCTTCACCGGGAGAGGAATCTAGAAGAGTGAGCAACTCTTGGAATTTTAAGTTATGGCCCATGTGAGTTGGAATTTCTTCTCTCCAAAAATATAACCATTTATATCATATCATGTCAATATTTTTATTCCTTATCCTTAAACTGCTTACCCGAGTCACTGTTCAACGTGGTAAGTGATAGTTGTGAAACAGTCCAGTGCTTTCCCTAGATGTCCCTCTTCTCTCCAACATGGCATTCAGTACTTCCTGTGACCTAATACTTTGACAGAGTACTGAAGGAAAAGATATTGTTTAAAGGAAATAGTAGAGACTTTTAAAAATCAAAACTGTGGCTCGACAAGGTGGAATGGTGTGACTAAAAGGGACCCACTACATGAAAGCTTTTATTTACTCTATATAATGGGGTGTTTCAATTAAGAAAGATGGGAGTTGGTGTTAGCTGGTATTCATTTTAGTAGTGGCACTTTGTCATGATTTTAGATAGAGAATATAAGAGGAGGTTGAGTTCAGAGAGATCTGGGATTTTGCCAGGAAATCAATGAGAGAATAATATCATTAACAAGACATGTGCTGATAATCAGCTGACAGCCTAGAGATTTTATACATTCTCCACAGGAAATGGTATTCAGTTAGAGAGTGTATCTCTTAAGAATTCTTTCAACTTCAACTAATAGAAAATTCAAGTAAAAGAAGCTGAAAGAAAAAAAGAAAACTATTCTCACATAGTAAATCTGGAGTTGATTATTCCAGGCTGTTATAGCCTCTTGGTGGTATGAAGAAAGTACTCATATGATATCTGTTTTTCTGGGCTGCCATCCTGTTGTCTTGATGTTTGTTACAGGAAGGCCATAACAATGTTGTGACTGAGCAACAGGAGATTTTTTTTTTTTTTTTGCGTTACGCGGGCCTCTCACTGTTGTGGCCTCTCCCGTTGCGGAGCACAGGCTCTGGACATGCAGGCTCAGCAGCCATGGCTCACGGGCACAGCTGCTCCGCAGCATGTGGGATCTTCCCGGACCAGGGCACGAACCTGTGTCCCCTGCGTCGGCAGGCGGACTCTCAACCACTGCGCCACCAGGGAAGCCCAACAGGAGATTTTAAGAGCATATAGGCACTTGGCTTCAGGGACACTAAATTCCATATCATTTCCCCCCACACTACAGGCAGCCAACTCCAGTTTTTTGCTGAATGTATGGACCTCTTCCTGCAGTTCCCTTTTCCATCTTTTCCCCATCCATCTAAAAGATTTCTTTTAACTTCACTGTTGATGTTTGGGTTTGTCATTTCAGCAGTTGATGATGTTCAGGGATGTAGCTGTAGACTTCTCTCAGGAGGAGTGGGAGTGCCTGGACTTGGAACAGAGAGCTTTGTACAGAGACGTGATGTTGGAGAACTACAGCAACATGGTCTCACTGGGTAAGATTCAGAATTTGACCCCAGAAATTCCTGATTCCTACATTGTGAACTTTTGGGTTGCCTTTCAAGTGTCTAGGGGGATTTCTGACCTATTTCTGGGAAAATGGTTTGTGTTTTATAAATTTGGCAATAGTCATCATCATTGGGAAACTCCATCTTCCCCATCCTTTATGCATTTTTCTTGCCCTTTCTAATAACTAAGGGACTTACGGAACCCTTACCATGTGGTAATTTCCTATTTCTTATTTTCTGATCAGGACTTTGCCTTTATCAGCCAGATGTGTTCTCTTTACTGGAGAAGGGGAAAGAGCCCTGGATGGTTTTGAAGGATGAGACAGGAGGACCTTGCCCAGGTGAGTGAGGGCTGAGCAGGCACAAGGAGGCCATCATTGCAGATAACACCCAGCTGTTTAGTAAGTCAGTAACATCTCTGTAATATTGGTCTAGAATTTCCTCCTCAGAGGCCAAAAGCCTGTGGATAAAGGCCTGAGACCTAGAAATAAAAGTAACGTTTTCAACATGAATTTCCAACTGAACCTTCTCTTCAACTCCAAACACCACTCCATGTCAGTGCTCTCATTTTTCCTTCATGTTACAAAAATGTAAATGCCATTCTTTTTCTCCAGTGGTCAGTTTATCTATGGTTTGGATTAAGTTTCTTCCCATTTCTTTTTTTCCATTTCTATATTTGTAAATTTCATCACTCTAAAAAAACATTTTTGACCCTGTTTTTCATTTTACCTGCTATCTCTTGAATTTTTCTTATTTTGCCTAGTTTCTCCTTGCTTCTGCATTTTCTTCATTAATTAACTCTTTCTTTTAAGGAACATTTATTGATTTTATAATTTCATTTTAGGTTAAGAAGGGTTAACAAAGAGTGTAATCAATTAAGAAACTTGGTATTCTTTCCTATGACTGGAACATTTTCATAAATTTCTGCAGAGTAGGCTTTACATTAAGAGAAGGCCTAATAGGCTGCTTTTTTATGGTTTCTTGCTACAGTGAAGAGGAAATGGCAGGAGAGAGGTTAGGGCTATTGGAAGACAATGAGGAGAGAGTACAGTGTCATAAAAGACAAGTCCTGGCTGTCAAATGGAAGCGAGGGGTATATTTGGCAACTAGATGGTAATTGATGAATTTTCTGTTATGGGCAGGAGTCAGGTTGAAATAACTTACTCTTGGAGCTTCTTTTATATTGGAAATATCAAGGAAAGAAAATAAATTTTATTTCCTTATTGGAATCATGTTTCTAAATTCCAGAACCTATATTGATGTTTTAAAATTGTTCTTTTTCCGAGCTATTGATACATGAAAAAACTTGAATGAATCTCAAGGATGTTATGCTGAATGAAAAATGCCAATCTCAAAAGTGTAATTGACCTATAACATTCACATACTATATGAATTCATTTATACAAAATTCTGGAAATCACAAAGTTAGAGATTGAGAACATGTTAGTGGTTGCCAGGGGTTAGGAATGGGCAGGGAGCAGTGGTGGTGGTGGTTATGACTATAAAGAGATAGCATGAGAGAGAACATCTCAGTGGTGATGGACTATGTCTATATCTTGATTCTTGTGGTGATTACAGGAATCCACATATGTGATGAAATGACATAAAACTGTACACATATATTGTGCCAATGTTTATTTCATGATTTTTATATTGTAGTATAATTATGTAAGATGTATTCATTGGGCAAAACTGGGCAGAGGGTACACAAGACTCTCTGGAGTATCTTTGCAAATTCTTGTGAATCTATAATTATTTCAAAATAAATGCTTTTAAAACTTACTTTGTTCTATAAGGTATATACAGTTTTCTCTTATATTTTTATTCTCTAAACACTACCATGTATGTTTTTAATTTTAGTTTATTTTCACATATTATGATTATACTATTATATATTAAGGTTGTTCCGCATTTCTTGTTACTGAAGTTACCACTCTTGGTACACGTCAGTTATTCCTGGGATTTTTCTGCATTAGATGATACTTATATTTCAGATATGAGATTCCTTAGCCAAAGGGTTCAAAGTTAGAAAATCATGTGCCCAACTAATTTAAGATACTTCATTGAAAAAAGTTATTTTAAATCATACAAAATTAAATGAATACTATAAATAACCTGTGCTATTTATTTATAACCCATAACTATTTCATCCATGTTTCAGTAGAGGGCCATGACATGTTCTCCCTAATTGCAGTTCTGCCTATTCTTTCTTATGTCAACCATTCCAATAATTCATTCTCCTATTTCTTGGTTCTGTTTTGTTAAAAGGGAGTGGGAATTTAGGCAGTTTAACTGTAGATGCTTTATTTTTCCCAACCTTTAAAAAAATTTTTTTATTGAGCTGTAATTGACATACAACTTTATATTGGTTTCAGGTATACAACATAATGATTTGATATTTGTATATGCTGTGAAATGACCACTACAATAAGTCTAGAGATCCTCTATCCCCATACAAAGTTACAAAATATGCCATATAATATTATTGACTATAACCACCATGCTTTGCATTATATCCTCATGACTACTTTATGTTATGACTGCTGGTTTGTACTTCTTGACCCTCTTCACCCATTTCGCCCGACCCCCCCACCCCTTTGGCAACCACCATTCTGTTCTCTATGTCTATGAGGTTTATTTTGCTGGTAGGTTTTTGATTACTGATTCAATTTCCTTACTACTAGTAATCAGTCTATTCTGATTTGTATTTCTTCATGGTTCAGTCTTGGAAGATTGTATGTTTCTAAGAATTTATCCATTTCTTCTAGGTTGTCCAATTTGTTGGTGAATAATTGTTCATAGTAGTCCCTTATGGTCATCTGTATTTCTTTGTCATCAGTTTTAACTTCTCTTTCATTTGATTTATTTGAGCCCTATCTCCTTTTTTCTTAGTGAATCTAGCTAAAGGTTTGTCAATTTTATTTTTTTAAAGAACCAACTCTCAGTTTCATTGATCTTTTCTAGTATCTTTTTTTTTTTTTGGCTGCACTACATGGCTTGCAGGATCTCAGTTCCCCAACCAGGATTTGAACCTGGACCACAGCAGTGAAAGCTCAGAATCCTAACCACTAGGCCACCAAGGAACTCCCTCTAATATCTCTTTAGTCTCTACTAGTGAGTCTAGTCTCACTATTAGTCTCTTAGTCTCTATTAGTAATTAGTCTCTATTAGTCTCTTTAGTGATCTTTTATTTCCTTCCTTCTACTACCTTTGGGCTTAGTTTGTTGTTCTTCTTTTTCTAGTTCCTTTAGGTGTAAGATCAGATCGTTCATTTGAGATATTTTTGTTTCTTGAGGTAGGCCTGTATCACTATGAACTTCCTTCTTAGAACTGCTTTTGCTGCAAGACATCGATTTTGGTATGTTTTCATTTGTCTCAAGGTATCTTTTGTTTTCTTCTTTGATTTCTTCGTTGACCTATTGGTTGCTCAGGAGCATGTTATTTAATCTCCAAATATTTGTGATTTTTCCAGTTTTCTTTTTGGGATTTGTTTCCCATTTTATACTGTTGTGGTCAGAAAAGATGGCTGATATGATTTCAGTCTTCTTAAATTTATTGAGACTTGTGGCATACTATATAATCTATCCTGGAGAATGTTCCATGTGCACTTGAAAAAAATGGATACTCTGCTGCTTTTGGAAGGAATGTTCTATATATATCTATTAAGTTAATATGGTCTAATGTGTTATTTAAGGTGCATGTTTCCATATTGATTTTCTGTCTGGATGATTTATCCATTGATGTAAGTGGGATATTACAGTCCCCTACTATTATTGTATTGCTGTCAATTTCTCCCTTTAGGTCTGATAATATTTGATTTATATATTTTGGTGTTCCAGTGTTGGTTGCATAGATATCTACAAGTGTTATATCTTCTTGTTGTATTGACCTCTTTATCATTATGCAATGCCCATGTTTGTGTTATATTATAGTCTTTGTTTTAATATCTTTTATGTCTGAAATAAGTATAGCTCCCCCAGCTTTTTTTGTTGTTGTTTCCTTTTGCATGAACACTCTTTCCATCCCCTCACTTTTAGTGTGTGTGTATTCTTACACCTGAAGTGAGTCTCTCGTAGGCAGCAGATAGATGGGTCTTCTTTTTTATCCATTCAGCCACTATATGTCTTTTGAATGATGAATTTAATTCATTTACATTTAAAATAATTATAGATAGGATATACTTACTGCCATTTTGTTAATTATTTTCTGGCTGTTTTGTGGTTCCTCTTTTCTTGCTCTCTTCCCTTGTGATTTGATGAATTTCTTTAGTGTTTTTTTTTCCAGATTCCATTCTCATCTTTTCTGTATTATAGAATTTTGCTTTGTAGTTGTCATGAGGCTCACAAATATCAGCATATATATGTGTGCGTGTGTGTGTGTGTGTATGTATATGTACACTCTAAGTTGATAGCAAGTTAACTTGAATGCATTCTAAGACTCTACATTTTTACTCCTCTCCTCCCACATTTTGTTTCTGATTTCATATTTTACATCTTTTCATTTTGTGTATCCCTTTACTAATTATTGTAGTTATAGTTATTTTTATTACTTTTGTCTTTTAACTTTTATGTTAGCTTTATAAGTGATTAGTCCACTACCTTTACTAGATATTACCTTCACCACTGAGGTTTTTTTTCATATGTTATAGTGTCCTAACTAGTGCCCTTTTCCCAGCTTAAAAAAGTCCTTTTAATATTTCTCGTAAGGCTGGTGTAGTTGTAGTGATCTCCTTTAGCCTTTGCTTGTCTGGTAAACTCTTTATCTCTCCTTCAATTCTGAATAATAACATTGCCAGGTAGAGTATTCTTGACTGTAAGTTTTTTGCTTTTAGCACTTTGAATATCTCATGCCACTCCCTTCTGGCCTGCAAAGTTTCTGCTGAAAAATCTGCTCATTGTCTTATGGGGTTCCCTCGTGTGTAACAAGTTGTTTTCTCTTGCTGCTTTTAAAGTTCTCTCGTTATCTTTAATTTTTGACATTTCAATTATATTGCGTCTTGGTGTGGATGTCTTTTGGTTTATCTTGTGTGGAACTCTCTGGGGTTCCTGGATCTAGATGTCTGTTTCCTTCCCCAGGTTATGGAAGTTTTCAACCTTATTTTTCAAAATAAGTTTTCTTTCTCTCTCTCTTCTCCTGGGACTCCTATAATGTGAATGTTGTTCTGCTTGATGTTGTCCCATAGGTCTGTCAAGCTATCTTCAGTTTTAAAAACTTTTTTTTTTTTGCTCTCTGTTTGGATGAGTTTCACTACCCTGTCTTCTAATCACCAGTCCTTTCTTCTGTTTTATCTAGTCTGCTGTTGAACACCTCTAGTGTGTTTTTCAGTTCAGTATTCTTCAACTCTGTTACTTCTGTTCGGTACTTTTTTATATTTCCATCTTCGTTGAAGTTCTCTCAGTGTTCATTCTTCTCCCAAGGTCAGATGCTCCTCAGCATTTTTATGACCATTACTTTGAACTCTTTATCAGATAAATTACTTATCTTTATTTCATTAAGATATTTTTCCTGGGATTTTATTTTGCTGTTTCATTTGGAATATATTTCTTTTTCCCTCATTTTGCTTGACTCTTTATTTCTGCTTCTATGTATTAGGTGAAACAGCTACCTCTCCCAGTCTTGAAGAGTGGTTATAGGAAGACTGGGACTGTGTTTCAGTCTGCTGTCTTTGCAGTACCCTGGGGGTAATAGCCTGTCAAGAACTCTCTGATTTTTTCAGTCCCATGGAACCCAGAAACACAACCCCCCGCGGCCCTCAGAGCCAGGTATTCAAGGGATGTCCCCTTGGATGTGGGCTTGGGTATGTGGACGTCCCCCATGTTGACTCAACTTGTGTTGGGTGGGGCTGCAGAGAGCACCAGGCTGGGGCAAGACTGCCCAATGGGTTGGGTATGGCTGTGCGGACACACAAGGCTGGGGCAATCCCAGTCACCAGCTTGGGTGGGACTGTGGGGAGCACATCCCACTGGTGCTTGCAAAGTAGAGGGAGAGTGTAAAGTGGCACCCGCCAGCACCTCCATCCCTGGAGACAGTTACAGCAGGTCCCAGCAGATAATTTAATATTAGCAAAAGGATCTCCATATATGGTCTAGGCACTTTGCAACTTCTGCTTTTTCCCTGGGTCTTGGGGTGAGTAAATCTGTGCACAAGCCCTTTAAGAGCAGAATCCCCATTTCCTATAACCCTTTGGTTTTCTTGGACATAAGCCCCATTGGTTTCAAAGCCAAGCATTTTGAAGGCTCATCTCTCTAGTGTAGGTCCCAAGGTTTGGGGTGTCTAATGTGGGGCTTTAACCCTTTGCTCCTCCTAGGGAACTCTGTATTTGTGAGATCCCCCCCAACTGTGAGTTGCCACACCAGGGGTGGGGTTTTTGGAAAGACTACTTCTCTACCTCTCCTGCCTGTCTCAGTGTGGCCCTTTGATCTTTTGCTGTGCAAGAGCTTTTCAGTTAAGTGTCAGGTCTTTTTCAGAGGGTATCTGTATTTAACTAGATTTGATGTGTCTGTGGGAGGAAGTGAGTTCAGGATCTTCCCATGTTTTCATTTTGAGCTGCCCTCCTATTTTTTTCCAGTCTTTATGATTGAGTCTCTAAACTACTAACATAAAATTTGTAGCCTTCTTGAATGAGTTTTTGTAGAACATTCAGCTTAGTTTTCATAAAAACAGACAACCTTTCTCTCGTATTTCTTTACATAATGTTATTTAAAATATATAAATAAAATATCAGGAACAGTTGGTATAAACAGGTTTGGAAGCAAACAGCTGATTCATGGTAAGCACATGGGCATCCTAGAGGTAGCTACTACTTGAATGCTTTTGTATATTGTGGACATTAATCCTTGTGTTTTCTTAAGGATTGGAGGGCGTTGGTTCATGTGGAGGTCAGGAACAAAATAAGTTTCAGTGTAGCCTCACTAAAAATGGGTCATTTTTAATTAAAACCTTCTAATAATTTAATAGGATAAAGGCTATTGATTTCTAGTGAGGACAAATATTTCCCCTGAGTTGTTTACCGATTTGCTACTCATATTTATTCAATAACTCTGCTCTGTGCTTGATTTATCTGTATCACTTGTTGGCTTAATACTTTTAATTTTTAGTGTGATTGGGCATTAACATAAAGAAAACACTAATACACTAGTGCCTAGTTAGAGTGACTAAAATTATATTTGTTTTCTTTAGGATTTTAGTTTTCTTTTGGTCCTAAAATTTTTATTTTACAACTTAATCGAAGTATAATTGGAGAATAATAAACTCCACATATTTGAAGTTACAGTTTGATCTGTTTTGACATGTGTGTGTATCCATGAAATTATCACTATAATCAAGACAACAAACACTTCAGTCATTGCCAAATTTCCTTGTGTCCCTTTGTTATCCATCCCTTCTTCCACCTCCATCCCAAAAAAATCACTAACTTGCTCTCTGCAACTCTAGATTAGTTTATATGTTCTAGAATTTTATATAAATTGACTTATACAGTGTATACTTTTTTGGCCTTGTTTCTTTTGCTAGCATAATTTTCAGATTCATCTATGTTGTTGTGTTTATCACTAGTTTATTTTTTATTTCTCTGTAGTATTCCATTCATGGGTATGCTGTAATTTATTTCTTCATACACCTGTTCATGGACATTGTTTTTAAGATTCTCAGCCATTATCTTTTCAAATATTGCTGCTGCTTCCATTCTTCTCTGTGTAAGTTTCCATTTACACTTGTGTTTAATCTCCTAACTGAATCTTCTATGTCATAATTCTTCTCTTATGACTTTTCCAGTCTTTTTCTCATAGAATTTTTCTTTTGACCTATATTTGTTTCTTGTTCTCTGATAAAATTATTAATTTTATGTTTTAGCTACTTGAGCATAGTTATTTTTAAACTCTGTCTCATAACTCCAATATCTAGAATCCTTATAGATGTATTTCTGCTTATCTATTGTTTCTATAGTTTCTATATTCATGTTGTCTGGTTATTTCTTTAATTTTGTGCCAGACACTGTTTGCAAAATGTGAAACTAATCACTAGGATATCTTCCTTTATAGAGAAGTTCTGTTCTCTTTTACCAAGTTCTGAAGCATTTTTGTTGTTATATCAATCCGTTGCCCTCCTTGGTCACTGGGATAAATTGAAACTGAGCTGTAGTTCCTGTGTAGGTCTACCTGTTTTACCCACATTCCTAGGTTATGGTCCTTCAGTTATAACTCAACATGAGAGATGTTTAGGACACACCCTGTAGACAGACCCTAGATACCAATCTCCATTACTTTAGCCTTGAGAACATGTCATATGTTCTGTCAGTCTCTAAGCCAAATGCTAATACCAGTACAAATTCTTTTTTTCTTTTATTGGCATATAATTGCTTTACAATGTTCTGTTTCTGCTGTAGAACAAAGTGAATCAGCTATGTGTATACGTATATCCCCTCTCTCTTGAGCCTCCCTCCCAACCCCCCCAGTACAATTTCAATAGTAGAAATTGGATAAGCCCTTCAGCATATTCAAATAGTAGCAGTTGTAGTATTTTCTTGCTTTGTTCTTCTAAAATATTTTACCAATAAATGTGATATCCCATGGAGATTTGGTAAAGGTCACTTGAGAAACGGCTTGAAAGCATAAAATCGAATGGATGAGCAATACTATAAACTCAAGAAATAAAACAAAAACACCTTGGTTGGGATCATCTGACAAAATATGACTTGACTAATAGGCACAGTGGAGAAAATGAGCAGGGCAAAGTATTTAAATGTGCATAGGCAAACAGAAGAATGAGTAAGTACGTATGATTCCATTTTTCTGAGCTAGCATGGATATGCTTTTGTTTCCTTTTATCTGTACAGAAAGTAATGTAGAATTATGTGTACTCATTTCAGTAGAGATGGAAGGGATTAGACAATGAGGTGTATTACATTGCTATCACATGATGCCAATTGTGCTTCCTGATCCCTGATTTTTTTAATATTATCCTTTACTCCCTCCTATAACTGCCCCCCTTTGCTTTTTTTTTTGACATGTAGTGTATTGTTTTTTTTACAGAATTTTTTTTAATACCTAACGTGTGCTTAGTGTTGATTTACCATACTGGGTAAAACAATCTTAAGTCTTTAAATTGATATCCCATGATTGGGGTAGTACCTGCACTTATTTTTTTGTTGTTGTTGAACTCCTCAGATGAAATTGACCTGAACAAAACTTTATATATATATTTTTTTAATTTATTATTTATTTTTGGCTGTGTTGGGTCTTCGTTGCTGCATGTGGGCTTTCTCTAGTTGTGGCGAGCAGGGGCTACCCTTTGTTGCGGTGCGTGGGCTTCTCATTGCAGTGGTTTCTCTTGTTGTGGAGCACGGGCTCTAGCCTCATGAGCTTCAGTAGTTGTGGCATGTGGGCTTGGTAGTTGTGGCACATGGGCTTAATTGCACCACAGCATGTGGGATCTTCCCGGAACAGGGCTCAAACCCATGTACCCTGCATTGGCAGGTGGATTCTTAACCACTGCACCACCAGGGAAGTCCCTGAGCAAAACTTTATATATTTAATCACCTGCCTCAGCTTTTTTAGTTCATTAAAATTTCTGTTTATTTCTTGCCCTTTTTTCATATTGCCCAGAATTTGTTAAGCCATTCACATTTCATATGCTCTATTTATTTTATTTTATCTTATTTATGTTTTGTGGCTGTGTTGGGGCTTTGTTGCTGCGCATGGGCTTTCTGTAGTTGTGGCAAGCAGGGGCTGCTCTTTGTTGTGGTGCACGGCTTCTTATTGTGGTGGCTTCTCTTGTTGCAGAGCATGGGCTTTAGGCTCATGGGCTTCAGTAGTTGCAGCACTTGGGCTCAGTAGTTGCAGCATGCGGGCCCTAGAGCGCATGGGCTTCAGTAGCTATGGCACGTGGGCTCAGTAGTTTTGGCTTGTGGGCTCTAGAGCACAGGCTGAGTAGTTGTGGTGCATGGGCTTAGTTGCTCCTCGGCATGTGGGATCTTCCCCAACCAGGGATCAAACCCATGTCCCCTGCATTGGCAGGTGGATTCTTAACCACTGTGCCGCCAGGGAAGTCCCTGCTCTATTTATTTTAGGATTTATTTCTTATATCTACCTTGGAAATTTTAGTTCTTTTTGAACAGTAAAACAGTATGGATTTGTTTTCTTATTTTTCAGACATGCAATCCAGGTGTAAGACCAAGACATCACCAAAAAATGGCATTTTTGACAGAGGATTGCCTCAGTGGGAAATAATGGAAATTTGTAAAAAACATAGCCTTGAATGTTTATGTTTTAAAGGTGATTGGGAAAGCAAAGGTCAGTTTGAAACACAACAGGAAAACCAGGAAGAATGTTTTAAGCAGATTATACTCACCTGTGAAAAAATGCCCACATTTAACCAGCACACAACTTTTAATCTACTTCAGAGACTTAATACAGTAAAGAAACTGAATGAATTTAAAGGGTGTAGGAAAGCATTTTGTTCTGACGCAGACTGTATTCAACATCAGTTAATTCACACTGGTGGAAAATTTTGTGATGATAAGGAATGTGAGAAGACCTTTTTTCCTGATTCAGAACTTACTCAATATCAGACAGTTTACACTGCTAAGAAAACATATGAATGTAAAGAATGTGGGAAGGCTTTTAGTTTGCGTTCAAGTCTTACTGGTCATAGGAGAATTCATACTGGTGAAAAACCTTTTAAATGTAAGGAATGTGGGAAGGCCTTTAGATTTCATTCACAACTTAGTGTCCATAAGCGTATTCATACTGGTGAGAAATCTTACGAATGTAAGGAATGTGGCAAGGCCTTTAGTTGTGGCTCAGACCTTACTCGACATCAGAGAATTCATACTGGTGAAAAACCCTATGAATGTAATGACTGTAGGAAGGCCTTTAGTCAGCGATCACATCTTACTAAACATCAGAGAATTCACACTGGTGAAAAACCTTATGAATGTAAGGAGTGTGGGAAAACTTTTACTCGTGGCTCACACCTAACTCAGCATCAGAGAATTCATACTGGTGAGAAATCTCATGAATGTAAAGAATGTGGAAAAGCCTTTATTCGTGGTTCAAATCTTGCTCGACATCAGAACGTTCATGTTGGTAAGAAACCCTATGAATGTGAGAAATGTGGGAAAGCCTATGTCTGGAGTTCACATCTTGCTCGACATCAGCGAATTCATACTGGTAAGAAACCTTTTGAATGTAAGCAATGTGGGAAGACTTTTATATGGGCCTCATACCTTGCTCAACATGAGAAAATTCATAATGAGAGAAAACCGTATGAATGTAAGGAATGTGGAAAGACCTTTATTCATGGTTCAGAGTTTAATCGACATCAGAAAATTCATACTGGTGAGAGAAACTATGAATGTAAGGAATGTGGAAAGACCTTTTTTCGTGGTTCAGAACTTAATCGACATCAGAAAATCCATACTGGAAAGAGATCATATGAATGTGAAGAGTGTGGAAAAGCCTTTCTCTGGGGTTCACAACTTACACGACATCAGAGAATACATACTGGTGAGGAACCTTACGTATGTAAAGAATGTGGGAAATCTTTTATCTGGGGTTCACAACTAACACGACATAGGAAAATTCATACTGATGCAGAACCCTATAAATGTAAGGAAAGTGGCCAGATCTTTAGTCACCATTCTTATTTCGCTGAACAGAAAATTCACAGTGGTGAGAATCTTTATCAATGGAAATATTATGGGAACACCATTAGTCATGACTCATACTTTGCTCAACACCAGAATATTTACACTTTTGAGAAATCCTATGAACATAAAGATTTTGAGAGGGCATTTTCTCCAGGCTCTCACTTTATTTCACTCTTGTGAAATCTTGTGATATAAAAATGTAGGAAAAGTCTTTATTCATGACTTGTTAATTGATCTCAGTTAATTCCTTCTTTTGAGAAAGCCCGTAGTGTAAATAATATTGGAAGACCTTTTGACAGAGCACGAAACACACTCAACAGCAAAGAATTCCTAATGCAATCTATATTAATGGACGAAAGCTTTACTGATTGGTTATCAATTATAGAATATCGGGTAAAGTCCTACAAGTAAGATGATAGTGTGAATCCCTTCTGAATCATTCTGAAAAGATTCTCCACGTCATTGATATTGTGCTGCATAGAACTGAAGTCTAACTCATCTAGGGAAACTTTCCATCATTACTTAAATCTTGTTGCACTTCCACAAAATCACACCAAAGGTGAATTTGTGTTTTGTAATTAATTTGGAAAAGCCTTAAGCTGTGTCATACAATTTATTTGGTATGTCTTAGTTTCAGTACCTCTTACCTCCTAATTTTTTGGAAAGTAACTTAATTCTGTGTTTGCTTACTTATCAGATTGTAAGGGTTACATTAGTTTGAGGATTTAAATGATTTAATGACCATCATTAATAATAGTATTAGACCATTTCTATGAGAGGAAGACCTTAAGAGATTATAGACAAAATATGCCATCTGTATGTATGTCTTACTGAACAGCAGAATGTTAATTCTGAAGGAAAACTGGTAAAATCGAATGAAGCAAAGAAAGCTTTGATTCAGTATTAATTTCATTTGCTACATAAAAAACTCATACTAGGGCTTCCCTGGTGGCGCAGTGGTTGAGAGTCCGCCTGCAGATGCAGGGGACACGGGTTCATGCCCCGGTCCGGGAAGATCCCACATGCCGTGGAGCGGCTGGGCCCGTGAGCCATGGCCGTTGAGCCTGTGCATCCGGAGCCTGTGCTCCACAACGGGAGAGGCCACAACAGTGAGAGGCCCACGTACCGCAAAAAAAAAAACCCAAAAAAACCAAAATAAACCTCATACTATAAAGAAAGCCTATGGTTTTCATGAAAGTGGGGTTGTTGAGTGCTCAGCATTTTTTAAGGCATTTGGAAGAGATTTGTTTCTAACAAATTTCTAAAGCCAAATGGCATAATCCATTTTATCACCACAATTAAATTTTGGAAATTAGAAAATAGCCAAATGAATTCTGACCTCTTGGAAGTTTAGTGCTACATATATAAACAATTCTCAGATTAATGAGTAAATCAAAAGTGAAATTACAGGCAATTTGGATGTGAATGATAATGAGACTCCTATAAATCAGATCCTATGAATGTGGCCATAGCACTTCTCAATAGAAATTGCTCTGTGTATAAAACCAAGAAGATTGAAGGCAGTTTATTTCTTGTCACCACTGTATCTCCAGCTTTTAGAACAGTGCCTGTCATATTATGGGGTCCAAATATTTATCAAGTTAAATAATGATTACTCAAACAAGCTAGAATAAGAGCAAATGCCTCCAAGTGAACTGATGGAAAGGTTTAATGAAAATATTGCAAAAATCATGGAATAAACAATACTGAAGGATTTTTATTTTAAATCAAAATTTTTTTTGAAGAAAACTATTATTTACTAGACTTTGACAATGCCTCCACATTATAACAAAGGAGAAATGTGATACAACCATATGTTTAGATGAATTTTTAAAGGTCATGTAAATATATATAAACTATTAGACACATTTTTAAATATAGAAAGTAAAGTTTATTTTCTAGGAAAACATCTTAAATGATTAAAATTTGAGAGTAAATAAAAAGGGCTAATTGGAAGAAAACTTTTAAAAAAAAAAAACAGAGGATCAGATAATTGTATAGGGTACCCCCTGAAGGAACAGAAAATACTATGGAAAAATTGTTCACTCATGCTAAAAGACTAAATAACATAATTCTGATAATAAAATTAAATGTAGCCCTTGAACAACATATTCCAGAATAATTTCATTCATGAACATACATGAAAAAAAAATATGAGAGTCAAACGATATTTACTCAGAATGTTTAACCTCTGATCTGGATGGGTGTAATTCTACAGTTTAAACAACAGCAAAATATGATGAAAATGTAATCTTCTCAGTTTAGTACTTAATAAATTTATGTGCATTTTCTTCGTATCTTTTAGTATTACATGAATTAAGGAATAGTGAATATATGTACATATATTTAGCGTGTTTATAATTCAGTTATTTAACAGTAGTTAAACAGTATTAGGGGGGCTTCCCTGGTGGTGCAGTGGTTAAGAATCCGCCTGCCAATGCAGGGGACACAGGTTCGAGCCCTGGTCCAGGAAGATCCCACATGCCGTGAAGCACCTAAGCCCATGCACTGCAACTACTGAGCCTGTGCTCTAGAGCCCGTGAGCCACAACTACTGAAGCCTGCAAGCCTCGAGCCCGTGCTCTGCAACAAGAGAAGCCACCGCAGTGAGAAGTCCACACACTGGAATGAAGAGCAGCCCCTGCTCGACGCAACTAGAGGAAGCCCGTGCACAGCAACGAAGACCCAACACAGCCAAAAATAAATAAAATAAATAAAATAAATTTATTTTAGAAAAGAAACAGTATTAGGGAACAGTACTTCCATCCGAATTATTGTCTTCTATGGAATTTCACAACTCATGGGGAAAATGAAAAATTTTTTTGTTATATTGCTTTATTATTAATAAACAAGCTATTTCATTCATGCTGACTAAACTTTTTTTTAAGGTGACCAGTACACTGAGAAAAATAACATTTAGAACTTTCTGGACATCCATATAAAGATATGAGACATTCTGTTTTCCTTTGGCCTGGACTGCCTTGTTCAGTGTATTATCTATTGCTCCTGTCTCCTTCATGGTGAATTTCTGGATCTCCTTGAATGCCTGAGGTACATGCTTCTTGAGCTCCACTCCACTGATATGTTTGTGAATATTGATAATGTCTTCTCTAGCCTATCTTATAGATGAAAGAAAGCCCTTAGTTTTTCCCTAACCACCTTTCTTCTCAGGAGCCATTTTACTACAACCATGTTGGAAAAGAACTTGTTATAATTAGTCTTAGTGCATCTGGATAAAATGTAGGGGATAGAAGTAGATTAATTCCTGGCAGTATAAAGCAGGGTAAATTCCCAGCAAATCAAGAGATCTAAATATCAAAAAGGGGGGAGAAAAGAGAAACTTACAAGTACTATGAGAAAACATGAGTGGATTCCTTTATAACCTTGGAATTGAGATATCAATAACTATGAATCAAAGATCCAGTAGAAATAAGGAGGAAGAAGTCAGTTTTCTGTAGGACTAAAGCAGTATTCACAAAGATACAGGAAAATTACAAACTGGAGATATTTGCAACTGTATCACAAACTAATAACCATAAAGAGCCTAAAAGTTGAGATGAGAATATAAGTAACACTACATTGAGATACCACTTCATACCAATCAGATGGACAGAAATCCAACAAGGTATTAAAATATTCAATTGGCAAGACTGGAAAAACAAGGACTCTCACATTGCTGCTGAAAATGTAAAACAATACAACTCTTATATGAGGGAATTGAGCATTGCCCATGTGTAATCTCTTCATATCCCATAAGACCCAGACCCTTGCTTCTATCCTAAAGATACATTGGTAAAATTATAAAGTGTGGTATGCACAAAAATTTTTTTAATACTATATATAAGTGCAGCAGACTGGAAACAATCCAGATGCCCAGCATAAACTGGTTTAATTAGCATATTTATGTAACAGTGGAATATCGTGCAGCTGTATACTTCTATAGAGTGATCTTCATGATAGGTTAAATGAAAAAATAGGTAAGTGGAAAATAATATGTATATTATGCTAACATTTTTGAAAGGAATAGAGGAATACTGTATATACCTATACTTGCAAAAAGAAATAAAGTGAAACAACAGTTGGGAGAGAGCAAGGATGGAAGGTAGTTATCTTTGGTTGAACCTTGTTTTATATTTTTACTTTGGATCCATGGAGATACTTTACGTATTGACTTTTATTTTAAAAAAGAAGGCAAAGGGGAAATAGCAATCCTAATATCAAAACCAGTGAATTTGATTCACCATCAGCTTATTACATAACAATGTAAAGAAGAATAATTTCAAATGATAAAATATTTTGACATAGTAGTAGGAGAGCTATATCTCAAGGACAAAGAAATACAATGAAATCTGTGCTTGCTTTACTAGCCTTTTGTTAAAGGTAATATTGATATTATTGTGAGTCCAAAATTAAGTACATAACTTAATTTCATGAAGATTCAATTTTTGCAAAATAAAAAATAAAGGAGTAAAATGCCTGTAGTCTTTCATGTGAATTTCAAGTGTGCATTTCCTACCTCTCCAATGAAGGAGTCTAAAAACATTAGTGACATGGAAGCAGTGAGCACCATGTTTTCATGTATACAATCTGTGGTTTCTAAATTCTGTTTTCTATAAAAGGAAGCAAGGGCTCCTTGGAGAAATGGCATATGAACAGGTCAAGCGTAGGAGATGTATATATGATTATTCTGACATATCTTTTATGCCTAAAAGCAAGAAAGCTGTCAAAGACTGTAGAATCATGTCAACCTGAAGGAACTGACCAAAGGTAGGATAATCTGAACACGTAAAAGCTATTGCAGTAGACTGAAACAGTGTAGGTAAAGCTTCCAAATTCAAAATGAAAAAAATTTTGATAGAACCTTTTATGGAGCTTGCCAGAGTACCAGCTTATTCTGAAAATTTGATAAGCAAAGGAATAAAAGTAAGCATTTATCATTTTTACACACACACACGTACACACTACAAATCAGTGAAGAAAGAATATAGAGCTACTATAGTTCTCCTTTTTCAAGTCTTGAGACTATAATCGATATTTAATATTTCCTTCAGATACTTATTTCATGTTCCCTTTGCTAACAGCATCGCAGATTATGTTCCCTCCATCCCTTTTTTTGTCCATGATTTTATTATAAAATTTTCAAACATACAGAAAGGCTGAACGAATATTACAGTAGACCACATATGCCCACTGCCTGGACTCTACCATTAACATTTTATTGTACTTTCAGCTGGGAGTTATTGTTGGGTTGACACCTTTGTTCCTGAAGGATCTGAGCTATTCATCCTCTCTCTTTGGAGTTGCTATTGTAATCCATTAATTTTTACCAGTGAACATGGAAGTACTAGAAACACCACAGAGTTTTTCTCTGGGTTCCAAACATACTTTTTCCTGCCTCCTTTTTGATAATCAGGATGATTTTCTGTGGATGTCATTCTTTGACATCTTTCCCTTGCCTTTTTGTCACTGTTATAAGAGCCTCAAATGGCAAAATGGCAGATTCAGTTATAAGGTCATTGGAGTCATTCTGCCCCCTAGCAGAAGGTTCCTTTGGAACTAAGAATTCAGAAATAGCAAAGCCCAAAATAGGAATGGAAAGCAAAAATATTAGTGGTTGGGTATGAACACTAGTTACTGGGCCTGCTGAGATGTAATAATGAAAGGACCTGCTCCATTCTTTGTTTCCTAGACCTATCTATTCTGGTTTTTTGAGAAACAGCAACATCCTGAACAGTACTCCAACCTAAACGAGGGTTTTTTCCTGCCAGATGGCACAATAATTACGTTTACAATTATTCTGCCATTCTATTACGACAGACTACTTTGGGTTGATGGGATCCATGGTAAGACAGGTAAATCTCATTGTTATGTCACCACTACCTTATTTATTTTGCTTTAAAATTATGTATTCATTTAGAACCACTGTTACATGGGATTATGGTGGTGAATAATACATTCAGTAAGTCCCTCAATGGTGGATAGTAATAGAAAATCCTTAATTAATCACCTGTTTCTCCCCCATCCCATATGGCTATCATGTCCCACTCCATTATGAAAGTGTTCCAGTGTAGTCAGTATATCACCAAAAGGGTGACTGCCCTTTTCTAGAGAAAAGTGACATCAGGCTTCTGTTTAAACTTTTGCAGGTTGGGCACTCAGCAGTGGCAATATCCAGATTAGTCTTGTTGAAAGGAAGTCAATGTTCCTATATATAACCTCCATCCCTGCCATTCATTACAACTGAGAGAATGGTAGTGGAGCTGGGTAAAGAGGTTGACTGACATTCTGTCTACTTCTCTGGAGTCTTCTCTAAAATGGATGCACTTTGGTGAGTATTCACATAGCACACAGATATCTTCATACTCTGCTCATGAAGAAATATAAAGCTGCAGAAGTCTATGGCTTGGCCAACGTAACATGCTTAAGTTTTCTTCCTTAGTCAACTGATCATGTTGCCCATGGGGCTATAGATGTTATCTGTGGGAGAAGTAGCAATGAGAATAGATGCCACATGGGAGTCTGAGCCAATTACTTGTGAAACTGTATCTTCAAAAATTAATGATGGGGGCTCCCCTGGTGGCGCAGTGGTTGAGAGTCCGCCTGCCGATGCAGGGGACACGGGTTCGTGCCCCGGTCCGGGAAGATCCCACATGCCGCGGAGCGGCTGGGCCCGTGAGCCATGGCCGCTGAGCCTGTGCATCCGGAGCCTGTGCTCCGCAACGGGAGAGGCCACAACAGTGAAAGGCTCACGTATCGCAAAAAAAAAAAAAAAAAAAAATTAATGATGGACCTCTGCACGCATCCCAGATGTCTTGAAAGGACAAATAATACCAACTTCTTGGTGAAAAATTCGACACGTATGGTCATGTATTGTCCTCTGGTTAGCCAGGCAGTATCTCTTAGGGTAAAATTAGCCATCTGGAAGAGGTCTTGTGTTTGCTTCAAAATTCTAGGGTTCTTTTCTTGGTTCTCCTATTAAGGAAAGAAAGAAAATTAAAATTTTAAAGTACACGTTTACAATAGCATTAAAAATAATTGGGGCTTCCCTGGTGGCGCAGTGGTTGAGAGTCCGCCTGCCGATGCAGGGGACACGGGTTCGTGCTCCGGTCTGGGAAGATCCCACATGCTGCGGAACGGCTGGGGCCATGAGCCATGGCCGCTGAGCCTGCGCATCCAGAGCCTGTGCTCCGCAACGGGAGAGGCCACAACAGTGAGAGGCCTGCGTACCGCAAAAAAAAACAAACAAAAAATAACTGATAGGAATAAGTATAACAAAAGACCTCTACAGAAAACAATGAAAGCATATTAAGGGAACATTTCAAAGACTTGGATAAAATGAGCTCTTTACCCCAGTAATATGTTGAATCAATGTTGTAAATTTGCTTGTTCTCAAAATTGACCTAGAGATTTAAGCAAATCCAATTTAAAAAATGACAACAGGAATTTTTCAAAACTTAACCAGCTGATTTTAAAATTTATATGGGAATGCAAAGGGTCATGAATAAGAAAGACACTATTAAAGAATAAGAACAACAGGGAAGGACATTCTATCATATATTAAGAAATAAATGTATAGATAGTAATACAGTATGGTATCATGCATATGGATAAATACACCAATGGAACCAAACAAGGATGTCAGAAATAGATCCATTCTTATAGGACCACTTAATTAGTTATAAAGGTGGCAATACAGAACTCTGGGGAATGAACACCTCTTCAATAACTTGTTCTAGAACAATTGAGTATCCATATAAGAATGCAATCAAGCAGTCATGGAATAATACATGGAAATGAATTCCAGATGGACTGATGATTTAAAAGCAAAAGACAAAACTTTTAGAACACAATATCTGAGAATGTTTCATAACAACAGAGTACAGTATATTTCCTAAACAAACATTTTAAATTTAACCAGAAAGGAAAAGTCTGATGTGTTCACATTAATTTTATTAATCCTGTTAATCAACAGTCACCATTAAAAGACTGAACAGTTGACTGCTTCTGACCAAGATGGAAAAATTGGCCAGATTTACTTGAACAGCTGAAATAACTAAAAGGGTGAACAAGATAGGTGAAACAATGGTTTTCAAGACATTGAACATTTTTAAATATTCAATTCCAATGAAGGATGATGATCCCTGAGAGAAGAAATGAGATGACCCCTATGATTGCACAGTTTATAGCTGGGAGGGGTAACCAAGGTGGAGCCCAGTGATCTCTTAGTGTTGGAATGGGATGAGGAGTCCAATGAAGCCAATGTCGTCGGAATTTACAGGGCAGAACATCAAAAAGGTGAGAATTACACAAAGATTTCCAGAGATCTGCAGAGAATTTCCCTTAAGTACTCATCAATACATTTATGTGAAAAAACTACCCTAAGCCAGGGAAAAATCACCACCCGAAAGAATTGGAGGGAACTTACACAGAGCTCATAGAGGTGTAGGAATAATTCCTGCTCTCAAAAGCCAAAGTGGAAAACCTGAGACTTCACATAGCATCAAGTAGAGTACTCAGAGGATTTTACTTCAATTGTGGGGAAATTTTGCCATAGACTAAGCCCTACTCTGAGGCCACCTGAGAAAGCTTAAAAGTGTACCTCAAAAGGATCAAACTTTCCAAATAATGGCATCTCAAACAAAGATAAAAAATATTTATAGGTATACAAAAATATGCAGCACCTAACGGCAAAATTTATGTCTGGTATCCAGTAAAAAAGTATTAGGCATCCAACATCCATTAATGAGAAGAACTCAGCTAAGAGGAAAAGAAGGAATTTCCTTGAGCAATAAAGAGTATCTGAAAAGCCAACAGCTAACATCATACTTAATGGTGAAAGACCTACTACCAGGAACAACAGAAAGATGTCTGGTCTCAATACTTATACTAAGCATTGTATTAGAGGCTCTGGCCAGTGCAGGGGGAGGGGGGATGTATCCAGATTGAAAGGGAAGAAATAAAACTACATTAACATGTGAATGTCTATATGAAAAAAATCTGATGGCATCTACAAAAAAAGCTACTAGAACTAATAAGTGAGTTTAGTGAGGTTGCAGGATAAGGATTAGTATACATAAATTATTTTCTATGTACTAGCAGTGAACAATCTGAAGCTTGAATTTTTAAAATGGCACTTAGAACACCTTCAAGAGCCTTAGATACTTAGTGACAACTCTAGAAAAAGTGCAAGGTATATACCATGAAAATTAAAGAACACTGCTGAGAGAACTTAAAGAAGACCTAAATAAGCGGGGGGAGAGAGAGACTATGTTCAGAAATTGGAAGACTTCATACTATTAAGGTGTCAGTTCTTTCCAAATTGACCTGTAGATGAAATGGAATTCCAACCAGAATATCAGGAAGCTTTTAGCTTTGTGTGTGTGTGTGTGTGTGTGTGTGTGTGTGTGTGGAAACTGATTCTAAAATACACGTGAACATGCAAAGGACATGAAACAGGCAAAACAACTTTGAAAAATAATAACAAAGTTGAAGGACATGGACTACCTGACTTTGAGACTTATTATAAAGCTAAACTAATTCAAGATTGTGTGTTATTGTAATCAAGATAGACAAATAGGTCAATGGAACAGAAAAGAGTTCAGAAATAAACTCAAACATGTATATGGACAACTGATTTGTGGCAAAGGTGCAAAGGTGGCTTAATGGATAAAGGTCTTTTCAACAAATAGTGCTAGAAGAAATGAATATGCATAGGCAAAAAAAGAGCTTTGGTTTATACCTCACACCATTTTAAACATAACTAAAATTTATCATAGATATAAAATGTAAAACCTAAAACCATAAAACTTATAGAACTTTGGGTTAGGCAAAAATTTCTTGGGCATTATACTGAAATTTAAAGAACAATATGATAACAATTCATGAAAATTGAAAATTTCTGTTCTTCAACAGACACTGTTAAGAAAATGAAAAGGTTAGCCACCAACTGGGAAAAATATTTTCCAGTCATACTTGATAAAGGATTTTAATATGAAAAGAATTTTCAAAACCCAATAATATACTCCAATTTAAAAATGAGCAAAAGATTTGAACAAATATATAACCAAAGAACATATACAGATGTCAAATAAATGCATCTAAAGATATTCAACATCATTAGTCATTAGAGAAATGCAAATTAAAACAGATAAGTAAATATTATGCCACCTATTAGAATAGTTAGCATTTAAAAAGCTGAATATACCACATGTTGCAAAGGATGAGGAAAAACTGAATCTCATACATTGCTAATGGGAATTTAAACAATACAAACACTTTGGAAAACATTTTGACAGTTTTAATTAAAAAGTCAAACACACAAAAATAGGAACCAGAGTCTCATAACTTAATACTTCAAATGTCAAGGAAACAATTAAAAAAATTCTTCTTATACTGAGAACCAGAAAAATCTAAATGTGAATGTGAACAAACAACAGATGTAATTGTCTGATCATGAGTTAAAGCTGCTGTTGTAAAAATGCAACAAACATTTGAAAACACTCTTGAATCAAATGAGAGAGAAAGATTGAGAGGGAATATCAGGAAAGAAAGAAAAGATACAAGAAAGAACCAAATATAAATATTAGAACTGAAAAATACAATAACTAAATTTTTAAAATCACTGGGATGGGCACAGTAGCAGAATGGAGATGACAAAGAAAGTAATCAATTAACTTGAAGATACATCAAAAGAAATTATCCATTCTGAACAACAGAGAGAAAATAGATTGAAAAAAAAAAGTGGAAGCTCTTAGACCTTAGGGACAACAATGAAAGATCTAACATTTGTATCAGAATCCCAGAAGGAGAGGAGAAAAAGCGGAGCTGAAAATATATTTGAAGAAAGAGGGTTTAAAAACTTCTCAAGTTTGGGACTTCCCTGGTGGCACAGTGGTTAAGAATCTGCCTGCCAATGCAGGGGACACGGGTTTGAGCCCTGGTCTGGGAAGATCCCACATGCTGCGGAGCAACTAAGCCCGTGCACCACAACCACTGAGCCTGTGCTTTAGAGCACATGAGCCACAACTACTGAGCCCATGTGCCACAACTTCTGAAGCCCGTGCACCTAGAGCCTGTGCTCCACAACAAGAGAAGCCACCGCAATGAGAAGCCTGTGCACCACAACGAAGAGTATCCCCTGCTCACCACAACTAGAGAAAGCCCGCGTGCAGCAACAAAGATGCAACATAGCCAAAAATAAATTAAAATAAATAAATTTAAAATACTTTTAAAAAAACTTCTCAAATTTGACAAAAGACATAAACCTACAGATTCAAGAAGACGAGTAAATATTATATAGGCTAAATCCAATGAAATTCACATCTAGATACACCATATTCAAATTTCTGAAAGCTAAAGACAAAAAAATTCTTGAAAGCACCCAGAGAGAAATGAAACCTATATAACAAGGTTTCTCAACTCTGTCAAATAATTATTATTGTGGGGGGCTACAATATTATTATTGTAGGCTATTTTGCAACATCCCTAGCCTCCATCCACTAGAAACAAGTAGCAACTCTTAGTTGTGACAGCCCAAAATGTCTCCAGGCATTGCCAAATATTCCCTTGGGTGCGAAACTGTTCTCAGTTGAGAACCATTGCTGTAGAACAACAATCATTCAAATGCCAGTGCGTTTCTCATCAGAAATCATGAAGGCCAGGGAAGTAGCCCATATTTTTTGATCTAAAAGAAAAATGATAAAAGAAAGGAAATTTCAACTCCATATTCTACAACCAGTAAAAATATCCTTCAGGAAGGAAAGTAATATATCTGACATACTCAGATGAAGGAAAATCAGACTATATCACCAGGAGATCTGCTCTAAAAAATGCATAAATAAATTTATTTATCCAAAAAGAAAATTATAACAAGAAAACTTGGAACATTAACAATGAAGAAAGAGCAAGAAAATGGTAAATATATGTGCACACATAATAGACTATCCTCTTTTAACATTTTTAAATCATGTTTTTCTGAAAATATTGTCTCATATGGTTCTTGAAATATGTAAAGGTGATTTTTAAGACAACTGTATTATAAAGGGGAGAGTATAAAGTAACCTAACAGTAATGTTTCTACAGTCCACTTGAACTGGTAAAAGTTGATAGTAGTAGTACAATATTACTAATAATATAATATCCTATATATATATATATATATAATTAGAAATCACATGAAGGGATATACTCAAAAGATACAAGTCTAAAGAAAATGTTTAAGTAATCCATAGGCAAACAACACAGGGAAACCGAGGCACAAAAAAAAGGGTACAAACAGAAAACAAATGATAAAATGTCAGACTTTAAATCCTAACATGTAATTAGTTACATTAAATATAAATGACCTGGGCTACCCTGGTGGTGCAGTGGTTAAGAACCCGCCTGCCAATGCAGGGGACACAGGTTCGAGCCCTGGTCTGGGAAGATCCCACATGCCACAGAGCAACTAAGCCTGTGCGCCACAACTATGGAGCCTGCGCTCTAGAGCCCACGAGCCATGACTACGGAGCCCGTGTGCCACAACTACTGAAGCCTGCGCACCTAGAGACTGTTGTGCTGTACAACAAGAGAAGCCACCACAATGAGAAGCCCACACACCACGACAAAGAGTAGGCCCCGCTAGCCGCAACTAGAGGAAGCCTGTGCACAGCAAACAAGATGCAACGCAGCCAAAAAAATAATAATAAAATATATTTTTTAAAAGTGTTCTTCGTTGAAAACATTTCCTAAATTAATTAATTAATTAATTAAAAATGGCCTAACCATCACTTATAATTTCACTCAGAAGTGAAATTGCTGGCTCTTTTCGTGCCTAGCGTAGCCATGGCTCATGGTCGCAAGAAGAACCTGAAGCGCATATCAGCGCCAAAGCATTGGATGCTGGGTAAACTGGTGTGTTTGCTCCTTATCCATCTACCAGTCCCCACAAGCTGAGGGAATGTCTCCCCCTAATCATTTTCCTAAGGAACAGACTTAAGTATGCCCTAACGGGAGATGAAGTAAAGATACGCATGCATCGTTTTATTAAGATTGATGGCAAGGTCCGCACTGATATAACCTACTCCACTGATTTTATGGATGTCATCAGCATTGACAAGACTGGAGAGAATTTTCATCTGATCTATGACACCAAGGGTCGCTTTGCTATTCATCATATTACACCGAAGGAGGCCAAGTATAAGTTGTGCAAAGTGAGAAAGATCTTTGTGGGGACAAAAGGAATCCTCATCTGGTTCCCCATGATACTCACACCATCTGCTACACTGATCCCCTCATCAAGGTGAATGACACCATTCAAATTGATTTGGAGACTGGCAAGATTACTGACTTCATCAAATTTGACACTGATAACCTGTGCATGGTGACTGGAGGTGCTAAACTGGGAAGAATTGGTGTGATCACTAACCAAGAGAGACATCCTGGTTCTTTTTTTCTTTTTTTTTTTTTGGGTTTTTGGGTTTCTTTTTTTTTTTTTTTTTTTTTTTGCGGTACACGGGCCTCTCACTGTTGTGGCTTCTCCCGTTGTGGAGCACAGGCTCCGGACGCGCAGGCTCAGTGGCCATGGCTCACGGGCCTAGCCGCTCCGCGGCATGTGGGATCTTCCCAGAGTGGGGCACGAACCCGTGTCCCCTGCATTGGCAGGCGGACTCTCAACCACTGCGCCACCAGGGAAGCCCTCCTGGTTCTTTTGATGTAATTCATAAGAAAGACGCCAATGGCAACAGCTTTGCCACCCGGCTCTGCAAAGTTTTCGTTATTGGCAAAGGCAACAAACCATGGATCTCTTCCCCGTGGAAAGGGTATCCACCTTATCACTGCTGAGGAGAGCGACAAGAGACTGGCGGCCAAACAGAGTAGTGGATAAAATGATCTGTAGGTGACATGATTGGAAAAGTCTTTGTACTTAATTAAAGATAATACTACATTTTTAAAAAAAGTGAAATTGCTGGATTATATGGTTTTTATTCTTTTTTTACATGAGCATTTACCAGCTGTAAGTTTCCTTCTTTATGGTGCTTTAGCTGCTTCCCAGTTTTGTTGTGCTGGGTTTACATTTTCATTTATTTCAAAGTATTTTCTCATTTTTCTTGTGATTTCTTCTTTGACCCATTGATTTAAGACTATTGTTTAATTTCCACGTATTTGTCAATTCCCCATATTTCCTTCTATTATTCATTTCTAATTATGACCGGAGAACATTCTTTGTATGATTTAGATCCTTTTAAATTTATTGAGACTTGTTTTCTAGCCTAAAATATGGTTTATCCTAGCAAAAATTGCATATATACTTGAGGAAAATGTGTATTTTGCTCTTATTGGTTGGAGTTTTCTATACATGTCTGTTAAGTCTAGGTGGTTATGTTGTTTAAATCCTCTGTTTCCTTGATGGTCTTCTGCCCAGTTGTTTTATCCATTATTGAAAGTGAACTGTTGATATCCCCAAGTATTATTGTTGAATTATCTATTTCTCCCTTTAATTTTGCTTCATATATTTTGACATTTTGTCTTTAAGTTTATCCATATTGTTGCAGGTGTGAGAATTTCCTTCTTTTTAAAGTCAGAATAATATTATATTCTATGTATCTGCCACATTTTGTTTATTCATTCATCTAGTGCTGGACACTTGGGTTGCTGGGTTACATGCATATATGGTTTTTTTTGTTTTGTTTTGTTTTTGGCTGTGTCAGGTCTTAGTTGCAGCATGCAGGATCTTCGTTGAGGCATGAGGGCTTTTTGTTGTGGCACGTGGGCTTCTTTCTAGTTGTGGAGCACAGGCTCCAAGACACGTGGTCTCTGTAGCTATGGCACGTGGGTTCCAGAGCCCATGGGCTCTGTAGTTTGCGGCACGCAGCCTCTCTAGTTGAGGTGCGCGAGTTTAGTAGTTGTGGCACGTGGGCTTAGTTGCCCCGTTGCCCGATCCCCGTGTGGGATCTTAGTTCCCTGACCCGGGATCGAACCCACGTCCCTTGCATTGGAAGGTGGATTCTTTACCATTGGACTACCAGGGAAGTCCCTGCATATATGCTTCTAATTATATGTTTTCTTGTTTGGATTGACGCTTTTTAATTATAGAATGTACCTCTTTGTCTCTGATCATTTTGTTTTAACGTATGTTTTATCTGGTAGTAGTATAGCCCCTCCAGTTTTGTTTTTCTACTGTTTGCATGGTATATCTTTTTTTCTGTCCTTCAGTTCTGAAATTTTTTCTTTGAATCTTAAATGTCTCTTGTATTCAGCATATAGTTGAATCATATTTTTAAATTCTCCGCTAACCTCTACCTTTAATTGGAGTGCTTAATCTATTTACTTTTACTATACTCATGAGAAAGAACTTCCATTTTGTTACTTGTTTTCTATGTCTTACATCTTTTTTCCCTCTATTCCTCCATTACAGCCTTCCTTTGTGTTAGACATTTTTCTATCTTGTCATTATAATTCCATTGTCATTTTTTAGTACTTTTTATTCAGCTATTTTTTGTGGGGATTGCAATAAATATCTTTATTTATAATGGTCTGTTTCAAATTAATGGCAATTAAATTAAAATTGTATCTAAAAACTTGCTTCTCTACAGTTCCATTTTCTTCTTTCTCTCATGCTGTTATTGTCATACAAATTACATCTTTATACATAGCACGCTGATCAAAAATGTATTTGTAACTCTTGCTTTATGCAGTTGTCTTCTACATGAAATAGGAGAAAAAAAGAGTTACAAACAAAATGTACATTTATATTGTCTTTTATATTTGCCTATATAGTTACCTTTCACTGGATATAGAATTCTTGGTTGGCACTATTTTTCCTTCAGTGCTTTTAATATATCATCACACTGCCTTCTGGTAGTTATTGTTTGTGATAAGAAAACAGCTGTTAGTCTTGCTGGGGATCCCTTGTACATGTTGAATTTCTTCTTCCTTGCTGCTTTCATGATTCTCTCTTTATGTCTTAGCTTTTGACAGTTTATGGTGTCTCTGAATGTGGATCTCTCTAATGAATGTGTAGATTTGTTTTTCACTGAATTTGGGAATTTTCAAACATTATTTCTTGAAATACTCTTTCTGCCCTGTTCTCTCTCCTCGTCTTCTTTTTAAAAATTATTATATGTTTCAGGTATACATTATAATTCAACATCTCCATACACTAAAAAGTGGTCACTTCCAAAAATGTAGCTGCAATCCATCACCGTACAATTGACTGCTTTCACCCGTTGGCCCACCCTCCAGCGCACTTCTCCTCTGGTAATCACCAATCTATTCTCTGTATCTGTGACTTTGTTTTTATTTTGTTTTGTTCATTTTTTGTTTTGCTTTTTGTTTTTGAGTTTCCACATATGAGTAACAATTATATGGCATTTGTCTTTTTCCCTCTGACTTATTTCACTTAGCACAATAGCCACCGAGGTCTATCCATGTTGTCAGAAATGGCAAAATTTCATTCTTTTTTATGACTGAGTAGTATTCCTATAAATATATATACCCCATATCTTCTTTATTCATTCACCCATCAACGGAGACAGGTAATTTCTATATCTTGACTTGTATATAATGCTGCAGTAAACATAGCATGCACATATATTTTCAAGTTAATGCTTTTGTATCCTTCAGAGAAATACCCAGAAATGGAATAGCTGTATCATACGACAGTTCTATTCTTAATTTTTTGAGGAACCTCTATACTGTTTCCCATAGCAGCTGCACCAATTTACAATCCCACCAGCAGTGTGCAAGAGTTCCGTTTTCTTCACATCCTTTCCAAATCGTTACTTTTTGTGTTTTTGATAATAACCATTATAACAGGTGCAAGGTAAACTTTCATTATGGTTTTGATTTGCATTTCCCTAATAATTAATGATGTTGAACCTCTTTTCATATGCCTGTGGCCATTTTTATGTCTCCTTTGGAAAAGAAGACCCCTATCAGTCAGCCTGTCCAGATATTCTGGGGGAGGCTCTCCACAGTCTTTCCCTCCCAAGGAAGAAGTAGACAACTGTGATTTTTGCCCACTCACTCTTCTTGAGCTGAGGATGTGGAGTTATGGTGTCTACCAAAACAAACCATTGTCTGTTTTCCCCCAGTTGGATAGATTGTGTCATACATGTCAGACTGCTAAGACTGTTATGTAAGATGCCAGTTCTTTGGGTAGCCCCAGCAAAGTTGGAGTATTGAACACATGGATCAACTCTTTCCTTCCCCACAGTGAAGTTGAGGGCTGGGATTTCTCATCTGCTCACTTTGCTGAACAGAGGCAAGGATCTATGGTGTCTACCAGCCAAAGCCACCATCTCCATTTTCCACTGGGTGACTAGACTTTGCTGGACCTGTCGGAGCTCCATGACTGGCAAGACAGTAGCCAGTATTTTGGGGAGCTCCCTAGAGTGCAGGATGTATGAACTACCTGCTTTCTTCCCCTGTGTGAGGCTGGTAGCTAGGGGGTTTCTCACTGATCATTTGGTATTGCACCAGGGACTGAGACTTTGGCGGGAGGGTGTCCCATACCTCCCTACAAGTTTTGGTCAGCCGGGTTTTGCATTTTCTTGGTGTGCAGAAGCCTGTCAATTAGTTTCTAGATTTCTCACAAAGAGAATTTTTCCATGAATTGCAGAATCAGTGGGTTTGTTGGGGAAAAGAGGGTCCAGGACATCCTGTTTCACCATATTGCTGACATTCCATTTATATGTATCTTTTTCTTCTTTTTTTCTTTTTTTTTTTTTTTTTTGTGGTATGCAGGCCTCTCACTGTTGTGGCCACTCCCGTTGCGGAGCACAGGCTCCGGACGCACAGGCTCAGCGGCCATGGCTCACGGGCCCAGCCGCTACACGGCATGTGGGATCTTCCCGGACCGGGGCATGAACCCATGTCCCCTGCATCAGCAGGCGGACTCTCAGCCACTGCGCCACTAGGGAAGCCCCATTTATATGTATCTTAAACTTCTTTATATTTTCCCAAAGGTCACTGGGGATCTCTTCTTTCAGTCTTTTTCTCTCTGTGCTTCATTTTTCCTGGCATGTTTTTAAGTTCACTGATTATTTTCTTCTATTGTGTTTAGTCTCCCAATAAAATTTTCTTCTTGGATAGTTTTCTTTTCTAGAAGTTCCCTCTTGTTCTCTTATATATCTTCCATTTCTGTTCTCATTATGTTTATGGTTTAAAAAGTCTTCAGTATATCGAGTATAACAGCTTCTTTAATAATGTTATACTAATACCATTTTCCCTGCCATTTCAGTCTGGGCCAACTGGTTGATTTTTCCTGGTCTTTTGTCACATTTTTCTACTTCATCATATAGATACTGGACATTGTGAAATTTACATTGTTAAATGGTGGTTATTGTTATTCTTTTAAAGTGTTGAGCTTTGCTCTGCAGGCAGTTACATTACTTGAAGTTGGCTTGATTCTTTTGAAGCTTTTAAAAAGCAGTTTAGGATAGGTCTGAAGTGTTTGCTTTACAGATAGTTTAGCTCTACTCCTAATACAAAACTCTTCTGGGCTACCTAATAAATAGTATGGGTGACCATCCCATCAGGGTCAGAATTAGAACATATCTTTGCTCTGTATCAGCTCTGGGCATTTTCCAACTAGCAGCTCCTTAATTACTCTTTGCCTGGTCTTGTAGGATCACACCCTACTTCTTTTAGGAAAGATTAAAATGTACTCTTTTGTACATTTCTGAAACTCTTCTCTGTATAGCTCCCTCCTCAACATAACTACCCTGCAACTTGCATGTCAGTCTCATGATCCTCATCTTCTCAACACAGTAACAGCAGGATGCTCTGTCTATTTGGGGCCACCTTTCTCATTACCCAGAATGTGTCTCTAGGTGGAAAGTTGGTGTGATCATGTTGCTCACTTCATTTGTTTCTCTCTGTCAGGGATCAGGTCCTGTCCAAACCTGTTATTCCATCATGACTCCAAAGGAATTCCATATTTTTTGCCCCTGCTGATGTTATGGGGAATGGATACTCTCATACATTAATGATGAGAATGTAAATTTACTTTATCAAAATTTGGTATAATCTGTTAATATAAAAAAGTACACATAATTTGATTTAGCAGTCTAATCTGTAGGAATATAGTCTATGGAAATAAAAAACCAACATGCAAAAATAAGCATATAAGGATATTTATTGCACTGGTTTGCAGCAACAAAGAAATAACCTGAAAGGAATGGATAAAGAAGATGTGGTACATATATACAGTGGAATATTACTCAGCCATAAAAAAGAAAAAAATTGTGTCATTTGCAGAGATGGGAATGGACCTAGAGACTGTAATACTGAGTGAAGTTAAGTCAGAAAAACAAATATGGTATATTAATGCATATATGTGGAATCTAGAAAGATGGTAAAGATGATCTTATTTGCAAAGCAGAAATAGAGACACAGACGTAGAGAACAAATGTATGGATACCAAGGGGGAAGTGCAGGTGGGATGAATTGGGAGATTGGGATTGATATATATACACTACTATGTATAAAATAGATAACTAATGAGAACCTATTGTATAGCACAGGGAATACTACTCGGTGCTCTGTGGTGAACTAGAAATGGGAAGGAAATCAAAAAAAGAGGGGATGTATGTATATGCATGGCTGATTCACTTTGCTGTATAGCAGAAACTGACACAGCAGTGTAAAGCAACTATACTGCAATAACACACACACACACACACACACACACACACACACACACACACATACCATAAAACAAAAAACAAATAAAAAACCCCACAAATGACCATGAATTTTAAAATCTCCTGTTGTACCCTGCAAACAAACAAACAAAAAAGAAAAAGAAAGAAATTACCTGAATACCCAGCTTGGGGGGAATGGGTGGGATATATCATGGCATTGCTGTTACAATGTTCCTGTTTTATTGTAGGCATTTTTAATAAGAAAAGCAAGGTGCACAAGAGACATACCAACCAAATGCAATGTGCAGACCTCATTTAAATCCTACTCAAATAAACCAACTATAATTAATAAAATTTGTAAAATAAGTCAGCTGTTCAAGATACACACTGAAATATGTAGAGGGCAAATGACATAATATACTGGCTTGACTTTAAAATATCCTAGCCAAAAATATTTGGAAGATGAAACAAGAAAGGCAAAAAATCGGTGATTATTAAAAATATGTGGTAAGTTCATGGCTGTTCATTTTACTATTCTTTTTTTGTATACATTTGAAATTTTCTACAATAAAAAGTTAAAAGAGGGACTTCCCTGGTGGTGCAGTGGATAAGACTCTGTGTTCCTAATGCAGGGGCCCGGGTTCAATCCCTGGTCAGGGAACTAGATCCCACATGCATGCTACAACTAAGAGTTTGCATGCCGCAACTAAGGAGCCCATGTGCCACAACTAAGGAGCCAGCGAGCCGCAACTAAGGAGCCCACCTGCTGCAACTAAGACCTGGTGCAACTAACTATATATATATATTTTTTTTAAGTTTACACAAAATAAAGCAAGTTACAGATAAATGGGTACTTATCCCGTTAAAACATACTCTTATTACATTCAGATGTGGGTCATATTTGGAAAAAGAAGGAAACAACAAAAAATAAAAACCAAAGTTTTAACAGTAGATGGTTGGGAGATAGTGAAGGTGATTTATTTTTTAATTTTTTTGCACTATTTCTCTGGTATGGCATAAACTTTAATATGGAATGTTGTAAGAGGAATGTAATGGCTTTTGAAAATAATTATATGCATGTAAGGGAAATAAAGCTTAATTTTGAACAGTTATGATGGTATCAATATATCTTAAAGTAGCAACTAAACCAGTATTGCAGCCATGGCTTCCATTTGTCTTTAATAATCCTTTGATTAGTGTACATTCCTATCCCCTCCCACTGCCTTAAAAGGTAAACCCTAAGTTTTAAAATTTGATTTATGAAATAAACATAACAGTGCTGAGATAATTAGCATTCATTCAAGTTTCTCCTGTTAAACAATCTTGTAACAACTGCATCAAGAATAAAAACCTTACTAAATTGATCTAGATGACAGAGTAGGGAAACGATTGTGAAAATTTAAGCTAGAAGGATTGTCCCTGTATAGTTTAGTGACTGATTGTAGAACAGAAAAGCATTATGCCACCCACTAAATTTAAATAACTGCAATTATGCCTTAAATTTCCTCTTATAATTATGCCTTTTGGTCAAGAATAGATTTCTTGAAGTGCCTTCACAACACAAAATATTAAGTATTATGGAATAGAAGGGATTCATGGTCAGGACTGGGAAACAATGGGTTAAACAAAGGTAATATTTTCTTTATTGTGGGACTTCTTACAATTTTTTTTTTTTTTTTTTTGCGGTACACGGGCCTCCCACTGCTGCGGCCTCCCCCGCCGCGGAGCACAGGCTCCGGACGCGCAGGCCCAGCGGCCATGGCCCACGGGCCCAGCCGCTCCACGGCACGTGGGACCTTCCCGGACCGGGGCACAAACCCACATCCCCCGCATCGGCAGGCGGACCCTCAACCACTGCGCCACCAGGGAAGCCCTTCTTACAATTTTTTAATTTGGCTTGTTCAAAGTGGAATTCATTAAGCCAATAAGAAAATTTGGTTATGCATGGCCTTATATGCAATGAGGCAGAACACTTCTTCTCCAAAGGTATTTTGGAGATTTTTTTTTTTTTTTTTTTTTGCGGTACATGGGCCTCTCACTGTTGTGGCCTCTCCTGTTGCAGAGCACAGGCTCCGGATGCGCAGGCTCAGCGGCCATGGCTCACGGGCCCAGCTGCTCCACGGCATGTGGGATCTTCCCAGACCAGGGCACGAACCCATGTCCCCTGCATTGGCAGGCGGACGCTCAACCACTGCACCACCAGGGAAGCCCTGATTATTATTTCTTGAATGTATCTTAGGAAAATCTGGTTCTGGGTATTTTCTGCAAAAGGCTGCTAACATGCATATATATTACTTGTCAGAGGTATTATCAATAACCTATTATCATTGTAGCACATAACATTCTACTTACATTCCATTATTTACATTTTCTTTAAATTTAGTTGGGCAATAATGGTAGTCCCTGAATTGTAAACAACTGACCAATGATGGCATAGTTTGTCTAATCTGAGTGGAGAATGCATGACTGCACTGGCATCACCGTGGTTACACTAATGATTCAGAGTGTTCTAATGGTTCTCATTCACACTTATCTTTTCTGTTGTCGTTGTTTAAAAAATGGTGGATTAACATTTAGATTATAATTTTGTAATATATATGTAAAACCAGTGTTTTTTAGAGTGGGGATAATGAATATTAAGTTGTGAAGACAACTAAGTGGGCTGCAGTGTTCATTACAGACTATGTAATAGAAAACAGCAGAGTGCCTCACATATGGAAAAGTATTGTCTTGGGAAATTTTGTATCAATTCTTCTATCAATGTCTTTTATTTTACTTTTATTATTATTTTCTTTTATTTTACTAATTATTTATTTCCATTATGTACTAATACATTTCATTATATATCGTCATAGTATCTGTTCCTTGAAGTGTAGAAGAAAAACATAATTCATACTTTATAATGTTCAAAATAATTGCATGCACAAACATGTCTGCTAACTAGTTACTTGTTAACTGGGTTTTAAATGTTTTATATTATTCAGAAATCCCTGAGAGAATTCATGTAAGTGGTTTAACTTGAATTTAAATTATGTTTGGGAAAATTGGTTAGGGTACTTGAATGCATTGGAACATTATTTTTCCCATTTGAAGTAACAGGATGTAGGTAGGCTCTGAAGTTTGGGCATCTGAAAATTTACTGTTCAACCTGTTATCAGGAATAGATTAGGTTAAGATAATGAGGAAAAAGTGTAGTTGGTAAATTTTGCTTTGATTTCTCATTTAAGACAATATTTTATAGGTTTTTTTTTAATGGCGTTAACTTGGCTATCATTTTGTTGGTAAATTCTTTTATCCTTAAAGTAGTAATTAGAAAATGTGGAATAATGACTTCTGCTTTTGTAATTTGTTGTAGAAAAGTCACCTCTCCTTGATTTTATAAAAAAGCTCTACAACCATAAAGAAATTTCTTCCATAGAGTTTCTTTCCAGTATGAATTTTCTGGTGCAGCAAAATTTATGAGCTCTAAAATAGAGGCCTTCATACTCTTATTATGTTCTAAAGCTCTTGTCATAGAATAAATTATTTGGGTTCAAAAGGGGATAGATGGTAATAGAATGTTTACATCTTTCTACGGTACTTATAAAATATTCCTACCATTTGACTTCTCTAATAGCATTAATAATGATGATAATAATAATGATGATAATAATAATGATAATAACACTGAGTATCAGATACTGTCCAAAGGGAGTTACATGTGTTTAATCACTTACAATTTGATCATTATTATACCATTATAGTATTTTACACATAAAGAAATGGAGGCACAGAGAAGTTAAGTAACCTATCCAATTTCACAGTTAGGAAATATTAAAATAGAGATGGTGCTCAATAAAGGATATAATTCAGCATTACATTCCAGGGTTATAGAGATTTTTAAAAATGTTTAATGGGTTCCAGAAGTCATTTATTTCTGCATTCATGAAGTTAATATAAGCTTTCTAAAAATGAGTTGATTTTGAACACAATCAAAAGGATGTCCTATTTCATTACAAACATAATATTAGTTCTCTAATATTCCAGAGCTGCTGAAGATGGGTGAAGACTTTCTTATATTAAATCATATATAAAGCTTTCTCAATTATGAAGCCTCATATGTTGAATAAGTTGTGAATGACGTCTAAAGTCTTTACCACACTGTATGCATGCATAGGGTTGCTCACCAGTATGGATCCTTTGATGTAGAGTAAGTTCTGAGCCACGACTGAAGGCCTTCCCACATTCCTTACATTCATAGGGTTTCTCACCATTATGAGTTCTTAGATGTTCAGTAAGGTGTGAGCCACGAATAAAGGCCTTCCCACATTGCTTACATTCATAGGGTTTTTCACCTCTATGAATTCTCTGGTGTTCACTAAGTTGTGAGCCATAAATAAAAGCTTTGTCACATTCCTTACATTTGTAGGGTTTTTCACCTGTATGAATTCTCTGATGATATGTAAGTTGTGTGGTACGAAAAAAGGTCTTCCCACATTCCTTACATTCATAATGCTTCTCACCATGAATTTTCTCATGTTGAGTAAGATATGCACCACGAATAAAGGTCTTTCCACATTCCTTACATTCAAAGGGTTTCTCACCTGTATGAATTCTATGATGTTCACTAAGTTGTTTGCCACAAATAAAGGCCTTTCCACATTCCTTACATTTGTAAGGTTTCTCACCTGTATGAATTCTCTGATGTTGAGTAAGATTAGAATTAGAAATAAAGGCTTTCCCACATTCTTTGCATTTATAGGGTCTCTCACCTGTATGAACTCTCAGATGATAAGTAAGTTGTGAGCCACGAGAAAAGGCCTTTCCACATTCTTTACATTCATAGGGTTTCTCACCTGTGTGAATTCTCTGATGTTCATTAAGTTGAGAGGCACATAAAAAGGCCTTCCCACATTCTTTACATCTGTAAGGCTTTTCACCAGTATGAACTCTTTGATGATAAGTAAGGTGTGAACCAAGAATAAAAGCCTTTCCACATTCCTTACACTCATAGGGTTTCTCACCACTATGAATTCTTTGATGGTAAGTAAGTTGAGAGCCAAGAATAAAGGCCTTCCCACATTCCTTACATTCATAAGGTTTTTCACCACTATGAATTCTCTGATGGAGTGTATATTGTGAACAATAACTAAAGGCTTTTCCACATTTCTTACATTCATATGGTTTCTCTCCTGTATGAACTCTCTGATGTTCAGTGAGTTGTGAACCACGAATAAAGGCCTTCCCACATGCTTTACATTGATAAGGTTTTTCATTAGTATGAATTTTCTGATGTTGAATCAGATCAGAACTACGACCAAAGGCCTTTCCACATTCCATACACTCATAAGGTTTCTCACCATTCTGAATCCTCTGATGTTGAATATAGGTTGGCTTCTTGCTGAAGATCGTCCTACATTTCTTAACGTCAGAGTGTTTTTCTTTATTATGACTTTTCTCATGTTGAATAAGGCATGACAAGTAGCTGAAAGCTTGTTTACATTCCTTACATTTGTACAATTTTTCCTTGGTAGGATTTATCTGATGAAGAATAGGGGACATGGAATGGCTTTGAGTGGCCTCTTCTTTACAGGTAATTTTCATGCGCATGTATGATCTTTCCTGACTTCTCTGTTGATCCTCAAACTTGCCTTTGCACTCTGTATTTTCTCCAAGATCACTGCACTCAAGGTTATGGCTTATAGGTTTCCTCATATTCTCCCATTGCAGTGATTCCATTTCATAAGTTCCCTTTTCTGGACATGACCTTTTGGTCTCACAGATGTATTCCAAGTCTGTAAAATAACAAGAAAGCAAATTCTTGCTGTTTTTGTTTGTAAGAAGAAATGAATTGTCTAAGGTAAAAATGGTAGATAAGGGCTTCCCTGGTGGCGCAGTGGTTGAGAGTCCGCCTGCCAATGCAGGGGACACGGGTTCATGCCCTGGTCCGGGAAGATCCCACATGCCGCGGAGCGGCTGGGCCCGTGACCCATGGCCGCTGAGCCTGCGCGTCCGGAGCCTGTGCTCTGCAACGGGAGAGGCCACAACAGTGAGAGGCCCGCGTACCGCAAAAAAAAAAAAAAAGTAGATAAAATGATAATTCTCATAAGAACAGAATGGCTTAAACATTGCTAAAAATTTTGTGCAATTTAGAAAAAGGCACAAGGAGAGAACATAGAATGAGGGGAATTTATAGGGGGGAAATTAATTAAGAAAACAGATTAAGTCAGTGGTTCTCAAACTTTGGAGTGGATTAGAATCACCAAGGAAGCTTATAAAATTACAACAAAAACACCCCTGGAAATAAACAAACAAATGCCTGGGTGGATAGCCAATCTATCAACAAATCCTATTAGCTCTCCTGTCAAAATTTATCAAATATCTGACCACATCCACTACAACCACATTAGGCCAAACCACACATCTCTCACTGTAATAGCCTCTTATCAAATTCTTATGCATTTAAAAAAAAAAATTCTTATGCATTTTAGACTCCCTCACATGCTGTTCCATCTGCCAGGAATGCTCTCTGCAAGGCCAGTTCCTTTTCGTCTAAAACGTACTAACTTAAATGCCAGCTGCTCAGAAAGACTATCACTGAAAACTCTAATTGGGTCCACGCCATGTCTTTATTCTCTATATCTGCACCTTCTTCTTCATTCTTGTTTCAATCTTTGCAATTCTAGAATTACATTTTCTTTATTTATGTTGATCCTTCTATTCCTCAAGCTTCACAAGCGTAGGAAAAATATTCCTCTTTATAGCTATTCCCCAGAACACAGAAAGCAAACACAGTGTTTTCTTCTTCCCTTCATGTATTTTTTCAGGTCTTTCTTTCCAGTGCCTTCTACTCAAGGCCAAATGTTCTCATATTTTCGAGAAAACCATAAGGTTCTATAATGTTCTAGAAATAGTGACAACTTTATACACTAAAGAAAATTTTATGTTATTCTGAACAAAGCTGGGAAATGGGTGTAATTTTAAAATGTAGAAGAACACTATCCACTGTGACTGGAGCCCCAGGCACACTCTGGCAACACTGCATATAGGCTGTAGAGTGTAATAGAGAATGGTAGTAGGAAAGAAAATAAATATATATTAGTAAATTCAAGTTCAAATGGTGTTTTAGAAATAAGAGTCAGAAATCTGAGGAAAACGTGCTTTTGCTAAAAAGTACAATGAAATTATAAACCGTAAAGTACAATGAAACTGCAAACTGTAAACAAAAACCCCCACACGGCTCAATTTAACACCAACTCGTCAGCAAAATGTACTGGGATGAGAGTATCTGGCTTTTACTTTCTGTCAGAGAAGCACAATATGGTTTACAAGACAGTAGGAAAGAAACCAACTGGAATATGGTGATTAACGGAACAGCGTAAGGGATCAGATAAATCCAGTTTAGATTCCAAACTGCTCTCCATGTTATAGTAACACGATAATAAAAATGGGAAGAAATATAAATCTAATGATTCTGGGGTGGGAAGCACTGTGAGACCACACAGGGTAAGGTGCTAAATGGCGACCTAGTGTGATAAAGAAAGTAAAGATAAGAATACCCAAGTCTTAAAACCAGGCTGAGGTTGAGGAATATGTATGAAATGTATTCAAATAAGTAGTTCTTTTTATTGTCATTAAATCAATGCAAGAATAACTGGGAAAACTGCAAAAGGGGTGATGACTAAAGACAACAAAATGGAGTCTGAAAAGCAGAAGGCATATTGAAAGGCCCCTTTGACTCTTACCCCCTTGAGTCCTACTGAGTCTATCTCCTAAATAGCTCTTGAATCTGTTTCCTTATCCCCAACACCACTGCCAACACTCCGAGGACGCCCAAAGCAACTCTCATTTGAGCCACGACAATAACCTACTCAGTAACGTCATGAGACTCTTCCTTCTCATCTCCATCTGGCAGTCAGAGTAATATATTAAATGTGTAAATCACATTATGTCACTGTCCTATATAAGATTCTTCATAAGCTTGCAAATGCTTTTGCGATAAAATTCGAACTTGTTAGTAGCATCTTTCAAACTGCTTTTGACTGCAACCTCACAATAAGAAATGCATGTTATATTATTATGCATGTTATATTGTGAGTACACATGCACAAACATAAACAAGACAAATAGGTCATGAAATTTTCTTTTTTACATGTGATGCATTCTGATATTTTATTTTATTTTCTCTTCTGTGTTATTTTATTTATGAAACAAAACCAAACCAAAAAATAAAAACAAATGCTGCTCACATTCAATAAAGATGTTAAAAAACAAACCAACCAAAAACAAATGCTGCTCACAGCCTACCAGGTCATTTCATAACACCTAGAAGGTGCTGCCTGGCCTGGCTTCTGCCAGCTTCTCCAAACTCACACCTGGTACCTCTCCCTTACTAGGCTCCAACTACAAGTGTCTTCTTTGAATATCTCATATACACCTGGCTCTATCCTCTTATAGCCTTCAGTGCATTGTTCCCTCTGCTAGGAATGCTCTTCCCTCTACCCTCAGCCTCCCTACTGGCTTTCCATCTTTTCAGGGCTCATCTGAAATTTCACAGACCTTTGCAATTCCTGAAAAGCCTTCCCCAAACCCAGACTTCTAGCAACACTGCACCTACAATTCTTTCTTCTATTAAGACAACCACTCTTAGTTTCTAACAGGAATAAGCACCCACCTTCCCCAGAGAGAACACTCAGGACCAATCCTGTAATGCTTGACATCTCTGGGTATCCAGTTACCTCTGAAAAGCTCTGGCTTCCTGGGTCCTTGGTCATCACTAGGACTCTCATCCCAATCCAGGTCTGGACATCCTCTTTTATGACCCAATGTTCTACTGCATGCTAACCAACAGATCTTCTGGAACTCATAGTGTACTTTCCAGAAGTATTCTAACCTCAGCCTCCCTTCTGATTCTTCTCTTCACCTTCTTGCTCTGATTGAAACCTTGAGCACACTGCTTCCCCTGAAACACTGTTTTCCTTCACTTCTTTCCACCTACCCTCTCCCACAGTAGATATAATAGACCTTGTTGTTACCAATAATCACAACACCTCTAAAAGTTCAGTTTCGAGCAATCATCATTTTGACCACTACCACACATATTTCATTTACTCTTATACCATCTCTCTATTATTTATCTCCATCTTAAAGACTCTCCTTTGAAATCAAACAAAACAACCTCTCCTTTGATTCTTTGGTTCACTTTGCAGCTCCTATCCATTTACTGTACTCCTTCCTGGCAAAACTTCTCAAAAGAGTTGTTGTACTTCCTGTCTATACTTTTTATTTCCCTTTACTCCCACCCTCATAACTAACCTTTTGCTGTATTTACTTCCAGGTTTTTTCCCTGCACTTTTATGTAGTTACATATACAAACTTGAATCAAACTTCTTTTTCCTCATTATTATATCATACTTCTTTTTCCTTACTATTATAATACTGTTATTTAAAACTTCTAAAGCATTTAAAAACTCTGTTTGTACCTTTGAGAGCTCCTCAAATGGGCCTTCCACACTGCCTGGTGAGTTAACTCACTATCCCACTGTAGTTTTTACTGTTGACTTATTTCTTCTTCATTCTCTTTTTAATCCTCTACAATCAGGTTTTTGCTCCTCTCATTTCCAAACCTACTTTGTCAGTGTCACCAATATCCTTCATCTTGCCAAATCCAATAGTCAGTTCTTAGCCTTCATCTTACTTGAGCTCTTAGCAGTATCTTTCACAGTTAACCACTCTCTCCTTGTGTTTGTCATGGCTTCCAGTACACTGAATTCCCAATTACTTCCTAGATCACAGGTTAATCAGGAAGCTCCTCAATTTCCTTTGCTGCATCATTTTCCTCTTCCCAGCTAAATGTTGGAATGCCCCATGGTTTAACCCTTGGACTTTATTTACCTTGCTTTCCATCTAAACCAATCCCTCAATAATCTCATCTCATCCCATCATACAGAGATTAATCCTATATTTGTCTCTTCAGTCCTGACTACCCTCCTGCAGGCTTTCAAATGTGTGTCTAACTTCTCTATGGAGATATCTAATGGGCATCTCAAATGCGTAACTCTTAACTTCCATCTGCAGGCTTCCAAACTCTGATGCCTCTTTCTATTTCCAATCCTTCAGCAAGTCCTATTAATCCTACCATCAAAATACAACCAGAATATAACCCATTCTCATCACCTCCACATATTAAACCCCATTCCAAGCCACTATTATCTGTAATATAGACTCTTGAACCAGTCCTCTAACTGGTCTCATTCTTACCGTCTTCCTACACATAACACCTAGAGTGATCTTTAAACAATAATCCCCTACTCATCTGCACAAAAGTCTCCAAGGGCTCCCTATCATACCTAGGATAAAACCTCACTCCTTGAAATGGCCTACAAGGCCTCATATGATCTGATCTCTGCCTATTTCTCTGACCTCATCTCTAATTTCCACTTTCACTCACTCTGTTCTAGCCACATTGACCTTCTTGCTGATCCTCAAATAAAGGAAGCTCAGCCTCTCCTCAGGGCCTTTGCACTTCTGTTCTCTCTGCCTGAACACACACTTGCCTTATTTTTACACTGCTAATTTCTTTCTGGTCTCAGTTCAAATGTTACCTCCTCTGAGAGATCATCCCTGTCCATCCTAATCTAAGAACACAATAAGCTCTCAACAAACGTTTGCTGGTTGGAGATACCTAGCTAAATAAAAAAAAATAACTGGAAAAAAACTCAATCAAGAAATAGAAAAAAGGATTGTCTTGGAAGAAACCAAAGGTAGTTTCCTCATTAAAGCAAAAGGGGGGGACATCCCTGGTGGCACAGTGGTTAAGAATCTGCCTGCCAATGCACGGGACACGGGTTTGAGCCCTGGTCCGGGAAGATCCCAAATGCCGCAGAGTAACTAAGCCAGGGTGCCACAACTACAGAAGCCTGGGTGCCTAGAGCACGTGCTCTGCAACAAGAGAAGCCACTGCAATGAGAAGCCTGCACACCGCAATGAAGAGTAGCCCCCGCTCACCGCAACTAGAGAAAGCCCGTGTGCAGCAACGAACACCCAACGCAGCCAAAAGTGATAAATAAATAAATAACTTAATTTTTTTAAAAGGGTGGGGTGAATGTAGGAGGAAGAGCGGTAAATGGGAGTTGGAAAGGAAGTTCCTTTGGGAACTCATGTTGATATCACCTTCCTGCTCTCCCTAGGTCTCAGGTCTTCTTTCCACAGGCCTTTGAAGGGAGCTTCACACAAACATCGCAAAGTGTTGTCACTTCATAAAGCAGCTGTATTATTATCAGCAATAGCTGATCCTGTGTGGCAAGCTCTTATTCACCTGAGCTCCATCTTGTCATGGCTCTCACCACCATCCAGGGCTCCTTCCCTCGCTCCAATAAGGAAAACACGTCTGGCTTAGGGATCGAACATCCAGCTTAAAAGAAAAGAAACGGGACATGGTCATGGGATGAAGAGTCCCAGATTCAAATCCAGTCCATTGGTCATCAAAGAAGAGAAACTAACAGGAAGTGATGGAGGAAGATGTGAAGGTCCGAAGGGTGAGAAATAAAAAGGTACACAGTGGGGCTGTCTACTTCTACTTTTAAAAAACTCAAACGTTTCCTTAGGGAATAGAAATCAGAAATTCACAATGAAGGAGGCAGAAAGTATGGGAGACAAATTCTGAAAACTGTGTAAAATGATCTTACCCAGTGAGATCAGGTGGCTGTAGTTCTCCACCATGACCTCCCTGTACAAATCCCGCTGAATGGGGTCAAGGCATTCCCATTCCTCCTGAGAGAAGTTGATGGCCACATCCCTGAAAGTTACCAACCACTGAAACAACAAATCCATTTATTATTTGTGAAAATACGATGATGATTTTGAGGTAAAATGAGATAAGAAGGAGGAGCACATTGAAGGAAGGGGGTGATATAATAAACAATATGCCATGGCCGAACACCTGTAACACTGAAGGAAATTGGGTGCCTGAACTGTAGTGTCAGCATGATCCTTGATCACTGCTATTGCCACAGACAAAACTTCCTATGTATACTAGGACAATTCCATTATCCCGAAAGGTCTGGGAATACAAAAGGCCAGAAGATTGCAGTTTCCCAATTGAATGAAATATTGTATGCAATCACCCAGCACTTTAAGCTTTCTAATTCTCAATAAATAATAAATAAATTCTCAACTAATGGGTTCTTTCTGAAATTAACTTCTCTCTTTAAAGAAAAGGATAAACAAAATTGACGAAATCTTTCCAGACAATTTTTTAACAACTCTCTGGACTGGAACATAGAATTTGGATGTAACTTAGAATCTTTTTGAAGATTCAAGTTCATTAAGTCACTATATTATGTCACCAAATATAATGGACGTACAGTATTTTCACTTTATGGATGTAATGATCTGCTTATTTGGGAGTATTTAAAACAAATTCTTTAATGTCTTTAGCTCTAGGAATCTAAACTTCTTAAAAGATTATACATCTGGCAGATTTTATTTGCTCCTACTTTCTGTGTTCCTAGGCTACAGCAGGCTGATGGATGCCAGTCTAGGTGCACACAGGCATCACTCTGACACATTCTGGCCAACTCCAAGGTAAGCCTTGCCTCTCATTGGTTTCTTGGCAAGAGGGATGTGGAAGGTAGACTAATGACCCCGCAAAGATGTCCATATCTTAACCCCCGGAACCTGTGAGTATGTTACCTTACATGGCAAATGGGACTTTGTAGATGTGATTAAATTAAGAATCTTGGGGAGATTATCCTGGATTTTCTGGTTGGGGCCAATGGGATCACAAGGGTATTTTAAGTGATAGAGGGAGGCAGAAGAGTCAAAGGAGATGTGATAATGAAAGCAGAGATCAGAATGATGTGATTGCTGGCTCTGAAAATGGAGGGGACCCTTGAGCCAAGGAATGTGAGCAGCCTCTAGCAGCTGGAAATGCCAGAAAATAGATTTTCCTCTGGAGCCTCCAGAAGGAACACAGACCTACCAACACCTTGATTTTAGCCCTATAAGACTGATTTCAGATTCCAACCTCCAGAAGTATGACAGTAGGTTTGTGTTTCAGTCACTAAGTTTGTAGTAATTTGTTACAGCAGCAACATGAAACTGTACAAGAGGCAAGATCTCTTTCTTCTCAGGACTCAATTCCCCAACCAATTTCAAAGGCCTCACAAAAAAATCTCACCACACACTGAGACTGGGAACAACCAGCAGAAATGCTGTCACTTCCAAGTGGAAAACCTAGGTTTGTAGAGATCAAAGTCTGTCATGTGTCTCATTTCACTACCTCACTAAACCACTGTGCTAATACTACTCTTAAGGGGAGATACTTCTGCTTCCTCAGGGCTCCTGGCAGAATACCATCTGGTGCAGGGAAAAACACTTAGAGAAGAATGAAGCTCTTTGCTACGATCACTCACTGGAATGGGAGAAATTTGGGAGCAGTTCCTTTACAGGACTAAGCAAGGCAGAAAATATGGGAATAAATATATCTGGTGTTCATATAACCCAACAAAATGATTGCACTTCAGGGAGGAAAGAAGAAACAGCAACTCACGTGAGGCATGGTTTTCAGAACTGTCAGAACTGATCAACTTTCTGGTTCCTCTCCTGGAGATGTGCAGAGTCCTAAGAGGAGAGCAGGGCTGGAGAAGGAAAACAAAGCCATGAGAACAAGCTTGCCTCAGAGCCCACAAAATGAGCACCTTGGAACTACCTTTATTTCCCCTCTTTGAGGGAAGTTTGGGAAAATCTCAGCCCTCTTACAAATCCGCTGGAATCCAGATAGAGCAGAGGAAATTCAGGCCAGACTTTTCCTTAATCCCAATGATACTGAACAGGACCCCAGAGGGCGCCAGTTTCCATGGGCATCTTACATCTCTAGGATAGGGGAGTACCCAGGGAGCCCTGGGGAGCAGCGCTTCCCCAGGGCCCACATGCTAAGTGAGCTGCTTCGCTCCCATGCTTAAAGGCTCAGGCCCACAAGACTGCTCCTGACTTCAGAAGCCAATCGCAAATCCCAGGCCACTGTACTTCTGACCAACCAGCTATAAATTGGGGGCTCCTACAATCCCCTCCTAAGGTTCTATACTTTGCTAGGATGGCTCACAGAACTTAGGAAAACACTTCACTTATGTTTACCAATTTATTATAATGGATACAATTTAGGAGCAGATGCATGGAAAAGATGCATAGGGCAAGGTATGGTGGAGGGGGAGCTTGGAGTTTCCAATGCTCTCTTTGGGATTGCCACCTTCAAAGCACCTCAAGGTGTTCCCTAACCCAGAAGCTCATCAAATCTAGTTCAAGAGTTTTTATAGGGCTTAACCTCCAGTCCCACCCTCCCCTTTCCTGGAGGTCAGGTCAGTGGGTGGGTTGGAAAGTTCCAACCCTCTAATCATTTGGTCTTTCTGGTGATCAGCTCCATCCTGAAGCTATCTAGGGGCCACACTCCAAGCCACCTCATTAGCATAAATTCAGGTGTGATCAAAAGGGGTTCATTATGAATAACAAAAGACACTCCTATCACTCAGAAATTTGCTAAGTTAGGAAAACCAAATAGTTGACGAAAAGTTCTTATTTATAGAACTCCAGCTAAGAAATGCAGAAGGAATTGAGAGAATTTTTTTAAAAAATCACTATATGTAACCCTTAATAAAATCATAGATCTCAGCATCAATCATAAATGGATGTTATAACCTCTATGTCAGTGTTTCTTCCCCCTTTTTTTCATTATTAGTTCCCCCAAAGCCTTTTAAGACAACTTTTCTCCTGATACCACTTACCTATGAAATTTTAATACCACAGATATACTGTATATGTGTTTATGTACTGTGTCCACAAACCATTATAATATTTAGTTAAGAGTTTGGTCCCCCTCCCTGCCAAGAACCAAGTTTCACCCCCGTGGGGGCAATACCCCTCCTTCTGCCATTGAGAATGCATGCTTTAGGTGAAAGAGGAAGAGGACATTTTATAAAGGAAGAATTAAGTGGACAGCACTTGAACACCAATCAACATGGCATCACCAGAAGTGGGACACCAGACTAAAAAACCTCAGGATGTGATGTCACAGGAAGTACACAACATAACCTATGAATTATTTTTGCCTGAAAATGTGATTTAGGCAAAATATGATCTGAATCTGATCAAGGCTCTAGATCTAACTACCCCTTAACAGAAATATGTAGCATAGGGGAACTAATTATATGATACCACAAGGAAGAAATTAGCCAAAAGGAGAATGCACAATATTCTGTAAACAAATAACCTAGTTTTTCTACAAATCAATGGCAACAATTAAAGTAAAAACAGAAAATAGAGAAAACTGTTATGGATTAAAGAAAGTTAAGAGATTTGACAGGGACTTCCCTGGCGGTCCAGTGATTAACACTCCACGCTTCCAGTGCAGGGGGCCCAGGGTTCGATCCCTGGTTGGGGAACTAAGATCCCACATGCCGGTCGTCCAGAATAAAAATTTAAAAAAAATTTAATAAGAAAAGAGATTTGACAACCAAATGTAATGTGTGGACCTATCTGAATCATGATTTGAACAAACCAATTGTAAAAAAATCTATCTTCCAAAGAATTGGGGAAGTTTGAATATATACTGGGTATATGATATTATGGAATGACTTAGTTTTTAAAGTTGAGATAGCATCATGTTTATTATTTAAAAATATGTCCTTTTGGTTACATAAGCATACATGTGATTAAAATAACACTTTGAAATACTAAAGGAAAAAGGGGGATGGCTAGGTATAAGGATATTTGCAAATGTGTTAAATTACGGCTGAGCGTTGGGCACACTGGGGTCGTATTATTTTCTACCCTGCTTGAAAATTTCCATACAAAGTTAAAACAAAAGTCCACATTTTCTCCAGAAAGTATAGTTATCTTTCATCAAAAATCTTAGACCAGAAAGGGCTGATTTGTCATCAGGTGGAAAAGGAGAGGTAAAGATGTGGTTGGTGAGTAGAGTAGACTGGTGAGGCCATCCCTGGAGCACCAAGATTCACAGGGATAGCAATGCCTAAGGACAGTCACTGGTTTCTCCTAAGGTTTCTCCTTAGGGAGATGTTGCAGGAGGTAGCAACATCTTGAAAAGAAGAAACTCGAGAGAAGAAAGAAAATGGCAACATACTTTAGAAGAGACTTTTAGCTGTGCAATATTTTTTTCCTTTCCTCTGTATGCTTCTGTTGGAAAAAGTAGAACAGAGAAAAAAGAATCAAAGGATATCAAGCCTTTCCCAGAGCCGACCAAACAGTTTAGGACCAATTCCCACAACAACTTCAGGCTGAGAGAGGGATCAGTTTTTCCCCATAGGGTTCTCAAAGTAGAATGGGGCATCCTATTAGGGTGGTCTTCTGCCTTCCTGGGGCATAAACTCCCATTGTAGGGGCATCTTCAGAATAGCCTCGTTCTCTGTAAAGTGAAGGAACTGCGGCACCTGGAACCGCGCGATTCTCAACTGGCGAGACTCTGTCCCTGTCTCACGGCGGGAGAGTACACAGTCACTAAAGGGGCACAGCAGCCAAGTGCGTTAGAAGGCGGCAGGTGAGCCCGTCACGCTGCCACAAAAGCGCGCGCACACTCACACACCCAGCACTGTGGAACGTTCATGATAACATCTCCCTGCTCCCGTTGGCCGGGAACCAAAGTCACAGCGCCGCTTTTGCCGGAGGAGAGCAACGCGAAGTGCACACTCATACCTGCGGCGCAGAGGAACACAGCTGATAGCACCACGCCTCTGCCGCTAGGAACCGAAGTGACAGGACCGACGACCAGCGGAGAAGGGCACAGCCACTCCGCACTGGCAAGGCCGACTTCCGTAAGGAATTAACCTGAGTGCTACGAAGTTGGAGATACGTAGTCCAGAGCCAGGATCGTCTCGATTCCTGTCAGCACCGAGCCCCAGCCGGCACACCGGTATTCCCAGAACCTTACAGGAACTTCCTTCTGGATGCTCCAACCCAAAGGCATCGTGCGGGTCCCAGCGAGGTAGAGCACTCACCTACCGCTGCAGACTGGATCCTTAAACCAAGGAGTAACGGAGTAAGTGTACGAAATGGCGCAGGGACGCGGTGGCCTCCGGGAAATGTAGTCTTAAACATGAACCCGGCCCGATCCAACAGAATCCAGAGGCAGCTGGCCACGTCCTGTGGTCCGGAATCGGGCGCGCCTCGGGTCTCCCTTGCTTGAACCCGGGAACTCACGCTGCTGCGGTGTGAGCCGAACTATTTCATTTTACTCAAGTGACTTCCCAGAGGTTCTAGAATATCGCAAAGAGGTTACCAGAGCTTGAGTCTTGCAGTGATGCCTTCAGAGAAATATAGTCCAGGGCTGAAAAACCTGCAGAAGTCTGGGAAGCAGGGTCCAGATTTCTTAGAGCTCTGGCCCGGACGAGGTGACGGTGACTACCGGGTTGCTGCTCAAAGGGGTTCAGGGGTGTGATGCTTACTTAATGGTCGTGTGTGTGTGTGTGTGTGTGTGTGTGTGTGTGTGTGCGCGCGCGCGCGCAAGGGCAAATGTTCTCTACAGAAGAAGGGAAGACTGGGGAGTGTGATTTGTGTCAGATTGTGCTTGAGACTGTGAGGAATGTTAGTGGATAAGCATGTGATCCATTTGGGACTGTGTTAAATGTCTGGGGTTGGTTGTAACTATAGCTTTCAGGATGATGTATGGGATTAATCAGACAGTCTATGATTAAGTATTTTATAACTTGTAAGGAAATGCTTTTTCTTTGCATGGTTGTGAATTTAGAATAGATTCCGTGGAATTATAGAAATGTTAAGTGAAAGATACCTTGAGAGTTCACCTGTAGTAGTGAATGTGGGAAAAGAAATGTGTGAGCATAGTATTGTGAGAGTGGGTATGATTGTCTCATGATGCAGCTCTGTGTAACAGTGGTATCTTTAAGCTTCAGTTTCCTCACCTGTAAAATGAGGTTAACATTCGTGTAACATTTGGAGCAGTGCTGTCCAATAGATATTTTTGCAGAACTGGATTCCATGTCCAATGTCTGTGCTGTCCAATACCATAGCCCTGGCCACATTTGGCTCTTGAGCACCTGAAATGAGACTAGTTTGACTGAGGAACTAAATTTTTTATTTTGTTTAATTTTAATAAATTTATATTTAAATAGCTATATGTGGCTGGCTAAATTTGACAGCGCAGTCTGAAGTATCAATTTGCCTTCAAGATTTGGAGGGGGAGAAACTTAAGTAATTTCATCTAGCAAATAATTTGAAAAATGAGTTTTACATTGAAATGAAGAGAGATGAAAAATGCAAATTCAGCTTTAGTCTTTATTTTGGGGGGAATAATTTGCATAGAGTCCACAAATATTACTATATACCGCAATGATTTTTTTTACATACCACACACAGATCAAGATAAAGAACATTTCGGGAATTCCCTGGTGGCGCAGCGGCTAAGAATCCGCCTTCCTTCCAATGCAGGGAACATGGGGAAGATCCCACATGCCACGGAGCAACTAAGCCCGTGTGCCACAACTACTGAGCCCGCAGTGCTACAACTACTAAAGCCCGGGCACCTAGAGCCCATGCTCCGCAACAAAGAGAAGCCACCGCAATGAGAAGCCCGCACACAGCAACGAAGAGTAGTCCCAGCTCTCCGCAACTAGAGAAAGCCTGCGCGCAGCAACAAAGACCCAACCCAGCCAAAAATTAATTAATTAATTGACTAAAATAAATAAATAAAATAAAAGGTAAAGAACATTTCAAGGATGCCAGAGTGTTCCCTTGTGCCCCATCCTGGTCAGCTCTGACTCCACCTAGAAGTGACCACTTTTTGGACTTCTAGCACTGTAGATTAGTTTTGTGAATTCTTGAACTTCATTTAAATACAATCAGTGTAATGATATGTGTCCGGCATGTTTTTTAAAAAAAAAATTTATGCATGCTGTGCCGGGTCTTAGTTGCGGCATATGGGATCTTTAGCTGCAGCATGCGAATCTTAGTTGCAGCATGCATGCAGGCTCTAGTTACCTGACCAGGGGATGAACCCCGGCCCCCTGCATTGGGAGCTCAGAGTCTTACCCATTGGACCACCAGGGAAGTCCTGTGTCTGGCATGTTTTTAATCAACATTATGGCTCTGAGATGAGTCCTTGTTATGCAGTATAGGAATAATACCTGTAGCCAGCTAGTAAATATTTTAGGTTTTGTGTGCCAGATGTTCTCTGTCACAACTGCTCAACTCTGCCAGTGTAGCATGAAAGCAACCATAGACAACATGTAAACAAATGAGTGTGGCTATATTCTGGTAAAACTTTACAGACACTGAAATTTGAATTTCATATAATTCTTACATGTTGCAAAACGCTATTCTTATTTTTTTTACATCATTAAAAATGCAAAACCTTTTTTAGGTCATTGGCCATACAAAAATAGGTGAAAGGTCATATTTTGTCCGTAGGCTGCAGTTTTTCAATTCTTACTATGATTTATTCATTCTATATTAACAGACATTTGTGTGATTTCCAGTTTTTTCTTACTATGAATAAATCTGCCATGATCAATCTTAAAATATTTTTTGGTAGACATAGCATTCATTTCTATTAGGAATGCAAGAGTGGAATAGTTGGATCATAAAGTAGGTCTACATTTATATGTGTAGGTACTGTCAAACGATTTCCCAAAGTCTTTGTGTTAGTTTACACATACGTCAGCAATGTAAAGGATTCCAGTTGCTCCATATCCTCTTGAACACTTGGTATTGTTAGTCTTTTTAAATTTTTACAATGCTAGTAGGTGGGTAGTAGTATCTCAGTGTGATTTTAATCTGCATTTCCCTGATTAATACTCACTTTAGCATCCTTTCATATATCAACCATTTGGATAACCTCTCTGTTGAACTGCCTGTTTAACTCTTGACCATTTCATTAGAGTCAGTTTGTGGGGTTTTTTTTCTATTTATTTATAGCTATTTGTATATGCTGGGATATGAGGCCTTTTGTAGGATATATTTATTGTAGATATCTTTCCCAGGATATGGCTTGCCTTTCACTCTGATAATGAAATCTTTTTTTTTAACATCTTTATTGGAGTATAATTGCTTTACAATGGTGTGTTAGTTTCTGCTTTATAACAAAGTAAATCAGCTATACATATACATATATCCCCATATCTCCTCCCTCTTGCATCTCCCTCTCACCCTACCTATCCCACCCCTCTATGTGGTCACAAAGCACCAAGCTGATCTTCCTGTGCTATGCAGCTGCTTCCCACTAGCTATATATTTTACATTTGGTAGTATTTATAAGTCCATGCCACTCTCTCACTTCATCCCAGCTTACCCTTCCCCCTCCCTGTGTCCTCAAGTCCATTCTCTACGTGTGCATCTTTATTCCTGTCCTGCCCCTAGGTTCTTCAGAACTTTTTTTTTTTTTTTAGATTCCACATATATGTGTTAGCATACGGTATTTGTTTTTCTCTTTCTGACTTACTTCAGTCTGTATGACAGACTCTAGGTCCATCCACCTCACTACAAATAACCCAATTACGTTTCTTTTTATGGATGACTAATATGCCATTGTATATATGTGCCACATCTTCTTTATCTATTCATCTGTCGATGGACACTTAGGTTGCTTCCATGTCCTGGCTATTTTAAATAGTGCTGCAATGAACATTGGGGTACATGACTCTTTTTGAATTATGGTTCTCTCAGGGTGTATGTATGTCCAGTAGTGGGATTGCTGGGTCATATGGTAGTTCTATTTGTAGTTTTCTAAGGAACCTCCATACTGTTCTCCATAGTGGCTGTATCAATTTACATTCCCACCAACAGTGCAAGAGGGTTCCCTTTTCTCCACACCCTATCCAGCATTTATTGTTTCTAGATTTTTTGATGATGGCCATTCTGACTGGTATGAGGGGATACCTCACTGTAGTTTTGATTTGCGTTTCTCTAATGATTAGTGATGTTGAGCATCATGTGTTTGTTGGTAATCTGTATACCTTCTTTGAAGAGATGTCTATTTAGGTCTTCTGCCCATTTTTGGATTGGGTTGTTTCTTTTTTTGATAGTGAGTTGCATGAGCTGCTTGGAAATTTTGGAGGTTGATCCTTTGTCAGTTGCTTCATTTGCAAATATTTTCTCCCATTCTCAGTGTTTCGTCTTGTTTATGGTTTCCTTTGTTGTGCAAAAGCTTTGAAGTTTCATTAGGTCCCATTTGTTTATTTTTGTTTTTATTTCCATTTCTCTAGGAGGTGGGTCAAAAAGGATGTTGCTGTGATTTATGTCATAGAGTGTTCTGCCTATGTTTTCCTGTAAGAGTTTTATAGTGTCTGGCCTTACATTTAGGTGTTTAATCCATTTTGAGTTTATTTTTGTGTATGGTGTTAGGGAGTGTTCTAATTTCATTCTTTTACATGTACCTGTCCAGTTTTCTCAGCACCACTTATTGAAGAGGCTGTCTTTTCTCCATTGTTATATTATTGCCTCCTTTATCAAAAATAAGATGACCATATGTGTGTGCGTTTATCTCTGGGCTTTCTATCCTGTTCCATTGATTTATATTTCTGGTTTTGTGCCAGTACAGGCCCAGCTGCTCCGCGGCATGTGGGACCCTCCCAGACCGGGGCATGAACCTGTATCCCCTGCATCGGCAGGCAGACTCTCAACCACTGAGCCACCAGGAAAGCCCTTTTTGGGTTTTTTTGGCTGCATTCGGTCTTCATTGCCGCGTGTGGGCTTTCTCCAGTTGCGGCGAGTGGGGGCTACTCTTTGTTGTGGTGCATGGGCTTCTCATTGCAGTGGCTTATCTTGTTGCAGAGCACGGGCTCTAGGTGCGCAGGCTTTAGTAGTTGCAGCACGCGTGCCCAGTAGCTGCGGTGCACAGGCTTCAGTAGCTGTGGTGTGGGCTCTAGGGTGTGTGGGCTTCAGTAGTTGTGGCTTGTGTGCTCTAGAGCATAGGCTCAGGAGTTGTGGTGCACAACTTAGTTGGGCTTAGTTGCTCCAAGGCATATGGGATCTTCCTGGAACAGGAATTGAACCTGTGTCCCCTGTGTTGGCAGGCAGATTCTTAACCACTGTGCCACCAGGGAAGTCCCTGATTTTTGCATGTTAAACCAACCTTACATTCCTGGCATAAATACCATTTGGTCATGGTGTTTAAATTTTTTAAAAAAAATTTCTACTGGATTCAGTTTGTTAGTATTTTGTTGAGGATTTTTGTGCCTTTTTGTTACTTTTGTGTTGTTGTTTGCTATGGTAAATATTTTGTTTTAAAATTTTACTGTTTAATTACTTGAAGCTAGTATACATGGACACAATTTATGTTTTTATAGTCACATATCCAGTAATCATGCTAAATTTATTTATTCAACTACTTTTATAATTCTTTTGAATTTTCTACATACAAATTATGTCATCTGCAAATATTGTTATATTTCTTCTTTTCCAGTCTTTATACCTTTTCCTTCTTTCCTGTTTATTGCACTAGCTTGGGCCTCCAGTATGACGTTGAATGTGAGTATTGGTAGTAGATTTCCTTGTTTTGCTCTCTTGAAGAATCCAGCAAGTATGTTGTCTGTAGGTTATTTAAAGATGCTCTTTATCAGATTGATAAAAGGCAATTTTCTTTTATACCACTTTTGTTGAGAGTTTTTATGAATTTGTACATGATTGATATTTTGTATTCCATCAAATATTTGGAAGAATTCACCAGTGAAAATGTTCAGGAGTAGAGTTTTCCTTGTGGGGAAATTTATAATTAAACATTTATTTTTCTTAACGGAATTACTCAAATTTCATATTTTTTCTCATGTCATTTTGGTAAGTTATATTTTTAGAGGAATTTTCCATTATTTGAAGTTGTCAAATTTATTGGTATAAAGTTGTCCCTAATGCCTTCTTATTTATCCTTCAAAACCTATAAAATCTTTTTCCATACCTGATATTTGTAGGGTTATTTTCCTCTTTCTTGGTCAGTCTTGCTAAGGCTTATCAATTTTGTTAAACTTTCAAAGAACTGGTTTTTGGCTTAGTTTATTTTCTCTATTACTACTTTGTTTTCTATTTTAGTGATATCAAACTTATCTTTATTACTTCCTTTTAAATACCTTCTTTGGGTTTAAATTGATGTTCTTTCTTTTAGTTTCTTACAGTGGAGGCTTATACCATTCATATTCAATATTTTTTACTTTTTGATATATGCATTTAGAGCTAGAAACGTGCCTCAAATTACTGCTTTTACTACAACCCAAGTGTTTTTTTTTTTACAAGAGAACAAATCCTACACTTTTATTTATTTACTTTTCAATAAGTTTAAATCCTTAAAAGGTACAGCATCACACGGATTCTGTGTCCAATGGCCTTAGCAAGAAGATTGCTTTGGAATTTGGCATGAACCATGCCACTGTTTCCATGAACACCCGTTATCTTTCCCCAGCTTACTCTGGTTTTGTTAGGTTTTCCATAAGTAGTTACTGTGTTGTTCTTTGCTTTGTACACATAAGTACACCTCTTGCCTAGACAGAATTCAGTTTCATCTTGAGCATATATACCTTCAACTTTCAGGAGAGCTGTGTGCTCCCTCTGGTTCCACAGACCCCACCGATAGCCAGAAAAAGTGGCCTTGGACCATAGCCTTTCAGACATATCTGTCATTTTAGAAGTCCTCTTCCCAACAGGCCCCACTTATTTGCCCCCAAAGTTCAGCTGCGGGAGCTCCACACACCTCCACAGGGTCCAAGATGGTTGAAAAAGCCCAAGTGTTTTGGGTTTTTTTCATTATTATTAAGGTCAAAATATTTAAAAATTTCTATTCTGCCTTATTATTTGACCCATTGATTTTATAGAATTATATTGCTTAAGTTCAGATAACTTGGGAATTTTTCAATATTTTGTTTTGTTATTGTTGTTGATTTTTAGTTTAATTCCATTGTGATCACACAACATACTGCACATGATTTCAATCCTATGAAATGTATTAAATCTGCTTTATGGCCCAGTGTATAGACTATTTTGCTAAATGATCCATGTTCACTTGAAATGAATATATATTCTGTCATTGCTAGGTGTTGTATTCTGTATTTGTTAAGTTGGCTAATTGTGTCATTCTCATATTGTTACTGATTGTTTTGGGACTATTTATATATGAGTTAATAGGACTTGTGTGTTAAAATCATTTATTTATTAAAGTGGCTGTATCTTTTTCTCCATTTTAGTTCTGTCAATCTTTGTTTTCAGAGTAGAATTCTAAAAATTCTCCCACAATGAGATATTATCTCAGTAGCTGATTGGCAAAAAAAGTTTTAAAGTGTTACAAGTGTTGTCAAGGATGTGGAACAACTCTCAACTATGTGGCAGTAAGTGTCAGTTGAAATGATTCTGGAAACTCTTTGACATCACCTAGAGAAGCTGGGAAGCACATGCCCTAGAACAAAGCAAGTCCACCTGTAAGTATTATACTTTAGAGTTAATCTTACACAGACTTTTAAAGGTCTACAGAAATGTTCAAAACAGCACCACTTGAAATAGGAGGGAAAAATCTGGAAACAACTCAAATATCCATCAAGAGGCTATATAAATAAAATTTGGCAGATGTACACAGTAGAGTGCTGCCCAACATTGAGAAAATGAACAAATTCCCAGAACATAATGTTGAGTTTTTTTTTAAGTGACAATACATAGAATGTCATTTCACTAAATTTCAAAACACATGCAAATCTAAACAATATGTTATTTGGGGGTATGTACATATATGGCAAATCTATAAAGAAAACCATGGGAATGACTAAATTCAGGTGATGGTTAACTTTATGGGAGATGGGGGAGGAGCATCTAGGACACTTCAGGGACTTCCCTGGTGCTCCAGTGGGTAAGACTTTGAGTTCCCAATGCAGGGGGCCCAGGTTCGATCAATCGTTGGGGAAATAGATCCTGCATGCATGCCACAACTAAGAGACTGCATGCTGCAACTGAGAGTCTGCATGCCACAACTAAGAAGTCCACATGCCACAACTAAAAGATCCCACATGCCACTACTAAAGATCATGCACGTGGCAACGAAGATCCCACGTGCTGCAACTAAGACCCAGAGCAGCCTAAATAATAAATAAATAAATATTTAGGATACTTCAAAGGAATTGATAATGACTTTTTCTTAAGCTGAGTGGTAGGCCCACAGAATTTATTTTCATTCATTCAACTGTACTTATGTTCATATATATATATGCTTGTGTGTGGAATTCTAAGTTAATAAATAGGCTCAGAATGAAACAGGATGAAAATATGAAATAGCTGAACAATTGTATTACTGAATTCAAGCCAAGGAATTCTCTGACACAACCCAAAGAATTAAAGGAATACAAGAAGCAAGAATATAAACCCAGAGAATGTATTCAGGAGAACTTGATGAAGACAAAACTAGAAAATAATGACATAGAAAATTAAAAAAAAATACAGTTGACCCTTGAACAACACAGATTTGAACTGTGCAGGTCCACTTATACATGGATTTTTTTCAATAAATACGTGCTATAGTACTACATTATTTGCAGTTGGTTGAATCCTCAGATGTGGGACCTAGGATGTGAATATGGAAGACCCACTGTAAAGTTATACACAAATTTTCAATTGCACAGAGGGTCAGGGCCCCAACCCCAGTGTATTTCAAGGGTCAACTGTACAACCAAAACTAGTTTTTTAAAAAATGACCAAAATCTTGTCATTTGAAAAGAGCAAGGGTAGACTTTTGCTTACATACAGTGAGTAGGTCACATGCATTTACTTCCCATCACTATCCAAAAAGAGATGAAAATAACAATGACAACAACAAATGTGAAGACAAAACTACAAAAAATAAGAAAATTCAAGGAACTCTGGTATGAAAGAGCTTATGACCAATTTACAAATTCCCTGAAGGGCCCAGGTTCCACAGAAAAGGACCTTGGTGAGGTATGGATCTGGAAGTAGAGGACTGGTTGAAAATTTATACACAAACTCATTGCCCTGATCTTCCCCCTCTACGGTTAACTTTTCTTCCTTGTCTAAAAAATACATTTGATCTCTGGATAAATTGATTTTGAGAAGATGTAGAGGATGCACAAAGAAGGGCAGACAGACACAGTTAGAATGAGTAATAACCACAGTCTGAAATCTTCTTAAGCTTCTTTCCCTATCCTGGTACCAGAATCCAGCAACTCAACACATAACCTTCACAGGCAGGAAACTGGAGGAGTCCTCTAAGGAGAAACTAAAGAGCAAAGAGAATAGAATTCTGGCGGTGTCCCAGAGAAAAGATTGCTTCTGAAATCCATCAGTTGCCAGGCTCTAACTCATGACTCAAAGTAAGGATTACCACGTGGTTGAGAAAAGTACCTAAATGAAAGACAGAGAACAATTCAAACAGGAAAAGGGAATTTGGTCATAACAAAGACAATACATGTAGCTAAGAGAACTTTAAATAAATAATATTTACAATTGACTATCCTACCTATCACATGCATAATATAATTATATATTATTCATATAATTATGAATCAAATATAATGAATATAATATATATACTATATATAACATTAATATATAATTTCATAAATATCAGAGAAGATATTGCATTCCTAAAGAACAGTATACTATATAGAAAAAAACCATGAGAGAGCTCTAGGAAATTAAAAATATGACTTATTAAAAATTAAATAGAAGTAGAAGATAAAATTCCTAGAGTTGAGTAAAAAGACAGAGAAAATAGGAAGAAAACATTTAGAAGCTTAAGCCATGTAAGTTCCTTCAAATAATTCCAGTGAGAGCGAGGAAAGAAGGAAAGAAAGAAAATACAGAAAAATTTTCCAGCCCAGAAGTACATGAGTCTCTAGAATGAAAATATCCACCTGACACCCAGCATTAAAAAATTTTAAAGAGGGATTTCCCTGGTGGTCCAGTGGTAAAGAATCCGCCTTCCAATACAGCAGGACGCTGGTTCGATCCCTGGTCAGCGAACTAAGATCCCACATGCTGCGGGGCAACTAAGACCGCATGCCACAACTACTGAGCCCATGTGCCTCAGCTAAAGAGCCCGCATGCTCTCGAGCCCACGTGCCACAACTAGAGAGAAGCCCATATGCCGCATGGAAAGATCCTGCATGTTGCAACTAAGACCCGACAGCCAAAAATAAATTTAAACATCCACACCAAGGAACAAAATTACAAAATTTTAGTACATTGTGTGATATATATCACCCTAAACGTTCCAGGAGGGTTGGGAACACAGATTACGCACAAAGAAATAGAAAACAGATGACAATCCTTTACAAAAGCAACATTAGCTACTGTAAGATTTTATCTGATGTTATGCCTTCAAATTCTAATTTATAGTAGAATTCTCACCACAGGGAATAAGTGAGATTGCAATAAAGGTATTTTCAGACAGTAAGAACTTAAACATTTACCTCAAAGGCATGCATTTGAACGAAGTTGTTGGAGACAGGCAATCAGCAAAAATGAGAAACATACAAAATTAACAAGACTTGGAACATAGGAATTCAATTCCGGAAAAGGGAGAAGGGAAGTCTTACAGAAACCCTGCAGTCCAGACTGGAGCTACAAGATGATGGCTGTGAAAGAGATTCGGCAAGGGGGAGAAGAAGTATCAGATAAGTTTGAACATTTGGAAAAATCATTGCTTAGAGTTTGACACTTTGGAGGGGTGGGGGGAACATTTAGAAAAGTGCAGCAATAGGAGCAAGTACATATACATATAAACCAAGTCAGCTAAATCCACAATAAAAAAAATTGTGTCAAAAATATACTTGGCTCTGAAGCACAAAAATATATAATCAGTATATAAATACCAAATACTGCTTTAACCAATAACTGTGATATAGTCATATTTGGAAGTGGTAAAGGGAGAGGACAGGGTGGGAGGGTCTTGTTTTAAATAAGGTTTGAAGTTTTGATCATTAAACAGGACATTTTAATTATTTTAACCACTAAAATGAGACTGTTTTTTAAAATAAATTTATTTACTTATTTTTGGCTGCATTGGGTCTTCGTTGCTGTGCGCGTCTTTTTCTAGTTGCAGCGAGTGGAGGCTACTGTTCGTTGCAGTACATGGGCTTCTCATTGCAGTAGATTCTCTTGTTGCGGAACTCAGGCTCTAGCCTCGTGAGCTTCAGTAGTTGTGGCATGTGGGCTCAGTAGTTATGGCACACAGGCTTAGTTGCTACGCAGCATGTGGGATCTTCCCGGACCAGGGCTCAAACCCAGGTCGCCTGCATTGACAGGTGGATTCTTAACCACTGCGCCACCAGGGAAGCCCCAGACTGATCTTTTAACGAACAGTGGTAAAAGGAATTTTTTATTACCTAAGAGTGACTAAGGACGTTATTGGGCTCCTATACAAATATATAATTTTTACTCCCCTTCATGTTACTATGTAGTCCTCATTTCTACATTTTGGTATGGGTCCAGGAATACATTATTATGATCCTATCATAATAAGGGAGATAATTTTGTCTCCTTTTCCCCCCAGTATTTATGCCTGAAATTATTTTACTTAATTAAGTGCCAGTCATAATTCTGAAGGCACACCTAACCACCATGTAATTAATCAAAAAACCATAACCAGAGGCGTTGGCCTATCAAAACGATTCCAGAAATGATACACTGTGGAGCACAGCCACATTCACGGATACACACAATCTCACGCACTTCACTAACCAACCGCGCAGACTTCCGGCTTCAGAGCTGGGCATAATCGTCCATTCTCTGCGGAGTCATCGCAGTACCCCATCCAAATAATTACACTCAACAACAGCCCCACGCACAGAAACAACGCTGTCCAGATTACACACTCAGGCACACAGGCATCCAGCCGGCTCCGGAATCCTGGCCCCTAGCAGGTTTTACCGCCGCGTTCCAAACTCAACTGCTCCCTCTAAAAGAAGCGAAGGAGCACACGCACTCCTCTTTGCGCCTGCGCACTAGTGACTGTGCGGAGAATTCCCGGCAATCTCCGGGAGGGGCGGGTCGCGGAGACGATAACCAATGAAAAAAAGCCAGAGGCCAAGACGCTTCCCGCAGGGTAGCGGGCCGGAGTCAGTCTCAGTCTGTAATTCGAGGGTTCGTGTTCAGGGCTCTGAGGTTTCCTGGAGCCTCCTCGGCCTTTCACCGCCTCCTACACGCTTGGAGGAGGCGTGGGACTTGCGCCTGACAGAGACAGGCACTTCCCAGAGCCCCAGCGTCACAGCCTTGGGAAAGAGCTGTTCTCCTATGCCTATTCCATTGGAGTGTGGTGAGATGGGAACCCGTGCAGCCGCAGCTTTTCTCGGACACCTATGTTTGGGAGGGGACAGGCGGCACTCTGGAGACCCGACTGCGCATGGGAAGCAGAGGGTTTAGGGCATTTGGGGTCTAGAGTCTTCTGCCGCTCTGTTTCCCCCCAGGGTTCCACCAGGTTGGTGCAGGTTGACCTCGTGTTAGGCTGCACCCTGCAGGTCTGCAAGCCTTGTAGTTGCCCAGCAGCGGGTTGCAAGAAAGAGCATGGAGACAGCGGTAGAGACATCAAGGGTTTATTGGATAGGAAATCTTTCAGCTCTGAAGCAAAGGCCCTGGGGTGATACCCCACTGTGTATGGCAGACATCAGGCAGGACACAGGCAGTAGTCTTCCTCTGGGAGAGGAGAAGGAGGAGGAGGTTACCAATTATTGGGGAATTGATGTCAGGTGGGCTCATTAGTTTCCAGGGAAACCAGTAGAAGAGTGTGTCCCTCATTGCCCCTTTGGTTAACAACCATCACTGGGGCAGGTGTTGCCCCTCGATAAACTAGCATGGTGTAGCCATTCTGGTCTTGATCTCAGACAGCAGTGAGCAGTGGCTTGAAGTGAGATTTTAGTTCCCTGCCCAGGATTTGGACCTGGGTAGCCCAAAAGAAAACCAGGAATCCTAGCTGCTAGACCACCAAAGGCTAGGGGCTAGAAGCAAAGTTCCCCTGGCTCTTGCCTCATTTGAAAAATGAATTTCTCAAGGAGGCAGAAACTGCAAAAACAGATACAAAGTTTATTGTTAGAGACACAACACAACAAGTGGGAGAGCACACGGAGAAACAGTTTGTTTATTTAAGACAGAAGCAAGATAGAGATACGCACCCGGAGAGAAAGGGTGTGGGTGTCCTCCCTAATGAGGAGAAGCGCAGTAGAGAGGAGGTCAAATCATTGGGGCTCGTGCTGTAGCACAAGGGAGCAAAGACGAGGAACAGGCACCCTTGCTCACTCCCTGAGAGGAGCTGCTTTGGTCCTTAAATGGGGTAACAATGGGAGCAGATCCATGGGTTGGGTAGGAGGCGTAGCCTAGGTGGTCAGCCCACCCTAGGTGGTCAGCCCACCCGCTTGGTGGTGCTGTGTACCACGCTTTTGCTCCCAGCCCCTCAGAAACGGCAGTTGGTTTGTGGCTTTTTGTATTTTTGTTCATAATTGCACCAACTGCGTGTGTGTGCAGTTATTTTTAGTCCCTTATAGTTTCATTGTATTCCGTTGCTCAAGGAGATGTCTGTCTAGGTGCACGCACTCTGGTAGAGGGTCCCAGGTCCCAGCCTATCTCAGAAGGTCCCATAGGACATTTCTGGAGAAACGAAGGCAGTGAACGGCCTCAGGGGTGACCAGCTGCAGTGTCAGAACTGCAGCGTATCCAGAGCTGTGAACCCAGACATTCTAGTCTTCTACTTTCTTTGCGTGCATGTGAAAGTGAGGGGCAGAGATGGTAGTGGAGACTGGGTTTTGACCAATCTTCAAAAAGACCAGATATCTCAGGCAGCCCTTTCCCTGGCTACTGCCATTCTCCACAGAAGTCATGTGAGAAGGAGAGAATTGCTGCTGTACATCAAAAAATCAAATTCAAGGTGAGTTTGTGCTTTCTCTTTGTTCCATGAAATGCATTTCGTTTTTCAGTATGTGGAAACATCTGGTGTCCTCCTGAAACATTTTCATTGATTTACCCTTAAGTCTTCCTTCCACAGGGAAAGTCACAGGTCCTGGGGATAGATCCCATTCCCCAGTGCACCCAGATGTCCTTCTGGTTAATTATTTGCATTTTGCAAATAATTTAATTCTTCCTGTTGACTCTCTTTTATTAAACATTTCTTAGGCTGTAGAAATGCAACTCTGGAGGATAATAGACTATTATTTTAGACAGTGATTTATCAATGAAGAGAATATGCCTGCTTGGAATCACACACTGGATATTCTTAATCTTCTACAAAGGCTTGAGATCAAAAGCAAATAGGGTAGGAGATGGTTTGACTCATTTCAATCAGTGACAAGGACCTTGCTTCGTGAAACTTTTAAGAGTACAAATGTAATTGGTGGTTTGAGAGGTCTGTTTCAACTAGGGTGTAGATCCCACCACCACTCTACTCCAGAATACCTAATGGTATTTTTTGTAGTACTGGCCAGGTCTGCTTCCTGGTTTGTCAGCATAACTTTGTTTCAGGTCACATTTTTGTGTGATGTGTGAGCAGTATGGTATAATGGCTAAGAGTGTGGGTCTAATACCTGGGTTAAAATCCTAGCTCTAACACTTGCTAGGTGTGTGAGCTGCTTGGGTAGTTTATTCAACCTCTCCTTGCCATAGTTTCTTTTTTTTTTTCCAAAATATTTTGTAAAGACTATTTTTTTTTAAGAGCAGTTTTAGGTTTACAACAAAATTGAGAGGAAAGTACCGACATTTCCTATATATCCCCCGTCCCAATACATACATAGCTTACCCCATTATTAATAACCCCCACCAGAGTGGTACCTTTTTTTTTTTTAAACCAAGGATGAACGTACATCAACGCATAAGTCACCCAAAGTCCATAATTTACCTTACTGTTGTACCTTAGTGTTGTACATTCTGTGGTTTGGGACAAATGTATAATGACATATATCCATCATTCCAACGTCATAGAGTGTTTTCATTACCTGAAAAGTCCTCTGTGCTCTGCTGATTCATCTCCACCCACCCCCCACAAACACTGATCTTTTTATTGTCTCCATGGATTTCCTTTTTCCAGAATGTCATATAGTTGGAAGCAGACAGTATGTAACCTCTTCAGATCAGCTTCTTTCACTTAGTACTGTGCATTTAAGTCTCCTTCATGTGTTTTCATGGCTTGATGGCTTATTTCTTTTTTAGCACTGAATAATAGTCCATTGTCTGGAGGGACCACAGTTTATCCATTCACCTACTGAAAGTCATCTTGGTTGTTTCTAAGTTTTGGCAATTATAAGAAAGCTGCTGTAAACATCTGTGTGCAGGTTTTTGTGTGAATATGTTTTCATCTACTTAGGGTAAATACCAAAGATCTTTATTACTGGGTTGTATGGTAAGAAAGAGTATGTTTAGTTTTGTAAAAAACCACCAAACTTTCTTCCAAGGTTTCTTCCATAGTTTCTTAACTGGAAAATACCTACCGTGTAGCATTATTATGAGGGTTAGATGAGTTAATAGTGTAAAGTCCTTAGAATAGCCCCTGGCACATACTAAAAGCTCAGAAAACATTGCCTGTTATGATGTGGTAATTCTGGGTCGTTCCCCCTCAGCTTTCTGCAGATCAGGAACAATGACAGTGTAAACTTAAATTTCTTGGCACTTGCAGGTAAGAAAATGAAGCAAATGCCAAAGTCCTGTAGAGTGGCATTTAACTCTATGCCATTTACCTTCCTTTATGGGATTCCAGGCAAAAACTGAATCCTTGATTTCCCCCCACACACATTTATTGAGATATACTTGGCATATAACATTGTGTAAGTTTATGGTGTACAGTGTGAAGATTTGGTAAATGTATACATGGTGAAATGATTACTACATAGTTAGCTCTGTGCATGTATGTGTGGTGAGAACGTTTAAAATCTACTCTTTTAGCAACTTTCAAGTGTACAATACAGAATTGTTAACTATAGTCACCAAGCTGGACATTAGATCCCCAGTTAGATCTTCTAACTGGAAGTCTGTACCCTTTAACCAACATCTTCCCATTTCCCCAGTGCCCTAGCACCTGGCAAACTCCATCCACTTTTTGTTTCAACGAGTTTGGTTTTCTTAGACTCCATATATAAGTGACGTCATACAGTATTTGTCTTTTTCTGACTTATTTCACTTACTGTAATGCTTTCAAGGTTCATTCATGTTGTCCCAAATGACAGGATTTCCTTCTTTTTTTGGGCTAATATTCCATTGTGTGTGTTTATATCTATATATAAAGAAAATGTGTTGTATGCACATATCACATGTACATTTAACCCATTTTCTTTATCCATCTATTGGTGGACAGACAAGCTGGTTGCATGTTTTGGCTACTGTAAATAATGCTACAGTGAGCACCCCTGCGAACATGGCATTGCGAGCGGTGCGGAGCGTGCGGCCCGTGGTCTACAGCCTGTGCGCCCTCTCTGCGCCCAACGCGCCCTGCCCGCCGCGGCCCTGGGGACTGCGGGCGGGCGCCATCAGGGCGCTGCGCACCGGACCCGCTCTGCTGTCGGGTCGTAAATTCACAGACAGACATGAATGGGTAATAATAGAAAAAGGTGTTGGAACAGTGGGAATCAGCACTTTTGCACAGGAAGCTTTGGGAGATGTTGTTTACTGTAGTCTGCCTGAAGTTGGGACAAAATTGAACAAACGAGGAATTCGGTGCTTTGGAAAGTGTGAAAGCTGCTAGCGAACTATTCTCTATCAGGAGAAGTAACTGAAATTAATGAAGCTCTAGCAGAAAATCCAGGACTTGTCAACAAATCTTGTTATGAAGATGGTTGGCAGATCAAGATGACACTCAGTAACTCTTCAGAACTAGATGAACTAATGAGTGAAGAAGCATATGAGCAATACATAAAATCTATTGAGGAGTGAAAATGTAACCCCTAAATAAACTAGTTTGAAACAACTTAATCTAGCATAGTTGTCTTAAATTAATGGTGGATAGATTTTTAAAAAGAACCTTTTAGCAAAAGAAACTACTTGCAACAATGTTGCCTGAAGAAAATACCCCTTAACTGCCTAATGACTTCAGATAAACACCACATCTTTTTCACAACACCCTATAATTTTTTTTTATTTTTATTTTTTGCGGTACGCGGGCCTCTCACTGCTGTGGCCTCTCCCGTTGCGGAGCACAGGCTGCGGACGCGCAGGCTCAGCGGCCATGGCTCACGGGCCCAGCCGTTCTGCGGCATGTGGGATCTTCCCGGACCGGGGCAGGAACCCGTGTCCCCTGCATCGGCAGGCGGACTCTCAACCACTGCACCACCAGGGAAGCCCCTCAACACCCTATAATTTTTAGGCTAATCTCCAGTTATAATATTTAGAATTCCTGAAATTATCTGTGGTAAAACTACTTATAAAAATTATGTAATTCAAGGATAACATTGTTATCTTAACCTTTATAACATTGTAACTTGCTTACAGCCATCCCTGGATTTGGGTCAAAATACTCAATGAACTTCCCACTGGAAATAAATGGCAGCGGAGAAAAGTTTGTTAGTTGTATAGTGTCCAGTGAAGAACATTACTATCTTAATTTTGCAGTATACTGTGTTTGCTTGTGCTACTTCTATACAGTGAAGCAACAGTCTTGCAGGAAAATAAGAAACAGTTTAATAATAAAATATTCAACTTCTTAATAAAAAAAATAATGCTGCAGTGAACGTGGGGGTACAAATAAATCTCTTTGAGATAGTGATTTCATTTCCTTTGTGTATATACCCAGAAGTGGGATTGCTGGATCATTTGATTGTTCTATTTTTAAGTTTTTGAGGAACTGCCGTACAGTTTTCTATAATGGCTGCACAAATTTACATTTCTACCAACAGTGTACAAGGGCATCCTTTTCTCCACATCCTTGACAACACTTGTTATCTTGTCTTCCTAGGGATAGACATTTCTAACAGGTGTGAGGTGATATCTCATTGTGGTTTTGATTTGCATTTCCCTGATTAGTGATGTCAAGCATCTTTTCACATACCTGTTGACCATTTGTATGTCTTTGGGAAAATGTCTATTTAGGTCTTCTGCCTTTTATTTATTTATGTTTTGGCTGTGCTGTGCAGCATGTGGGAATCTTAGTTCCCCAGCCAGTGATTGAACCCATGCCCCCTGCAGTGGAAGCACAGAGTCTTAACCACTGGAAGGGAAGTCCCTTCTGCCCATTTTTTAATCAGATTTTTTCTCTTGAGTTGTATGTGCTTCTTATATGTTTGAGTTATTAATCCCTTATCACATGTATGGTTTGCAAATATTTTCTTCCATTCTGAAGCCTGCCTTTTTATTTTGTTAATGGTTTCTTTTGCTGTGCAGAAGTTTTTTAGTCTGATGGAGTCCTACTTGTTTATTTTTTCTGCTGTGGCCTGTGCTTTTGGTGTCATGTCCAAAATATCATTGCCAAGGGAATTCCCTGGCAGTCCAGTGGTTAGGACTCCCCACTTCCACTCCTGGGGGCCTGGGTTCGATTCCTGGTTGGGGAACTAAGATCCTGCAAGCTGCGCAGTGCAGCCTATATGTATGTGTGCATGTGTGTATATATGTGTGTGTGTGTGTGTGTGTGTGTGTGTGTGTGTGTGTGTGTGTATCATTGCCAACACCAGTTTTCCCAGTGTTTTCTCCTACTAGTTTTATGTTTTCAGGTCTTACATTTAAGTCTCTAATTCAATGAATTAGAGACTTAATTTTTGTTAGTGGTGTAAGATACGGGTCCAGTTTCATCCTCTTGCATGTGAATATATCCAGTTTTCCCAGCACCATTTATTGAGGAGGCTTCCTTTCCCTATTGTGTATTTTTGGCTCCTTTGTCAACTATCAGTTGACTGAATATTTGTGAGTTTATTTCAGGCTCTTAATTCTATTCTGTTGGTCTATGTGTCTGTTGTTATGTCAGTATTAAACTGTTTTGACTAGCTATGTAGTATAGTTTGAAATCAGGACATGTGATGTCTCCAGCTTTGTTCTTCTTTTTCAAGATTGTTTTGGCTATTCAAGGTCTTTTGGGTTCCATACCTATTTTAGAATTGTTTTTTCTATTTCTGTGAAAATGCCAGTGGAATTTTGTTAGGGATTGCATTGAAGCTATAGATAGCTTTGGGTAGTATGGACATTTTAACAATATTAATTCTTCTGATCCATGAACGCAGAATATCTTTCATAAATTTGTGTCTTCTTCAGTTTCTTTCATCAGTGTCATAGTTTTCACTGTACAGATCTCTCATTTCCTTGGTAAAATTTATTCCCAAATATTTTCTTGTTTTTGATGCTATTTTAAATGGAATTGTTTTCTTTATTTCTTTTTCAGATACTTCAGTGTTAGTGCATAGAAATACAACTGATTTTTGTATATTGGTTTTATATTCTGCAGTTTTACTCAATTTGTGTATTAGTTCTATCAGTTTTTGGTGGAGTCTTTAGGATTTTTCTACGTATAAGTTCATGTCATCAACAGACAAATTTTACTTCTTCAGTTTTGATTAGGATGCTTTTTATTTATTTTTCTTGCCTGATTGCTCTAGCACTTCCAGTACTATGTTGAATAGGATTGGTGAGAGAGGGCACCCTTACATTTTTCCTGATCTTAGAGGAAAAGCTGTCAACCTTTCACTACTGAGTATGATATTGGCTGTGAGTTTGTTGTATATGGCCTTTATTATTTTGAGATATATTCCTTCTATACCCAGTTTTTTTTTTGGGGGGGGGGGTTTTGCGGTACGTGGGCCTCTCACTGTTATGGCCTCTCCCGTTGCGGAGCACAGGCTCTGGATGTGCAGGCTCAGCGGCCATGGCTCACGGGCCCAGCCGCTCCGCAGCATGTGGGATCTTCCTGGACCGGGGCATGAACCCGTGTCCCCTGCATCAGCAGCCAGACTCTCAACCACTGCGCCACCAGGGAAGACCTATACCCAGTTTTTTGAGAGTTCTTATCATGAAAGGAATTTTAATTTTGTCAATGCTTTTTGTGCATCTAATAAGGTGATCCTATGGTTTTTATCCTTCAGTCTATTAATGTGGTATACCACATTTATTGATTTGCATCCCAGGAGTTTATTCTTGCATTCCAGGGATCAATCCCACTTGATCAATCCTACTATGATCCTCTTAATGTACTGTTGAATTGGGCTTATTAGTATTTTGTTTAGAATATTTGCATTTATATTCATCAAGGATATTGGCCTGTCGTTTTCTTTTCTTGTAGTGTCCTTATCTGGCTTTGGTCTCAGAGTAATGCTGGCCTTGTAAAATGAGTTTGGAAGTGTCCTTTCCTTTTCCATTTTTGGAAGGGTTTGAGAAGGCATGACATTAACTCTTCTATAAATGTTTGGTGGGATTCACTACTGAAACCATCTGATCCTGAGCTTTTCAGTATTGGGAAGTTTTTTGTTTTTTTTTAAATATTTATTTATTTGTTGCACTGGGTCTTAGTTGCAGCAGGCAGGCTCTTTAGTTGTGGCACATGGGCTCCTTAGTTGTGGCATGTGAACTCTTAGTTGTGGCATGCAGGTTGGATCTAGTTCCCAGACCAGGGATTGAACCCAGACCTCCTGCATTGGGAGTGCAGAGTGTTAACCACTGCGCCACCAGGGAAGCCCCAGTATTGGGAAGTTTTTGATAACTGATTCAATCTCCTTACTTGTTAGTGGTCTATTTACATTTCCTATTTCTTCATGATTTAGTATGGGTAGATGTATGTTTCTAGGATTTATTTCTTCTAGGTTATACAGTTGTTTCTGTATAATTGTTCATAATAGTCTCTTATCTTTGATATCAGTTGTAATGTCTCCTCTTTCATTTATAATTTTGTTTGAGTCCTCTCTTGTTGAGTATAGCTACAGGTTTCTCAATTTGGTTCATCTTTTCTAACAACCAATTCTTAGTCTCATTGATTTTTTTTCTGTTTGCCTTTCTAGTGCCTATTTCATTTCTGCTCTTTTGATAAGATTTTGCTCTTCTGTCTGCTACTTTAGTCCTACTCTGTTCTTTTTCTAGTTCCTTGAGATGTAAAGTTAGGTTAATTATTTTGGATCTTTCTTTTTTCTTAATGTAGGCATTTATCACTATAAACTTCCCTCTTAGAATTGCTTTTGCTGCATCCCACTTGCTCAGTTCTCTTAATGAATAATATGCAGAAAGGAGCATACTTATTAATTTAAAGGAGACCAGGACTTCCAACTAGTCAATTAAACCTCTGTGTGTGTAAGAAGGAAATACTAGTAATCCTCATCTGATTTGACAAGACTTATACGTATTTACACCTTAAAGATTATAGAGATGTCACTAGAATAGCAAATCATCAAGATAGTCATTCAGAATTTCTTACTTTTTTAGAGATGTGAGGTTATTCTCATAGATTTTAGCAATAATCTCTGAAGTCCAGGTATCTTACAAGATTCCATGATAGGAACAATTCCAAGGATATATTTTTAATAATATTAGAAAACATAGTAAGGTGCTTATAGTTATAAATATTCACGTGCTCTGTATTGGACAGGGTAACAAAGCTAAGCCTTTGTTAATATTCTCTATTTGTCATTTTATCACATCAGAAATTTTATAAGGTAAGAATGATATCTCTTTCATTGTAAATTCTAAGGTTGGGGAGGGGACATCACCTTTTTCTTCTGAGAAACTTTTTTGCTAATATTGTTAATTAAATAGGTTTGCATTCTCCAGACAGATCTCTGAAATTTATTAATTAGTATTATTAGACTTGGCTATCAAATCCCACAGAACCTACAAAAAGGATTCTTGGAACTAATAGAAATTTTAGCAGGATCACAGAGTACAAAATCAGTATACAGAAGTCAGTCATGGACTTCCCTGGTGGCGCAGTGGTTAAGAATCTGCCTGCCAATGCAGTGGACACGGGTTTGATACCTGGTCCAGGAAGATCCCACATGCTGCAGAGCAACTAAGCCCGTGCACCACAACTACTGAGCCTGCGCTCTAGAGCCCACAAGCCACAACTGTTGAGCCCATGCACCACAACTACCAAAACCCACGCACCCTAGAGCCTGTGTGTCACAACTACTGAGCCCATGAGCAACAACTACTGAAGCCTGCGCACTCTAGGGCCCGCATGCCACAACTACTGAGCCTGTGCTCTGCAACAAGAGAATCCACCACAATGAGAAGCCCGTGCACTGCAGCAAAGAGTATCCCCCACTTGCTGCAACTAGACAAAGCCCGTGCACAATAATGAAGACCCAATGGCAGCCAAAAAAAAAATTTTTTTTTAAATAAAAAAAAATTTTTTTTAATTTAAGAAAAAGTCAATCATCTTTGGGACTTCCCCAGTGGTCCAGTGGTTAAGAGTCCACCTTCCAATGCTGGGAGCAGCGGTTCAATCCCGGTTGGGGAACTAAGATCCCACGTGCCGTGCAGTGTGGCCAAAATCTTTTAAAAATAATAAAAAATTTAAAAAACTCATTTTTTCTATACTAGCAATGAACACCTAGAAGTTGAATTTAAAAAAACAATACCTATATGTGTATGTATAACTGATTTACTTTGCTGTACACCTGAAACTAACACAACATTGTAGATCAACTATACTCCAATAAAAAATTTTAAAATATAAACATTTTTAAAAAGACATACTTAGGAAATTTCAAGTATTCGATGCAGTATGGTTAACTATAGTTGACATGCTGCACATTATCTCTCTAGAATTTCTTCATTTTGCACAACTAAAACCTCGTACTCCAGTTATTTGTGTTAAATGTAGATTCTGTTCATGTCTTGAAAATATTAAATATTTATATTCAATAAAATATAAGTTTAAAAAAATAAAAAACAATACCATTTTCAATAGCAACCCAAAAGGTGAAATGCTTAGGTATAAATCTAACAAAATATTTGCAGAATCTTTGTGGAGAACTACAAAAGAATGATAGAATTCAAATACCTAAATAAATATATTTATGTTTTCACATGTAGATTTTTTTGTTCGTGAATATTCAAAGCAGTTTTATTATCACTGGACAAAAACTATAACTCAAATGTCCATCAAAAAGTAAACGGATAGGGCTTCCCTGGTGGCGCAGTGGTTGAGGGTCCGCCTGCCGATGCAGGGGACACGGGTTCGTGCCCCAGTCCGGGAGGATCCCACATGCCGTGGAACGGCTGGGCCCATGAGCCATGGCCGCTGAGCCTGTGCGTCCGGAGCCTGGGCTCCACAGCGGGGGAGGCCAGGGCAGTGAGAGGCCCGCGTACCACACACACATAAAAAAAGGATAAAGACATTTTTGTACATCCACAAAATGGAATACAAAACAGCAACATAAAAGGGATGAATGTCAAAATAATTATGTTAAGTGTAACAAATAAAATACTACTTATATAAAATTGTCGAAAATGTATACTAATATGTAGTCACAAAGATCAGTTCTTACTTGGGGATAAGGAATAGAAAGGACGATATATACAAAAATGCACCAAGAAACTTTTGCAGGTGATGAATACATCCATTATCTTGATATCTCTGTAGGTATATACACATGTAAAAACACAACAGACTACACTTAATTTTTTTTTTTTTTTTTTTTTTTTGGCTGTGTTGGGTCTTTGTTGCTGTGCACAGGCTTTTCTCTAGTTGTGGTGAGTGGGGGCTACTCTTCGTTGCAGCACGCAGGCTTCTCATTGCAGTGGCTTCTCGTTACAGAGCATGGGCTCTAGGCGCGTGGGCTTCAGTAGTTGTGACACGTGGGCTCTGGAGTGTAGGCTCAGTAGTTGTGGCACATGGGCTTAGTGGCTCCATGGTATGTGGGATCTTCCCAGACCAGGGCTCGAACCCATGTCCCCTGCATTGGCAGGTGGATTCTTAACCACTGTGCCACCTGGAAAGCCCTATTTTTTTAAAATTTTTATTTTATACTGGAGTATACTTGATTAACAATGTTGTGTTAGTTTCAGGTGTACAGCAAAGTGATTCAGTTATACATATATATGTATCTCTTCTTTTTCAAATTCTTTTCCCGTGTAGGTTATTACAGAATATTGAGCTGAGTTCCCTCTGCTATACAGTAGAACTTTGTTGGTTATCTATTTTAAATATAGTAGTGTGTGTATGTCAATCCCAAATTCCCAGTTTATCCCTCCCCCACCACATATAGATTTTTATTCATGTATTGGATCACTCAATATTGTTAAGGTGTCAGTTCTTTCCAATTTGAGCTATAGATTTAAGTCAATTCAAATCAAAATACCAGAAGTCTTTTTTGTAGATATCAACAAGTTGATGCTAAAATTTTATGAAAAGGCAAAGGAACAGAAATAGCCAATACAATTCTGGAAGAAAAAGTTGTAGGATTCACATTATCTGATTTCAAGACTTAATGTAAAGCTACGATAATCAAAGCAGCATGTTATTAGTGAAAGAATAGACATATAGATCAAGGGAATAGAATAGAGACTCCAGAAATAGACTCATATCTATATGGTCAATTGATTTTTTTTTTCAGTATAGCACGAAGGCAGTTCAATGGGGAACGGCTAAGTCATTTCAAAACATCATGCTGGAATAATTGAATGTCCATATGCAAAAGGATAAAAAAAGTAACCCTGACACAGACCTTATCCCTTAAAAAATTAACTCAAAATGAATTATAGACCCACATATAAAATGCTATAAAACTTAGAAAATAGGAAAAATTCTGCATGGCTTTGGGTTTAGCAGTAAGTCAGGTATTTTGTAGGATGTTCATCAGTTTGGATTTATCTAATGTTTTCTCATGATTAGATTGAATTGATAGATTTTGAAGGGAAGAATACCTCAGTGGTGATATACCCTCTTCAGCACATTACGTCAAGGGATACAATATGTGCTATTACTGGTGATGTCAGCCTTGATCACTTGGTAACTTGATCACTTGTCTGTTAGATTTTCCATTGTAAATTTACTGTTTTTCTCTTTGGAGTTAATAAATTTGGGGAGATACTTTGAAGCTACATGACTGTCTTGTTTCTCATTAAACTTTCATTCACTGATTTTAACATTCATTAGTGGATCTTGCCTGCAACAATTAAAATTGTGATTAGCTAATGATGATTTTTTTTACCTTCCTTATTTCTTCTATATTTACTAATAAGAATCCTTCTATAAGGAACTGTTGTTCCTACCTCATTTATATGTGTGTATGTCATTTATATGTGTATGGGTCCATAAATATTTATTATAATACACATACAGACAGATACACAATCCAACATTGTTATTGGGGGGGTGTCAAATTGTTCCTTTAGCCTTCAGGAGCTATTCTATTTTTTATTCTCTTAATTTTTATTTTATATTGGAGTATAGTTAATTTACAATGCTGTGTTAGTTTCAGGTGTACAGCAAAGTGATTTAGTTATAATGTACATATATCTATTCTTTTTCAAATTCTTTTCCCATTTAAGTCATTATAGAATATTGAGTAGAGTTCCCTGTGCTTTACAGTAGGTCTTTGTTGGTTATCTACTTTTTAAAAAAACTGGTATAGGGAAGTTTATAGCAGCTTTATTCATGATTGCCAAAACTTGGAAGTAACCAAGATGTCCTTCAGTAAGTGAATGGATAAATGAACTGTGGAATATCCAGACAATGGGCCACGTGGCATGAGGGGTCTAGTTCCCTAAGCAGGGATCAAATTCATGCCCCCTGCAGTGGAAGCATGGAGTCCTAACCACTGGACTGCCAGGGAATTCCCTACTCATCTATTTTAAATATAGTGGTGCATATATGTAAATCCCAAACTCCCAATTTATCCCTCCCCACAACCATTCCCCTTTGGTAACTGTAAGTTTGTTTTCTAAATCTGTGAGTCTGTTTCTGTTTTGTAAATAAGTTCATTTGTATCTTTTTTTTTTTTAGATTCCACATATAAGTGGTATCTGTCTTTCTCTGACTTACTTCACTTAGTATGATAAACTCCAGATCCATCCATGTTGCTGCAGATAGCTTTATTTCATTCTTGTTAATGCCTAAGTAGTATTCCATTGTATATATGTACCACATCTTCTTTATCCATTCATCTGTCAATGGACATTTAGGTTGCTTCCATGTCTTAGCTATTGTAAACAGTGTTGCAATGAACATTGGGGTGCACATATCTTTTCGAATTACGGTTTTCTCCAGATATATGCCCAGGAGTGGGATCGCAGGATTGTATGGTAGCTCTATTTTTAGTTTTTTAAGGAACCTCCATACTGTTCTCTACAGTGGCTCTACCAATTTACATTCCATCCAACAGTATAGGAGGGTTCACTTCTCTCCATACCCTCTCCAGCATTTATTATTTGTGGATTTTATTTATTTATTTTTGGCCGTGCCACACGGCATGTGGGATCTTAGTTCCCTGACCAAGCATCAAAGCCATGCCCCCTGCATTGGGAGCTCAGAGTCTTAACCACTGGACTGCCAGGGAAGTCCTGTTTGTGGATTTTTTGATGATAACCATTCTTACTGATGTGAGTTGATATCTCATTGTAGTTTTCATTTGCACTTCTCTAATAGTGACGTTGAACATCTTTTCATGTGCTTCTTGGCCATCTGTATGTCTTCTTTGGAGAAATGTCTATTTAGGTCTTCTGCCCATTTTTGAATTGGGTTGTTTGTTTTTATGATATTAAGCAGCATGAGCTGTTTGTAAATCTTGGAGACTAATTCCTTGTCGGTCATGTTGTTTGCAAATACTCTCTCCCATTCTGTGGGTTGTATTTTGAAAAAGATACTGCTGCAATTTGTCAGAGAGTGTTCTGCCTTAGTTTTCCTCTAAGAGTTTTATAGAAACTCACATTTAGATCTTTAATCCATTTTGAGTTTATTTTTGTATATGGTGTTAAGGAGTGTTCTAATTTCATTATTTTACATGTAGCTGTCCAGTTTTCCCAGCATCATTTATTGAAGAGGCGGTCTTTTCTCCACTGTATAGTCTTGTCTCCTTTGTCATAGATTAATTGGCCATAGGTACGTGGGTTTATTTCTGGGTTTTCTATCCTGATCCATTGATCTACATGTCTATTTTTGTGCCAGTACCATACTCTTTTGATGACTATAGCTTTGTAGTATAGCCTGAAGTCAGGGAGCCTGATTGCTCCAGCTCTGTTTTTCTTTCTCAAGATTGCTTTTGCTATTCAGGGTCTTTTGTGTCTCCATACATATTTTTTTTTTTTTTTTTTTTGCGGTACGCGGGCCTCTCAGTGTTGTGGCCTCTCCCATTGCGGAGCAACAGGCTCTGGACGCGCAGGCTCAGCGGCCATGGCTCACGGGCCCAGCCGCTCCGCGGCATGTGGGATCTTCCCGGACCGGGGCACGAACCCGTGTCCCCTGCATCGGCAGGCGGACTCTCAACCACTGCGCCACCAGGGAAGCCCTCCATACATATTTTAAGGTTTTTTTTTTTGTTGTTCTAGTTCTGTGAAAAATGCCACTGGTAAGTTGATAGGGACTGTACTGAATCTGTAAATTGCCTTGGGTAGTATAGTTATTTTGACAGTATTGATTCTTCCAATCCAAGAACATGGTATATTTTTCCATCTCTTTGTGTCATCTCCCACTTCTTTAATCAGTGTTTTATAGTTTTTAGAGTATGGGTCTTTTGTCTCCTTGGGTAGGTTTATTCCTAGGTATTTTATTCTTTTTTGATGTGATGGTAAATGGGATTGTTTCTTTAATTCCTCTTTCTGATCTTTTGTTGTTAGAAATGCAACAGATTTCTGTGTTTTAATTTTGTAACCTGCAACTTTACTGAATTCATTGATGAGCTCTAGTAGTTTTCTGGTAGTGTGTTTAGGATTTTCTATGTATAGTATCATGTCATCTGCAAACAGTGACAGTTTTCCTTCTTCTTTCCCAATTTGGATTCCTTTTATTTCTTTTTCTTCTCTGACTGCCGTAGCTAGGACTTCCAAAACTATGTTGAATGAAAGTGGTGAGCATGGACATCCTTGTCTTGTTCCTGATTTTAGAAGAAATGCTTTCAGCTTTTCACCACTGAGTATGATGTTAGCTGTAGATTTTTTGTATATGACCTTTATTGTGTTGAGATTTGTTCCCTCTGTGCCCACTTTCTGGAGAGTTTTTATTATAAATTGGTATTGAATTTTGTCAAAATGTTTTTCTGCATCTATTGAGATGATCATATGGTTTTACTCTTCTATTAATGTGGTGTGTCACACTGATTGACTTGTGGATATTGAAAAATCCTTGCATCCCTAGGATGAATCCCACTTGATTGTGGTGTATGATCATTTTAATATATTGTTGGATTTGGTTTGCTAGTATTTTGTTGAAGATTTTTGCCTATGTTCATCAGCGATATTAGCCTGTAATTTTCTTTTTTTGTGATATCTTTGTCTGGTTTTGGTATCAGGGTGAGAGTGGCCTCATAGAATGAGTTTGGGAGTGTTCCTTTCTCTGCAGTTTTTTGGAATAGTTTCAGAAGGATAGGAGTTAATTCTTCTCTAAATGTGTGATAGAATTCGCTTGTGAAGCCATCTGGTCCTGGACTTCTGTTTGTTGGGAGTTTTTATTTTATTTTATTTTATTTATTTATTTTTGGGCACATTGGGTCTTCGTTGCTGCTCGCAGGCTTTCTCTAGTTGCAGCAAGTGGGGGATCTTCTTTGTTGTGGTGCGTGGACCTCTCATTGTGGTGGCTTCTCTTGTTGTGGAGCACAGGCTCTAGGCATGCGGGCTTCAGTAGTTGTGGCACTTGGGGTCAGTAGTTGTGGCTCGTGGGCTCTAAAGCACAGGCTCAGTAGTTGTGGCACACAGGCTTAGTTGCTCCATGGCATGTGGGATCTTCCAGGACCAGGGCTCAAACCCGTGTCCCCTGCATTCGCAGGTGGGTTCTTAAGCACTGTGCCACCCGGGAAGTCCCTGTTTGGGAGTTTTTAAATCATGGTTTCAATTTCAGTACTTGTGAGTTGTTCATATTTTCTGTTTCTTCTTGGTCCAGTCTTGGGAGATTGTACCTTTCTAAGAATTTGTCCATTTCTTCTGTGTTGTCCATTTTATTGGCACATAGTTGCTTGTATTAGTCTCTTATGATTCTTTGTATTTTTGTGGTGCCCATTATGACTTCTCCTTTTTCATTTCTAATTTTATGGATTTGAGCCCTCTCCCTTTTTTTCTTCATGAGTCTGGCTAAAGGTTTATCAATTTTGCTTATCTTTTCAAAGAACTGGCTTTTAGTTTAATTGGTCTTTGCTATTATTTTCTTCGTCTCTGTTTCATTTATTTCTGCTCTAATCTTTATGATTTCTTTCCTTCTTCTAACTTTGGGGTTTGTTTGGTCTTTCTCTGGTTGCTTTAGGTGTAAGTTGAGGTTGTTTATTTGAGATTTTTCTTGTTCCTGAGGTAAGTTTGTATTGCTATAAACTGCCTTCTTAGAACTGCTTTTGCTGCATTCCATAGGTTTTGGATCGTTGTGCTTTTGTTTTCATTTGTCTCTAGGTATTTTTTGATTTTGTCTTTGATTTCTTCAGTGATCCATTGGTTGTTTAGTAGCATGTTGTTTAGCCTCCACATGTTTGTGTTTTTTACAATTTTTTTCTTGTAGTTGATTTCTAATCTCACAGCATTGTGACTGGAAAAGATGCTTGATATGATTTCAGTTTTCTTAAATTTACCAAGGCTTGCTTTGTGGCCCAGCGTATGGTCAATCCTGGAGAAAGTTCCATGTGCACTTAAAAAAAATATGTATTCTGCTGCTTTTGGATGGAATGCTCTATTAATATCGGTTAAGTCCATCTGCTCTAATGTGTCATTTAAGGCCTGTGTTTCCTTACTGATTTTATGTCTGGATAATCTGTCCATTGATGAAAGTGGGGTGTTAAAATCCCCCACTATTATTGTGTTACTGTCGATTTCTCCTTTTATGGCTGTTAGTATTTGCCTTATATATTGAAATGCTCCTGTGTTGGGTACATATTTATTTAAAATTATTATATTTTCTTGGATTGATCCCTTGATCATTTTGTAGTGTTCTTCTTTGTCTCTTGTAACAGTCTTTATTTTAAAGTCTATTATGTCTGATAAAAGTATTGCTACTCCAGCTTTCTTTTGATTTCCATTTACATGGAATACCTCTTTCCATCCCCTTACTTTCAGTCTGTATGTGTCCCTAGATCTGAAGTGGGTCTCTTTTACCCATATATATGGGTATTGTTTTTGTATCCATTCAGTGAGTTTATGCTTTTTGGTTGGAGCATTTAATCCATTTACATTTAAGGTAATTATCGACGTGTATGTTCTTACCGCCATTTTGTTAATTGTTTTGGATTTATTTTTGTACATCTTTTTGCTCCCCTTCCTCTTTTGTTCTCTTGTGATTCGATGACCATCTTTAGTGCTACGTTTGGATTGCTTTTTCTTTTTTGTGTGTGTATCTATTATAGTTTTGGGGTTTGCTGTTCCCATGAGGTTTTGATATAGCAGTCTATAAATGTATTGATACAAGATTGTTTTAAATTGTTGTCTCTTTCCTGCCTAGAGAAGTGCCTTTAGCATTTGTTGCAAAGCTGGTCTGGTGGTGCTAAATTCTCTTAGTTTTTGCTTGTTTGTAAAGTTTTTGATTTCTCTATTGAATCCGAATGAGAGCCTTGCTGGGTAGAGTGTTCTTGGCTGTAAGTTCTTCCCTTTCATCACTTCTAAATATATTGTGCAACTGCCTTCCAGCCTGCAGAGTTTCTGCTGAAAAATCAGCTGATAATTTTATGGGAATTTCCTTGCATATTATTTGTTGCTTTTTAATATTTTCTCTTTGTTTTTAATTTTTTTAAATAAATTTATTTATTTATTTAGTTTTGGCTGTGTTGGGGCTTCATTGCTGTGCGTGGGCTTTCTCTAGTTGCGGCAAGCGGGGGGCTACTCTTTGTTGCAGTGCACAGGCTCCTCATTGTGGTGGCTTCTCTTGTTGTGGAGCATGAGTTCTAGGCACACAGGCTTCAGTAGTTGTGGCACGTGGGTTCAGTAGTTGTGGTTCATGGGCTCTAGAGCACAGGCTCAGTAGTTGTGGTGCGTGGGCTTATTTGCTCCACAGCATGTGGGATCTTCCCAGACCAAGGCTCAAATCCGTGTCCCCTGCATTGGCAGGTGGGTTCTTAACCACTGCACCACGAAGGAAGCCGTTGTCTTTAATTTTTGTCAATTTGATTAATATGTGTCTCAGCATGTTCTTCCTTGGGTTTATCCTGCCTGGTACTCTGTGCTTCCTGGACTTGGGTGACTGTTTCCCATGTTAGGGACATTTTCAGCTATTATCTCTTCAGATATTTTCTCAGGTACTTTCTCTCTCTCTTCTCCTTCTGGACCCCTATAATGAGAATGTTGGTGCATTTAATGTTTTTCCAGAAGTCTCTTAGACTGTCCTCATTTCTTTTCATTCTTTTTTCTTCATCCTGTTCCACAGCAGTGATTTCTACCATTCTGTCTTCCAGATCACTTATCCATACTTTTGCCTCTTTATTCTGCTGTTGATTCCTTATAGTGTAGTTTTCATTTCAGTTATTGTACTGTTCATCTCTATTCCTTAGATCTTATAGCTGTTTATTAAACATTTCTCATATCTGCTCAGTCTGTGTATCTTAACTCTTACATGGCCAGGGTGGAACTTTTTGACATTCCAAAACTGATTCTTGCATGCCTAATTAGAGAAAGTGGGCTTAATAAAACATCTTTTCAAAATTCTGACCCTGAGAGAACAAAAGTAATTTTGGGAGGAAGTTTGAAGTTGTAACTCTTATCATGTCCTTGAAATGTAAACACATCCTACATTTCCTGAGACTACAGTCTTAGCTCAACTAGTAGAAACTAAAACTAAAAAAAGAAAAAAAAAAGGAAAAGAGGCCTTTTAAAACTCGAGCAGGAAAACTATGAGACCTCTGTGTCTATTTGGATATATGTATGTCTGTGTGTACATTATAAATATGATATGTCCCTACCTCCAGATGATATTACCAAAAATAATTTGTAAAAGAGCTGTATTTAATTGACTTAAAAGTGAGTACTTAGAAATCAAATACTTCTGAATGTAACTCAAGCTATCCAAAATTTTTAAGGGTTCATATGATCTAAGATTAATCTTTAATAAGTGAAAACAAATTTTAGTTGATGGTTTAATTAATATAGACACATCTTTAAAGTCATCAACATTAAATATAATACTTTTATTGTACCTAGGTTTACTAAATGCCAATAAGCTCATGTTACCTCTGTTATAAAATTTGTCAACAAAATAATTAACTTGGTATGATGATATTTTCATAAGTAATGAAATAGAGATAAATGGGATCAAAGTATTTGGGTGAACTCTTTAAGAATGATTACATTTTATGATGTATCTACCTGAAAACAGTTTCTCCAGATTTTTGTTAACTTGAAACTTCACAGTTCTGCTACATTAAGTTAAATGATGGCAATTCATTGACTGTCTAGATCACTTTTTTTTTTTTTTTTTTTTTTTTTTTTTGCGGTACGCGGGCCTCTCACTGTTGTGGCCTCTCCCGTTATGGAGCACAGGCTCCGGACGCGCAGGCTCAGCAGCCATGGCTCACGGGTCCAGCCGCTCCGTGGCATGTGGGATCTTCCCGGACCGGGGCACGAACCCGTGTCCCCTGCATCAGCAGGCGGACTCTCAACCACTGCGCCACCAGGGAAGCCCTAGATCACTTTTAATAAGATAAAATACTGAAACATTTATTGCTAAAGAAATCTATATTGACCTACTTTAGACCTCTTATTACAGAGAGACTAAATATGTTTGAGATTATTAATAAATAATCTTGTGCATTATTTTTGTACATGTATCTTTTGCATTATTATTGAAAGATTGTACTATGAAGTGGCATATACTTCTAGAAATTAATTTTAAAAAGGGAACTGTGAGGGACTTCCCTGGTGATCCAGTGGTTAAGACTCCATGCTCTCAGTGCAGGAGGCCTGGGTTCGATCCCTTGTCAGGAAACTAGATCCCACATACCGCAACTAAAGGATCCTGCGTGCCACAGCTAAGATCCGGCGCAGCCAAATAAATAAATAAATATTAAAAATAAAAATACTTCAGGACTTACCTGGTGGCACAGTGGTTAAAAATCCACCTGCCAATGCAGGGCACATAGGTTCGATCCCTGGTCCAGGAAGATCCCACATGCAACGGAATAACTAAGCCTGTGCACCACAACTACTGAACCTATGCTCTAGAGCCCACGAGCCACAACTGCTGAGCCTGTGTGCTGCAACTACTGAAGCCCATGCACCTAGAGCCTGTGCTCTGCAAGAAGAGAAGCCACTGCAATGAGAAGCCTGCGCACCACCATGAGGAGTAGCCCACGCTCTCCACAGCTAGAGAAAGCCCACACTCAGCAATAAAGATCCAATGCAGCCAAAAAATAAATTAAAAATTTTTTAAATAATAAAAAGGGAACTGTGAGAAAAGAGTTTTAGGCATGGTCAGGACTAAGATTAGATTGAATTTAATTAAAGGGATGAATTTTAATATTGAAAATAAAATGGTACAAAACTAGAATTTGTTTTTTTCTCTGTAAAGAGGATAAAATTTTCTTGTACTATTGATCTGATTTTGATAGCATATTGTACAGTTTCTTTACCTCTTAGGCAGTCTGTTGTATCTTTCTGAATTTGCCCTTGAAATCTTTTATTGTCACTTTGGTTAAATGAATAAGTATTGTTTCACAGTGACTTATGATCTTACTTGGCCACGTGTTTAAAACCTTTTGATATCTTTGAAAGACTTCCTCAAATCAAATTCTAAATGAAGTTCTTCTGATCTCTAGCTAACTTCGGGATGCTTCAGAGGGCCCCTGAACATCTCAAAGGGAAATATTAAACTAATTAGATTTATCTGGTATGTTAAATTACCTGGGAAACGTGGTGAAATGAGTAATGATAAACCTTCTTAGATTATATTGTATGGGTTGTTAATATAAATATTCTAGAAATTATATGAAGTTCCTAAAATTTGAAATGTCCTGGTATGTAGTCAGTCATAATTCTAAAATGTTGTATGTCACAGAAATAGTGAAATTTCCATGACAGTGGCATTGTAATCAGGTCTTCAACCATGTTTTGTGTTTTTTTTAATATTTATTAGTCTGCACTGGATCTTAGTTGCAGCATGTGGGATCTTCGTTGCTATGTGCAGGATCTTCACTGTGGCATGCAAGATCCTTCAGTTGCTTCATGCAGGATATTTTAGTTGTGGCATGTGGACTCTTAGTTGTGGCATGCATGTGGGATCTAGTTCCCTGACCAGGGATTGAACCCAGGCCCCCTGCATTGGGAGCATGGCATCCTAACCACTGGACCACCAGGGAAGTCACTAACCATGCTTTAAATTTTAAGTCTTTTTTCATTTATAGGCAGTTGCTGTCTTACTCTTATGCTTTTGCAAAAATGCTTATAGATGAATTGCCTTTATGCTCCAAAGCAAAATTAGACCCAGAAGTGAAAGGACTTCCACTTTTTATGAGGGCTGTTTCAACAGTGGCTTGCTTGTGTAGAAATGGGGTCCCCTTTAACTATTTATTTTATGTCCCACACTCAGTTGAGAGTCTTCTAAACTCTTACCACACTCAGCAGTATTCTGTAAGCTGACTAACTTCTTATGAAATATTGTTGCTTTCTGCACCTAATATTACTTTGGTTCAATGTAATAACCTTAACCTTGCAACTTTGCTTCCAGAACCACAGAAAGAAAACACATGACTTCATTTTGTTAACTGATTATCATCTTGCTCCCAGGAATGAATTACAAAAAGCTCCTATTGGTAATGCTGATCTAATTTGAATTACAGATGGGTCCTACTTAAAGAATGAGCAGGTACATTATGAAGTTGGATATGTAGTAATGCCCACAGTGGACATAAATGAAAGCTCTTATATACCAAAAACAAAGTCAGCAGAATAACCTCTATTAATTGCCTTAACCAGAGCTTGCCAACTAAGACCAGATAGCAATTATTTATACTGACAGTCACTATGCCTTTGGAGTAGCACATGACTTTTGAATCCTATGGAAACAATGAGATTTTTTAACCTCTTCAGGACAACCTATTTTTTTGTAATTTTTAAATTTAATTTATTTTTTTATACAGCAGGTTCTTATTGGTCATCAATTTTATACACATCAGTGGATACGTGTCTATCCCAATTGCACAATTCATCACACCACCACTCGCACCACCATGCCGCCTTCCCCGCATGGTGTCCATACGTTTGTTCTCTACATCTATGTCTCAATTTCTGCCCTGAAAACTGGTTCATCTGTACCATTTTTCTAGGTTCCACATATATGCATTAATATACGATATTTGTCTTTCTCTTTCTGACTTCCTTCACTCTGTATGACAGTCTCTATATCCATCCACGTCTCAACAAATGACCAAATTCGTTCCTTTTTATGGCTGAGTAATATTCCACTGTATATATGTACCACATCTTTATCCATTCGTCTGTCGATGGGCATTTAGGTTGCTTCCATGACCTGGCTATTGTAAATAGTGCTGCAGTGAACATTGAGGTGCATGTGTCTTTTTGAATTATGGTTTTCCCTGGGTATATGCCCAGTACTGGGATTGCTGGATCATATGGTAATTCTATTTTTAGTTTTTTAAGGAACCTCCATACTATTCTCCATAGTGGCTGTATCAATTTACATTCCCACCAACAGTGCAAGAGAGTTCCCTTTTCTTCACACCCTCTCCAGCATTTGTTGTTTGTAGATTTTCTGATGATGCCCATTCTAACTGGTGTGAGGTGATAACCTCATTGCAGTTTTGATTTGCATTTCTCTAATAATTAGTGATATTGAGCAGCTTTTCATGTGCTTCTTGGTCACCTGTATGTCTTTTTTGGAGAAAAGTCTATTTAGTTCTTCTGCCCATTTTTGGATTGGGTGGTTTGTTTTTTTAATATTGAGCTGCATGAGCTGTTTATATATTTTGGAGATTAATCCTTTGTTGATTCATTTGCAAATATTTTCTCCCATTCTGAGGGTTCTCTTTTCATCTTCTTTATGGTTTCCTTTGCTGTGCAAAAGCTTTTAAGTGTCATTAGGTCCCATTTGTTTATTTTTGTTTTTATTTCCATTACTCTAGGAGGTGGATCAAAAAAGATCTTGCTGTGATTTATGTCAGAGTGTTCTTCCTATGTTTTCCTCTAAGTTTTATAGTGTCTGGTCTTACATTTAGGTCTCTAATCTATTTTGAGTTTATTTTTGTGTATGGTGTTAGGGAGTATTCTAATTTCATTCTTTTACATGTAGCTGTCCAGTTTTCCCAGCACCACTTATTGAAGAGGCTGTCTTTTTTCCACTGTATATTCTTGCCTCCTTTATCAAAGGTAAGTGACCATATGTGCGTGGGTTTATCTCTGGGCTTTCTATCCTGTTCCATTGATCTGTATTTCTGTTTTTGTGCCAGTACCATGCTGTCTTGATTACTGTAGCTTTGTAGTATAGTCTGAAATCAGAGAGCCTGATTCCTCCAGCTCCGTTTGTCTTTCTCAAGATTGCTTTGGCTATTCGGGATCTTTTGTATTTCCATACAAATTGTGAAATTTTTTGTTCTAGTTCTGTGCCAGTGGTATGTTTGATAGGGATTGCATTGAATCTGTAGATTGCTTTGGGTAGTAGAGTCATTTTCACAGTGTTAATTCTTCCAATCCAAGAACATGGTATATCTCTGCATCTATTTGTATCATCTTTAATTTCTTTCATCAGTGTCTTATAATTTTCTGCATACAGGTCTTTTGTCTCCTTAGGTAGGTTTATTCCTAGATATTTTATTCTTTTTGTTGTAGTGGTAAATGGGAGTGTTGTCTTAATTTCACTTTCAGATTTTTCATCATTAGTGTATAGGAATGCAAGATTTCTGTGCATTAATTTTGTATCCTGCTACTTTACCAAATTCATTGATTAGTTCTAGTAGTTTTCTGGTACCACCTTTAGGATTCTCTATGTATAGTATCATGTCATCTGCAAACAGTGACAGCTTTACTTCTTTTCTGATTTGGATTCCTTTTATTTCTTCTCTGATTGCTGTGGCTAAAACTTCCAAAATTATGTTGACTAATAGTGGTGAGAGTGGACAACCTTATCCTGTTCCTGATCTTAGTGGAAATGGTTTCAGTTTTTCACCATTGAGAATGATGTTGGCTGTGGGTTTGTCATATATGGCCTTTATTATGTTGAGGAAAGTTCCCGCTATGCCTACATTCTGGAGGGTTTTTATAAATGGGTGTTGAATTTTGTCAAAAGCTTTCTCTGCATCTATTAAGATGATCATACGGTTTTTCTCCTTCAATTTGTTAATATGGTGTATCACATTGATTGATTTGCGTATATTGAAGAATCCTTGCATTCCTGGGATAAACTCAATTTGATCATGTTGTGTGATCTTTTTAATGTGCTGTTAGATTCTGTTTGCTAGTTTTTTGTTAAGGATTTTTGCATCTATGTTCATCAGTGATATTGGCCTGTAGTTTTCTTTCTTTGTGACATCTTTGTCTGGTTTTGGTATCAGAGTGATGCTGGCCTCGTACAATGAGTTTGGGAGTCTTCCTCCCTCTGCTATATTTTGGAAGAGTTTGAGAAGGATAAGTGTTAGCTCTTCTCTAAATGTTTGATATAATTCACCCGTGAAGCCCTCTGGGCCTGGGCTTTTGTGTTTTGGAAGATTTTTAATCAGAGTTTCAATTTCAGTGCTTGTGATTTGTCTGTTCATATTTTCTATTTCTTCCTGGTTCAGTCTCAGAAGGTTGTGCATTTCTAAGAATTTGTCCATTTCTTCCAGTTTGTCCATTTTTTTTGGCATATAGTTGCTTGTAGTAATCTCTCATGATCCTTTGTATTTCTGCAGTGTCAGTTGTTACTTCTCCTTTTTCATTTCGAATTCTATTGATTTGAGTCTTCTCCCATTTTTTCTTGATGAGTCTGGCTAATGGTTTATCGATGTTGTTTATCTTCTCAAAGAACCAGCTTTTAGTTTTATTGATCTTTGCTATTGTTTCCTTCATTTCTTTTACATTTATTTCTGATGTGATCTTTATGATTTCTTTCCTTCTTCTAACTTTGGGGGTTTTTTGTTCTTCTCTCTCTAGTTGCTTTAGGTGTAAGGTTAAGTTGTTTATTTGAGATGTTTCTTGTTTCTTGAGGTAGGATTGTATTGCTATAAACTTCCCTCTTAGAACTGCTTTTGCTGCATCCCATAGGTTTTGGGTCATCGTGTTTTCATTGTCATTTGTCTCTAGGTATTTTTTGATTTCCTCTTTGATTCCTTCAGTGATCTCTTTGTCATTAAGTACTGTATTGTTTAGTTTCCATGTGTTTGTATTTTTTACAGATTTTTTCCTGTAATTGATATCTAGTATCATAGCATTGTGGTCAGAAAAGATACTTGATATGATTTCAATTTTCTTAAATTTACCAAGGCTTGATTTGTGACCCAAGATATGATTTATCCTGGAGAATGTTCCATGAGCACTTGAGAAGATAGTGTATTCTGTTGTCTTTGGTTGGAATGTCCTATAATATCAATTAAGCCCATCTTATTTAATGTATCATTTAAAGCTTGTGTTTCCTTATTTATTTTCATTTTGGATGATCTGTCCATTGGTGAAAGTGGGTTGTTAAAGTCCCCTACTATGATTGTGTTCCCGTTGATTTCCCCTTTTATGGTTGTTAGTATTTGCCTTATGTATTGAGGTGCTCCTATGTTGGGTGCATAAATATTTACAATTGTTATATCTTCTTCTTGGATTGATCCCTTGATCATTATGTAGTGTCCTTTTATGTCTGTTGTAATAGTCTTTGTTTTAAAGTCTATTTTGTCTGGTATGAGAGTTGCTACTCCAGCTTTCTTTTGATTTCCATTTGCATGGAATATCTTTTTCCATCCCCTCACTTTCAGTTTGTATGTGTCCCTAGGTCTCTTGTAGACAGCATATATATGGGTCTTGTTTTTGTATCCATTCAGCCAGTATGTGTCTTTGGTTGGAGCATTTAATCTATTTACATTTAAGGTAATTATTGATATGTATGTTCCTATTACCATTTTCTTAATTGTTTTGGGTTCGTTATTGTAGGTCTTTTCCTTCTGTAATGTTTCTTGCCTAGAAAAATTCCTTTAGCATTTGTTGTAAAAGCTGGTTTGGTGGTGCTGAATTCTCTTAGCTTTTGCTTGTCTGTAAAGGTTTTAATTTCTCCATCAAATCTGAATGAGATCCTTGCTGGGTAGAGTAATCTTGGTTGTAGGTTTTTCTCCTTCATCACTTTAAATATGTCCTGCCACTCCCTTCTGGCTTGCAGAGTTTCTGCTGAAAGATCAGCTGTTAACCTTATGGGGATTCCCTTATGTGTTATTTGTTGTTTTTCCCGTGCTGCTTTTAATATTTTTTCTTTGTATTTAATTTTTGATAGTTTGATTAATATGTGTCTTGGTGTGTTTCTCCTTGGATTTATCCTGTATGGGACTCTCTGTGCTTCCTGGACTTGAATAACTATTTCCTTTCCCATATTAGGGAAGTTTTCAACTATAATCTCTTCAAATATTTTCTCAGTCCCTTTCTTTTTCTCTTTTTCTTCTGGGACCCCTATAATTCGAGTGTTGGTGCATTTAATGTTGTCCCAGAGGTCTCTGAGACTGTTCTCAATTCTCTTTATTCTTTATTCTGCTCTGCAGTAGTTATTTCCACTATTTTATCTTCCAGGTCACTTATCCTTTCTTCTGCCTCAGTTATTCTGCTATGACCCCTTCTAGAGAATTTTTAATTTCATTTATTGTGTTGTCCATCACTGTTTGTTTGCTCTTTACTTCTTCTAGGTCCTTGTGAAACGTTTCTTGTATTTTCTCCATTCTATTTAGAAGATTTTGGATCATCTTTACTATCATTATTCTGAATTCTTTTTCAGGTAGACTGCCTATTTCCTCTTCATTTGTTAGGTCTGGTGGGTTTCTGCCTTGTTCCTTCATCTGCTGTGTGTTTCTCTGTCTTCTCATTTTGCTTAACTTACTGTGTTTGGGGTCTCCTTTTTGCAGGCTGCTGGTTCGTAGTTTCCGTTGTTTTTGGTGTCTGTCCCCAGTGGCTAAAGTTGGTTCAGTGGGTTGTGTAGGCTTCCTGGTGGAGGGGACTAGTGCCTGTGTTCTGGTGGATGAGGCTGGATCTTGTCTTTCTGGTGGGCAGGTCCATTTCTGGTGGTGTGTTTTGGGGTGTGTGTGGCCTTATTATGACCATATAATTTTATCATATGATTTTATGATTTTGGGGTATGTGTGGCCTTATTATGATTTTCTCCTAATGGATGGGGTTGTGTTCCTGTCTTGCTAGTTGTTTGGCATAGGGTGTCCAGCACTGTACCTTGCTGGTCATTGAGTGGAGCTGGGTCTTGGTTTTGAGATGGAGATCTCTGGGAGATTTTTGCCATTTGATATTATGTGGAACTGGGAGGTCTCTTGTGGACCAGTGTCCTGAACTTGTCTCTCCCACCTCAGAGGCACAGCCCTGTCACCTGGCTGGAGCACCAAGAGCCTGTCATCCACACGCTCAGAATTAAAGGGAGAAAAAAGAAAGAAAGAAAGAAAGAAGAAGATAAAATAAAAAAGTTATTTAAAAAGATCAGTATTTTAAAAAAATTTTTATGTAATTAAAAAAAAGAAAGCAAGAAAGAAGAGAGCAACCAAACCAAAAAACAAATCCACCAATGATAACAACTGCTAACAATTATACTAAAAAGAAATACAAACCAAAAAAAAAGGATGGACAGAACCCTAGGATAAATGGTAAAAGCAAAGCTATACAGAGAAAATCACACACAGAAGCATACACATACACACTCACAAAATGAGGAAAAGGGAAAACAATATATATGTTGTTGCTCCCAAAGTCCACCTCCTCAATTTGGGATGATTCTTTGTCTATTCAGGTATTCCACAGATGTAGGGTACATCAAGTTGATTGTGGAGATTTAATCTGCTGCTTCTGAGGCTGCTGGGAGAAATTTCCCTTTCTGTTCTTTGTTCGCACAGCTCCTGGGGTTCAGGTTTGGATTTGGACCTGCCTCTGCGTGTAGGGCACCTGAGGGCGTCTGTTCTTTGCTCAGACAGGACGGGGTTAAAGGAGCAGCTGATTCGGGGACTCTGGCTCACTCAGGCCATGGAGAGGGAGGGGTACGGAGAGCAGGGCAAGCCTGCGGCGGCAGAGGCAGACATTACGTTGCAGCAGCCTGAGGCGTGCCGTGTGTTCTTCCGGGGAAGTTGTCTCTGGATCACGGGACCCTGGCAGTGGCGGGCTGCATGGGCTCCCCAGAAGGTGGGTGTGGATAGTGACCTGTGCTCGCACACAGGCTTCTTGGTGGCGGCAGCAGCAGTCTTAGCGTCTCATGCCCGTCTCTGGTGTCTGCACTGATAGCTGCGCCTCGCGCCAGTCTCTGGAGCTCCTTTAAGTGGCGCTCTTAATCCCCTCTTCTTTTGCAACAGGAAACAAAGAGTCAAGAAAAAGTCTCTTGCCTCTTCGGCAGCTCCAGACTTTTTCCCAGACTCCCTCCCGGTTAGCTGTGGCGCACTAGCCCCTTCAGGCTGTGTTCACACAGCCAACACCAGTCCTCTCCCTGGGATACCCCTGAAGCCAGAGCCTCAGGTCCCAGCCCCAACCCATTCCGGCGGGTGAGCAGAGAAGCCTCTCGGGCTGGTGAGTGCTGGTCGGCACTGATCCTCTGTGCAGGAATCTCTCCACTTTGCCCTCCGCACCCCTGTTGCTCTGCTATTCTCTGTGGCTCTGAAGCTTCCCCCTTCCCCCACCCGCAGTCTCTGCCCACGAAGGGGCTTCCTAACGTGTGGAAACCTTTCCTCCTTCACAGCTCCCTCCCACTGGTGCAGGTCCCGTCCCTATTCTTTTGTCTCTGTTTTTTCTTTTTTCTTTTGCCCTACCCATGTATGTGGGGAGTTTCTTGCCTTTTGGGCAGTCTGAGGTCTTCTGCCAGCGTTCAGTAGGTGTTCTGTAGGAATTGTTCCACATGTAGATGTATTTCTGATGTATTTGTATTTCTTGCCTTTTGGGCAGTCTGAGGTCTTCTGCCAGCGTTCAGTAGGTGTTCTGTAGGAATTGTTCCACATGTAGATGTATTTCTGATGTATTTGTGGGGAGGAAGATGATGTCCATGTCTTACTCTTCTGCCATCTTGAAGCTCCTCCTCTTGTTATTATTCTAATTGGCCTTACATTACATTTCTTAATGAACTAACATCTTTATGATGTTTAGTCTTCCAATTGTTTACCTAAAACAATATGTCAGCCAGTTATTTTACCAGCAAAATGGGTTTATTTGGGAACAGCAAAGAATTGCGATTAAGGACATGCAATCTATGGCAAACCACAGGCAAGTCCAAAGGAGAGAGTTTTTTTGTTTTGTTTTGTTTTATAGAGGAGAAGAGGGAGTGGGAGTGGCTATTACGAAGAGTTCATTGGAGGGAACCAGGAGTTTGAAGTGAGTGGCATTTTATTGGCTGAGTTGTGACAGTCGCTCACTGGCTGGGCTGTTGCCAGGAAAGGAAAAATTCTTCCTCCTACGTGGTAGTAAAGTAATATCCTTCTTCCTGTTGGAGATGCAAAGTACCTCTCTTCCTATTGGGTATGCAATTATCATGAGTGGTTGGTTTTAAGAACTCCGCCTCCTGGCCTCCCAACTCCTTTTTAAATTAGTTTGTTTGTTAATTTTCACATTTTCCCCTTTTGATCATGATCTTTCTCTGACATCTGAAACTAACACAGCATTGTAAATCAACTGTACTTCAGTTAAAAAAATAAAAGATCTTTCTCTGAAAGCATTGCTGATCAAGAGTCAGGTTTTTCCCGGTTCAGCAGCCTTTTCTCCCTCAGTGCTAGGAAGGACCTTTCCTGGGTGTCCTCACACTGGATGGAAAGTGCACAGATTGGAAATCTGTTGAGATTTGAGTAACAAACACATTTGAGTAACAAGGAGTATATTTACAAATTTTTTTTAAGTGTCTACTTAGGAGTGGAATTTGGTGACACTGGATATATATGTTGAACTGTGATACTTTCAATTTTCCTAAGCAGCTTTGCTAGCGTGCATTCCCACTATTAGTGTATAAGAGAATTCTTCTTGTTATGCAACCTTAAAGGCATTTGATATTGTTTCTCTCCCATCTTTTCATTTTAGCCATTCTGTTGAGTAGTTGGTAGCATTGTGTTTTAATTCGCATTTCCCTGAAGATTGCAGTACTGCTTTATTTTTGTTGACTATTTGGATACCCTCTTTTAAGAAATGCCCATTGAAGTCTTCCACACAGTGTTCTATTTGGCTGGCTGGGGTTTTTCTTACTGGTTTTTAGGAGTTGATTTTTATTCTGGATACAACTTGAGATATATCTGTATCTATATAGCTAAATATCTATGTATAGCTATCCCTATCTATGTATACCTATATCTCCACACATTAATCTACCCATCACCCATTAATCTTTGAAATCTTCCTTGCTTTTATGGTACAGGAAATCCTGGACTCAACTCATACCTTCTCTGCTTCAGATCAGAAATCCACAAGTACTCCAAAGAAACTAGGGTTGGGGTGTATGTGTGTATTTCATATATAATATCTTGCATATGATGGCTTACCTTTTACTTTCTTATTGATGACTTTGAACAGTAGTTCTTAATTTAGAAAAGCAGAAAATGTGCTTTTTGTTCCTTTTGAACTATCAACTTTCCAAGTACAGTTATTTAAGTAGCCACCTTGCTGACATTGGAAATGCTCTTTCACATATATATATATATATATATATATATATATATATATTCATTGATAAAATGCATTTCAATGAATGATCATCCGTCTCCCTCCCTCACTCTTGCTCTCTCCTGTTGTCTCACTGTTAGCCTGGGTTGCTTCTTAAGCTGTTTCCTATGTTATTTTGACATCACTCACTAATCTGTGCAATCTTCCTTACTTTTTGGCACGGGAAATCATGGACACACATACCTTCCTTGCTTTAGATTAGGAATCTGCAAATTCTCCAAAGAGCTCAGGTTGATATTAGTAGGGAATAATACTTAAAGACCACAGTTTGGATGATAGGAATGTGCATTACTGTTACCTTTCCTAGGGAATAACTCGTTGACAGGCTTCTCTGTTCCTTCAAGAGAAGTTGGTCTATTTACATTTTATTTTTTTATTTTGTTTTTTTGTGGTACGCGGGTCTCTTACCGCTGTAGCCTCTCCCATTGTGGAGCACAGGCTCTGGACTTGCAGGCTCAGCAGCCATGGCTCACGGGCCTAGCTGCTCCGCGGCATGTGGGATCTTCCTGAACCAGGGCACGAACCCATGTCCCCTGCATCGGCAGGCGGACTCTCAACCACTGCGCCACCAGGGAAGCCCAACACTTTATCTTTTTTAGAGTTGGTTTTGATCAGTTCTTTTCCTAAAAATAAAAAACTATTTCACATATAGATTAAAATTTATTTACAAAATAATCTTGCATAATTAAAAATATATATTCTTTTAGACATTTCCCCTTTGTCATTTAAAAGTTTTCTCTTCCTCTTTTTTCTTTATTAGGTAGGCCAAGAATTTATTTCTCTTACTGATTTGTTTTTAAGAATGAGCTATTTTATTTGTTTACCCCATCTTTTTGTATTTTTTGACTGATTACATTTTGTCTTTATTCCTTTCTTTTGCTTTACTTCAGCTTACATTCCTTTTTTATCTTTTTGTACAGTGCTTAGTTCAGTCTTATATTTAGGTTAATATAACCATTTAAGTCTTTGACTTTTTTTCTGAGCACTAAATTGGTATGCCATCCATTCTGATGTTATTTTTGTCATCAAAATTTTCTAGAAAGTCTGATATTTTAATTGTTTTTAATATTTATTTATTTAGGCTGTGCCGGGTCTTAGTTGTGGCACACAGGATCTTTGCTGCAGCATGCAAACTCTTAGTTGTGGCATGCATGCAGGTTCTAGTTCCCCAGCCAGGGATCGAACCCAGGCCCCCTGCGTTGGGAGCACAGAGTCTTACCCACTGGACCACCAGGGAAGTCCCTGATATTTTAATTTGTATTTCCTCATTGAAACAACAGTGGCTTAGTTAAGTACATTGTTTACAAATAGAAAAGCTTTTAATTTTTTGCTGTTATTATTTAAATTTTTATTGTGTTATATTCAGAGATTGTTTTGTTTTCAAACACCCTCCTTTTTAATTTTTTTTAGTTTTTTATTTTATTTTTTTGGTGGTACGCGGGCCTCTCACTGTTGTGGCCTCTCCCGTTGTGAAGCACAGGCTCTGGACGTGCAGGCTCAGCAGCCATGGCTGACGGGCCCAGCCGCTCGGCAGCATGTGGGATCTTCCCGGACCGGGGCACGAACCCGTGTCCCCTGCATCGGCAGGCGGACTCTCAACCACTGTGCCACCAGGGAAGCCCCCTCCCTCCATTTTTATACTTATATTGTAATCACAGAAAATTTCTTCTCCATTCATTTCAAATTGAACCTTACATCCACTATTTAGATTTTTCGTAGGCTCTTCTTTTATCTAGATTGCCACCCTCCAGGTTTTATCCCAAATATCCTTTTTAATAGATTCCCTGACACTCCTAGTTTCCCCAGACAATTTCCTCATACCATTCACTTACTCTGCTCTCTCCAAAATTATGGTCTCCTTGTTCAGTTTTTAAATAACTGTTCAATATGATACATAACTGCTATAATATCTAAAAATCATTCAGATACTTTTCCATAAAGAATAAGAATGGTTGTTTCTAGATGTAAGGGGATAGAAGGGAAATCTGTGAAATGTTATGAAGTAAGCAGACTGAGCATCTAGAAGGGTTGAATAATAGTGAAACTCAACTGAATATATGTTAATTATACACATCTCTATGCACAGCAGGGAATGAACAATATTGGTGGAGACATCTCTGTTTGATTGGATAACTGCTTAAAGAATTATTAGGTAAAACAAGGACCTTTTTCCTTTTACACATTTGGCTGAGCTACCTTGAATTTCCTTTAGTTCCTATATATATATAGGAAGTAAAGCAGGAAAAAGTGCACTTAATCACTGCAGTAAGGTATGAGAGATTAGAGGTAGGGAGAAATGTCTTTTGAATGTTGTGAAATTATTTAAGTGATTATTATGATATTCAACTGCATTACAGTGACTTTGTAATATTCTCATCTAGTATCATAGTTTGACAGTTATTTTATTCTAAAGTTAATCATTTAACACCTGCTATGTCCCAGTCAATTTATTTATTTTGAATGAAATAGGAATTATATCTTCCTTTGGGATGGTTTGGGAATCAGAAACAGCAAAGCAAAGCGAAAATTTATGTATATGTGTTGAAAACTGTGACATGAAGAAAAGAATCATGATGTTGTGATTGAGAATAAACATGGATCTACTTATAGTCAGCAGGGCAAGCATTTCTTTGCAAGAAATATTTAACCTAAAATGAAAGGATGAATAGTCAGCCTTTCATTGAGCCCAGGAGAGGTGATTCTTAGGAGATGAAATAGCCTGTAAAAAGCTGTATGAAATGGAAAGGTTGTGGGCATAATCTAGGAGCTGAACAGTAGCAAGTGTCCTAAGAGAGTAAAGAGGACAATTTCTTCCAGAGAAGTCTTTAGGTAAGCAAAGGCCATATTATAGTCTATGGTAACATGTTTGGATTTTATTTTAAGAGTAAAGGAAATGATTAATATTATTAAATGGGAACTCCTAAACTTTGATTTATATTGGAATCATCTTGTGAAGCTATTAAACATGTAGATGCCCAATTACTCCTTTAGATTTGATTCACCTTGGTCTGGGGTGGTACCCAAATAGCTGTACTTGTAAGAAGCTCTCCAGATTATTCTGATTGACAGCTAAATTTCAAATCACCACAATCTTACATAATCTCTCATTATTCTCTCAGCTCATATTGTTTTGATTTAAAACTACCTAATTATATTGAAAGTTCTTTAAGCCATTTATTTCTTTTCAAGAATTGTTTTCATTTTGTATCCTATTTTTAAGATAGAAACTGTATGTTTTGCTGGCTGCTAGAAAGTTATCTTTGTTTGCTTTTTTGTTTTCTTTTAGGTTTACTCTCCAGGTATAAGACCAAGAAGTTATCTCCAGAGGACATTTATGAAATCAGTTTATCCTGATGGAAGATAATAGGAGGAAGTAAAACTCCTTGTCTTAAAGGATCTATTTTGAGAAATGAGTGGCAGAGCAAAAGTGAGTTTGAGGGTCAACAGGGACCTCGAGATAGATATTTCAGTCAAATGAAAATCATCTATAACATGCCAACATGTAGAAAACATTCATCTTTTACTCTGAATCAGAGAATTCATAATAGTCAGAAACTTTATGAATATAGGGAATGTGGAAAACCCTTTAGTTGTGGCTCAAATTTTGTTCAACATGAGGAAATTCATTCTGGTGATAAACTTTTGATTGTAAAGAATGTGGGAATACCTTTAATAGTGTCTATCGGGAGTTCCCTAGCTGTCCAGTAGTTAGGACTCGGTGCTTTCACTGCCGTCGGCCCAGGTTCAATCCCTGGTCAGGGAACTAGGATCCCGCAAGCCACGCAGTGTGGCCAAAAAAAAAAAAAAAAAAAAATTGTCTAAGTGTACATCAGAAAATTCATACTGGTGAGAAACTATGAATGTAATGTATATGGGAAGGTCTTTAGTTGTAGCTATCAGCTTATTCTGCATCAGAGATTTCATACTGGTGAGAAACCCTATGAATGTCAAGATTGTGGAAAAGCTTTTCTACTTGTTTTTTTCCTTACACAGCATCAGAAAATTCATACAGGCAAGAAACCCTGTGAATGTAAGGAATGTGGGAAAACTTTTAGTGCATGTGGTCAACTTACCTGTCAGCAGAAAATTCATACAGTCAAGAAGCCCTGTGAATGTTAAGGAATGTGGGAAGGCCTTTAGACTTGATTTTTACCTCATTGAACACAGAAGAATACATACAGGTAAGAAACCTTATGAATGTAAGCAATATGAAAAAACCTTTAGTGTGTGTGAACAGTTTAATTGACATAAAACAGTTCATACTGGTATAAAACCTTTCGACTGTAAGGTATGTGGGAAGGCTTTTAGTTGTAATGGCAACCTTAGAGTACATCATAGAATGCATACCGGTAAGAAATCATATGAATGTAAGGAATGTGGGAAGACTTGTGGGAGTATATTCTCAAGCTAGTGTACATAAGAAAATTCATACTGATGTGAAACCCTACAGATGTATAGAATGCGGGAAGGCCTTTAAATTTAGTTTCTATTTTACTGAGCATCAGATAATTCACACTGGTGAAAAGCCCTATGAATGTAAAGAACGTGGAAAGGCCTTTATTCATAGAACAGATCTAAAAGAACATCTGAGAATTCATTCTGGTTTAAAACTCTATGTATGTAAAGAATGTGATAAGGCCTTTAGTTGATGTGGACAGTTGACTCAACAGCAGAAAATTCATACGGGTATAAAACCCTATGAATGTAAGGAATGTGGAAAGGCCTTTAGTCATAGTGGAGACCTTAGACCATATCAAAGAATTCATATTGGTGAGAAATCCTCTGAGTGTAAAGAATGTGGGAAGGCCTTTAGACTTAATTCATACTTTACTGAACATCAGTTTTCATACTGCTGAGAAACCCTATAAGTTATGTAGGAAGGTCTTTAGACAACATTCACATCTTTATTGGCATCAAAGAATTCAGAATGTAACGGAATATAGGAAAGCCTTTCCATGTCATTTTCTGTTTACAGAATAGCAAAATATTCATGCCAGAAAGAAATTCTGTGAATGTGACTCTTTCCAGACATGTTAATTTAATAAGTGTGTAACAGCCTTCTAATACCTCTCAATCCTTCTTAAATTTTAGGAAGTTCGTATTAGGAAATAAACCTGTTAATGTAACTGTTAACCAAGAATTCCAAGAACAGAGACCTGGTTGAAGAAAAAAAGGAAAAAAGCGCTTTTATTTGGGGTTTGTTAGAACTGCAGCCCAAGAAACACAACCCACTCGAATTGTGTTCTGCTGGACTATAAAATGGGGTAGGCTTAAAAAGGTAAAAAACTGCAAAGTTACATAAGTTGTCAAGAATTAGGATGTGAGCTGGCAAGAGGTAAGGGTGCTTGTTAAACAAGGATGCTTTGGGGTTACATAATTGTGTCAGGGGGTGGGAGACTTTTAAACTACAAGGTTGCAACTAGCAGCTGCTAGCAAATACTGTTTTGAAAACAGCTGGTGCTGTCCTTGAGTTTAATACAATTCAGAGAAAATTCAAGTTCTCAGTGATGCATGAATGTGTCTCAGACCAGATCCTCAGTGTCTGCCAGATTACATTTTTGTATGCCTGAACTATGAATACTCCATTATAATTTCAATTTGTCATCAAAATAATTGTGGGGAAGTTTTTAATCAATGACATATACTTATCATCATTGCCTTTACTATCTGTGTGATAGTGGGCAACACATTTACCCTTCTGTGTGTCATTTATAAAATGGTACCCACCTAAAAGTGTGGTTGATAGTTTATAACATGTACAATTTTGCAAAAACTACCTGGCCAAAAAACTTCTTTGAATGAAAAATAGATATGATAATTTTTATTATTATCAACATTATACTTAATGAGTTTCTTAATATAAAGACATAATGAAGGTGACAAATTTAGAAAGCCATTCATCACTTATTGTATTTCAGGAAATTCATCTTTGATAAAATCCATAAGAATATAAAGAACATGTAAAGATCAAATGCAGACTTCATTGCTTAAGTTCTACCAGAAAATTAGAGCTGAAAAGTAACCCTAAGGATTCAATGAGTGTGAGAATATTAAGAATATAGCTGGTGAAACATCAGGGAATGGTGTGAAGGATTTTACCAATAATATAGAAGTTAAAAGGATAACAAAGAGCAAACTGCCTAGAAAATATTTACCAACTTTATTATGAAAAATTTCTGACAAAAACATAGAACGCATTCTGTAATGAACATCCATTTACCCTTCACCTAGATTTGAAAATTTACACTTTGTATATTTGCTTCATTTTTCTATAAAATATAATTTTTGCTGTACCATTTAAGAATAAATTGTAAACGTTGTATCACTTTACCCTCAATAAATCAGTTTGTATCCTAGAAGTTAGGATATTACCAAAATATTACAATCATACCTTAAAAATTAATTCTATACATTCTAATATTCAGTCCATATTTAATTTTCCCTAATATTCTCAAGAATATCTTTTAACAAGGATTCACTCTCCAGGCTCATACTTGTTAGTGGTTATGTCACTTTTAAACTGAACAGCACTCCCCCATCTTTGTTTCATGGTTATGTTTTTTTGAAGAATCCATCACAGTTGTCTTAGAATGTCTTAAGTTCTTGGTTTGTCAAATTTATTTCCTCATAATGTTGTTCATCTTGTTACACTGTTTCTAAATTGGAACTTAAGTAGAAGCTTGATTTGCCTCTTGTTAAACATTTTTAGCAAGAACACTTCACAGGTATCTGTGACTGCCAGATCTCTCATTATAAAACTATTTTTTTGCAATTAGTAAGTAATTGGGTAATAATTTGTACCTCCTCTTGGAAATGTATAATAATCTATATGTGTAAAACAAGTAATAGATTAAACTGAAAGTCAAATTTTAAATTATAACCCATTCAGAGAGGACTGGTACTGAAATGTTTGTTTGTATTTCAAAATTTGTGAGATGTAGCCAAACCTCTACTCAGTGTGAAATTAACATCCTTCGATGCATACAGAAAACTAAAATTAAGGGATGGGACTTTTTGTTATCTCCTACTTCAGCACCTATTCCAGTGTCTTTCTCATATATTAGGCACTTGATAAAACTTGAAAAAAATAAGCAGTCAAGTGAAAAAGTTAAAAAATTACAAAATAAACTGAATGCTAACAGAAGGAAGTAGTTAATGCAATTTAAACTAGAAATTAATTTTAAAAAACACTCGTAGACATCCAATTTTTCCAATTTAAATTAGAAATTAATTTTAAAAAACACTCGTAGACTTACCCAATTTTTCCAAATTTGATAAAAGAAAAATGACACAATTATAGCAGCATGAATAAGAAGAGGGATATTATTAACACAGATACTGATGTTGTTCTTTGTAAGGAAATATTATGTAAATTTATTTCAATATATACAAAATTCCAGTTAATGAATTATTGTCTAGAAAGTGAACGTTATTGAAATTGATAAAACATAATCAAGCCTGAAAAGACCATTAATGAGTGGGAAAGTTAAATTTAGCAAAAAAGCTCCTTTTTATGAGCCATCACTTACAATCTGTTAGCTCCTTGGATAAAAACTTCAAGGAGATAATCCTTAACAGAATATTCCCAGTTCATGTTGCATGACTGATGTAATCCAGATGACAAAACTAGAGAATAGTTATTAAAAGGCAAATCTAGATGAGTTCTAATTAAATAGAAAAGGCAAAAAGCTAAATAGAATATTTGTCAGCAAAATGATATAAAAGCATTATGCAGTAAATTCTCATTTATTTGAAATAAACCAGCATTGGAAATTTCTAATTATGTACTTATCTAGCTTAAATGATTGAAAACAGAACTTGATTAATTCTCTTTTATCTTCTAGATTCATTCTCTTAGCCTTACTATCACTGATATTGTCCTGATTTCTCAAAATGAAAAAGTGCTCTCTCATTTTAACATTTTGAAGGTGATACAATTTAACAATCAGTGGCATCCTGTAATTACTTTCAAGTAAATACCAACCAAGATTTTTTATGTGTATGAAAAGCTTTCATTGGTATTTTCTGGTAAGATCAACAGTGTTCCAGTATCAAAACATTTTATATTTGATGGAATGTATTGTATGTATATACACATGCCTATACACACTCTAGACATAAGGATTTAAATTTAATTCTTTATAAGAGTTTCTTGAAAACAACCGCCAAAACAAAGGCACTTCAATGTTTTTGTTTAGATTTTAATAAATGGTGCTGGGACTCTTATACATACAATGCATACCACATACAGGCAGCTCCTGAAAATCTAAATAACTTCTGGTGAATATCAGAGAATACCTGAAGTACTTGGCATTAGATCATCTAAGGAAACCCGATGATCTAAGACCAGAACACGAGAGAATATACACCACAATTTAAAAAGTAAGTGTGGCATAATGTGATCTATGTCTAGGGTTTGTCACAAGGAGCATGAGTGGAGACAATGGCAACAGTGAGATTGCTGGGAGAAGTAATTTCACCTAGCATATCACCCTTTCTTAAGTTTGCTTCTGGGAGAATGTGAGAGGCTACTGATTGGTATTATTCTGGAAAAAACAGGAGCATCTCTATACTTCGGACTAGCTGGCAAGGAATTTTGTACCACAGTAGCCCTCCTGCTAGCCTGTCTCTCTCTAAAAACAAATCAGAGTACAAATCAAGGCAGCACATCCTAGTCCTGCCCTGAGGCAGATTACATCAAAAGGATCCTCAAGTGTAAAACTGAGTATATGTCAGAATACCAAACATTTGATAAAAGTAGATTCTCATATAATAGAGAAACAAAGCTAACCAACTGGAAATACTACCAGTAGAATAAACAGAACAGGACTTTTAAGTATGAATAGCATCCTCAAAATGATGTGAACATATATACTATATCCCCAAAACAGAATCTACTAGAGATTACACAAGTTATTTAAATGTTTTTGCGAAAATAACTCAGTAGAGGGACTTCTGTTTCTAAAAAGATGGAATACATGTCCTTTTCCCTGTTCTTCCTGCTAAATACAACTCAAAACTCTGGACATTATATATAAAACATACAAGATGACTCTCAAAGATGATCTCAAAGATGAAGAGAAGCTAGGGACACAGGACCTAAGGAGCAACATGGGGTGAGTTCCACAGGTTTCATTTTTATCCCAAACTTGGAGCTAAAGAAGCTGGTAATTGAAATGCTAATGTGCAGAGACTGAAAAAAAGTCTCAAGAAAAGCCTGTTCTCTCCAACCAGAGAAACAGGAAAGGACAGCCTAACAAGACATGAAACTTTTAAACAACTGCTCTACTTCAGGCAAACACCACCAAAAAATCTGTGGCCCTATCCCCACCACTGACACCAGAGGCCAAATGGAGACTCTAGCCCTCTGACCTTTATTAGGTTGTAAAAAAGTATCCCCAATGTCCCCACCAGATTGTGTCAGAAAAAGTTGAGTATGAAGTCCACCCTTTAATGGGCCCCTCCACTACCAGTACAATGTCAACGGTGCCTAAATGGGGAGCCTGACCTTCCATAACCAATGAAAATATTGTTCAGGAAATGAGAAATCAAGAACGGCCTCAGATGAAAATGATTTTTAACAACAGGCATACCCTCAAAGAATGACTTCCAGGATTTGTTGCCCACAAAACTATCCCCAAAGAATGCCTAAAGAAATACCTGTAAACAAAAATGAAACATTAAAGAATTGTGGAAAACAAGGAAGGTAGACAGAACACGATAAGAGCAAAACTGTGGGTAAAATAGATTTTCCTTTCCTTAATTATGTTTGACAATTTAAACAAAAATCATAACACTGTCTAATGTGGTCTTCAAGAAATATTCAAGTCAATTAGAAATGAGAGAGAAGAAAGGAAAGTAAGGTTTCTACACTTACAGTGGATAAATGTTGAACCATTATACTTCAGTATGTACAGCTGGCCCTCCATGTCTGTGGGTTCCATATCCACAGGTTGAAAATACTTGAAAAAAAAATTCCAGAAAGTTCCAAAAAGCTAAACTTAAATTTGCCACATGCTGGCAACTATTTACATAGAATTTACATTGTATTCCCAACTATTTACATAACATTTATATTTTATTAAGTATTATAAGTAGTCTAGAGATAATTTATAGTATACAAGCATGTGTGTAGGTTATATGCAAGTACTACACCATTTTATGTAAGTAGGGAATTGGGCATCTGTGGATTTTGGTATATGCAGTGGGTCCAGGCATTAATACACTGTACCAGGGGACAACTGTATATATTATGTCATGCCTAGAACAACTCTTAAAAAAAAATATGAGACCCCACAAATACTCTAAACAGAAAAATAGCAGAGTAGGAAACTACAGCAGTCCATCCAACCACAAAAGTAATTAATAGACTGGCAAAAACAGAATCAACTTTTTCAAAAATCTGGTAACTAATCAAAAGCATACAGCATTCAGAGAACTTCTGAACCAAGAGAAAAACAAGTGTTATCATAATAAGTGAAGTAAGACAAATACCATGTGATATCACTTATATATATAGTCTAAAATATAACACAAATGAACTTATCTATGAAACAGAAACAGACTCAAAGATATAGAGAACAGACTTATGGTTGCCAAGCGGGTGGGGTGGGGTGGGGGAGGGATGGATTGAGAGTTTGGGATTAGCACATGCAAACTATTATATATAGAATGCATAAACAAGTTCCTACTATATAGCACAAAGAACTATATTCAATATCCTGTAATAAACCATAATGGAAAAGAAAAAATAACCAAGTGAATCTCAGAGCTTTGTGGTATTTTAATTTACCCTGGTCCCATGCCTCATTCCCCAGCTCAGCAGCAGTCTTGACTACAACAGCCCACACTCCCAATACTGCTACCTAGAATCTATAGGAAAGGGGAAATCACAATAGGAAAGGCAAATATATATTAAGGATTGAAGATTACTTAAATAACCCAGTATGTAGATTAAAAATAAATTTTTAAAATTGTAAAAGTGATAACTACAATAAACAATAAAAGGATAAACATGAAGATGTAAAAGAGAACATCAAAATAAAGTCTAGGAGGAGGGAAATATAAAAATATATATCTTTTAGAACATGACTAACTTGAATGATTATCAGTTTAAAGCAAGTAGATATAGTTATGGGTCAACATACTTGAACTCCACGGTAACTACAAAGCAAAAACATACAATAGATTCACAAAATATAAAAAGAAAGGAACTCAAGCATATCACAAAAGAAAATCATCAGAAAAAAAAAAGAACTGCAAAAACAACTGCAAAACAAGGATTAAATGGCAATAAATATACACCTATCAATAATTACTTTAAACATCATTGGACTAAATGCTCCAATCAAAAGACATAGAGTGGCAGATTGGGGGAAAAAGAAAAAGAACCTGCAATATGCTGCCTAAAGACACTCACTTCAGGGCAAAAGACACAGACTGAAAGTAAGGGGATGGATAAAGATATGTCATGCAAATAGAAAAGAAAAAGGGGGTAGCAATACCCATATCAAACAAAATAAAGGCCATAAAGAAAGACAAAGGCATTACATAATGATGTAGGGATAAATACAAGAGGAGGATATTACATTTGTTAACATGTACATACCCAAAACAGGAACACCTAAATATATACAGCAAATACAGACATAGAGGAAGAAATTGACAATGCAATATTATGAGACTTTAACACCCCACTAACATCAATGGATGGATCATACAGACAGAAAATAAATAAGGCAAGAGAGATCCTAAATGACACCAGTTGTACTTCATTGATATCTACAGGACACCATATCCAAAACAAACAATACACATTCTTTTCAAGCACCCATGGAATGTTTTCTAGGATAGACCACATACTAGGTCACAAAAGCCTTAGCAAAGAAGAGGATAGAAATTATTTCAAGCATCTTTTCTGACCACAACGTTTGAAACTAGAAATCACCGACAGAAAGAAAACAGGAAAAGAAGGAAAACTTAGAGACTAAACAACATGCTACTTTAAAACCAATGGATCAATGATGAAATCAAAGAAATCAGAAAACTTGTGGCAAAAGAAAATGAAAACACAACATTACCAAATCTATGATGCACCAAAAACAGTTCTAGGAGGGAAGTTCATAATGATACAGGACTTCCTCAAGAAATAAGAAAAAAATCTCAAAAAAAAACCCCCAAAAAAACAATCTAGGGACTTCCCTGGTGGTCCAGTGGTAATGAATCCACCTTACAGTGCAGGGGACATGCGTTCGATCCCTCGTCAGGGAACTAAGATCCCACATGCCGTGGGACAACTAAGTCGCATGCCACAACTACTGAGCTTGCATGCTTCAACTACAGAGGCTGCAAACTACTGGGCCCACACACCCTGGAGCCTGCGCACCACAACTAGAGAGAGAAAACCCACATGCCACACCTAGAGAAGCCCACACACTGCAACAAAAGATCCCACATACCTTGACAAATATCCCGTGTGCCACAACTAAGACCCGACACAGCCAAAAATAAATAAATTAAATAATAAATGAATCTTAAAAAAAAAACCCAACCTAAACTACCACCTAAAACAATTAGAAAAAGAGCAAACAATGCCCAAAGTCATCAGAAGACAGGAAGTAATAAAGATCAGAGAGGAAATAAATAAGAGATTTTTAAGCTTCCCTGGTGGCACAGTGGTTAAGAATCCACCTGCAGGGGACATGGGTTCGAGCTGTGGTCTGGGAATATCCCACATGCCACGGAGCAACAGCCTGTGCGCCACAACTACTGAGCCTGTGAGCCACAACTACTGAGTCCACATGCTATAACTACTGAAGCCCGTGTGCCTGGAGCCTTGCTCTGCAACAAGAGAAGCCACCGCAGTGAGAAGCCCACGCACCGCAATGAAGAGTAGCCCCCATTCGCCACAACTAGAGAAAGCCTGCGCACAGCAATGAAGACCCAATGCAGCCAAAAATAATTAAATTTAAAAAAATAGAAAAGATCAATAAAACCAATAACGGGTTCTGTGAAAAGTTTTTTAAAATGGACAAACCTTTAGCCACACTCACCAAAAAGAAGAGAGACAGGGTCCAAATAAAATAAGAAATGAAAGAGGAGAAATAACCAATACCACAGAAATACAAGAAATCATGACAGAATACTATGAACAGTTATATGGCAACAAATTGGACAAGCTAGAAGAAAGGGACAAGTTTCTAGAAACAGAGAGCCTGCCAAGAATGAGTCAATAAGAAACGTAATTTGAACAAACTGATCACTAGAAGTGAAATAGAATCTGTAATTTTAAAAACTCCCTACAAACAGAAGTCCAGGACTGGACGGCTTCACTGGGGAATTCTACAAAACATGTAAAGAGAATTTAATACCTATCCTCAAACTATTCCAAAAAATTTAAGAGGAACACTCCCAAATTCATTTTTACAAGGCCACCATTACCCTGATACCAAAACCGGACAAAGACACTACAAAAAAAGAAATTACAGGTCAATATATTTGATGAATATAGATGCAAAAATCCTAAACGTATTAGCAAACCAAATCCAACAATACATAAAAAGGATCATACCTATGATCAAGTTTGATTTATTCCAGGGTCACAGGGATGGTTCAACATTAGCAAATCAATCAATATGATACACCACATTAACAAAAGGAAGAATAAAAATCACATGATCATCTCGACGCAGAAAATCCATTTGACAGCATTCAACATCAATTCATGATAAAAAATTCCTATCAAAGTATGAGAGTGTATATGGAACATATCTCAGTAAAATGAAGGCCATTTATGACAAACCTACAATTAACATAATACTCTGTGAAAAGCTGAAAACCTTTCCTCTGAATATTCAGAAACAAGGACACCCGCTCTTGCCACTTCTATTTAATACAGTGTTGGAAATCTTAGCCACTGCAATCAGATAAGAAGAAGAACTAAAATGTATCCAAATTGGAAAGGAACAGGTAAAACTCACCATTTGCAGATGACATGTTAATCTATGTAGAAAACGCCAAAGTGCCCACCCCAAAAATATAAAAAGTAATAAATGAATTCAGCAAAGCTGCAGGATACAAGATTAATATACAGAAATCTATGGTGTTTCTTTAATAATGAAATATAAGAAAAAGTGGAAAAAATCCCATTTAAAAGTGTCAAAAACAATAAAATAACTAGGAATAACCTTAACCAACGGGGTGAAAGACCGATACACTGAAAACTATAAAACACTGATGAAGGAATCTGAAGATGATACAAAGAAATGGAAAGATACCACCATTCTTGGAAGAATTAATATTGTTAAAATGGCCATACTTCCCAAAGCAATCTACAGATTCAATGCAGTCCCTGTCAAAATACCCATGACATTTTCCACAGAACTAGGACAAATAATCCTAAAATTCAAATGGAACCACAAAAGACCCAGAATTGCCTAAGCAATCCTGAGAAAAATAACAAAGCTGGACGTGTCACCTTCCTTGACTTCAGACTATACTACAAAACTCCAGTAATCAAAACAGCATGATAAACTTCACTGTAGCACTATTTACAATAGCCAAGACATGGAAGCAACCTAAATGTCCATCAAGACATGAATGGAGGGGGCTTCCCTGGTGGCACAGTGGTTAGGAATCCACCTGCCAATGCAGGGGTCACAGGTCCAAGCCCTGGTCCGGGAAGATCCCACATGCTGCAGAGCAACTAAGCCCGTGTGCCCACAACTAATCAGCCTGTGCTCTAGAGCTTGTAAGCCACAACTACTGAGCCCGCATGCCACAACTCCTGAAACCCATGCACCGCACCTAGAGCCCATGCTCCGCAACAAGAGAAGCTACCGCAATGAGAAGCCTGCATACCGCAACGAAGAGTAGCCTCCACTTGCTGCAGCTAGAGAAAGCCCGTGTGCAGCAACGAAGACCCAATGCAGCCAAAAATAAATAAATTTTAAAAAGAGATGAATGGATAAAGAAGATATGGTATATATATACAATGGAATATTACTCAACCATAAAAAAAGAATGAAATAATGCTATTTGCTGCAACATGGATTGACCTCGAGATTATCATACTAAATAAAAGTAAGCCAGACAGGAAAAGGCAAGTATCATATGATATCACTTATATGTGGAATATTAAAAAATAATACAGGGACTTCCCTGGTGGTCCAGTGGTTAAGACTCCATGCTCCCAGTGCAGGGGGTCCAGGTTCAATTCCTGCTCAGGGAACTAGACCCTGCATGCCGCAACTAAAAGATCCCACATGCTGCAATGAAGACCTTGCATGCAGCAACAAATATGCTGCACACCGCAACTAAGACCCAGGGCAGCCAATAAATAAATAGATAAATATTGTTTTAAAAAGATACAAATGAACTTATTTACAAAACAGAAGTATACCCACAGATACAGAAAACAAACTTATAGTTACCAAAGGTGAAGTGGAGGAGAGATAAATTAGGAGTTTCGGATTAACATGTACACACTACTATATATAAAACAGATAACCAACATGGGTCTACTGTATAGCACAGGGAACTATACTTAATCTTTTGTAATAACCTGTAAGGGAAAAGAATCTGAAAGATGTTATATGTATAACTGAATCACTTTGCTCTACACCTGGAACTAACAACATTGTAAATCAACAATTCGTCAGTAAAAAAAAAAAAAAAGAAACAAAACAGCATGGTATTGGCACAAAAATAGTCATGCAGGTCAATGGAGCAGAAGAGAGTCCAGAAATAAACCTATGCACCTATGGTCAATTAATCTATGACAAAGGAGGCAAGAATATACAATGGAGAAAAGACAGTCTCTTCAACTAGTTGTGCTGGGAAAACTGGACAGCTAAATGTAGGACAATGAGATTAGAACATTTACCTCACAACATATACAGAAAAACTCAAAACGGATCAAGAACCTAAATGTAAGACCAGAAACCATAAACTCCTAGAAGAGAACCTAGGCGAAACATGTTTTGGCATAAATCATCACAATATTTTCTTAGATCAGACTCCCAAGGCAAAAGAAATAAAAGCAAAAAAAAAAAAAAAAAAACAAATGGGACCTAGTTAAACTTAAAAGCTTTTGTACAGCAAAGGAAACTTTCAAAAAGACAAAAGGACAACCTACAGAGTGGGTGAAAATATTTGCAAGCAATTCAACCAACAAGGGGTTAATATTCCAAAATACTCAAACAGCTCATATAAATCAATATGAAAAAACGAACAACCCAATCAAAACATGGGCAGAAGACCTAAATAGACATTTCTCCCAAGAAGACATACAGATGGCCAACAGGCACATGAAAAGATGCTCAACATCACTAATTCTTAGAGAAATGCCAATAAAAACAACAATGAGATATCACCTCACAATGGTCAGAATAGTTATCATCCAAAAGTCTACAAATAAATGCTGGAGAGAGTGTGGAGAAAAGGGAACCCTCCTACAGTGCTGGTTGGAATGTCAATTGGTACAGCCACTATGGAGAACAGTATGGAGGTTCCTCAAAAAACTAAAAATAGACTACCATCTGATTCAGCAATTCTATCCCTGGTATATATTTGGAAAAAACCAAAAACACTAATCAGAAAAGGTACGTGCACCCCAATGTTCACTGCAGCACTATTTACAACAGCCAAGCTATAGAAACAACCCAATTGCCCATGAACAGATGAATGGATAAAGAAGTTATGGTAGAAAACAAATGCTGGAGAGGGTGTGGAGAAAAGGGAACCCTCTTGCACTGTTGGTGGGAATGTAAATTGGTACAACCACTATGGAGAACAGTATGGAGGTTCCTTAAAAAACTAAAAATAGAACTACCATATGACCCAGCAAGCCCACTACTGGGCATATACCCTGAGAAAACCATAATTCAAAAACAGACATGTACCACAATGTTCATTGCAGCACTATTTACAATAGCCAGGACACGGAAGCAACCTAAGTGTCCATCAGCAGATGAATGGATAAAGAAGTTGCGGCACATATATACAATGGAATATTAGTCATCCATGAAAAGAAACGAAACTGAGTTATTTGTAGTAAGGTGGATGGACCTAGAGTCTGTTATACAGAGTGAAGTAAGTCAGAAAGAGAAAAACAAATACCATCTGCTAACACATATATAAGGAATCTAAAAAACAAAAATGGTTCTGATGAACCTAGGGGCAGGACAGGAATAAAGACACAGACGTAGAGAATGGACTTGAGGACATGGGGAGGGGGAAGGGTAAGCTGGGACGAAGTAAGAGAGTAGCACTGACATATATACACTACCAAATGTAAAATAGATAGCTAGTGGAAGCAGCTGCATGGCACAGGGAGATCAGCTCGGTGCTTTGCCACCACCTAGAGGGGTGGGATAAGGAGGGTGGGAGGGAGATGCAAGAGGGAGGGGATATGGGGATATACATATGCATATAGCGGATTTACTTTGTTATACAGCAGAAACTAACACAACACTGTAAAGCAATTACACTCCAATAAAGATGTTTAAAAAAAGAAAATGTTATGGTAGAGATTGGTTCAAGATGGTGTAGTAGAAGGACGTGTGCTCACTCCCTCTTGCGAGAGAACTGGAATCACAACTAACTGCTGAACAGTTATCAACAGAAAAACACTGGAACTCACCATAAAAGATACCCCACATCCAAAGACAAAGGAGAAGCCTCAATGAGGTGGTACAAGGGGTGCAATCACAATAAAATCAAATCCCATAACTACTGGGTGGGTGACTCACAAACTGGAGAACAATTATGCCACAGAAGTCTACCCACTGGAGTGAAGGTTCTGAGCCCTACGGAGGGTTTCCCAACCTGGGGGTCTGGAAATGGGAGGAGGACTCCCCAGAAATCAGACTCTGAAGGCCAGTGGAATTTGATGGCAGGACGTCGACAGGACTGGGGGAAACAGAGACTCCACTCTTGGAGGGCACACACAAATTAGGACCCAGGGGGAAGGATCAGTGACCCTATAGGAGACTGAACCAGACCTACGTGCTAGTGTTGGAGGGTCTCCTGCAGAGGCAGGGGGTGGCTGTGGCTCACCGCAGGGACAAGACACTGGCAGCAGAAGTTCTGGGAAGTACTCATTGGCGGGAGCCCTCTTGGAGTGGAGTCCATACACCATTAGCCCCACCAAACAGCCTGTAGGTTCCAGTGCTGGGTTGCCTCAGGGCAAACAACCAAAAGGGAGGGAACTCAGCCCCACCCACCAGCAGAGAAGTGGCTTGAAGTTTTACTAAGTTCTGCCCACCAGAGCAACACCCAGGTCTACACACCAACAAGTCCCTCCCATCAGGAAGCTTGCACAAGCCTCTTAGCCTCATCCACCAGAAGGCAGACAGGAGAAAGAAGAAGAACTACAATCCTGCAGCCTGCAGAATGAAAACCATAATCACAGAAAGAAAGACAAAATGAAAAGGCAGAGGACTATGTCCCAGATGAAGGAACAAGATAAAACCCCAGAAAACAACAAAATGAGTGGAGATAGGCAAACTTCCAGAAAACAAAATTCAGAATAATGATAGTGAAGATGATCCAGGACCTCAGAAAAAGAATGCAGGCAAAGATTGAGAAGATGCAGGAAACGGTTCACAAAGACCAAGAAGAATTAAAGAACAAACAAAGATGAACAATACAATAAGTGAAATGAAAAATACACTGGAAGGAATCAGTAGCAGAATAACTGAGGCAGAAGGATAAGTGACCTGGAAGACAGAATGGAAATCACTGCCACAGAACAAAGAAAAAACAATGAAAAGAAATGGGACAACACTAAACACACCAACATTCACATTATAGGGGTCACAGAAGGAGAAGTGAGAGAGAAAGGACCCAAGAAAATATTTGAAGAGATTATAGTCAAAAACTTCCCTAACATGGCAAAGGAAATAGCCACCCAAGTCCAGGAAGCAGAGAGTCCCCTACAGTTTAAAACCAAGGAGAAAAACACCAAGACACATAGTAATCAAATTGATAAATAAAAGACAAAGAAAAATTATTAAAAGCAGCAAGAGAAAAACGACAAACAACATACAAGGGAACTCCCATAAGGTTAACAGCGATTTCTCAGCAGAAACTCTATAAGCCAGAAGGGAGTGGCAAGATATATTTAAAGTGATGAAAGGGAAGAACCTACAACCAAGATTACTCTACCCTGCAAGGATCTCATTCAGATTCAGCAGAAAACTCAAAAGCTTTACAAATAAAAACTAAGAGAATTCAGCACTACCAAACCAGCTCTACAACAAATGCTAAAGGAATTTCTCTAAGTGGGAAACACAAAGAGAAGAAAAGGACCTACAAAAACAAAACAATTAAGAAAATGGTAATAGGTACATATCGATAATTACCTTAAATGTAAATGGATTAAATGCTCCAACCAAAAGACACAGACTTGCCGAATGGATACAAAAACAAGACCCATATATATGCTCTCTACAAGAGACTTACTTCAGACCTAGGGACACATACAGACTGAAAGTGAGGGGATGGAAAAAGATATTCCATGCAAATGGAAATCAAAAGAAAGCTGGAGTAGCAATACTCATATCAGATAAAATAGACTTTTAAAATAAAGAATGTTACAAAAGACAAGAATAGATGCTACATAATGATCAAGGGATCAATCCAAGAAGAAGATATAACAATTATAAATATATATGCACTCAACATAGGAGCACCTCAATACATAAGGCAAATGCTAACAGCTATAAAAGAGGAAATCGACAGTAATACAATAATAGTGGGGGACTTTAACCCTCACTTACACCAATGGGCAGATCATCCAGACAGAAAATTAATAAGGAAACACAAACTTTAAATGACATAACAGACCAGATAGATTTAATTGATATTTATGGGACATTCTATCCGAAAACAGCAGATTACACTTTCTTCTCAAGTGCACACGAAACATTCTCCAGGATAAATCACATCTTGGGTCACAAATCAAGCCTTGGTAAATTTAAGAAAATTGAAATTGTATCAAGCATCTTTTCTGACCACAATGCTATGAGATTAGAAATAAATTACAGGGAAAAAAAAGTAAAAACACAAACACATGCAGGCTACACGATACGCTACTAAATATCCAAGAGATCACTGAAGAAATCAAAGAGGAAATAAATACCTAGAGACAAATGACAATGAAAACACGACAATCCAAAACCTATGGGATGCAGCAAAAGCAGTTCTAAGAGGAAAGTTTATAGCAATACAATCCTACCTCAAGACACAAGAAACACCTCAAATAAACAATCTAACCTTACACCTAAAGGAACTAGAGAAAGAAGAACAAACAAAACCCAAAGTTAGTCGAAGGAAAGAAACCATAAAGATCAGAGCAGAAATAAATGAAATAGAAACAAAACAGTAGCAAAGATCAATAAAACTAAAAGCTGTATCTTTGAGAAGATAAACAAAATTGATAAAATTTTAGCCAGACTTATTAAGAAAAAGAGGGAGAGGAGTCAAATCAACAAAATTAGAAATGAATAAGAGGCAGTTACAATGGACACCACAGAAATACAAGCATCATAAGAGACTACTACAAGCAACTCTATGCCAATAAAATGGACAACCTGGAAGAAATGGACAAATACTTAGAAAGGTATAACCTTCCAAAACCAGGAAGAAATAGAAAATATGAACAGACCAATCACAAGTAACGAAATTGAAACTGTGATTAAAAATCTTCCAACAAACAGAAGTCCAGGACCAGATGGCTTCATAGGTGAATTCTATAACACATTTAGAGAAGAGCTAACACCCATCCTTCTCAAACTCTTCCAGAAAACTGCAGAGGAAGGAACACTCCCAAACTCATTCTACGAGGCTACCATCACCCTGATACCAAAACCAGACAAAGATACTACAAAAAAAGAAAATTACAGACCAATATCACTGATGAATATAGATGCAAAAATCCTCAACAAAATACAAGCAAACAGAATTCAACAACACATTAAAAGGATCATACACCATGATCAATTGGGATTTATCCCAAGGATGCAAGTATTCTGCAATATACACAAATCAATCAATATGATACACCATATTAACAAATTGAAGAATAAAAACCATATGATCATCTCAATAGATGCAGAAAAAGCTTTTCACAAAATTCAACACACATTTATGATAAAAACTCTCCAGAGGGACTTCACTGGTGGTGCAGTGCTTAAGAATCTGCCTGCCAATGAAAGGGACATGGGTCCGAGCCCCGGTCCGGGAAGATCCCACATACCATGGAGCAACTAAGCCCATGTGCCACAACTACTGAGCCTGAGTGCCACAACTACTGAAGCCTATGTGCTTAGAGCCAGTGCTCTGCAACAAGAGAAGCCGCTGCAATGAAAAGCCCGTGCACCACAACAAAGAGTAGCCCCTGCTTGCCACAGCTAGAGAAAGCCCACACGCAGCAATGAAGACCCAATGCAGCCATAAATAAATAAATAAATAACCAAATAATTTTATTTATTTAAAAAAAGACTCTCCAGAAATTGGGCATAGAGGGAACCTACCTGAACATAATAAAGGCCATATACGACAAACCCACAGCAAACATCATTCTCTATGGTAAAAAACTGAAAGCATTTCCTCTAAGATCAGCAACAAGACAAGGATGTCCACTCTCACCACTATTTTTCAGCATAGTTTTGGAAGTCCTAGCCATAGCAATCAGAAAAGGAAATGAAATAAAAGGAATCCAAATCAGAAAAGAAGAAGTAAAACTGTCACTGTTTGCAGATGACATGATACTATACATAGAGAATCCTAAAGATGCCACCAGAAAACTACTAGAGGTAATCAATGAATTTGGTAAAGTTGCAGGATACAAAATTAATGCACAGAAATCTCCTGCATTCCTATACACTAACAATGAAAGACCAGAAAGAGAAATTAAGGAACAATCCCATTCACTATTGCAAGAAAAAGAATAAAATACCTAGGAATAAACCTACCTAAGGAGGTAAAAGACCTGTACTCAGAAAACTATAAGACACTGATGAAACAAATCAGAGATGATACAAACAAATGGAGAGATATACCATGTTCTTGGATTGGAAGAATATTGTGAAAATGACTATACTACCCAAAGCAATCTACAGATTCAATGCAATCCCTATCAAATTACCAATGGTATTTTTCACAGAACTACAACAAAAAAATCTTAAACTTTGTATGGCGACACAAAAGACCCCAAACAGCCAAAGCAATCTTGAGGGAAAAAATCTGAGCTGGAGGAATCAGGCTCCCCAACTTCAGACTATACTACAAAGCTACAATAATCAAGACAGTATGGTACTGGCACAAAAACAGAAATACAGATCAATGGAACAGGATAGAAAGCCCAGAGATAAACCCGTGTACCTATGGTCAACTAATCTATGACAAACGAGGCAATGATATACAATGGAGAAAAGACAGTCTCTTCAGTAAGTGGTGCTGGGAAAACTGGACAGCTACATGTAAAAGAATGAAATTAGATCACTCCCTAACACCATACACAAAAATAAACTGAAAATAGATTAGAGACCTAAATGTAAGACCAGACACTATAAAACTCTTACAGGAAAACATAGGAAGAACACTCTTTGATATAAATCACAGCAAGATCTTTTTTGACCCACCTCCTAGAATGGAAATAAAAACAAAAATAAACAAATGGGACCTAATGAAACTTAAAAGCTTTTGCACAGCAAAGGAAAGTATAAACAAGATGAAAAGACAACCCTCAGAAAGGGAGAAAATATTTGCAAATGAATCAACGGATAAAGGATTAACCTCCAAAATATATAAACAGCTCATGCAGCTAAATATCATAACAACAACCCAGTCAAAAAATGGGCAGAAGACCTAAATAGACATTTCTCCAAAGAAGACATACAGATGGCCAACAAACACATGAAAAAATGCTCAACATCACTAATTATTAGAGAAGAGCAAATCAAAACTACAATGAGGTATCACCTCACACCTGTTAGAATGGGCATCATCAGAAAATCTACAAACAATAAATGCTGGAGAGAGTGTGGAGAAAAGGCAACCCTCTTGCACTGTTGGTGGGAATGTAAATTGATACAGCCACTATGGAGAACATTGTGGAGGTTCCTTAAAAAACTAAAACTAGAATTACTGTATGACCCAGCAATTGCACAACTGGGGATATACCCAGAGAAAACCTTAATTCAAAAACACACATGCACCCCAATATTTATTGCAGCACTATTACGATAGCCAGGACATGGAAACAACCAAGATGTCCATCAACAGAGGAATGGATAAAGAAGATGTGGTACATATATACAGTGGAATATTACTCAGCCATACAAAGGAATGAAATTGGGTCATTTGTACAGATGTGGATGGACCTGGAGACTGTCACACAGAGTGAAGTAAGTCAGAAAGAAAAAACCAAATATTGTATATTAACACATATATGTGGAATCTAGAAAAATGGTACAGATGAACCGGTTTGAAGGCAAAAATAGAGACACAGATGTAGAGAAAAAATGTATGGACACCAAGGGGGAAGGGTGGGGGGGAGATGAATTGGGAGATTGGGATTCACATATATACATTAATATGTATAAAATAGGTAACTCATAAGAGCCTGCTGTATAGAAAAAAAATAAAATAAAATTCAAAAAAACCCAAAAACCTGCTGTATAGCACAGGGAACTCCACTTCGCTGTACAGTAGAAACTAACACAACATTGTAAAACAACTATACTCTAATAGAAAAAAAAGTTATGCTATATATACACAATAGAATACTATTCAGCCATAAAAATGTATGAAATTCTGCCATTTGCAGCAACATGGATGGACCTAGGGAATATTATGCTTAGGGAAGTAAGTCAGAGAGTGAAAGACAAATACTCTATGATACCACTTATATGTGGAATCTAAAAAAAAAAGAGAAACTAGTGTATATGTAAAACAGAGACTGACTCACAGATAAAGCAAAAAAAAAAACTAGAGGGTACCAAAGGGGAGAGGAAAGAGGGAGGGGCAAATCAGGAGTATGGGATTAAGAGATACAAACTACTATGCATAAAATAGATAAGCAATAAGGATATATTGTATACACAGGAGATTATAGCCATTATCTTGTAATAAACTTTAATGGAGTATAATCTGCAAAAATACTGAAGCACTATGCTGTACACCTGAAACGAGTATGATACTGTGAATGAATTATACAAATAAATAAATAACAAGGCATAATAAATAAAACAAATGAATCATATTACATGGATCAATTTAATGAAAAACAAACGAATACTAATCATTATGAAATAGATAATTTGAATAGCCCTATATAACTATTAAGGAAATTGAATTCATAATTTAAAATCTCCCCAAAATACAATCTCTAGGCTCAGATAATTTTGGTAGAGAATTCTACCGAACTTTTTTTTTCTCCTTTCATTTTAGCTTTCCACAGGATCAGTTGAACTGCCAAACATTTAAAGAACCAACTCCAATTCTAGACAATCTCTTCGAGAAGCATAGGATCACTTATGGAGCCAGTAAGAACTTTATACCAAATTCCAGTATTCATTCTATGAAGCCAGTATTGACATGACACCAAAACCAGACAGTCCAAAAAAGAAAACTACCAACAAATATTTCTCATGAATATAGCTGCAAACTCCTTAGCAAAATACTAATAGAATTTAGCAGCATATAAAGAATTACTCTTAACCATGACAAGTAGGGTTCATTCAGTACATGCAAGGCTGGTTCAATATTTGAAAATCAATGTAATCTGCCATATTAACAGACTAGAAAATTACTTGATCATATCAATTGATGTAGAAAATGTATTTGACAAAATTCATAACCCATTCATGATTTAAAAAAAAAAAACTTTCTGAAGCTAGGAATGATTGGGTAGCTTCTTCAACTTGATAAAGAGTATCTACAACAAATCTACAGTTATTCTCATATGTAATGGTGAATGACTGCTTTACCCATAAGACTGGGAACAAGGCAAGGACGTTCACTCTCACCACTGCTACTCAACATAACTCCGTAAGTTCTACGCAGTGAAATAAGGCACAATAGGGATTTAAACATTTACAGCTCAGAAAGGAGGGCCTAAAACTGTCCCTTTTTGCAGATGATGTGATGATTTATGTAGAAAATCCCACAGAATCTACTACAGATGAACTTCTAGAAATAAGTGATTTTAGCAATGTCATAAGATACTAGATCAACTTGCAAAATCAGTTGTATTTCTATTACTAGCAATGAACATGTGGAAACAAAAATACAATACCATTTACAACTGTGTCAAGAATTAAATACATAGGTGCAAATCAAACAAAACAAGTACAGAACTTATAAGCAGATAAGTACAAAACACTGATAAGAAATTTAAGATCTAAATAAATAGGTATTCCTTGTTAAGAGATTGGAAATTCAACATAGTCAAATGTCAGTTCTCCCCTAACTGATATACAGGTTTAATGCAATTCCTATCAAAATCTCAGCAAGGTTTTTAATACAATATTCTAAAATTTATGTGGAGAGACAAACAGCAGTGGCTAATACAATTCTGAAAAAGAAGAATAAAGTGGTAAGACACCCTCTACCCAGTTTTAAGGCTAATTACATAGCTATAGTACTCTACTGGATGATATTGGCAGGGGTTGGGTATAAAGTCAATGCAACAGAACAGAGGATAAAGAAATAGCCCTACACAAGTATGGAAAATGGATTTTTGACAAAGATGTAACTCAGTACAATGGAAGATGGATAGTCTTTTCAACAAATGGTGCTGGAACAATTGAATATCCATAGGCAAAATAATCTACCTAAAAATTACACCATATACAAAATTTAGCTTACAATAGATAATAAATTGTAAATTGTAAAAGTATAAAACTTTTAGAAGATAAAACAAAATATTTCTGACCTAATTGGTCGTGACACGTTACACATGACACCAAAAGCATGATCATAAAAGAAATAAGGGATAAATTAGACTTTATCAAAATATAAAACTTTTGCTCGGCTAAAACCTTGTTAAGCAGATGAAAAGACAGGCTACAGACTGGAAGAAAGTATTTGCATATCCAACCAGAAATCCAACAAATCCCAATAATCTAACAGAGAACTCATAAATAGAATATATAATGTGCCCAAAACTCAGCAGTTAAAAACAACAACAACAACATTATATTTAGAAAATGGGCAAAAGGCATGAAGAGATATTTCACCAAAGAGAATTTATGGATGGCAAATGAGTACATGAAATGATATTCCGTGTCACCAGCTATTAGCTAAAAGCAAAATGAAAACCACAATGAGAAACCAACACATGCCTATTAGAAAATCCAAAATTGAAAATAGCAACAATACTATAAATTCTGGCAAGGATGTTGAGAAACGGATCTCTTGCATATTCCTGGTGGGAATGTAATATGGTACAGCCACTCTGGAAAAATAGTTTGGCAATTCTTTAAAAAATAAATGGCGGGGGTGGGGAGTAAATTAAGAGTTTGGGATTAACAAATGCACACTATATGAAACAGATAAACAAGGACCTACTGTATAGCACAGGGAACTATATTCAGTATCTTGTCCTAACCCATAGTGGAGAGGAATCTGAAAGAGAATATATATATGTACACACACAAACTGAATCACTTTGGTGTACACCTGAAACTAACACAGCACTGTAAATCAACTATACTTCATTTTAAAATACATATATATATATATAAACTTACCATATAACTCAGCAGTTGTACTCCTGGACATTTATCCCAGAGAAATGAAAGAATTTGCCCACAGAGCATTGTGTGCCTGATTGTTCATAGCAGCTGTATCTGTAGTAGCCTAAAATGGAAACAACAAAAATGGTTCTCCATACCATGTAATACTACTTAGCATTAAAAAGGAATAAATTATTGATACATGTAACAATTTAGATAGATCTCAAGAACATTATGTTTAGTTCTGGAAGCCAATCTCAACGGGTCATGTACTACACAATTCCATTTATATAACATCCTTGAAATGATGAAATTATAGAGATGTGAAACAGATGAACGGTTTCCAGGGATTAGGGATGGTGGGGTGGGGTGCAGGTGTGATTTATAAAGGGGTATAGAAACATCTTTGTGGGGGTGGAATAGTTCTGTATGTTGATTGCAGTGGTGATTACATGAATCTATGCACATGATAAAATGACATAACTATATAAACACATTGTACCAATGTCTAATTCTGGGCTTTGATATTGTACTGTAATTATGTAAGATGTAACCACTGGTAAAAACTGCGTGAAGTATAATCAGGACTATTTCTGCACTATCTTGCAACTCCATGTGTATCTATAATTATTTCAAAGTTTAAAAGTTAAAAAAAAAACTTTCAATAAATGGGCTGAAAAGCAGAATGCACACGGCTGAATTGTGAACTAGGAAGCCAGGGATTAAATTGCTATACAGCCCAGAAGAAACCAAATGTAACAAAGAGATGCAATGTACGGAACAAAATGACATAAAAGATAGAAACTGATTTTCCTCCAACCATTTAATATAAGTCCCAGAAGACAATAGAGCTAATTGAGGAGAGACAGTAGTAATCAATGAAAATTACCTCAAAATAAAGAAGGATGTAAGTCCTTAATTTGAGAGAGGCCTACCAAGTTAATAAAATTCTATTTAATAATTATTCTGACATATTTTTCATTTTAACATCTATGAAACTGAAATGCATCTTTATATCAGAGACATGTCATAGTTTAATTCAATGTTTTCTTTCCTTTTCAATGGTAACTGTGGTCCTAAACGTGACATCTATGAAAAAATTAAGTAAAAAATAAGTACCAGGCTTCCCTTGTGGCGCAGTGGTTGAGAATCCGCCTGCCGATGCAAGGGACACAGGTTCGTGTCCCGGTCCGGGAGGATCCCACATGCCGCGGAGCGGCTGGGCCCGTGAGCCATGGCCGCTGAGCCTGCCCGTCCAGAGCCTGTGATCCGCAATGGGAGAGGCCACAACAGTGAGAGGCCCGCGTACCGAGAAAAAAAAAAAAAAGTACCTACATCTAGGCACATTTTAGCAAAATTTCCAAAGAGAAATAAAAAGATAAAATACTGAAAGCTTCAAGAAAGATTTTTAAAGTTTACTTTCATGGGAATAAGAAATCAGTTTGGCACAGAAATCTGTTTGCAGCTGAACTTGGTCCTCTCCCTCTCAGACTGCAGTCAAGGTGTCAGCTGGGGCAGCAGTCATCTCAAGGCTCAAATGGGGAAGGATCTGCTTCAAAACTCACTCATATAGTTGCTGATAGAATTCGGAGTGTGAGCCTTGGTTCCTCACTGGCTGTTGGCCAGAGATCATCCTTAGATCACAGCGTGGAAACTTGCTTCATCAGAGAAAGCAAGAAGAACCAGAGTGTTGTGAGCAAGACAAAGTTACAGACCCTAATCTCAACAGTGAGCTCCCATCACTTTTGCCATATTTTATTCATTAGAAGCAAGTCACTAAATCTAACCCACACTAAAGCAAAGGAGATTACAGAAGGATGTGAATACCTGGAAGCAGGGATCCGTGGGAGCCATTTTAGAAGCATCCTATCTATCGTATCTTATTACTTGCTACTCCATCTCCCATCCCCCCCAGACAATTTTCTCATGTCTGAGCCAGAGAATACTGTTACAGGTTAATCCAGAGTCACACATATATCACCTGAAATCAGTACATGCTCTTCAGACACAAAATGGACCCTACTATAGGTTTTCACCTCTCAGGAATTCCCAGCATGGATCTGTAAGTAGGCTCTAAATCATTTCCTTGCCCACCCCTAAAGGCCTCACAAAGCCTGGGATTTCACGACATTCTTTTTTTGTTTTGTTTTGTTTAAAGAGTTCAGCTTTTTATTGAACATGTAACAAGAGGTTTAGTCAAAGAGATCAAAGCCCATGTCAACATCAGACTCCTCAAATTCTTCTTTCTTTGCTTCCACTTTCCCCTCCTCAGCTGGGGCAGAAGTGGTGGAGGGGGGAGGACCTCCTGCTCGTGCAGGATCAGCTGCTGGGACAGGTCCCTGAGCCCTTATATTGCAGATGAGGCTCCCAATGCCAGAGCCTTTGCAAACAAACCTGGCCAGAAAGCTCCAACATTTACACTGGCTGCTATAATTAGGGCATTGATCTTATCCTCCATGACCATAACCTCATCGTTGTTCAGGATGAAGGCCCAGTAGATGCAGGTGAGCTCTGAGATGGAGGCCATGGTGTGGGCGAATGCTAAGCGGGGAATGCTGGGCGCAGTGCTAGCCTCAGGATGAAGTGAGGGCCTAAGCCTAAAGCGTCCTGCAGCTTCCTCAGAAGGACTGAGCACCTTAGCAGCAGCTGAGGCCAATCAACACTAAATCCTATTTTATCTACAGACATGGGTCTATGGAAAAGTTCAGAACTTTCCCATGTGCAAACGAAATCATCCTTTATCATCAAATTGCAGAACCGACAAGAGATGGTCAAGTATCTCTCTGAAGGGACTTTGTTTTTGCTTCACCTCTGGTCTAGACAAAAGACTGAGTACCTAGGAGATGCTGATTTCTCCAGTACACATTTGAACAGTGGTTTGAGAAGATGGGGGCACAGAGGAGGGACCTGGAGTGCATTCCTCCAAAAATAGGAGGAACTGGGGAAGATTCAGAATAAAAAATTAAAGTCTTCACATAACCTAAAAAATGACAGAATTTAACACCGAAAACCAACTTACATGACCCATGAGTTTAGAATTGCAAGAATTAGACAGTCTTCCTTGGAATTCATCTACTCAAGAATCCTAGAATCCAGGGAAGTCTTATCTGGGAGGAGGAAAAAAATAAGGCAATGAGACCAGATTTGCCATGGAGTTCACAAAATGTCAAGGTTTTTCTCCTCCATTTTTTTCTTCCAAACCACCCTCCCCCCATATATACATTGGGAAGATAAGGTGGAGTCTAGGGACCTCTATGCTTTCTGCAAACCCCAGGGAACACTGATGTAAACAGATGGATTCCTAGCAGATGTTCTCCTGCATTGAAACAGAAGTGTGGGCACTTTAACAGGATTTCCACCAGTACTGCGTTCTGGGATGCTGAGCTACACTTGGGACTAGACTGTTCAAACTTGCTCTTCCAGGCCAGAGGAGGGGCCATATCAGCCATATAGAACCTCCTTTAAGGTTTCTGGAGCCTGGTTGATCTTCCACATCTGAAGTGAGAAAACTGCACAGACCATGCATTCTTCTAAGCCTACATTACAACTCTCAGATTCTCATGGCTCATCGCTCTCATTTAGTATCCAGACTGGGAAGGAGGAAATCATGCCCACTGTATCCAGCCAAAAATGAATACATTTTTGTCTTTTTTTTTTTCTCTTTTAGTCCTAATCATCAGACCCTGCTATGAGATTAAGAACCATCAATTAGCAGGCTTTGTTGAAGGGCCAGGTGTCCATGAGCCACACACATTAATCTAAACTAGGGAGACATCAAGAGTCTATTATTAAATGGCCCCATCCTTCTTCCCCTTGATTATTTAAATTGAAGTATAATACACATAAAGTATGTAAAAGACACTGATCTTAAGTATACAGCTTGATTATTTTACGTGTATAGGAGGGTGACTACCACCCAGATTGAGATACAGGGTTTTTCTAACATACAAGTTCCAGTCATGCCCCTTCCCGGTCTGTACCACCTGGGTGACCAATATTCTGACTTCTATCATAATTGGTTAGTTTTACCTACTTTTGAACTTCACATAAGTGAAATCACACAGTACATACTCTTTTGTGACTGACTTCTTTCACTCAGCATAATACCTTTAAGACTCATCTATGTAAATGTACCAGTACTTTCTTTTTTCATATTGTTATGTAGTACAATTTTCTTATGCATCCTGCTAGGGCATTTTGGTTGGTAACATTTTTGGGTTAAAATAAACAAAGCTGCTATTAACATCCTTACCCATGTAACTTTGTGGATAAATGTAATCATTTCTCTTGAATATATACTTAGAAGTGGCATTGGGACTTCCCTCGTGGTGCAGTGGTTGAGAATCCGCCTGCCAATGCAGGGGACACGGGTTCGATCCCTGGCCTGGGAAGATCCCACATGCTGCGGAGCAACTAAGCCCATGTGCCACAACTACTGAGCCTGCGTGCCACAACTACTGAAGCCCACGTGTCTAGAGCCTATGCTCTGCAACAAGAGAAGTCACCACAATGAGAAGCCCACGCACCACAAAGAAGAATAGCCTCTGCTCGCCACAACTAGAGGAAGCCAGCGCACAGCAATGAAGACCCAATGCAGCCAAAAATAAATAAATATATAAATTATATTAAAAAAGAAGTGGCATTAAGGATCATAGGATAGTATATCTTTCTCTTGATTTCGTAGAAAAGTTAAAGATACTCTTATAAGAGCTAGTGTATTTATGCTGAATGACTTTTCTTTACCCCTTCGTGTTCCAAATACATATCTGAACAAATCTATGTTTCCTAAGTATAACTATGTTGGATTACTGGGTAGAAAAGTATGGCTAGAAGTTCCTGAGTAATGAATGTATTGATTAAGTCTCATTGCTGTTTTTCTTCATATCTTCCTGATCTTCTAGCCATAATGTTCTTCAAAAGCTGCTGAAACATCTTATACTAATAATCTCATTTTGCATCTAACATCAGTGTAATACAAAATGTAAAAGACGTGTAGCTTGCTGCATGAATCCATTCATTTCCAGAGAGTCCATGAATTCAAAATAATTTTCAGCTTGCTAGAATGTCTTCCATCTATATCTTCAGAGGTATATCATCTTAATTTAGTCTAGAGGCCTTTATCACCCCCTACTTTAGATTTATTCCTGTAAGGATTACATTTTTCTTGCTCAATTATAAAGATCTGAAGGATAGCAACTACACTTTTAATGCTAATCTTCAAACACTAGCCCAGGGCCTGCCATATTGTTAGCAATTACTAAATATCTGCTAGTCATTCAGAAATATAACTTCTAGGAAACTGTCATTGGGAAAGAGTTATAAAATGCACAGTGATACATGCACAAGGATGTATATCAAAGAATGATGTACAATAAGCACAAGTTAGAAACGTAAATACCTAATAAAAGATTAAATAAATTATTATCACCAGTAAGGTGATATATTATGCCATCAATAGTGATGGCATATTCCACAGATCTGTTAATTCATCATATTCCTGATGAAGTACTGAGATGGAAGGCATTAAAAAATGCATGACATTGAGAGATGATATTCAATCATAATTTTTTTTAATGGGCTTTGTCAAACTTCTCAGATGTGAATCTCAGCTATCACAATAACTAACCATGTGCCCCTTGGACAATTTAGTTTTGGGGGCCAATTTCATCATCTTACTTTAAAATGGAGATAATAATTTAGGGCTAAGTAAAATACAATGAACAGGTTTTAAACACACACAATTTAAGACGCAGAGGGAGAAAAGGGGCAGAAGAATATTTGAAAAAATATTAGCTGAAAAATGTCCCAAACTAAATCCATCAGGCCATAGTTCAAAGAAGCTGTCAAAAGGCCAAGAAGAATAAATACAAAGAAAACTCTGTTGAAAAACCAAAGAAAAAGGAAATTATAAAAAGTAGTGAATGGGGCTTCCCTGGTGGTGCAGCGGCTAAGAATCCGCCTGCCAATGCAGGGGACACGGGTTCAAGCCCTGATCCGGGAAGATCCCACATGCCGTGAAGCAACTAAGCTCCTATACCACAACTACTGAGCCTGTACTTTAGAGCCCGTGAGCCACAACTACTGAAGCCCGCGCACCTAGAGCCCATGCTCCGCAACGAGAGAAGCCACCGCAATGAGAAGCCCGCACACCGCAACGAAGAGTAGCCCCCACTCACTGCAACTACAGAAAGCCGGCACGCAGCAACGAAGACCCAACGCAGCCAAAAATAAAATAAGTTAAAAAAAAAAGTAGTAAGGAATCACTAAGCCGCTGCCATGGACTAAGCAGCCTCCCCCTCGAGCCCCCTCGCTTCCCGATGCTTGGTCCTCCGCGCCCGCTTTCTCCAGCCGCGGCCTTCCGCAGGCCGTTTCCACAGAGGAAAAGGAATTGTATCGTATGTCTGCTATCCAGAACCTCCACTCTTTCGACCCCTTTGCTGATGCAAGTAAGGGAGATGATCTGCTTCCTGCCGGCACTGAGGATTATATTGATAAAAGAATTCAACGGGGGCTTCCCTGGTGGCGCAGTGGTTGAGAGTCCACCTGCCGATGCAGGGGACACGGGTTCGTGCCCCGGTCCCGGAAGATCCCACATGCTGCGGAGCGGCTGGGCCCGTGAGCCATGGCCGCTGAGCCTGCGCGTCCGGAGCCTGTGCTCCGCAACGGGAGAGGCCACAACAGTGAGAGGCCCGTGGAACGCAAAAAAAAAAAAAAAAAAAAAAAAAATTCAACGGAGAACCGGCAGGAAGACCCTTACTACAGTCCAAGGGATCGCTGATTACGATAAAAAGAAACTAGTGAAGGCATTTAGGAAGGAATTTGCCTGAAATGGTACTGTAATTGAGCATCCAGAATATAGAGAAGTAATTCAGCTACAGGGTGAAAAGTGCAAGAACATATGCCAGTTCCTCGTAGAGATTGGACTGGCTACGGACGACCAGTTCATGGGTTTTAAGTGCGTTTGGCTCACTGAAGCTTAAGTGAGGATTTCCTTGCAATGTGTAGAATTTCCCTTCTGGCCCTTGTCACAAGTTTAAAAACCTCACAGCTTGTATAATGTAACCATCTGGGGTCTGCTTTTAACTTGGACTAGTGTAACTCCTTCATGCAATAAACTGAAAAGAGCAAAAAAAAAAAAAAAAAAAAAAAAAGTAGTGAGAAGTAACAGTAAGACTGAGAACTGACTTCTCCAAATCAACAAAACTAAAGCCATAACAATTAAGTAATCTGGGACTTCCCTGGCAGTCCAGTGGTTAAGACTGTGCTTCCACTGCAGGGGGCACAGTTTCGATCCCTGGGTAGGGGAAATAAGATTCCACATGCCACGGGGTGTGGACCAAAAAACAAAACAAAACAAAACAAAACCAAAAAAAAACATTAAGTCATGTCTTCAATATGCTGTGTAAATGTCAAACCAGAATTCTATACTACATAAAAACAGCCTTCAAAGAAGTGGACTGGGCACTTATTCTTGAAATAGGTTTGCCTTATCTCACTTATAATTCCACAAAACTGAATGTATTGTTCATCATATTATCCCACTCAACACTGATTTTGACGATGGAACTTACTGTACAGAAAAAGTGAATCAATGAGCTAAAATCCATGGATTCACTAGGTTTAGGTATACATCTCCTCAATTAACTGATATTATACAATGGTGGAAAGAACTACTAAAGAGTCAATTATGTTGTCAGCTAAGAGGAATACCATGTGATGTTGGGGCACTATCCTGTAAAATGTATTTACTTGAACCAGAGATCAGTACATGGTACTATTTCTCCAGGAAACTTTTATACATGGATAGGTTCATGGATAGGTTTATACATGGATAGGTTCAGGTAGCAAGGGTAGAAGGAAGTCAGACTAGATATTCTGTGGCTCACCACAAATTTTGGTTCCCATCAATATTGGGTTATGCTAATTTAGAGATCTTACTGGTATTTCGATAAAATTGTAATTCTCACTTTCCATTCCTAGCCAAAAAGAATCACAATATACAAGATAAAGACCTTTTGTACTTTTTGATACACGCAGATGCCATCTGGAAGATGTGCCAGATAGCTAAAACTGTCACCATCCTGTGCCAGCAATAGTGAGGCAGCTCCATGACACAGTCTATGGAAATCTGCTACGGCTGTGAGTTTTGAGCAGAATCCTGACTGCCAATCTGTCCCAGGAATAACCTGCCTATGTCTTCCTCCCAGCTGGTGGACAACTTCAAATGCTATGTGTACATGGAGCCTGTCTACTACCCTGACCTTGTAGTAACTAGGAACTTGATTTAAGTGTGAAATAGAGACTCATAAAATAAAACCCCAAATATCCAGGATACAATAATTACACACACACACACACACATGCATATCAAGAACTAGGGAAAATCTCAAAGTGGATGATAAAACATAATCAACAGATATCAACAGGAAGTTAACAGATATTGGAATTATCTGACATGGATTTTAAACTATGAAAACTCATCCAAGATGAATAGTCTGATAACTATTAATTAAATCCATAATTTACCATCTTCAGAAGAAGAAATCTCCAGGCCTGTATTAGGGTTCTTCAGAGAAACAGTACCAATATGATATCAAAGGAGATTTGTTTTAAGGAATTGGCTTATATGATTATGGAGGCTGAGAAATCCCATGATCTGCCATCTGCAAAGTGGAGACCCAGAAAAGCCAGTGGTGTAATTCAGTCAACAGCCCAAAGGCCTGAGAATGAGAGGAGCAATGATGTAACTAAATCCCAGTCTGAGGGCAGAAGATGAGGTGAGATGTCTCAGCTCAGAAAATAGGGGAGGGGAGAATTCCTCTTTCCTCTGCATTTTTGTTCTATTCAGGCCCTCAACGGATTGAATAATGCCCACCCACATAGAAGAGGGCAAACTCACTTTACCAAACTCACTGATTCAGATGCTGATCTCATTCGGAAACATCCTAACAGACACACCCAGAAATAATGTTTAGCTAGGTATCTGGGCATCCTCTGATCCAGCCGAGCTGACACATAAATTTAACTCTTACAAATGCACACTGTCAAATCGGCACTCATACCGCTCTCCTTAAACCATACTTAATCTCCAAATAAAAACAATAACAAGGTCATAATTTCACCTAACATGATACAGCTATTCTGGGTACAACTGAAAACTCAGTAAATTTTTCCCAGAAGAGGATGCAAAGTCCTTGGGTGATCTTTACACTTCTTCTAGGTACCCTGTAATTTAAATATGATGATGTAAAATTAACAACGTTAAATACTATGATATAAAGTCAATACTTGAATACTATGATGTAAAGTTACAAGGTATGGAATCAGGAAAGAAAAGAATATAAGCATAAACACACAGGTTCATAACAAAACAAGAAGGAATACTCATGACAATTAGAGTCCTCATTTCTGTAACTGGTCACATGATCATGCTTCTTTACCTGGTGGAGTGACACAAATTTTCATTCCTGCAGGGTCTGGATCATTGGTAGTCCTGCCTGGATTGGGTTGTTGTTTTCCACTTACCTTAGTCACAGGGCCATGGTGATAAGAGGTGCCCTAAGTGATCTCTTGTATTCCAGATGTATTCTTCCTTACCTCCATTGTGGGATAGTAGTCCAATTTCCCCTCAGTAGTCAGGATCGATCATCCTAGCCAACACCGTAACTCTCCTTTGCCTGTTGATTCAGAGGTATGAGACCAAGGTGACCAGGTGGCAGTCTGAACTTCCAATTCACTGGAATCATTATTGTGCCACCTGCTGGAAGCAGTCTTCCTTCTGGAACTAAAACCTCTAACCCAGAAGGGCATAAAGTCATGGAAATGGGAAGCAAAAATTTTGATAGTGGATCACTAGGGGTAATAGTTTTACCACTACCATTTCCACCTGTAAAGGAAAACCCACAGTTCTTCCCTGTGTTTCTTCCTTGTGCGTCTTCTTTACTATTCACACAGAACACTTCACTTCTGGTCACCAAATGTCGGGGGTGGGGCCGCGGTGCATGGCGGGGTGGGGGGGTCAGCTGGGTGTCCTACAATTTAGTGTCAGACACACAGGTTAAGGGCTCAGTCCCACAAGGCTGCTCACCACTTCAGATGCCAATTGCAAGTAGTAGGTCCCCAAGTTACAACTTCTGTCTGATTTGGCTACAAATTCAAGGTTCCCACAACCCCCTCCTCAGGTTCAGGTAATTTGCTAGAGCAGCTCATGGAACTCAAGAAAACACTTACATTTACCAGTTTACTGAAGGATGTGATAAAAGGATACAGATGAACGGCCAGATGAAGAGAAACACAGGGTAACTTGTAGGAGGTCCCAAGCACAGGAGCTTCTGTCCTTGTGGAATTTGGGTGTCACCCTCCCGGTGTGGATGTGGTCACCAACCTGGAAGTTCTTTGAACCCTGTATTTTGGGGATTTTTATGGAGGTTTCTTCATGGAGGCATGATGGATCATTAACCCCATTTCCAGCTATTCTCCCTTCTCAAGAGAAAGGTGAGCAGGGTTGAAAATTCCAACGTTCTAATCATGCCTCCTCAGTCTTTCTGGAGACCAGCCCTCATCCAAGGACCATCAAGGAGCCCACCCAGAGTTGCCTCATTAGAACAGAAGATACTCCTATCACCTAGGAAATTACAAGGATTTCAACAGCCCTTTGTCAGGAGCCAGGTCAAGGACAAAATATTAGAGTAAGAGGTGCCCCTAGTGTTCTTATCACTTAGGAAATTACCAGAGTTTTAGGAGCTCTGGGCCAGGAACTAGAGGCAGAGACCAACATATATACAGTTAACCCTTGAATGGGTTTGAACTGTGAGGGTCCACTTATACATGGATTTTTTTCAATAAATACCACAGTACTACACAATCCAAGGTTGGTTGAATCCACGGATGCAGAAACACAAATACAGAGGGCCGACTATAAAGCAGTATGCAGATTTCTGACGGCACGGGGTATCGGCACCCCTAAACCCTGGGCTGTTCAAAGGTCAACTGAATTTTGTTATCTCACACTATTCCTCGACTCCTGTATCCATGAATCCTGGCTACTAGAGAAACTATCACATATTGGATTCTGCTTCAGAGCATATACAGCCTTCTGGAGAACCCAGACTCAGCCTGCAAGGTACTGCCACCAGCTGGATCTATAACTGAGTCTTCAAAAGGCCATGCCACCATTCTATCAAGCGAGCTGCTTCAGGATGGTGGAGAACATGTTAAGACCAGTGGATTGCATGAGCATGGACCCATTGCTGCAGTTATTTTACTGTGAAAGGAGTTCCTTGATCAGAGGTGATGCTGTGTGGAATACCATGACAGTGGATAAGGCACTGTATGTATATAAGTCCATGGATGGCAGTTTTGGCAGAAGCACTGCATGCAGGGATGGCAAATCTGTATCCAGAGTAAGTCTCTATTCTAGTAAGGACAAAGCACTGCCCCTTGCACAATGTAAGTGATACAATGTACTCAACCTGCCACCAGGTAGCTGGTTGAACACCTCTCAGGGAATGCTGCTATATTAGGGATTCAGTGCTTGTCTCTGCTGGCAGAATGAGCACCCAGCAGTGGCCACAGTCAGGTGGGCCCTGGTGGGTGGAAGTTCATGTTTCTGAGCCCATGCATAATGTCCATCCCTGCCACCACTATGTTCCTAAGCCCACTGGATGATAATGGGGGTAGCTGGGAAAAGAAACTATTATCCACAGAACAGGCCATCCTAGCCACTTGATTATTAAAGTCCTCTCTGCTGAGATCGCCCTTTAGTAGGTATTTATACAGGGCACAAATACCTTCAAATGTTTTGCCCAGAGAGGTCTATCCACACATCTCTTTCCCAGATTTCACTGTCACCAAATTTCCAATCATGTTCCTTCCACCATTATTCCACATCCTTAGTATCCATTCCCATACTTGTTCCCTAGATTTGCCTGTAAAAAATTAGAAAACTCAAGTAATTCTTTTGGAGTGTAGCACACCTCCTCCTGGGTCACACTTTGTACTTCACCTTTAGGAGTCTGCTGGGATTTGAGTCTAGTGATAGGCCCATCAGCATCATCTTGCATGGCCACTGCCTCAGGGGAGGTCATGGTTTCTTCAGGCAACGCGGGGTTAATCCCCTCAAATGGAGGTGGAAATGCCATTGCCACTGTGGGTGGGGATGCCACTTCCATTAGTAAAGCAGACTCTAAACTCAGGAGCTCAATGTCCCCAGCTTCATCCCACATGTCTCCCAACCAACTTATAGGATGCTATTCTTTCCCAATCTATGCCCTCACTTTAACACTATTTACTCAGCTAAGAACTTTCCAAATCTTTACATTCTGCTTCAAAAACTCCATCTTTAAGTCATTTCTCTCTTCTTGCACTTCATTATAATCAGCCAGGAGGAGCAAAGCCACACATTAAATTTCATTGCTCAGAAGATCTACTTTCCACAAAATACTAGAACACAAACAATTTAGCCCTGTTCTTTGCCACTATAAAAAGAATGACCTTTCCTCCAGTTTCCAATAATATGTTCCTCATTTCCATCTAAGACTGCGGCAGAATGGTCTTTACTGTCCATATTTCTACTAACATTTTGTTCATGATTATTTCCTAAGACTGAGGTTTTCTCTTCAGCTCTCCTCTTTTCTGAGATTTCACCAGAATCACCCTTAACATCCGTTATTTTTTGCATGCACGTCAAAACTCTTTTCAGCCTTTATCCACTCACTATTCAGTTCCAAAGCCACTTCCATGTCTTTCACATTAGTACCCACTTCTAGTACAAACTTGTCTTATCCAGCTTGGGCTGCTAAAACATGGTACCACAGACTGGGTAGCTTGTAAACAAATTTATTTCTCACAGGTTTGGAGGCTGGAAGTCTGACATTAGGGTGCTAGCACAGTTAGTTTTGGTGAGAAACATCTTCCAGATTGAAAACTGTCATCTTCTTGTTGTATCCTTCTCACATGGCAGGAGAGGGTGAGAGAACTCTCTGGGGTCACTTTTATAAGGGTACTAATCTCATTCAGAAGGGCTCCACCCTCATGACCTAATTATCTCTTGAGAGGCCCCACCTCCTAATACCATCACATTGGGGGTTAGGATGTCATCACATTTTAAGGAGACACATTCAGTCCATTGCAAGGCCCAAATGGTTTCACTGGAATATTCTACCATTCAAAGAATAATTAACACCAATTCTACACTACCTCTTCCAGAAATTAAAAGGAAGCAACATTTCCAAACTCACGTTATGAGAACACCATCAACCTGATACCAAATGAGACAAAAATAGAACAAAACTATAGACCAGTATCCTTCATGAATACAGATGCAAAAATCCTCAACAAACCATTAGTAAATCATAGCAATCACAGCAAGTACAGCAATATATATATATATATATATTTAAAGTACACACTACAGACAAACGGAGTTTACTCCAGTGATATAAGGCTTAATATTTGAAAATCCATGAAGGTAATCCATCATATTAACAGAGTAAAAAAAAAATCATTCTATTCATTATATCAATTGGTGCATATTTCAAGTAGAATTTCAAGGAAATAGAGGGTTCATGACAGTGTTTACAGGTAGCAAAGGGTTCTCAAAGTTATAATGGGCCTGAGAGGGGAGGAAAACTCAAATATGTGGTGCTGTCCTGAAAATGTCACCCCAGGGTAAAGATAAAGCCAACTTGCAGCCTTTCTGTGAAACAGCGTGGCTTCTAAGAATTTCAAAGTCGTTTTTCCACAGTAGCCTCACAGGGAACCCAATACAGAGAAGAGCCTGTTGATCTTTTGTCTAATTGAATGAACCCTAATAAAAATCATAGAAAACACAGTCTTAAAGAGAATTGTACTACTTGAAGCACTGCAAGCTTGAACTTAGTGGGAAACAGTATAAAGTAAAAAAGGGCCTTTGGATGCCGAAACATCTACAGGCTATAAACAGTCTGAGAAAACTATTCAGCTGTAAACACAGGCAACGTTTTATGAAGAGAAGAAAAAAAAATTCAGCATAACTCGGGGTAGAACCAAAGAGACCTCAGTGTGTAAATAAACATGCTGCTACTTGGGAGCAGAGACATACTTAAATTGGGTTATGTATTGTGCAGTAATGCAATCCACTGAATATCACAGCTTCCCAACAACAGCAGAGAAATGCTGTGAGAAACTGACCTGTTAGATATTTTTTTAGAAGTATTCAAAACTTGCGTGTTTTTTACACTTAACACCATCTTAATTTGTACTAACCACAATTCAGGCTCTCAATAGCTCAATTTTAAGTGTTCAACATGTTGCCAGCAGCTACCTTATCATCTATTCCATTAATTTCCACAAGTAGTTGTAATTGCTCTTTTTACTCACTCTTGAAATATACGAAGTACTATGGGACAGGCACTACAACAGATGTAGCATTAGGTGAACTAGATAAAATCTGGATCCTCAATCTTAATTTCCCAAATACATTATAGCACATTTAATATCCCTGTATGTAAAACTTTAGCAACATCCGTAAGTTCTGATATGTAGCCATTTACAAACATCATTCACTTTAAGTGGGTTATAATTTCACAGATACTTTATCTTTAAAAAAAATTACGGAAAATTTAAAATACATGAAAATAGAGAAAAGAGCAAAAACAAAATAAGCAAAAACCACGCACCTGACTCATCTTACCATGATTTTGACAAACAAGTTATCCATCTTCCATTTTCTTTTGCATGAGCATTTTAAAGGTAATTCTAGACATATCATTTCATGTGTATAAACTTGCTAATTTATCTCTAAGACACTTTTACATAAACACAATGCTATTTGCACATCTAACAAGAACATAATTCTTAATATTATCTAATACTGTCAATAGTCCCATTTCCCCGTCATAAAAATGTCTTTTTTACACTTGTTCAACTTGTGATCTAAATGAGAACCACTCATTCATTGCATTTGATTGATACATCTCTTAAGACTCTTAATATCTAAGAGTTCCACCTCCCTTTTTTCAATCCATTTTATTGGTTGAGAAGCTGTCATTACTCTTGTAGAATTACCCACATTTTAGATTTGTCTGCTTCTTGCTGTATCATGTAATTTGTTCTTGTTTCCTGAATTTTCTCTAAACTGGGAGTTAGATCTTGATGCTTTAATTAGATTCAGGTTCAATATTTTTTGTCAATGGTATGTCTTATTGTATCATATCAGGAGGCACAAAATGTTTTGTCCTATTTTTGATGAGATTAAAATTGATCAGTGGGTTCAGATGTTGTCAACCTGATCTATTCACTATGAAGTTGACATCAACCATTCACCTAATGGTCTTAACACCTCTACTGAGAATTGTGCCTAGATCCATTATTTCATTATGTCCTATAAAAATCTCTAATAAAGAACTTTACCTCATCAACTTCTAGTTGCCTTGAAATATAGTTTATACAGGAAATGCAGGCTAAATCACATTTCCTTCCTTTTATTTATCAATTTCCAGAATGAGTTGGTGCCCTGGCAACTTCCATAGGTATACTGTACAGATGAAAGAACAGAGGTGATAACAGGTAAGATCAAAAGCTTTTCCACATTCACTCCTTTAAGAGAGTTTCTTTCTAGAAAGAACTTCCTAAGGTTTAACATGGTTTGAATGGTGACGAAATATTTCTATATATTAATTAAATTAACCTATTCTTTTAAAACCTTTTAATTTTGAGCATGAAGCAAAAGGGATTCCTACATTCAAACACTTTTCCTCCAGGATTTATTTTCTACTGCCCCTTAACACAAAATTCACAATGGATGGCTTTCTAATAATTATTTAGTGACCTTATGAACTCGCTGATGGTAAGTAAGATGTGAATGTTGTCTAAATGCCTTCTTACATTCCTTACATTTGTATGGTTTCTCACCAGAATGAATTCTCTGATGTTGAATAAGTGATGAATGTAGTCTAAAGGCCTTTCCACATTCCTTACAGTCATAGGGTTTCTCACCAGTATGAATACTCTGATGTTGAGTAAGTTGGGAGAGCAGTCTAAAAGTCTTCTCACATTCCTTACATTTATAAGGTTTCTCACCAAAATGAATACTCTGATGTTGAGTAAGTTGTGAGAACAGTCTGAAGGCCTTCCCACATTCCTTACAATCATAGGGTTTCTCTCCAATATGAATACCCTGATGTGAAATAAGTTCTGAGTAACGACGAAAGAACTTCTGACATTCCTTACATTCATAAGGTTTCTCACCAGTATGAATTCTCTGATGGAGAGTTAGATGATAGGCACGACTAAAAGTCTTCCCACATTCCTTACAATCATAGGGTTTCTCGCCAGTATGAATTCTCTGATGGAGAGTAAGTTGTTGCCGTACTCTAAAGGCCTTCCCACACTCCTTACAGTCATAGGGTTTCTCACCAGTATGAAGTTTGTGATGTACTCTAAGGCCTGTACTACACAGAAAAGCCTGCCCACATTCCCTACATTCATAGCATTTCTCAGCAATATTAAGTCTTTGATGTCGAGTAAGGTGTGCATATTGTCTAAAGGTCTTCCCACATTCCTTACATTCATAGGGTTTCTCACCAGTATGAATCCTTTGATGGAGATTAAGTTGTCCTCGCACTCTAAAGGCCTTCCCACATTCCTTACAGTCATAAGGCTTCTCACCAACATGAATTCTCTGATGTACACGAAGATCTGCACCACATGTAAAGATTTTTCCGCATCTTTTACATTCAAGGAGTTTGTCAGAAGCATGAATTCTCTGATGTCGACTAAGGTGGGCACACTGTCTAAAGGCTTTTCCACATTCTTTACATTCATAGGGTTTCTCACCAGTATGAATTCTCTGATGGAAAGTGAGTTGTTGGCGTACTCTAAAAGCCTTCCCACAATCCCCACATTCATAGGGTTTCTCTCTATTGTGAATTCTCTGATACAGAGTAAGAGATGTGCGTTTTTTGTTCTTGGGCATTTTTTCAGAGGTGGTTTTTTTCACTTGCCTGAAATACGCCTCCTGAGGACCCTCTTGTCCCTCAAACTTTTTATATTCACAATCTTTCCTGAAAAAGGAATCTTCAAGGCCACAACTTCTAATTCTTTCCATTATCTCCCACTGAGATACATTCATTTCACAAACATCCTTTACTTCAAATAATTTTTTAGTGCCATATCTGGATTCCAAATCTGAAAGAAAATAAGATAAACACATGTTATTTTCTTATTCTAGAAAAAGTAAACAAATAAGCAAATAAAAATTTTATAATAGGAAAGTCCAGTTGAAGAAAATGTGCTTAAAAACTCTTTAAAAATCATGTAGCTTGAAAAAAGCTAAGAGGAATAAAGAAAATGAGTTAAGACCAGATAATTCAGAAGCAAATCAAAGTCTGAGATCTCTACCTAAACTTTTTAATGATTTCTTTTTTTAATAAGAATACAGTAGAAACACTTTATTATGAATAACATGGCCTTTGTTTACCAAAAGATGTCATCTCAAGCTACTGCCCCCTTTGCACCCTACATCTGTCACACTTACCTCCTTTCAGTTGCTAAAATATGTTACAATCTTTCCATTTCTTAGAGCTTTTTACTGGCTGTTAAATCTCCCAGGAATGCTGGCGGGCTCTCCACATGGTTGGGTTCCTTTCATCCTTTAGGTATCATGATGAAAGTCAGAAAAAATACCTGTGCTGACTTCATCTAATTTATATCCTTTATTTTCTATCCTAATAACTTGTTCCTTGCTTAAAACTTTTTTCAATTCTGCTGTGGTATATTCATTAACTTTCCCAGTTTTTATTCTATTTTCTTACCCCAAGGGCAGAAACAATCTTTCACTTATCACTGAATAACAAACCCAGAGCACACAGTAACTATTAATTATTAAATTTCAATAATTAGTTAATAGTAAAAATGTATATTTTGCCTTGCCTCCAATCTTACACCTTCTTTTTTATCACTTCCTATAGAGATGGGAAACAAAAGCACATCTAAGCTATCTCAATCAAGTACATACATGGAAAAATTTCTTTACACCTGATCATCCTTCCAATGGCCTCTCCACTTTCACTTGCAGATATCTCCACTTCAGTTCATTGTCTACGTTGCATAGTTGTGAGTAAACCTCACTTTCACGATCAAGGTAATAAAAGGTTCTACTTATTTATCTTCATTTGAGTTTATTAACTATACACACTATGTTACAAATACTCAACCTGTTTTGTTCCTTCATACCCTTTCCTATATTCTCCCTGAAGTCTTCATAGCCAATGCCATTTAGGTACTGCCTAAAAATATATTAGTGATTTTTCAGTCACAGCAACAGGTTTATAAAAGAGTAACATGCTAATGAAATTCTGAGCAGAGACGTATTTTTCTCAAATGTATATTTTCTCAAAATTTTTGAAATAAGATTTCAATATTTTTCAAAAAGAAAAAGGTATTTTAAAAAATCTACAATACAGCAACATTATTTTTAATATACCCAAACTGGAAAGAATCTAAGTGTTCATCAACAGAAGAATGACAAAGAAAATTAAGATATGTGGATACAATGCAATAAGAGCAATGAGACAAACTGTAACAGCAATGAGAATGAATAATCTACAAGTACACACAACAACATGGATCATTCTCACAAACATAATGGTGAGTAAACAAAGCCAGGCATAAAAGAATTTATACTATTCCATTTTTATAAAGCTTGAAAACAGTAAAACTAATCTATGGACTTGTTAGAAGTCAGGTTAGTAGTTAACTTTGGTAGGGAGGAATGACTGGAGAAAGTTAGGGGGGAGCTTCTGATATACTAGTAAAGCTCTATTTCTGAATCAATGTGTAATTACTTTGTGAAAATTCAGTGAGCCACATATTATAATTCTGTATTTTTTATATCTGTTCGTATTTCAATAAGTTTACTTTAAAAAGGATATACTAAAAAGACGTTAAAAGGCAATAATGATTTAAATAGTGTAGATAATTTGTGAGCAGAGACAAAAAAATGAATGGCACAGAAAATACTCCTATGAAATCTGAGTGTCTTTCTCCATGCTTCCCCCTCCCTTCCCTCTCTCCTGTTCTCCTTCCTTTACTCCTCTCTTTCTCTTTCTCCCCCTCCCTCTCTCTCCTCCTGTCTGTCTGTCTCTATCTCCCCATTCAAGAAAGCAATATAAAACTATGACAATTTTGTAGAAATTTGGGGGAAAAAAACAATTTAAGGTCTCATTAAGACAAATAAGATATAAATTATACATAAAATGAACAGTAATTAGCTAGTCATAACAGTAGTAAATAAGCAGGCAGGTACAAAAGTATGACAGTTGTTATTAAGATGGTGATTTCAAAGGATTTACTTGCAAATTAAAAATTAAAAACCAGTGATCTAAAGGAAAGTCACAGTCAAAACCAAAAGTGAAGGCCCAAACATTTGTAAGAAAAATGAGAAATTGTTTACAGCAGAAAAGCCCATACAAACTGTATAAGAAACATTAAACAATGGAAAAAGTAATGGAATAAAGGAAGTGAGTAGAAAATGCACAAAATAAAAGTATAAACAAACTTAGGGCAAAATGTCCATATTCACTCATAAAAAACAAAGTAGAAGTTATAAAACTTATCCTATAGAAGTTGAACATTTTAATTTAAAGAACAAACAAAATATTCCCAGTGTGGATATAGAGACGCTTATATGGCTTCCCCACCTAAATGACGTGTCAGATTAAGGCTTTGGCACGCTGAACATTCTCATCTAGGAGACTATACTACAGTTGACCCTTGAACATGGGGGTTAGAGGGGACAATACCACCCCCTCCCCCGCCCCCCCACTGAAAATCTGTGTGTAACTTTACAGTTGGACCTCCATATCCGCAGTTCTGCATCCACAGATTCAACCAACCCCAGGTCATGCAGTACTGTAATACACATTTATTTTTTTAAACCCATGTATAAATGGACCCATGCAGTTTAAACCCATGTTGTTCAAGGGTCAGCTGCATAAACAACTGAAGTGTAATCTTAAGATTTCTGTTAAAAGTCAGCCATAATTGTTCCCAAATTTGTTTATGCCAGTTCTTTCCCCTTCAAGAAACTGAAAGACAACCATTTCTATCTATGAAAACTAGGTTCAGTGCTTTGCAAGTTCTGGCTAGGGATGCACATTGCATTGTTCTCAAAATAGGCATGAGTGAGAAAATATTCGTAAAGATTGATGGGAAATGTAAAGAGTCATGAAGGATTCTGCACACAGTTTGCTTTACAAGTATCTTTAGATTCTTGTTCTACTTTAAATAAATTGAAACTGGAAGTAATAGCCTATGCATTATATGTATGATTTAATCAAGAAAAAACTGACTGGACCAACTCTAAAACAAAAGGCCAAACTAAACATCAAAAGACATATATAAAATATTTAACTACTCAAAATTAATAAACCAAATATTAGTTTGTATTCTACTGAATCAAAGGACTTTATTCTAGTAAATAATGCTAATGTGAAAGCAAAATATTAACCTATCTTAAAGCAATGTAAAAGGAGAAATATTATTTCCATTTGCAGGATACCAGCTTTAATTAAAAAGAAAATATGAATTACATGTTCATAGAGTTAATTAGTTTCCTGAGATACGATGTCTTCAATAACCTTTGCTGATACAAGATGATACGGATACAGAATATTTATGACAGAGGCAGTTTTAGGCACATTAACACCAGGGTAAATGCAACCAGAGATCTGTAAATGTTAAAACCCTATAACCACAGAACTGTACTTCTGAAAATCAAAACTGATCAAATATGGTGTTGGCCTAAAAGTTCATTCTGGTTTTTCCATAAGATGTTATGGAAAAACCCAAATGAACTTTTTGGCCAACTCAATATTAAATAATCCATACTGAATTCCAAATAACCTTCACATTCTGCTGATAATTTTACTGCTAATTTCATTAAGAAATAAGAAGCAATTTAAAGAAAAATGTTATTCTCCCCTTCACCACGTTATCCAACCAACCTGTGTCCATATTCTTATCATATGCATTGGTTTTCCTTCATAAATTGATTCCTACCCATTTACTGAAAGTCATTGCTTACAGAATTCCCTCTTTCTCTACTCCATCAATTTTCCCTCTTTGAAATCATTCCCTTCAGCCTATATACATGTTCTAATACCTCATCACATCTTAAGATACTTTCCCTGTACCCCATGTGTCTGCTTTTATGGCAAAATTCCTCCAAGAGTTATATATATTTTCATCACTGCCTCACTTCTCACTTTCTTTTCATCTCCCACTAACTTTAAAAGAAACAAAATTTTATTACAGAGCATATCTGACATACACAAAAGGAGAAGAGTAATTATAAATGTCCATGTATCTATGGCCAGCCTCAGCAACCACCAACCAAGCCCAGTACTGGCCTATGCAGACCCTAATCCACTCTCCTCACATTTTCTGAAGCAAATCCCATAATCTAATGTTTTTTGTTATCACTTCAGGATGTATCTCTAAAAGGATTTAAAAAAATAATCATAATACCATTATCCAAACCTGAAAAAATGAACAGTAATTCTTTAAGAACATCAAAAATCAGTGTTCACACTTCCAATTACCTCATACATAAAATTTTAAACAATTTAAAAATAATAACTGATCCAAAGCCCATAATGTACAATGGTTGACATGTCTTCTACGTGTCTAAAACCTACAGACTGTCCTACTATCTTTTAAAAATATTTATTTATTTATTTATTTATGGCTGCATTGGGTCTTTGTTGCTGCATGCAAGCAGGTGCTACTCTTCGTTGTGGTGCACGGGCTTCTCATTTCAGCGGCTTCTCTTGCCGCGGAGCATGGGTTGTAGGCGTGCAGGCTCAGTAATTGTGGCATACGGGCTTAGTTGCTCTGCGGCATGTGGGATCTTCCCGGACCAGGGATCAAACCCATGTCCCCCGCATTGGCAGGCAGATTCTTAACAACTGCGCTGCCAGGGAAGTCCCTGTCCTACTATCTTTTGATTTCCCTTACAATTTATTTGTTGAAGAACTGTTTTTGACCCTATAGCATTTCTCATATTCTGAATTTTTCTGACTATATTCCCAAGGTGTAATAGAACATGCTCCTCTATCTTCCTCCAATAAATTGGTGGCTTTAGATGCTCCATTAGACTTAGGCCCACTTCATAGGTCATACTGTATCCTTTCATTCACCCCTTCATTCATTGTCTCTATTTCTGTGATGCTATCAGCACTGATGTTCAGTGCCTAGATCCAATAGCTCACTATGGGTTCCAAAGTGATAATATTCTATCATTCTTCATTTATTCACTGAATACTTTTATTAAGAAAAACATCCCTCCATCTATTACCTATTGGTACAGTTCTTACAAGGAAGACAGGATAAACGCTTCTTTTTTCTTTTAAATTTATGCTTTCCAAATAAGTTAGTTCTTTAGTAGTTTCCAATGGTGAACAATCTGCTGTTAGCATCATTAAGAATTTATGGAATTAAGCATGCGGTATTTTATGTGGTTGCAATACATTGCAGTTACGTACACAGATGCTCAAATGATTCCATCTTTGACAAGTTGAAGAGCCTCTGCTAACTGGTTCTTCTTCCCTGACCACCCTATCTAAAATTACCCCATTAACCTATCATAATTCTCCATATTCTTATCCTACTCACTTTTCTTTATAATACTTAATCACTTCATGATATTTAGTAATCCACTTGTTTATTGTATGATTACCCTACTAAAACGTAAACTCCATGAAAAGAAGGCAATGAAGAAATACATACATAAAAGCCAAATACAAAAGATGAGCTAGAAAGAAATTAGATGCAAAATACAGGTAAAATGGTGGTCTTTGGTGAAGAAAGCTTTCCCCCATTGAAATGAGAAAGAAACAGGACAGTGAAGAAAGAAGAGGTAAATGGAAGTAAAGATGGAATTTCTTTGGTGGTTCAGGCTGAAATCTAAGTTTTCTTCCCAGGTTTCAGGTCTCTCCTTCATAATCAACATCTAAGTGGTGTGTCTCCTTCCCAACCAGCAGGAATATGCCATGCCACAATAGCTTACCTTTCCTTATTATCACTTACTCACCTAGGCTCCGTCTTCTTTTCTCATCCCTCACAACCATCCAGGGTTCTTTCCCTTGCTCTAACAGAGTAATTACATCTGGTTTAGAAACGGAACATCCTCCTTGAGAAAACATAATACAGAAAGGATATACTTGACTAAGCCTTCAGAACAAAGAAGAGTAAATGAACAGCAAAACATTGATATTAGAGTTACTTCAGGATCACAAGAACAGAAAGATAGGAATAGTGCCTTATTTTAATTGCCAATTCATACAGCCTCTGTCTCTTGAGAAAGTAACCACTGCCAGCAGTGGTTTCAAATCCTGCCTCTGTCACCTGAACAACTTACGGCCTCAGTTTTCTCAGTTGGAAAAATAATATATACCCATATGTAAATAATATATAAAATAATACATAAAAATATATAAAATAATAATGTATACCATTATTATAATAATGTATAGGATTGTGTGAGGTTTGACTTAATAAACAAAGTGCTTGGATGAGTGCCTAGTACATAGTAAGCAGTCTACATGTTTATTAGGTACTATTTTTGCTTTTCTTTAAATACTTTGCTAAAAGGAATATAGTTTCTTGCCAGTATATTCATCCAATGTTAAATGCAAAGTTCATATATTTTAAACTTTTAATCATAAATCAATTAAAAGATAATGTTTGTTGCAATAAATTGAATGTGTCCACTTGAGTTTTTACAAACTACTGATTTAACCCAGTATCATATACATTGTATAAGCTTTTTCAATAGGTATGTAGAGCCAGACACCTCTGTCTTCCTACTCACATTGCAGGTAAGTTAATAGATAATAGACCATCTACAGCAGTATGAAACCAGATTTCTTTGAAAATGGTTTTGCTCTGAGCATCTAAGAATTTATATCAAACTGTCATTCAAGAGAAGCAATTATGGAAAAGGCAAAGGAAAATGTAAATGTCACTGATTTATGGGGAAGCTAAAGGTGCTATTTAATAGTTTAACAGCTGAAGGTGCCTATTCCCAAACTACAAAGCAGATATTTGGCTTTTAGAAGGATAGCCCTGAAATTCAGTCATGTGAATTTCTACATTACTTGACACAGATAAACTTACCCAGTGACACCAGGTTGCTATAGTTCTCTAATATCACATCTCTGTACAAATTCCTCTGATTTGAGTTCAGACATTCCCACTCTTCCTGAGAAAAGTCTACAATTACATCTCTGAACATCACCAAATCCTGAAATGACAAACCCATGTTTTATTTGTAAAATTATTTATTTCTGTATAGGGCCACATGCCACATATTGTCACTATTTGTATATCCTTCTCCTTTCCCTACTTTTTTAAAACAATTCTTTCAAAAAGTAATTAACTCATAGATTGTACAAAAACAGGCCATGGGTTGAATCTGGCTCACAAGCTGTAGTTTGCCTACTACTGCTACAGACGAAACTTCCTATATAACTGTGGGATACCTAATTTTACTTATTTCCAGATACGTTCAGGTAATTAATCAGAGTTTCACTAAATTGTAGCAATATTTTCTTAGATCAGTCTCCAACAGCAAAAGAAATAGAAGCAAAAACAAACAAATGGGACCTAATCAAACTTAAAAGCTTTTGCACAGTAAAGGAAACCATCAATCTTCTGTTGATGGGCACAAAAGGAAACAAAACAAAAAGACAGCCTACCAAATGGGAGAAAATATTGGCAAACGAAGTGACCGACAAGGGGTTGATATACAAAAAATACAAACAGCTCATACAACTCAGTACCAAAAAAACAAACAACCAAATCAAAAATGGGCAGAAGACCTAGATAGACGTTTCTCCAAAGAAGACATCCAGATGGCTAACAGGCACATGAAAAGATGCTCAACATCACCAATTATTAGAGAAATGCAAACCAAAACTACAATGAGGTATCGCCTCACACCAGTCAGAATGATTATCATCCAAAAGTCTACAAATAATAAATGCTAGAGAGAGTGTGGAGAAAAGGGAACCCTCCTACACTGTTGGTGGGAATGTAAATTGGTGCAGCCACTATGGAGAACAGAATGGAGGTTCCTTAAAAAACTAAAAATAGAGCTACCATATGATCTAGCAATCCCACTCCCGGGTATATATCTGGAGAAAACAAAAACTCGAAAATACAAAAATTTGAAAAGATACATGAACCCCAATGTTCATAGCAGCACTATTTACAATAGCTGAAACATGGAAAACAACTCAAGTGCTGATCAACAGAAGACTGGCTTAAGATGTACAACTGAATGCTAGCCATAAAAAAGACTGAAATTTTGTCATTTGCAGCAACATGGATGAATCTAGAGAATATCACACTAAGTGAAGTAAATCAGAAAAAGACAAATACTATATGATATCACTAATATGTGTAATCTAAAAAAATAATACAAATGAATTACATACAAAACAGAAACAAACTTATGGTTACCAAAGGGGAGGGGGAGGGAGGGAGAGACAAATTAGGAGTACTAACAGGTACAAACTACTCTATATACATAAAATAGATAAGCAACAGGATTTACTGTATATCACAGGGAATTATATTCATTATCTGGTAATAACCTATAATAGAATATAACCTGAAAAAAAATAATTGAATCACTTTGCTGTACACCTTAAACTAACACAATATTGTAAATAAAAAAGAAAAGAATTTCACAATTAATTGAAAGTGTCCATAAAAATACTGCTAGCAATGGGCCTAAAATAATAAATATGATTTACTATAGGGACTTCCCTGGCGGTCCAGTGGTTAAGACTCCACACTCCCACTGCAGGGGGCATGGGTTCAAAACCTGGTTGGGGAGGTAAGATCCCACATGCTGCAAGGTGCGGCCAAAAACAGAAATGTGATTTACTCTAATCGCTTTCCCTTTAAGGGTTAGAAAAAAATAATCAATGGAATTTTCCCCCCCAGATGAACCATAAAATCTCTATTTTTAAAAAGTAGAGTTTGCACAAAATTAAAGAATTTCTTCCAGACCCAATTTCATCACTATATGTATCATTAGCACTTTCCCTTATTATAACAAATTTTTTTTTTTTTTTTTTTTTCCGTACGTGGGCCTCTCACTGCTGTGGCCTCTCCCGTTGCGGAGCACAGGCTCCAGATGCACAGGCTCAGCGGCCATGGCTCACGGGCCTAGCCGCTCCAGGGCATGTGGGATCTTCCTGGACTGGGGCATGAACCCGTGTCCCCTGCATCGGCAGGTGGACTCTCAACCACTGCGCCACCAGGGAAGCCCTATAACAAATCTTTTATTGAATATTTTAAACTTATTATAAAATACTCCATTTAATAGATATGTGGGACTTAATAATGATTCTATTTAGATTATTTCTATACTCTTAAACATATTAAATTATATTTACAATTTAGGTTACACAAAATTTCTAAAGCTACAATGTCCAATATGCTACCTTAGACACATGGTTACTGAGCACTTGAACTGTAGCTAGTACAAATTTAGATGTGCTGTAACTATAAAATATACACCAGATATTGAAGACTTTAGAGAAAAAAAAGAATGTAAAATACCTCAATAATTTTTATACTGATTACATTTTGAAATGATAGTATCTTGCTATATTGGGTTAAATAAAGCATTAAAATTAACTGCACGTTTCTTTTTAAAATATGACACTAGAGACTTCCCTAGTGGCACACTGGTTAAGAATCTGCCTGCCAATGCAAGGGACACTGGTTGCAGCCCTGGTCTGGGAAGATCCTACATGCCGCGGAGCAACTAAGCCCATGTGCCACAACTACTGAGCCTGCACTCTAGAACCCTTGAGCCACAACTACTGAGCCCATGTGCAGCAACTACTGAAGCCCACGCGTCTAGAGCCTGTGCTCTGCAACAAGAGAAGCCACCGCAATGAGAGCCTGTGCACCACAAGGAAGAGTAGTCCCTGCTCGCCAAAACACTAGAGAAAGGCCCGCGTGCAGCAACAAAGACCCAAGGCAGCCAAATAAATTAATTTAAAAAAAATGTTTTTAATAATAAATAAAACGTGACACAAAAGATTACATATGTGCCTTGCATATTATTCTCTACTTATTATGAGACTGCCATGAGGCCTACTGTGTTAATAAGGCACTAATTTTGTATTTTTAATATTGGACAGTGCTGCTCTAAAGTGTTCTCCAGTCCTGAGAGTCTCCTATCAGTTGTCTCCCTCTAGGGACTTCATTTCTGCTTTATCTCTGCTCTAGACAAAGAATGAACACACAGGAGACCCTGAGTAATTTGGTCAATTCACACAGAGAGGGGCACACAGGAGGGGCCAGGCTGTCTGGCTCCATCCTTCACTAGAGTGGGAGCAACTAGGGAAAAGCTGTTGGATGGGGCTCTGTTAGGAAGTTTTGGGATAATTAATGAAAATGTTTACATAACCTGAAAACAATTACAGCATTTCAAAAAGAGAGAAATATCAACTTACATGAGCCATGATTTCTGATTTGCAAGAAACTGGTTAGTTTTTCTCAAGGGTCATTTGCTGGAGAAGCAGAGTCCACAGAAGCTAAGAGCTGGGGGAAGAATATGAAGCCATAAGAACAAAATTGCCTCACAGCTCCCAAATTTTAAAAACTCACACCACTTTTCCATTCCTACATGCAACACCCCTCTACCCGCCCCTCCCAACACACAAACAAGTGATGAAAGGTAAGAGGTAATCTAGACAAATACATGCCCTCCCCAAAATGACAGGAAAATCGTTGCACAAGGATAGACATAGAGCAGACGCCCCTGCATGGTAGGACATATCCAGCCATTTTAGCAGGAGAGATTCCAGTTACTTCCCCACCCCAGCGAGGCCCATCTGGACCTGAGCATAGGCTGTCCAGACCTGTCCTGAGCAGAGCCACCTCCCCTCGTTCCCACCTTCCCCAGCTGAGAAGTGGCTACATCATCTAAACCAGAACTTCCTTCTGAGAGTCAGGAATCTGACTTGCCTCCCTAACCCTGAAGGCAGAAAACAGTACAGACAAGAATTTCCCAAACTTTGCCACACACTGGAATCACCAGCAGATCTTTAAAGTATACTGATGCCTAACTCCCATCCCCCAAACATTCTGATTTAATTAGCAGGGAGTGTGACCCGGGAATCAGAATTTTTAAACCTTCCCCAAGTGATCATAATGGGCAGGTTTGGTAATCAAACTTTGTATGCATCAGATCATCTGAAAGGCTTATTAAAATACAGTTTGCAGGCCCCCACTCCTCAAGGTTGGCATTTACTAGGTCTGGGGTTGGGCTTGAGAATTTGCCTTTCGAAAAAATTCCTAAGTTGATACCGATGCTGCTGGTCCAAATGCCACAATTTGAGAATCACTTGCACAGATCATGCCTAGCAGTTTTTATAATGGCAAGACTGTACTTGCACACTGGGATCCCATCCTCAAGGCTGAACTATCTTTCCCAGAATCCTCAGAGCTCACTGTTCACCATTTTCCTATTAAGAATCATCAATACTGCCTACATGATCTCATTTACCAACCCAATTCTCTTGGTATCCAGGCTGGGGAAAAGTGAATTTGTAAAAGTGAGTACAGATAATTCTCTAGAAAGTAGAAATAACCCACTAGTTAAAACTGACTAGTAACTAAGGAGTTGAATTTAAAGGAATTTGATTAGCAGATTTTAAAAACTGATAATACTTCAGAGTATCACTAAGGCTGTGGAGAAATGGACACTTGTGGTATGCAGTAAAAAGAATGAAATGATATGTGGAAAATGGTTATAATGGGACCAAAAAAGCCAGAAAGAACCTAAATATCCTTCAACAAGGTTAAATAAATTATCATGCATTCACACAACAGAAAACTAAACACCCACTAAAAATACAAAGGTAAAATTCTTATTTGATGTCATGGAAAGATGGTCACTACATATCGTTGGGAGAAGAAGATAGTTTAGAAAATAGTATTGTGTGTGATTCTATTTTTGGCAAGAAAACTACATACATATGCATACATGTATATATTATGCATGTGCATGAAAGTCTGTGGATGGACTTGGAATAAAATTTTATCATGTTACCTCTACTGGATGGTATCCCAGGTGATCTTTATTTTGTTCTCCTCTGGAGTCTCTTAATTTTTTAATCAAAAAATTTTAAATTTGTATCACTTGTACCTGGCCATAAATTTAAAACAACCCTACAAGGAATATCACAAAAAGCCCCAACAATTCCATCCCTGCTACTCTTTCTTTCTCCCATCTTCCAAATCTAGAGGCAACAATTTTCACCTCTTTTAGCTTTTTCTTTTGTTACTTAAACACCATATATTCAAATAACATGCTAATATTGCTACTTCTGAATTTTCAGTTTTAACCATTATCTACTGACTTCCTACTATGGAAAGCACAGTTCTGGCTGTCTTTTATCCACCCATCTCCCACTGCACGTATGCGTAGCTCCATCTCCCTATCCTTCCAATATGGTTTTGTTCTATTACAGGGTAAATGGATATTCAATTTCCATTATTATGACTATGTAAATACCATTTCCAACTGAGCTATACAGTGTAATTAGATTATTTCGCCTTCCTTTCCCAAGTCTTCTCTGAGGTTAAAATAATTTTGTTTTTTGTAAGATTATCATTAATTCATTTCTCAAACTCTCACTCAAATGAAGGATCAGGAGGATGAAGCTTCTGGCATAAAATAGCAGAACTGTCCATTTCATATTCTAAGACTCTTTCAGAAATTCAGCCAAATACTTCAGTTATCACCTGAACCCCAACTTGGCAAAAGTCAATGCCATGTTCCTAAATGTTCCTACCTCTGAAATCCCAAGTGACCTTGAAGTGAAAAGCTGATTAAGTAATAGGACCTAAGAAAGGCTGTTTAAGGAATTGCTTAGGCAGTTTTGAACATCACTTCCCAACAACTGATTTCTTAAATAATTTATAAAACATCCACAAAATAGAATAAAGTAATCATTAAATGCTAAGTTTTAGAAAACTGTTAAGGAATGGAAAATATCCAAGAAACAAATGAAAAAAAATCAGTTTAAAAAATATATGGGGCTTCCCTGGTGGCGCAGTGGTTGAGAGTCCGCCTGCCGATGCAGGGGACGCGGGTTTGTGCCCCAGTTCAGGAAGATCCCGCATGCCGCGGAGAGGATGGGCCCGTGAGCCATGGCCGCTGAGCCTGCGCGTCCGGAGCCTGTGCTCCGCAACGGGAGAGGCCACAACAGTGAGAGCCCCGCGAACCGGAAAAAAAAAAAAAAAGAAAACATAAACGTTAACTTCCAATAGGGCTATTTCCATCATTAGAATCCTTGGAAAAGCTGTGCTCACAGAGCAACTTAATTTATAGCACATGGTTAACTAACTGCAGAACTGAATTAAGTGGGCACTAGAATGAGAATCTATAAATTAGGTCCCTGCCCTTAATGAGGTAGAGAAATCCTCAGGCCCAAATCAATAAGTAGATCATTCTTTTAAGCAGGATATTCCAAGGGAAGGAAATAAAAAAATCTCGTGTCCTGAAAACCAAATGCATTTCACGGAAACAAAGAAGCAGCACAAACTCACAAAGAACCTGGCTTTTAGAGCTGCAGCAGCGATTCGGTTCACTTCACAGGCCTCCTCTGGAGACTGACGGGCTGGGGAAGCAAATAGGGTTCATTACACCGCAGGCGTTTCTTGTCTCGGTCAACAAACGTCCACGTCCCCTTGACCCTCGCTACCCACCACCTGCATACAGGAAATGGAAACAGGGAGACGGAGGAAGGTCCTTGGTCACCCTTGTCCGGGTTCGCGGCTCTGGGTCCGCCGTAGTTCCGACACCACAACCGCCCACCCCCGGGGCTGCCCACCGCGTCTTTGCAGGGCACTTTCACCCAGAGGCTCCACCTCCCACTTCCTTCCCAGACCTTTCCTCTACGCCTGGGCCTGGGTAGGTGAGGCGAGGAAAGTGAAGCGCAGGACCTCCGGGTCGCGCATTACAGAATAGGCCGGGGAGGCGCCCGATTACCGCCGCCAGAGCTTAATCCCGCGGCTCCCGGTCTCAGAACTACAAGCCCTCACTCCGGAGGAAACGCACAGTGGCCTGAGGCCCTCGATCTCGTCCGCAGAACCTGGCCTGTCCCGCGCTCGTTTCCTTCAGAAGAGAAGCGGCCGCCTCCGAGCCTGCCTCACCACCCTCAGGCCTCGCCTGCCTCGGAGGACAGCCCAGCGCTCAAGACTTCGGCGCTGGAACTCCGGCGAGTTCCTTCTCAGTCCCGGGTGCGCAGGCGCGCAGGGGGCGGGGGCAAGTCCCCAGGCTCCTCACTTAGCGCTTGGAGAGACGGATGGGGCCAGATCCCCGTGGGGCGGGGCGGGCAGAGAAGCAGGGTTTCCTAATAGGCCGGCTCCCCGCCTGTAAAGGTGACCTTGTGAGTGACCCATGCTGTCGAGCTGACCTGCTCCCCTATTGGAACTGTAGTCCAAAATCAGAGCAACTGTATATTCCGCCTTTTCTCACTTGGTTCTTGGCTCTGCAACGGGCGCAGGCCCGGAGCTCCGCCCCCACCCACGAGAGTCCTGCGCTCAGGCTCCTGGGAGGTGCCGTTTCTGTCCCGCGTGCGCAAGCGCACGGGTGGACCCGTTCGAACCTGGGGTTCTCCGTGGGGCTGAGGATGCTCTTGCGGCGACACACGTTGAGGGCTGGAGGGTGGGATGAGTAAGGGGGGCCGGTATGAAGAGGTTGGGGCCAGGATTCCAAGTTGGTCTAGGGTGTCCAGATCTTTAGGCTTTTAAGAGTGATTGTGATATCCCAGTGTCCCAAGCATGGTCCCTGTGATATTTGCCATGGGACTGGCGTTGGCGTGGTGCCCCGTGCGCCTGAGTGTGTGATCATGGATGGGGTTGTGTTTTCATGCATGGAGTTGTTTACTGAGTGTGTGCCACTCATTGGATGCTGGACTGAAATGGTGCCACAGAGAAATGAAACTAAGCAGGACACTGTGGGGCCCTCCTGGCTGCAAAACCCTTTCAGTTTCAGCCTCCTACAACTTTCCAGAGTACCAAAGGGCAGATTGAAACAGTTGCTAATCAGAAAAGTGAGGCAATGCAGAAACAAAGGAGAAGCAAATCAAGAAATGACAGTGCAGGGACTTCCCTGGTGGCGCAGTGGTTAAGAATCCTCCTGCCAATGCAGGGGACATGGGTTTGAGCCCTGCTCCAGGAAGATCCCACATGCCACGGAGCAGCTAAGCCCGTGTGCCACAACTACTGAGCCCACGTGCCACAACTACTGAAGCCGGCGCGCCTAGAGCCCGTGCCCCACAATAGCAGCAGCTACCGCAATGAGAAACGTGCACACCACAACAAAGAGTAGCCCCCGCTCGCCGCAACCAGAGAAAGCCGCACGCAGCAACGAAGACCCAATGTGATGAAAAATAAATAAAATTTAAAAAAAAAGTGCAGCAGTAAAACAGTGCTAGTCCTTCCTCGAGGAATACACATAATAATATATCTTTGAGTTCTTCTGCAGGAACTAAACCCACCCCCACCCCCCCACCTCCCAGTTGGAGGATGGCAACTTCAGGCTGAGCACAAATGTCCTGGGACATTGTCCTGTTCTCTCACCACCAACCCATCAGAAGAAAGTCACACACCATGCAGCCCTCACCCCAAATTTTGCCTATAAAAACTTCTCCCAGAAAACCATTAGGGAGTTTGGGGTTTCTGAGCACGAGCCACCTGTTCTACTTGCTTGTCCCTACAATAAACCTTTCTTTGTTCCGACGTTTCGGTTTGGCCTCACTGTGCTTTGGGTGCACAAACTTGTGTTGGACGACAGAAGGTTGCATGCTTTTACGCTGGACTGTGACGCCGGGTTTAGGGGTGTCTGGTTGTGTCGAGGAGGAGGAAATTTTCCTCCATGCTTCCAAGTTCTGTCTGGTCTTATTACCTGAAAACTGGGTTCGCCTCTTGGTGGGTGTCGAGCCAAAAGACACAACCAAGCCAAAGGTCGGGAGAAGGAAGGAATTCTTACTTGCAGCATGTAAGGAGAATACTGGGATCTTTCCCAATGTAGTGTCTCCCTAAACAGCAAAACTGGGGAAGTTTTAAGTTAAGGGTACATGCATATTCATGAAGGGGCTTGAGCAGAGGAGAATTCAACATAGAATTGGGGCAAAGGTCAACAGAGTCCAAGCTTTAGTTGACTGGTCAACATCATCATTCTGTCCTCCACCTCAGGTGGTGGGGCCTTAATTCCTGCAGAACTCAAAGATATGTTATTATGCATATCTGAGGCAGGAGACAGATGGGCTTCAGGCTAGGCATTTACAACTGACCTCCTGTTTACATTTCTTGGGGCAGAAAAAGATGCCTTCAGACTGGACCCTTAGAACTAGCCTCCTGTTTGCATTTCCTGAGAACAGGAGATAGGTAGGCTCCAGGTTAGATATTTACACCCAGTCTCCTGTTTGTACTTCGAAATAGAAACAACAACAGAAACAGAGTAAATAGCCAGGCTTTGCCTCCTGAGGACACTTGAAGATAACGGTCATGGCAGGAACAGAGAGGGGCTAAACCCTGTCTGAGTAAAGGATCAAGAGGTCATAGATCTCCCATCCTTGGGGCAACAGAGACATTGCACATGCACAGAAAGCCTCCTCAGGGTCAAAAAGGAGTGGTCACCGCCCCAGAATAGGTGGTGCCAAGGCCTCACACAGGCCTCTGGGCTGGAATCCATCTTGGAAAAAAGTTGCACACATATGTTGGGGAGGGTCCTAGGGCAGGTCAGGTGCGGAAAAAGAAACCATATAGTTGGCCAAAGGTAAACAAGGAGAGGATGACCACATCCTTTCTCTCTGGGTGTGTATCTCTGCCCTGCTTCTGTCTTAACTAAACAAACTTTCTCTGTGTGCTCTCCCACTTGTTGTGCTGTGTCTCTAATAATAAACTTTGGACCTGTTTTTACAGTTTTTGCCTCGAGAAATGCAGTTTTCAATGGAGGTGAGAGCCAGGGAAATTTTGCTTCTAGCCTCTAGCCCTTGCTGGTTTAGTGGCTAGGATTCCTGGTTTTCATCCAGGCTACCCAGGTTCAATTTCTGGGCAGGGAACTAAGATCTCGCTTCACGCCACCGCTCACTGCTGCTGCCTCTCCAATATCATATCCCTTGAGGAGGAACTAGGACTCTGTTTTATCACTACACTATTGTTTGACTGCCTTTTCTCTGTTCCTACATTCCTTTGTTCCCTTAAGATCATTTATTACTTAGCCTGTTCAAGAGCAAGTATTGTGGCCAGGCTCAGATCACAAAATGGCTTAGGCCAAAATTGCCTCTCTTATGTCAAGAAAGCCATTCCTGGTTCTCTTTCTCCAGGGACCCCTTACCCTGTCTGCTTACAGTTTAAGAGTTAAGTTGACATGAGACAGGTTAACAGAATAAAATCAAACAAAATTTTAATAACATGTATACTTGGGAGAGATCCAGGAAAACTAAGTAACTTGCCAAAATAGCTGAAGCCCTTCAGCTAAAGACAAAAGAGGATGTTGGGGGTAGTGGTTTGGGACTTCAAAGGGAAAGAAGGCAATTCACACGGAAAAGCAAACATTTGGTAAGCAAATGTTTGCTGAGCTACTCAGAAACAATGGGACTTGTAGTGGACTCATCTCCAGTCCCTGCCAAGAGTTTCCCCACCACACTTAGCCCCTGTTCTTTGCAGATATCTCTGGTGAGATATCTGCTCTATTCTGGGAACAGCCCTTTATCTAAACTCTTTAGGCAGCTCAGGAGGAGATAAAAAGAAAAACTTCCCGAGTCTTCTGTTTCTTAAAAATAATCTGCCTAAATTAATCCTCATGCCAAAGATACACATTTTGGCGTGGCAAAGTTTGCTGCCCTACAGTTGCTTCCTTGTGAAGTGCCTGAGATTATGTGTATCTGTGAAGACTGTGCCCTGAAGAAAACCACAGTATGTCACCCCACATATGCCTCTTTGACATAAAAATAGTTTTAAGGGCTTCCCTGGTGGCGCAGTGGTTAAGGATCCGCCTGCCAATTCAGGAGACAAGGGTTCGAGCCCTGGTCCAGGAAGATCCCACATGCCGCAGAGCAACTAAGCCCATGCGCCACAACTACTGAGCCTGCGCTCTAGAGCCCGCGAGCCACAACGACTGAAGCCCGTGTGCTTAGAGCCCGTGCTCTGCAACAAGAGAAGCCACCGCAATGAGAAGCCCACGCACCACAACGAAGAGTAGCCCCCACTCACCTCAACTAGAGAAAGCCCACACGCAGCAATGAAGACCAAATGCGGCCAAAAATAAAAATAAATTAATAAATAAAAATTTAAAAAAAGAACAGTTTTGAGCCAAGGGCAATTTAGAAGCATCAAATGCAGGAAAAGCTCTCTCTACCCTCCCCCATTTCTGCCTAAAAGCAGGATATAAATTCTCCTTTACTGGAGACAACTCTAGATTCTTAGCCCATAGATGGCACCAAAGGAATCTACAAATAAACTTTACTCCATTAGTTTCCTCCCACAGTTTGCCACCCTTGGAAGCTGAAAACTGCTTTTCTTTATCCTGTCATTTCTCTATAAATTTATGTTCTTTGTTGAAGATGCTATAAGAGATGGAGTTCTAAGCCATACTTTGAATTGCTCTTGTTAAGGCTTTCCCATATGACATGTGCACACAAATTAATAAATTGTTTTTCTCCTGTTAATCTTTTTTAAAGGGCCCCTGCTGAGAACGTAAGATGGCTAGAGGTAAGATTTTTCTTCTCTTATAGCCCTATTGTGTGTTATTTCTGGGATGGTTTTGATAGGCCAGCACTTCTGGTTCTTGCTTTCCATGGGCACTGTGTTTGAGGGTCACTGTGTTACTGGGTGTTAGATTTTTGATGATCAGTGTCTTAAGCGTACCCTCAGGAATGTGGTGATTTGGCAGTTGGATGAGTAATTACAAGCACAGGCAAGACTGGAAAAGAAGAGGCAAGGTTATCATTATTGCTGAGACCTAGAATTGTAGGAGTATACTGATGAGAGAGATTTTCACACATTGAGGTATGGGGAAATCCTTCTGGCTTATACATGATTTAACTCAAACTTTATGCTAACTAAAACAGGCTGTTTGTGGCCTATCAAACATACATTGTACATCTGCTTCAGTTATTAAAGAAAAAGGTGCAGTGATCAGAAGAATGTCTGCTTTAAAGATAAATATTAAATGCCTCCCTTCCTGAGACGCCAATGTTGGTACTCCTTTGACAATAAGACTCACTTCCTTGGTGCCAAGGCCATACTGACTCACTGTGTACATGCTGATCTGTTTTTGTTTTGTTTTCTTGAAACCTTGAAGGAATGTATCCCTGACTTGTTTGGTGTTCTTTGTTCTGACAAGATATAAAACTGTGCTGAAAACCATGCTTCTCCAGAGCAGTTCCTCCAAGTTATCTGAGAGGCTGTCTTCAAGAATATAGTCCTCAGTTTGGCTCAAATAAAATTCTTTTCTGTTCCTATTATAGTTTATTCATCATTTTTGTGGACAATTAATCAGAAAGTAAAGTTGAAATTAATAAGACTTCATAAAACAAAAGAGAGGGGCACTTTATTTTCTCTCATAATTGCACTTGTAATATTCCTCTGTGGTTGAGGGGTATTTTTCCCCCTGCTCCTAGATGAAATCTTGGATGAATTCAATGTCTTCACTGGATAATAAAAGTTTCTTTGAACAGTTTTTGTTTGTTTGTTTGTTTGCGGTACGCAGGCCTCTCACTGTTGTGGCCTCTCCCGTTGCGGAGCACAGGCTCCGAACGCGCAAGCTCAGTGGCCATGGCTCACAGGCCTAGCCGCTCCGCGGCATGTGGGATCTTCCCGGACCAGGGCACGAACCCGCGTCCCCTGCATCGGCAGGTGGACTCTCAACCACTGCGCCACCAGGGAAGCCCTCTTTGAACAGTTTTAAGTTAAAAGATCAGTCTCATTTTAGTAGTTAAAAATATCCTTAGTGTCAACTGAAAAAAAATATGTACAACCTAAATGTTGAGAATTTTATTCAGAACATTACTGAGGAAGATAGCCTGGGATACAGCCTCTCAGGTAGCTCTGAGGAATTGTCCCAAAGAGGTAAGGGAGGAGCCAGGAGGTATAAGAGTTTTTTGCTGAAAGAAAACAAAAATCAAAAACAATAAAAGGAGTCAAACATCAAAATATTACTGCTAGGGCTTCCCTGGTGGCGCAGTGGTTGAGAGTCCGCCTGCCAATGCAGGGGACACGGGTTCGTGCCCCGGTCCGGGCAGATCCCACATGCCGCAGAGCGCCTGGGACCGTGAGCCATGGCCGCTGAGCCTGCGCGTCCGGAGCCTGTGCTCCGCAACGGGAGAGGCCACAGCAGTGAGAGGCCCGCGTACCGCAAAAAAATATATATATATATTACTGCTAATCACAAAAACCAGATATGTCAAGTTAATGATTTTAGTGCTTTTCTGTGTATGGGAAGATGCAAGAGTCTGGGTTCATTGAGATGATTCCTTTGATATGCATCTTGACTATCTAGGGCCAGTATCCTGTTTTCCTCCATCCTGAATTCTCCACAGGTCTCACCTTCGGGTGTGGCTGCAATGGCAGATGGCTTGATGGTGGGCAATATTTTCTGTTTACTGAAATGGCAGGCAACATTTTTTTGTCCACCTTAGCAATAAAAATGTACAGTGTAACAATCAGTACTTCATTTAAAGCAAAACAACTTCTACCTTCTTGTTTCTCCTTGACCACCTTCAAATATGGTTATATCTCAATTATTGGTTATGTCAATATACTAATTATGTAAATTATTTTAAATTCAAAACCAAGTATATTTTTTCAAAGATACATTTTTGTTTATTAAGGATTTAGTTAGCTTCCTTTGTACCTGTTGCTAGTTTTTAGAGATGTTCCAGTGGATGTGTTAAGTGTCCACTGATTTTTTTTTCAGTTGTTCAAATATCCAATTAGAATCTCTCAGGCTTCCATTCTGTGGCTCTCATTTCAAGACTGTACACTTATCATGAAACTTACTTCCATTGTCTTCCTGAATTGGATTCCTGTTTCCTGGAATTAAGTTAATTTTCGCTAATTTTTCATTTCTGCTCAAGTTCTTTTTCCAACAGCTTCCTTAAGATGTACGTGTTAGAGGGAATTCTCTGGCGGTCCAGTGGTTAATACTCTGCCCTTCCGAGGGCCCGAGTTTCAATCCCTGGTCGGGACACTAAGATCCCACAAGCCGCGCTGCCCAAAAAAAAAAAAAAAAAGATGCGTGTGTTACAGATAAATTTTTGAGTCTTTTGTGCTTGAACATGTCTTTATTCTACCTCACACTTTGCCAGTATTCACAATTTGGAAACATTACTTCAAAGTTTTCTGGTAGCTCATGTTGTCAAGTCTAATGCCAATTGTTTTCTCTTCCTTTGTATGTGATCTTATGACTCCTTCTCGTTCACCTCCCAATACTTACTGCTATTTATATCCCCAATATACTGAGATTTCATGATTTATGTTGTGGATTTTTAAACATTTTTTATGCTAGGTATAAGTGAGCACTTTCAGTCTATAGGATCTAGTTCTGTGGGTGTTTCTTGTATTTTTGCTTTTTGACAGTCTTCTCTATTTCAAGTTTTTTGTTCTCTTCCTGGAATTAGTATTTGATAGAAGAATTTTTCATGAGTTGTGCCTAATTTTTCCTTCTTCATAGCTTTCTATTCTTATTTACAGAAGCAACGTAATCTCTGATCTCTCAGAGAGTAATTATACTTGTTTAAACTTTCCTTGTCCATTTTTGCCTTTTATGTCCAAATCAAAAAAAAATTAATTTTTTGAATTCTTCTCTCCCTTTTACATTGAATACTTTCCTGAAACGTGTAGCAATTCTTGCCTCCAGTCAGGAGGTAAAACTTCTCAACTGGTAGACTTCAGAGCCAGCCTTTTCATTGGGATACTGCCAGAGCTCTGTTCTCTGTTTTTTAGTTTAGAGCAGAGAACAGTTCCAGCCTCCTAAGTTACTGGTGTTTGGGGCCAGGATGGGTAAGATCCTGAGAGGACCAAAGTCTGGGGTATGGTTTTTCACTCTGTCTATCCCTCAGTACTGTCTTTCTTTGTGCAGGTATACGTCCTCTCCAGGTCAATACATCCAGAGATCAAACCCCCCGTTTAGTGTATTTGATTACATAAGACAAGAAAGTAAAGCAGGAGAGCAACCAGTTGTGTACAAATCTTCAACCACTCTCCTGTTTTCAGATCCAATATCTCTACAGGGTCATCACTTTCGTACCTGAGCCTTCAGAGGTTTTATACAGTTAAATTGCCTCACAAATAGATGTCTAACTGTGTAGGGCCTTTGATACCAGAGTTCTTCAACAGTTCCTATTTGCTGTCATCCTCATTTTCTTTGGTTCTCACATGTTAATACATTTTGTATTTCTCAACTAAATGAACTCACTTTAATCTTTTTTTTTTTTTTTGGTAAAGGAAAAATGAGAAATAAATGCATCCACTTGTTCTGTTTGTGGGGAAGCCTTTCTTACTCTTCTTAAATAATAAGATTTTGCTTTTTGACTAGAAATTTTTTCTCTTATACCACATTTGTTCTTTTAGCTACTGCTTTCCTTATCCATTTCATTAATTTCCACTTACATCTCTATTAATTTCATCTTACCACTCTCTCAGAGTATATTTTGTCAATGAAAAACAAATTAATACTCAATCTAAGAAAGAAATAGAGGGACTTCCCTGGTGGTGCAATGGTTAAGAATCCGCCTGCCAATGCAGGGGAAACGGGTACGAACCCTACTCTGGGAAGATCTCACATGCAGGGGAACAACAAAACCCATATGACACAACTACTGAGACTGTGCTGTAGAGCCCTGGAAGCCACAAATACTGAACCCACGAACCTAGACCCCATACTCCACAACAAGAGAAGCCACTGCAATGAGAAACCCCTGCACCACAAAGAAGAGTACCCCAGCTTGATGCAAATAGAGAGACACCCTCGCAGTACGAAGACCAAACGGAGCCATAAATAAATAAGTAAATGAATGAATGAATAAATAAATAAAGCATTGATTATAACCCCTGTTGACAGAGGAAGGTGCCAGGAAAATCGTGTGCTCCACTTTGGCTCCAAACAAATGACTTTAGCTCCAATAACTCTGTTCTTTTCCTATAATGGATTGTTTCTTGATGATAATCATCATCAGATGGATGTATGCTTCAAAAGGCAAGAAGGACTGACGGATGAGTAGATGGACGGATTGTTGGGGCTCCCAAGAGTGGAGGAAAGGCCGGCAAGGGCCAGCCCAGGCTTACCAAGCAGGATGGAGTCGGAGGGGCGCGGGGGGGCGTAGAAGGTGGGGGCTAGTTGGGAAGAACTGCGTGGAGTAGGGCCTTGCATCACATCCCTGTGAGGCACTGGGAGAGGCAGAGGCAGGGACCCCCGTCTCACCCGCCACCCCAAACCAGTGTGGCACCAGGGCATGGGCCTCCTCTGCCCACGTCTAGGGGTCAGTGGATTTTCTGGTGACAGTGGATTTTCTGGTGACACGACCACAGTTCACATTTCGAGCCGGGACTCTGGGATGTTCCTCGCCCCCGCCTCACCAGATGAGATCGCACACCCTCTTCCCATTTGACACCATTCCCACCCATGCCGATCCAGATTTGGATACACAGAGGTACCCGGCGTGCTTTGGTCTGCCCACCAGCTTTGGCAGCCACTGGCGGAGACGGTGGCAGAGACCAAGAGATCTAGGATGTCCAGAACCTGAGGACAGGAGGGCTGGCGCACACTCCCTACAACCCTCGCTGCCCTCCGTCCTCCTCTCTCCCCTCCCTGGGCTCTGACAACCAGCATTCTACTGGTGGAAGTCTGCCCTCGAACCATGCGGGCGCAGACAAACGCCTTCGTTGCCCCGGGTTTCCCGTTTGTTGCACTGCCGGGTTACTCAGTAAACGGGGCCGGGGCTCTGCGTGATAAGGGCGCGCCCTCTGGCGGCTGGCCGGCGTAGGGGCAGGCGCCGCCTGCGGCCCCTGTGCCTTTGGCACATGGATGGAAGCAAGGATAGATGAGCGGATGGAAGCAGGCAAGGAAGGAAGGGAGGAAGGAAGGAAGGGAGGAAGGAAGGGAGGGAGGGAGGGAGGAAGGAAGGAATGAAGGAAGGGAGGAAGGAAGGGAAGGAGGAGGGAAGGAAGGAAGGAGGGTGGGAAGGAAGGAAGAAAGGAAGAAGGCTGGCTGGCTGGCTGGCTGGCTGGCTCTGGGGCCGGCTGGCTCTGGGGCTGGCTGGCTGGCTGGCTCGGGCCGTGTCCAGTGCTCTAGAAAGGGCCTGGGGCCTAAGTTTTCCAGTGGTCTAGCAGATCGATAGACGGAAGAAAGGATGGACGGATCCACGGCTCAATGGAAGGTTGGAGGAATATACGGACCGACTGTTGGGGCCTCGCAGAGTGGAGGAAAGCCTTGCCGAGGGGCGGCAAGGGGAAGGGAGGAGAAGAGAGGGGACTGGATGGGAGGGGAGAAGGAGGCGGGGAGAGGTTGGGGGCCTAGTGTGGAAGCATGGCGGAAAGAAGAGGCTTTCCACAGTTTCCTGCAAAGCAATGGAAGAGGCAGAGAACCCGCCCAGTGTGATGGCAGGGCACGGGCGGCCTCTGCCCAAGTCTAGAGGAGGTTACCGCGCTCTCTCCGGGTGAGTGGTTTTCCCGGCAACGTGACCGTCAGTTTGAGCGGGGACATGGGGATCTTCATGCCGCTCGCCGCCTCACCAGGCGCCAGATTCCAAGCCACCCCCCTTTCTCCATACAATGAACTCCAACAGTATCAACTTATTAGGCTCATAAAGAGGATGATCCAGCTGCACTCAAGCCTTCAGAAAACTGCAGCCTCATGGGAAACCCCAAGCCATAATTGCCCAGCCACCTATTCCCAAAATTCTGACCTGTAAAAATGATGAGAGATAATAAATGTTACCGGTGTTGCTCAGGAGTAGATATTACAGAACGTGTTAATTAAATTAAAATATCCAACAGATCTCATGGTGTGAATGTTGCAGGCATAAACAAGCAAGAATCCCTATCTTTTGTGAATTTATCTCTATTTCAAATTGTCTGATATTCGATTAATACATGAGTGACAATTGGAAGCTCTTTTATGTTGAGTAGATTATATTATCAATTCTTTGATATGAGAAAATTTGGAGTATTTGCTAAGAGAAGAGTTGGAATATTTGCTGAAGGCCTATCAATATAATTCATAATCAGAAATTTCCCAGTAGTAGGAATTATCTGATGCTAAGCAGAGATTGGCTATGCCTAAAGGAATTCCTATATTCCTTATATTCTAATCAATTCAGACCAATATGAATAACTCGATGTGCTTTAAGGGCTGAACCATCTCTAATGGCCAACCCACATTTCTTTCACCTATAGGTTTTATCACTAATATGAATTTCTCATGTTGAACAAGATGTGAGACATGATGAAAGGCCTTCCTTCATTCCTTTCATTCATAGGGTTTCCCACCAGTATAACTTTTTGATGTTAAGGCTCCCCATGTACTCTAAGCACCTTTCCACATTCCTTACATTTCTGGAATTTTACATAATTTTAATTCTCTTTTGTATAATAAGGGTTGAAGTAAATGCAAAAATCTTCCAACATTCAAAGTATTTCAGATCAGTATGAATATTCTCATATTCAGGAACTTGACAGTCACTTATAAAAGCCTTTCCACATTTCTTAAATTTATAGGGTCTTCCACCAATATGAATCCACCTATGTCAAACAGGTCGAGAGGCATATGTAATGCTTTCCTACATTCCTCATGTTTAGATTTTCACACCACTATGAATTTCTGTGTTGGGTAGGTTTTTCATGCATTCTGTATTTCTTTTCACATTTCCTATATTCACAAGGTTTTATATCATCATGAATTCTTTTATGTGCATTAAGGTTTGAACTAAGTTTAAAGGCCTTCTTGTGCTTCTTGTGATCATTTCTAACCAGGAAATATTTTTCCATGCTTCAATAAGAAATTAACCCTTACAAAGGCCTTCCCACAGCGTGTTTCTTTTTTTTTTTAATAGCTTCTCTTTTTTTTCCTTTAATTTTATTATTTTTTAAATTTTTGACTGCTTTGGGTCTTTGTTGCTGTGTGTGAGCTTTCTCTAGTTGTGGTGAGGGGGGCTACTCTTCGTTGCAGTGTGCAGGCTTCTCATTGCGGTGGCTTCTCTTGTTGCAGAGCACAGGGTCTAGGCACGTGGGCTTCAGTAGTTGTGGCTGGCGGGCTCTAGAGCGCAGGCTCAGTAGTTGTGGCACACGGGCTTAGTTGCTCCACGGCATTTGGGATCTTCCCAGACCAGGGCTCGAACCCGTGTCCGCTGCATTGGCAGGAGGATTCTTAACCACTACACCACCAGGGAAGACCATCATTAACTTTGAAAAAAGATTTCAACCTTTGTATTTGATGTGAACTCTCAAGGGGAGTTAAGTAAATAAAAACTCAGTATCTCATTTGAAAAGAACACATGGCTGTGCATAAGAGGGAGTGAACCACAGTGGGGGAGACATTTGTAAATTTTAGTGGCATTGTAATTATAGAATCACCAGGCATAGATATTCACCTTTTATTATTTATACATTTGTATATACCTACATTGTATATGGGAGTGGTGTGTTAGAGCTGGGCAGTAATGTCATGCCAGGGCCAACCATGCACATCTCTCCCTAACTCTATGTTCACTGAATTATATCAGTACATTGCTATTGGCCATGGTAGGAGTATTTACACTGTGAACACTGGTAAGCACTAAAAAACAGGGGTGTCTCTCTGTGTGTGTAGAGCTGGTTGTTAAATACTTAACAGCACTTCACTCCATAAAATGTTTTTTTGAGCTCTCCTTTCAGTATTTCAAATTTTATAACTGTTCTCTGACCCATCTCTACTGGGGAAGATTTTGAAATTTCTATTAATTGTACTATAGAACATTTCCTTTTTCTTGCCATGGAATGGTAATATTTTTTTTCTCATTTAGTTTAGATTTGGATTCAAGTTATATAATAATCAGCCATAGAAGAACGTTTATATATGAAAAATATTCATCTCTTTTTCTGTATCAGATAATTCATAGTGGTGAGAAGCCCTATGAAGATGAAGAATGTGGGAAGGCCTTTAGTTGTGCCTCAAACCTTGCTCAACATGGAAGAGTTCATATTGGTGAGAAATCCTGTGTATGTAAGGAATGTGGTAAGGCCTTTAGTGATGCTCCAATTCTTAGATTACATCATAGAATTCATAGTGGTGCGAAACCTTTTGAATGTGACAAACATGGGAAATCTTAAGTACATTTCAAGCCTTAAAGCACACCTGAGAATTCATACTGGTGAGACAACCCTATGAATGTAAGGAATGTGGGAAGACCTTTAGTGTATATGGACTTACTTGGCATTAGTATTTGTACTGATGAGAAACCGTATGAATGTAACACGTGTGGGAAGTTCTTTAGTGCAAGTTCAACCCTTAAAATACCTAAGAGGATTCATACTGGTGAGAAACCCTATGACCATAAGAAATGTGGAAAGGTCTTTAGAAGATGTGAAGGACTTATTTGACATAATAGTGTTCATACTGGTGAGAAGCCCTATAAATGTAACAAGTGTGGGAAGTCCTTTAGTGCCAGTTCAACCCTTAAAGTACCTCAGAGGATTCATACTTGTGAGAAACCTTATGAATGTAAGGAATGTGGGAAAGCCTTTCACACTGCCTCATACCTTGTTATATATAAGCGAATTCATACTGGTGAAAAAACTTTTGTGTGTCAGGAGCTTTGGAAAGCTTTTAGTTACAGCTATCAACTTACTATACATTATGGAGTTCATAGTGGTGAGAAATCTTATGAATGTAAGGAATGTGGGAAGACCTTTGATCTGTGTGGAAGACTCACCAGGCATCAAACTACCCATAGTTGTAAGAAACGCTTTAGGGCTTCCCTGGTGGCGCAGTGATTGAGAGTCTGCCTGCCGATGCAGGGGACGAGGGTTCGTGACCCGGTCTGGGAGGATCCCACATGCCGTGGAGCGGCTGGGCCCGTGAGCCATGGCCGCTGGGCCTGCATGTCCGGAGCCTGTGCTCCGCAATAGGAGAGGCCACAACAGCGAGAGGCCCACTTACCGCAAAAAAAAAAAAAAAAAAAAAAAAATTGTGATTTGATATAGCATATTAACACATATATGTGGAATCTGAAATAATTGTTATAGACGATCTTATTTACAAAGCAGAAATAGAGACACAGACGTAGAGAACAAATGTATGGATACCAATGGGGAAACGGGGTGGGGGTGGGATGAACTGGGAGATTGAAATCAACATATATACACTATTGATATTATGTATAAAATAGATACCTAATGAGAACCTACTGTATAGCACAGGGAACTCTACTCAATCCTCTGTGGTGACCTAAATGAGAAGGAAATCCAAAAAAGAGGGGATGTATGTATAGCTGATTTACTTTGCTGTACAGTATAAGCTAACACAATAATGTAAAGCAACTATACTCCAATAAAAAATAAATAAAATAAAAATTGTGATTTGACTTAACATAAATGTTAGACAAAATTTGATACTTATTTTTAACAATTAAAATGAACACACAGATAATTTTAATATTTTTCATTCAATAAGATAATGGTGAATAGTCTAAGAATAGGGAATGAGGATAAGTTCACTATTTAAAACACTAGAAATACAAATTATCAAGGTATATATCAGTGTCAAAATTAACCATTTAGGTTCATCCTGCTCTCCATAATGAGTAACTTGTAAAATGTTGATGACTTCTTTTTCCTCAACTCACTTCATGCTCCTGGATCAATAGATGAATTTTCATGTTCTATTTTTTTTTAGCATTTTATAAATTTATTTATTTATTCTTGGCTGCATTGGGTCTTTGTTGCTGCGCAGGCTTTCTCTAGTTTTGGTGAGCGGGGGCTACTCTTCATTGCAATGTGTGGGCTTCTCACTGTGGTGGCTTCTCTTGTTGTGGAGCACGGGCTCTAGGCACGTGGGCTTCCGTAATTGTGGCACACAGGTTCTGTAGTTGTGGCTTGCAGGCTCTAGAGCGCAGGCTCAGTAGTTGTGGCGCACGGGCTTAGTTGCTCTGCGGCATGTGGGATCTTCCCAGACCAGGGCTCGAACCCATGTCCCCTGCATTGGCGGGCGGATTCTTAACCACTGCTCCACCAGGGAAGTCCCTCATTGTTTTTCATAATTACTTTCTGTAGCTTCTTTCTCCTCAGCTGACACATTGCCTACATTCTCTATACTTTTTAATAAGTCATGCAGTCTCCTCATTAGCATCTTTAGCATTCCATATGTGTGATGACAGTAAAAGGATAAATTATCAATGAAGTTTCCCTTCAGTTCTTCCCATTAATGAAGAAACTCCTGCACCTAGCAACAGTCCAGGAGGTATTCATTACACTTTAGTCAGGTTAAACAAGAAAGAAAACAAAATCTGAACTCTTCCTTTCAGTTTTCAAATGTAATGAGCATGGAGTCACAACGATAAGTCGGAAATACCTGACGCATGGTTAGGCAGAGTGAGGACTTTGTGCTCTCTCACAAGAAGATGAGGTTGTTCAGTCATATTGAGGAAAGAGCATATCTCAAATGGAAGTAAGAGGGTTAGGTTGTGAGGTCTTGAGAAGTGGTTCCAAGCCCTGACCAAATCAGTGGCCTCAAGTACTATGAGTAGAGTAAGTTGTTGGAATTGAGAGGCAACCTCCTACCCTTCCACATTCACAAATCCTGACATGGGGCATACTTAGGGAATAAAAACAAAAGGAGAACCTGGGCAAATTAATACCTCAATCATCACCACACACACCAGAGGCTAATTTTAAAATTTGACAGTATTAACTGTCAAAAGAAAGTGATGGTTTGTGAATTATGATATATTTTGGGACTGTGAATAGTTTATTTACTTTGGGGGAAATAGAGCAACATCTAGTGAAGCTGAAGATAGTAACCAGGATACATACACGAGAATGTTCACAGCACTGTTTTTTTGGTAAGTTCCAAAAATGGGAACCACATTCATTATTAATCTTTTTTTATTTTGCATAATGTTATTTCTTAAAAGCAGTTTAAGTTTTAGAACAAATTTGAGAGGGAGGTACGGAGATTTCCTATAGAGTCACTGCCCCCACACATGCATGGCTTCACACATTATCAACATCATTCACCAGAGCGGTACATTTTTTACCAAGGATGAACACATCATAACCACCTAACGTCCATAGCTTATCTTAGGGATCACTCTTGGTGTTGCACATTCTATGGATTTGAATAAATGCATAACGATATACATACATTATACATACATACATTATAATACCAAAGTTTAACGTGTGTGTGTGTGTGTATATACACACACAAATACAATATACAAAGGATAGTCACTGCCTTCTAAATCCTTTGTGTTGGGACTTCCTTGGTGGTGCATTGGTTAAGAATACGCCTGCCAATGCAGGGGACACGGGTTCAATCCCTGGTCCAGGAAGATCCCACATGCTGCAGAGCAAATAAGCTGGTGTGCCATAACTACTGAGCCTGTGCTCTAGTGTCTGTGAGCCACAACTACTGAGCCTGCGAGCCACAACTACTGAAGCCCACATGCCTAGAGCCCACACACTGCAACAAGAGAAGCCACCACAATAAGAAGCCCGCGCACCACAACGAAGAGTAGCCCCTGCTTGCCGCAACTAGAGAAAGCCCGTGCATAGCAACAAAGACCCAAAGCAGACAAAAATAAATAAATTTATTTTTTAAAAAATCCTTTGTGCTTTCCCTATTCATCTGTCTCCTCCTTTGGCAACCACTAGTCTTTTTATTGTGTCCTTTTCCAGAATATCTCATAGTTGGAATCATAGCAGTATATGGCTTTTAAAACTTGGATTCTTTGACTTAGCAATATGCCTTTAAGGTTCCTCCATGTCTTTTTATGGTGTGATAGATAATTTCTACTTAGTGCTGAATAATATTCCATTATCTGGATGTTTCACAATGTATTTATCCATTCACCTACTGAAGGACATCTTGGTTGCATCCAAGTTTGAGCAATTATGATTAAAGCTGGTATAATCATTTGTGTGCAGGTTTTTGTGTTGACATAGTTTTCAACTACTTTGGGTAAGTACCAAGGAGTGCAATTGCTGGACTGTATGCAAAGAGTATGTTTAGTTTTGTAAGAAACTTTAAAATCTCTTCCAAAGTAGTTGTAGCATTTTCCATTCCCATTAGCAGTGGATGACAGTTCCTGGTAATCCACCTCCTCACCAGTTTTTGGTGTTGTCAGTATTTTGGAATTTGACCATTCTAATAAGTGTGTGGTGGTATTTCCATGTTTTAATTTGTACTTCCCTAATGACATATGATGGTGAATACCTTAACATATGCTTATTTGGCATCTGTATATCTTTGGTAATGTTTCCAGGTGTTTTGCCCATTTTTTAATCCATTTGTTTTCTTTTTCTTTTTTTATAACTGATAGAATTAACATGTAACACTATATTCGTTCCAAGTGTACAGCATAATGATTCTTGCGTACGTTGTGAAACAATCAACACCATAAGTCTAGTTAACATGGGTCATCGTTCATAGTTACAATTTTTTTCTTGTGATGAGAACTTTTAAGATCTCTCTTAGGAGCAGACAGCCAGGACTCCAAGGTGGCATCAGTTGTACCACTGAAGAAGCTCCTGGATGTCAAATTAAGGGAGCTGCCAAGCTGGATACTAATGCAGGATTTCATCCCTAAAGGCATTGCTGGAGCATTCAAAGAGGCCAGAGCCTTATGGGCATGTGTAAATAAAAGCAAATCTCTGGGTATTTCATGTCTCTTTTTGCTCTGAATTAATCTGGCCAGTAAAAGCCTTTTCAGACCAGTAAGTTATGTAGAGAAGGACAGGGTGAGATTGTTAGTTCTTGAATTTCCATGTTTGATGGGTCCTATCAAAGGCTGGCTCTGAGGTATTTCAGACAAGGAATGTTTTCTGTTGCTTAGAATCAGTACCACTGCCTCCATCCATCTTAAAGAAATGTCATAAGACTTGGGGAAAATGAGTTTGAAACATAAGGAGACATCATTCTGTCTCCCTGCCAGACAAAACTGAGACGAATATTTGAAATGGTCTATCCTTCAGCTCTGTGCATTTTAAAGTGCAGGACTAGTCAGATCAGTCCTGTGGAAGCCACGTCATCATCCTTTAGGGGCCTGCGTGGTCGCCAGCCTCCTCAGGGCCCCCCCTCCTTCTGTGTTTTTCTTTATAATTTTGGTCACCCTGTGGCTCTCTTTTGCGTACTGTTTCCTCCTTCCCTGAGGCCTTTCCTCAGCTTTGCCCTCTCATATTAGAAGGTGTAGAGTGTGCCCTCAGAGAAGTGACTTCCTTTCCTGTTTGCAGGTTATTACTGGTATTACAACAAGTATTTCAACATGAAGAAAGGGAGCGTTGCTGGGCCTTCTATGGTGCCGGCAGCTTATGTGCTTTTCAACTACTGACATTCTTACAAGGAATTTAGTGAGTCTCTTGGGTTGCTTTGTCTTTGGTGGGGTTTCCCTTGACAGGGTGGTATTGGTTCCCTGTCAAATTGACAAGTCCTTCATTCTCCTGACAACTGAAGAATTGGAAGGACTTATCAGAATACAGCATACTTTAAGTGAGAAAATTGTGGCAAAGACAAAGATAGGAAAAATAAGATGAAGCTGGGATAAAGGTAATACTTAGGAAGCATTCTATAAGATACTGTAGGCTCTACCAAAGGTTGGTGGAAAACTTGGCTTTATCTTCCTAGCAGCCAGTGTGAAGAGGGAAATAGGTCAGTGCTACAGTCCGATGTCTGTGTAGTGCTCTGGAAAAGCCTGGCTATTCCTGGTTCTGAGACCTGAGGGGAGTTTGTCCGGCGGGAGATGCTGGGAACAGTTTCAGTGGTGGCCACTGGCTGGGTTTCATGGGCCCTTTCTGACAGCATTCAGCCCCTTGCTAGTCTGTTGCATCCAGAGCAATGAAAGATGGGCTCTTGGGTGCTGTTTTTCTGAGTTGGGTGTTACTTCAGGGAAGGAAGAAGCTGGCCAGGTGGCAGATCCGCTCCTAATTCCTCAAGCGGGTTCTGGATCATCTCCTGAAAGGAATTTTCAGGATGGCTTCATGTGATCTTAGCCTGTTGCCCTCCCTGGCATCCTGTGCTTTCACCATACCTTTGAAGAAACTTACCATTTTGCCTTTCTAACTTCAGAACATGATCGGCCAAGCGAGTACCACTGAAGAGGGCGCACTCTGCATTCCTGACCATGACCTTTGCGGGGCACCCCTGAATCCTTTCATAACCTAATGGATAGCTAACACCCAATAAAAGATGACTGGTTAAAAAAAAAAGATCTCTCAGCAACTTTCAAGTATGTAATACAGTATTATTAACTATAATCACCATTCTGTATATTACATTCCCGTGACTTATTTTATAATTGGAAGTCTGTAGCTTTTGACCACCTTCACCCATTTCCCCCGCTGCCTCTGGCAACCATCAATCTGTTCTCTGTATCTATGGCTTTGGCTTCATTTTTTTGTTTCTGATTTTTTTTTTTTTTTAGATTTCACATATAAATGAGGTCATACAGTATTGGTATTTGTCTTTGTCTAACTTCACTTAGTACAATGCCCTCAAGATCCACCCATGTTGTCACAAATTGCAGGATTTCCTTCTTTTTATGATTGAATAATAATTGTATATATGCCACATTTTTTAAAAATCCATTCATCTCTTGATGAACTCTTGTTGTTTCCATGTCTTGGCTATTGTAAATAATGCTGCATTGAACATTGGAGTGCAGATATATTTTCAAGATAGTGATTTTGTTTCCTTTGGTTAAATACCAAGAAGTGGAACTGCTGGGTTATATGGTAGTTCTAATTTTTTTGAGGAATCTCCATACTGTTTTCCATAATAGCTGTACTAATTTACATTCCCTCCAGCAGTACATAAGGGTTCCCTTTTCTCCACATTCTTGCCCACACTTATTTCTTGTCTTTTTGGTAATAGACATTCTTACAGGTGTGAGGTGATATTTTTATTGTAGTTTTGATTTGCATTTCCCTGATGATTAGTGATGTTGAGCACCTTTTCCTGTACCTGTTGGCCATTTGTATGTCTTCTTTGGAAAAATGTCTATTCAGAGCCTCTCCCTATTTTTTAATTGGGTTGTTTGTTTGCCTTTCTATTAAGTTGTATAAGGTTTTATTTCTTAATATATTGTGGATTGTAAATCAACTATACTCCATTATAAAATAAAAATTAAAAAATATATTGTAGAAATTGTTTTATCATGATACTTAGTGCCAAAAGCAGGAGATATTATATACTAAGTAGCAGTGCATTAAAATGTACATCAAAAAAATCCTTGTAAGAAACATTTTGAAATGTTCACACTGGTTTTTATACAAGAACTGTATTATGCATTTGATTCTCCTTTATGTTGTTTTCCAAAATTTCTTAGATAATTTTATTAATTTTTGTAATGAAATCACAAGAGAGCAAACATTTCACGTGCTTCCCTCCTTCTCTTGTATTGCAAGGCCTAAAATTTCATGTGCTGTCTTAATATCTTTGAACCTCTCAGGGCCCGTAGGCCTAACCATGAGTTCCCCTCTTCTCACCAGACATGCCCACCAAGCAGTGGGAAGAAAACTAACCACGCTGTTAGTTCTCGTATCAGCCAAATCATGTCCCTGTCAGCCACAAATTAATCAAAGAAGCCAATCACATCCTTCCACAGCAACCAGGGGGCACCTCATCCTCTTGTTAGTAGAAATCCTGCTCCCAAGTGACACCACCCTGTGACATGTTGTGTCCTTCTCCTGTAGGATTTGAGGATACTCGACTCAGACTGCTGTCAATCTCACCTCTCTAGAATCTAGGTGTGTGTTAGGATATCTTCAGAACCCTAGGGCAGGACTCTCTCCATCACCGCTAGCTGGAAAAACACCTGCCTACTCATTTTTACTGCTATTCCATGAGTTTTCGGTATCTACACTGAGAAAGATTTTATAAAGCTCAATTAACCTTCAAATAGGAACGCTAGATCATGTTGTCAACCTGTATGTTTGTGATTGAAATTTTATTTTGCTGAGCCTACAAACTAATATTAAACTTTTGCCCTATTTGTAAGACAGATAAGGCTAAAATTATAGGTATTATAGGTACGTATCCCTCATTAAGCTTGGACTCAAATGGAAAAGGAGTCTTTTAGATTATTTCTTCAGGTTGGGTGAAAGTGGAGCTTTAGAATAAGAAGTGCGAGTTAAAGGGGGAGGGGGGAGAAAAAGAACTGAGCGTTAAAATGGGAAAATGTTGGTAGTAGAAACAGATATTCTTACACTGCTGTGAATATGTAAAATGGCATAATCACAGTGAGAAATTTGTCAGTATCACAAGTTAATGTGCAAAAAGCAAGACCACTTTCGAGAACTTAAGTTACATGTAAGCCTACATAGGTGCAAACTGAAGTTTATGGAGGGATATTAACTGAGCATTGTTTGTGAGAAAAAAATAGGAAAATCCATAATATTTATTTGTAGAGTTTTTTTCCTTAGAGAAGGTTTCAGCTACACATACTGTGGCCTATTTTGCAGTTGTTGAAAATGATGACACTCCTTAAGTACTGATATGGAAACACATTTGTGTGAAGAAAAAGAAATACATACTTTCATATGCATATAGCATACATAGTATTTGAAATTACATATACATTTTGTATTCATATGTGTGTGTGTAACATTGTATATTTTATTTTAAAATAACTTATCTGGGGGCTTCCCTGGTGGCGCAGTGGTTAAGAATCCGACTGCCAATGCAGGGAACATGGGTTCGAGCCCTGGTCCGGGAAGATTCCACATGCTGTGGAGCAACTAACCCTGTGAGCCACAGCTACTAAGCCTGCAGTCTAGAGCCTGTGCTCCGCAACAAGAGAAGCCCGCGCACCGCAACGAAGAGTAGCCCCCGCTCGCCGCAACTAGAGAAAGTCCGCACGCAGCAACGAAGACCCATTGCAGCCAAAAATAAATAAATAAAATAAATAAATTTTAAAAAATAAAAATAAAATAAAATAACTTATCTGAAACAACAAGGTCCTACTGTATAGCACAGGGAGCTATATTCAATATCCTATGATTAAACCATAACAGAAAAGAATATGAAAAAGTATATATATATATATGTATAACTGAGTCACTTTGTTGTACAGAAATTAACACAACATTGTAAACCAATTGTACTTCAATAGTATTTTTTTTAATGTCAAATTATTTTATGAGAAAAAAATAAAATAACGTCTGGAAGGCTATATACACTAAAATCAAAATGCTGTGCATGCTAAAGTTAGCTACTATATGTCTGAAATATATGGCAGAAGAGGTTGATCGCATTTTTAGTTAAACTTTATATCCTTTTGAAATGTTAATCTATGCATGAATTGCATATTTAAAATATGTGGTAATGCTGATAACTGAAATATGGGCATCCTTTGATGAGAACTTTACATTTCCCATTTGCTTACTCATGAACTCACTCATGAATCTAAATATATATATGTGTAATGCAACCTTAATTCTTCTGATAGCCCAGAATAATCTTCCTCCTTTCAGATTTTGAGTCTGATTTATCTTCACTGCCCAAACAACTGAGAAGCAAAGTATTTTTCAATGCGATGTCATGACCAGGCATTACGAATTAAAAGATGTTTCTCAACCTGTGGGCTTTTAAAAATGCAGTCAAGCTCGCCACTTCACAATAGAGCAGAGAGGGATGAAAAGAATCGCTTAACAACAATTTCTGGTGGACATAATATTGTAAAATGTAAATAAGGTATTGCTTTTTGTTCTAGTTTTCAGAGAACTGCAATCAGTATTCTTGAAAAAGGGACCAAAACTCATTCTCCCTTTTTCTACAATGAGAATATATTATAAAGTCTCACTTTATCCAGGTTTTCTCACCTGGAAACACGTCTTTGCTAATCAACAGTATAATGTTATACACCTTATGTAAACTCAGAGGCTTCAGCTCTAAAACCGGAGTAGTCAGCACCTGTGGCATTGCGAGTGGAATGAGCGTTTTAGGGAAGGGATACATTCACCTGCACACTCGTAACACACGACACAAACACGCACAGTTTGGTTGGATCATGAACCCACTTCAAGAGCTAGCACTGGATGGCCCTCGAGGTCATATTACTTGATTCAACTGTACAGACCCTTCACACGCAGGCCTGAAGCCTTGGAAAAGAAGAGCTCCGCAGGCCCCTCCTCACAATCCTCTGGTCCGGCCCCACCCTTACTCGCCGCCTCCTCGCCCTGGGAACAGCTGAACCCGCCTTCCGCCTCAGGTTGGGCCTCCGGGCGTTGGGACACCAGCGCTGCGCAGGCGCAGTGGGGCGGTCATTCCCAGAAATCTCCAGGCCCGGCCCGGCAGTTGCTTTGCTTCAGGACTTTAACAACCTGGAACTTCACGTCCCACAGACGGCGAGGTGACTTTGACCTCCGGTTCTTTTTCCGTGCCCCGTGTTGCGTACTGCGCGTGAGTGGCACCCGTCCGAGGAAGAATCCGCTTGGGTCGCCGCGAAGACGACTGCGCAGACGTAGCTGGCGCCCATGAGGGACAGCCAGTGGCGGTGAGAGTGGGATTGCGGGAGGCGCTCAAAGCGTGGACGGCCGGAGCGCAGCCACGCGAGTCCGCCCGCCCCGTTGGGGCTGTGGGCGCTTGAGCAACGAGGAGGGTGATTTTATCTCTTAGAGTGAGTGCGATTGTGAGACTGAGAGAGTTGTGTGTTCGTCCTTGTGTGACGGAGACACAAGGTGCATGTCCTTTTTGTGAATGTGGATTGCAGTGGCTCTGTGGTGTCATGTGATACATAGCTCTTTTTCCCCTTTGCTGCTTCTAGGCTTCTCTCAAACATGTACTTCTCCCAAAGAATGTGGGCGCAGTTGGGAAATCTGGTTTTGAGTCCTACAAGACACTTTCCAGCAAGAAAGTACATACCAGCTGCTGAGATCGGAATTTTAAATCAAGAATTGCCCCTGAGACAGGCTCCTAGGAACGTATGGATAAAAAGACTCCCAAGATTAGGATTCCTTCCTCGGATTACCCTCCCTGGCAGTTCTCTGGGGCTCATTTATGTATTTGAGTATGAAAGCATTTGAGTATGAAACTATGAGCTCTGACGGGAGAAACCTGTGAGCCCTGATACAGATCGCACAATCCTACTTAATTCTGGTTATAGGTATGAGGTCACAGCGGGTTTAGTAGTCTTGAAGGGTGGCACACAATAAATGCTCAACATTGTCTTTATTCTGTGTCATTCACCCTTCAGTTTCTATAAATCAGTGATGAAAATATGATGTTAATGTGTTGAGTGCTTGCATGTCAAAGGGCTACGTGGACGCTAGTTTTCCAGAACAAGTGTTCTGATCCAGGGATCCTTTGTATTTTGGGGCCTACAGGGGACCACAAATCCCTTGTGCTTGTATAGAATTACTGCATATATTTGGAAAAATGCATTTTTCAAAGGTGTGATAACCCAAAAGATTAGACCTGGGTAATTGATATGCAATTAAAGACTGTTATACCTTGGGATGGTTTTGCACAAAATTAATGATTATACTAATGGAATGGTTAAGAAAATCACACGATATCCATGAGATAGAATATTATGTAGATAATAAAATTCCTGTTTATAAGAATTAGCCGTTACAAGAAAAAAAATGGCTACGATCTAATGTTAAGCAATCTTAATATGTAGATAATAGTAGTCAAGAAAATTTGAAATTATATATGCAACTCATTTTAAAAAGAGAATTTTGTAAAAACTTTTGCAAGGATTATATCCAAAATGATAGTTTAATTGGTTTTTCAGAGAAGAATGAAAATGTTTAGCCACATTTATTGAGCATTTTCTGTGTACCCAGAACTTTTCTACCTATTTGGTATACATATTCACATTAATTTGCAAAGGCAATTTCCGTTTCCATTGATGTTAGAGTGTTTATAAGGAAATGTCTCTAATTATATCAGTGCAGTACAGCTAAAGGATATTCAAGAAGTGAATATACTTAAGTGGTATTTATTTTATTTATTTATTTTTATTCGAGTATAGTTGCTTTACACTGCTGTGTCAGTTTCTGCTGTACAGCAAAGTGAATCAGCCATACGTATACATACATCCCCTCTTTTTTGGATTTCCTTCCCATTTAGGTCACCACAGAGCACCGAGTAGAGTTCCCTGTGCTATGCGGTTGGTCCTCATTAGTTATCTATTTTATACATAGTAGTGTATATATGTCAATTCCAATCTCCCAATTCATCTCACTCTCCCTCCCCCTTGGTATCCATACGTTTGTTCTCTATGTCTGAGTCTCTATTTCTTCTTTGCAAATAAGATCCTCTTTACCATTTTTCTAGATTCCACATATATGCGTTAACATACGATATTTGTTTTTCTGACCTACTTCACTCTGTATGACAGTCTCTAGGTCCATCCATGTCTCTGCAAATGACACAATTTCATTCCTTTTTATGGTTGATATTCCATTGTATATGTACCACATCTTCTTTATCCATTCCTCTGTTGATGGACATTTAGGTTGCTTCCCTGTCCTGGCTATTGTAAATAGTGCTGCAATGAACATTGGGGTGCATGTATCTTTTTGATTATGGTTTTCTCCTGGTATATGCCCAATAGTGGGATTGCTGGGTCATATCGTAGTTCTATTTTTAGGTTTTTTTTAAAATAAACTTATTTATTTATTTAGGGCTGTGTTGGGTCTTTGTTGCTGTGTGTGGGCTTTCTCTAGTTGCGGCGAGAGGGGCCTACTCTTCTTTGTGGTGCACGGGCTTCTCATCACGGTGGCTTCTCTTGTTGCGGAGCACAGGCTCTAGGCACGTGGGCTTCAGTAGTTGTGGCATGCAGGCTCAGTAGTTGTGGCTCATGGGCCCTAGAGCACAGGCTAAGTCGTTGTGGCGCATGGGCTTAGTTGCTCTGCGGCAGGTGGGGTCTTCCTGGACCAGGGATTGAACCCGTGTCCCCTGCATTGGCCGGCGGATTCTTAACCACTGCGCCACCAGGGAAGTCCCCTATTTTTAGTTTTTTAAGGAACCTCTATACTGTTCTCCATAGTGGCTGTATCAATTTACATTCCCACCAACAGTGTAAGAAGGTTCCCTTTTCTCCACACCCTCTCCGGCATTTATTGTTTGTAGATTTTTTGATGATGGTCATTCTGACCGGTGTGAGGTGGTACCTCACTATAGTTTTGATTTACATTTCTCTAATAGTGATGTTAAGCATCTTTTCATGTGTCTGTTGGCCATCTGTATGTCTTCTTTGGAGAAATGTCTATTTAGGTCTTCCACCCATTTTTTGATTGGGTTGTTTGCTTTTTCGATATTGAGCTGCATGAGCTGTTTGTATATTTTGGAGATTAATCCTTTGTCAGTTGCTTCACTTGCAAATATTTTCTCCCATTTTCTTCTCGTCTTGTTTATGGTTTGCTGTGCAAAAGCTTTTAAGTTTAATTGGGTCCCATTTGTTTATTTTTGTTTTTATTTTCATTACTCTCGGAGGTGGGTCAAAAAAGATCTTTCTGCAATTTATGTCAAAGAGTGTTCTGCCTATGTTTTCCTCTAAGAGTTTTATAGTGTCTGGCCTTACATTTAGGTCTTTAATCCATTTTGAGTTTATTTTTGTGTATGGTGTTAGGGAGTGTTCTAATTTCATTCTTTTACATGTAGCTGTCCAGTTTTCCCAGCACCACTTATTGAAGAGGCGGTCTTTTCTCCACTGTATAGTCTTGTCTCCTTTGTCATAGATTAGGTGACCATAGGTGCATGGGTTTATCTCTGGGCTTTCCATCCTGTTCCATTGATCTATATTTCTGTTTTTGTGCTAGTACACTACTATGCGGGATTTTAGTTCCCTAACTAGGGATCGAACCCGGGTCCTCTGCAGTGGAAGCATTGGGTCCTAACCACTGGACCGCCAGGGAATTCCCTTAACTGGTATTTATTTTAATCACATTGATTTTTTTTCATTGTCATATTAACAGATTTTTAAAATGAGGAATATATGGCCTCTTCCCAAGTGATGTCTATACATATTTTAATACTTTGAAATATCTTTATATATTTTATTTATGATGATGGAATTAATACAGGCTTATTGCAAAAAATTTTCATTTCTTTAGGGAATTTACTGAGAAGAAAGCAAGGATAACCCATTATCTCCCTGCTTAGAGATAGTCACTTTAACATTTTGGTGTATATTTTTCCAATTTTGTGTGGTTTTGTTTTGGCAGAATAAAATTGATCAAATAAAGGAGATAAGGTTCAACTCATAGTTCAAAAAAGAAATCTAATCCAATGATAGTTTTCTTTATACCCCTGTACATGTAGGGAGAAGAGGGAAGGGCAGAGAATCTTGTGTGAAAAGCATTACAAGTAGTTAAACCTTTTAGTTATTACAAATGTTATTTAAAACTTAATTACCAGGGCACCATATTACTAAGTAAGACATGCTTTCAGAGTTAATAATTTAGAGATTTAAGCTTGCTTTCAGAAAAAATAACACTAATCTCTGATTTCCAGGTGTCTTACAAGTACAAACAATATTTCCAAACATTGTTGTTATACCAGAAAATAAAGATTATATTTATAAACATTTACATAAATCTCTATACTGTGCAAAGAATAAGATTCCATTCTCCAGTTAGTTTTCCCAGTTTTATCATGATGTTCTTTGAACAGGTTTATGATTCTGAACAGTTTTTCTTGCTCTCTCTAGCTGCTGGGGACTGAGGAAGGGGACATTTTCTCTCTTCTTGTCTGATCTCTCTCTCTCTCTTTTTAATTAATGATTTTATTAAGCAGAAATCTGCTTTCTCAAACGTACCTCCTAAAATTTTAAATACTAGAATTAGAAGAAAGAGGACACCCAAGAAGCACAAGTTTTAATATAATAAAACCAGGAAGCACCAGAATTAGCTTCCTTTTATAATAAAAGATTAAGGAACATGGAATGATTTTGTTCTTCAATAATGATAGATAATTTACATTAGTTATCATGATATACAATTTAGTGTGTATTTGAATTATTTTGCCTAGTCTTCAAACTAGTCATATATCGTATGTGATATTTTTATCCCTACTTTGCTGATGAGGAAATCGGCATTGAAATATTTTTCTTAATTTCAACGGGATGCCACCTCTTAAATTATGCATACTTTTTTAGACCTGCCTTCTTCACCGAGCAATTCTTTTAATATTGTTTTCCGTCAATTATATGGTTTAATATCGTTCTTATTAAGAATGGCATGGGGGGACTTCCCTGGTGGCGCAGTGGTTAAGAATCCTCCTGCCAGTGCAGGGGAAAGGGGTTCAAGCCCTGGTCCGGGAAGATCCCACCTGCTGCAGAACAACTAAGTCCATGAGCCACAACTACTGAGCCTGCGTTCTAGAACCCACGAGCCACAACTAGTTAGACCTTTTGCCACAACTACTGAAGCCCGCATGCCTACAGCCCGTGCTCAGCAACAAGAGAAGCCACCGCAGTGAGAAGCACACGTACTGCAACGAAGAGCAGCCTCCGCTCGCTGCAACTAGAGAAAGCCCATGCAGCAACAAAGACCCAATGCAGCCAAAAAAAAAAAAAAAAAAAAGGCATAGTATGTCACAATATAGCAGACTATAATATAGTTAACCTGTTTGCCTGCTGTGAGATTTTTATGTTTTTTTTTTTTTTTTTTTTTTTGTGGTACGCGGGCCTCTCACTGCCGTGGCCTCTCCCGTTGTGGAGCACAGGCTCTGAACGCGCAGGCTCAGCGGCCATGGCCCACGGGCCCAGCCGCTCCGCGGCACGTGGGATCCTCCCGGACCGGGGCACGAACCCATGTCCCCTGCAGCGGCAGGCGAACCCTCAACCACTGCGCCACCAGGGAAGCCCTGTTTTTAATTTTGGACTATCAAAAATTATTCTCTGATGAACATTCTTGTGCATATACCTTGTGAACTTCTGTAAGTTATTTCCTTTAAAATTTTTCTAAAAGTGGTATTTTGTAGTCAAAAATCATACTTCTTTTAATTGTTTAAAATATGTCAGACCTGGAAAGTATAATATTTGAAGTAATACAGCCACTAAAAAGACATAATTACTTCCTTCAGAGTACATATAATCTGTGAAGGAAGTTAAAATCTGAATATGAATAATTGAAAGCTAGTGTGTGATAAAGGCCACTGGTGAGAGTTAGGTGACCTGCCTAAAGGAGACATCAGTGTGACTATAGTGACAGTAAGCATATAAACAAATAATACTGAACACATGGGATCTGTATGGCACTAAGTGGATTTTTTTACTATAACCTTTATATTTTGTAGATTTCATTCTAATGATATTAGATGTATAGCAAAATTAATAGGTAAGATAATTCAGCAGCTATCTGGAGGATATCATGACAAAACTGACAGGTTCAGAAACAAGATAAATTCTTCTGTTGAAAAGATCTGAAATAAAGCTGTATTGAGACTGTCATCACTTCACAAAAGAGATTACTCAGGGACTGTTCCCAAGTTTTTTGTGGTCAGAATTCCAACATAACTGAGAAGAAATTATAAAATGAGTTATTGGGATCCAAAGGAAACAAAATATAAGCCATATAGTAAAATGATCTGAATTTATTTATTTAAAATAATTGTTTTAAAGTTTTTTGATGTGGACCATTTTTAAAGTCTTTATTGAGTTTGTTACAATATTGCTTCTTGGTTTTTTGGCCCCAAGGCATGTGGGATCTTAGCTCCCCAACCAGGGATCGAACCTGCACCCCCTGCATTGGAAGGTGAAGTCTTTTTTTTTTCTTAATATTTATTTATTTGGTTACCTTGGTCTTACTTGCGGCAGAAGGGCTCCTTAGTTGTGGCTTGCGGGCTCCTTAATTGTGGCATGTGAACTCTTAGTTGCGGCATACATGTGGGATCTAGTTCCCTGACCCGGGATAGAACGTGAGCTGCCTGCATTGGGAGCATGGAGTCTTATCCACTGTGCCACCAGGGAAGTCCCTGAAAGGTGAAGTCTTAACCACTGGACTGCCAGAGACATCCCAATGATCTGAATTTAAAGAACAAAGAACTTTGTGGACGTCTTCACCTTAACAAATTTAAAAAAAAACATATTTTGGACTTCCCTGGTGGCACAGTGGTTAAGAATCCTCCTGCCAATGCAGGGGACACGGGTCTGAGCCTTGGTTGGGGAAGATCCCACATGCTGAGGAGCAACTAAGCCCCTGCGCCACAACTACAGAGCCTGCCCTCTAGAGCCTGTGCACCGCAACAAGAGAAGCCACCGCAATGAGAAGCCCGTGCACCGCAATGAAAAGTAGCCCCTGCTCACCGCAACTACAGAAAGCCCATGTGCAGCAACAAATAAATTAAAAAAAAAAAAATTTCAAGTTCTTATGTCAATTGTTACAATGATTATGAAGTAACCTTAAAAAAAAACCCAAAACTCAAGATCTAAGCAAAAAGATAGGGATTGCCGATGTCAAATTCTGATCATGGCAAAGGTATAATTTATGTCTTCACTAGTTTTGATTGTTTCATGTATGAACTAAAAACAACTGAATACCCAGTACTTCATTCCTAAAAACACCCCCTAAAAAACAAAACAATAAAAACATAACCAAAAATATAATAGCTGTTAATATATGGCCATATATATTTCCAGACTTTTCTATTTTCTGTTTTATGATTGTCATTCTTTTCTCTGTATTGATTAATATGCTCTTATATTTTATAAATAGAAATATATTAGTCAACCTGATTTTTCTATTGACATTATATATGGAACATTTTCCACGTCCTTAAATATTCTTCCCAATTTAACATTGAATGACTACTTGTATATTCTAGTATAATATTGGTCTGTCATATATTTAACTAATAAGCTTTGCTGGACTCAGAATGCTGAACATTACTTGTCCATCTCTAATATTTTGATCAACTTCACCCACTTTCAAGCCCAGAAAGAGGTTCTGATTTGGATTATGTGGCCTCTTTTCTCTTGAAGTTGGGAATGGAGAGAAGAAGATCTGCTCAGAGCAGGACAGAGCTGCCCAATCTTAGTTTCACGTCAACCTGATAACAATGGTACATTGGCCAGAAAATTTTCTACTGAAGTATCTGGGTCTGGTTTCAATGCAGAAATGACTCTGCAGCTGAGACTCCTAGGAATTGAGTGAGGAAATGGATTTGTCCAGAATCCTAACTTACCCAAGTTGTGTGTGATATGAAGTAATTTGGAATCTGGAATGGAAGAGCATAAATGGTAATATTAACTTAAACCCAGTGAGGAAACACTAAAATACAACTGGTCTCAAGGTCTTTCTCTTCTCCCAGGTCTGGATTTTCTGGACTCTGCTTTTCTGGTAGAGGAGCCCAGAGGACTGATCATCTCTTGCAGGTCTAAAACCATGGCCCATGTAAGTTGATGTTTCTCTCCTTGTTGAAATATGTGTATTTTTTTTTTTTTGGTCATGTAAGTATTTTCATTAATTTTCCTGATGTTTCCTAACAGAAAGTTCCCTCAAATAACCTGTTTCCTAGCTATTGTTCCAGAGAAATATGTGGCCAAATTACCTGGCACTGTCTCCGTATGGCCCATTCAAAACTAACTAGTGTTCATGTAATTATTGTCCAAAATTTTCAATATATTTTAAGTGCCCATTCTTCAATTAAGGGCAGTGATGGAACAGTGGGGTAAGTTCTTTGAAGTAGAAATTTATGCTATGCAGGTCAGATCTGTAGTTTGGAGATGGAGACAATGGTTCTGTTTAACTATCCATGGTAAGACTTTGAAGTTTTCCACAGATCCGAGATTTCCAGGTAGATGAGGTGGAATTTATCATTGAATGACCTGAATCTTAATATGGTATGAAATTCCTGCTTTGTATGGATGAGTAGTATATGATTGGGGCTTTGAACATGGAGGTCATGGATTTGGTAGGAAAGCCATGAGACATAAACACTAAGGCTATTTTGTTGTTGAATGAGACATGCTAAGTTTGTGTAACATCTATATAATTGACCAGCCTTCTTCAGTATCATTTAAATCAATGAATTATCTTTTAGTGCATAATGAGTTACTCTGAAACATAGCATCTTAAAGCAGCAACCGTTTATCTCACAGTTTCAGTGAGTTAGATATCTGGATGTTGCTTAGCTTGGCTCTCCTGCTCTGTGTCTCTTACAGGGTTATAATGTGTTGGTCAGGGTTTGCAGTCATTTTAAAGCTCAACTTTGAGTGGATCTGCATCCGAACTCATTGAAGTGGTTGTTGACTTGATCCAGTTCTTCATGGCTGTTGCATTGAGGGCCTCACTTCCTCAGTAGCTGTTGGCTGGCGACTGCTCTTCGTTTATTGTTGTTTTGTTTTGTTTTGTTGTTTTTTGTCTATAAAATTTATTAACAAAGTTTCAAAAACATTTTGAAATTTTTCAAATTTAAAAGGAGTTATGACAAACTGGCAGAGCCAGGGCTGGAATTTAAGATCTATTTTCCCTGAGTTACTTGCCCTCTAGTACCTTAGGTTCTTAACCATGGCTGTACACATTAGAATCACCCCAGAAACTTTTGATAGTACCCCATATCAATTAAATCGGATTTTCCAGAGTAGAACCCAGACACATGTTCCCTGGAAAAGCTCCAATAGGCAGCCAGAACTGTATATATTCATCATCAACACAAGGTCTCACATGTTATTTAGCTAATACATTTCAGTTTTCAAATAATGTCAAGTGTAAACTAATTTAGTGGCCCCTGGAAAATATAATGAAAAAGAGTAAAACATAGGCTACCCATCTAATTTTAATTATTCTACTTAAAAGGTGGAATGAATTCCATAGCACAACTCTATTCCCAAGACCTGTCAGTATTATGAATAAAAGTCAACAATATTTAACAACTGATTATCAATTTATTAAAAATGTTGATTTAAGCATCTGCAATGGTGACTTCAGCCTCGACTCCTGGCTCAATACTGATGGAAGTGATCTGCTTGACAATCTCAGAAGGACTGTGCAGGTCAGTGAGTCGCTTGTGGATTCTCATCTGGAAACGATCCCAAATATTAGAACCTTCACCACAAGGAGTTTTCCTTGTAGTTATTCTCAGAGTCTTGGTAGGCATCCGAACCGGTCCTTTCACTTTGAGATTCTTTTCCTTCGTGCCTCTGCTCAGATCAGCACATACCTTCTTCAAAGGCTTCACGTTGCGGCTGGTGAGGGTGATTCTAATCCAGTGAATCGCCACCTCGGGCTCCACGGGAGTCTTCCCGGTATCTTGACGCGCAGGCTCAGCGGCCATGGCTCACCGGCCCAGCTGCTCTGCGGCACGTGGGATCCTCCCGGACCGGGGCACGAACCCACGTCCCCTGCATCGGCAGGCGGACTCCCAACTACTGCGCCACCAGGGAAGCCCCTTTCCCGGTATCTTTAAAAGCCATAGCTGCGGTGCGGCTTCCTGACCAACTTGTTCCTCCGCGAGAGCGAACGGCAGTGAATCAGGAGCAGGAGTGGGTGGCCCGAGGCTCCGCTACAGCGGCGACCGCGTCTTCCTCCCAAAGAGGTTTATTATGTGGGGCTTTCCTTAGGGCAGCTCACACGTGGTAGCTGGCTTCATCAGAGTGACCAAGTGAGACAGCAAGAGAGAATAAGCAATGTGGAAATCATAGTTTTCTATAAGCTAATGTTGGATGTGACATTCCATCACTTTTCTATATTCTATTTGTTGGAAATAATTCTCTCTCACTGGGTTCAGACCACATTCAAAGGGAGAGGCTTACATTAGGACATAAATACCAGGAAATGGAGATCACTGGTAATCAATGAGGTTACCTACTACACTCAGAATAAGGAAAGTGTTCAGTGAGAAATGGTAGATGGCAACAAAAATGCATATCATTATATGTAGTTGGTGAAAATAGAACCTTACAATTGTGGAAAACCTTCCAAATGTGCATCTAATTGTATAAATTATTAAATCTGATTTATTTATAAAATACAATGTCATATGCCAAAATAATAAATGGATTTATTGAATCAAGCAAAAATGCTTATGGCAAGATCTAACATAATAGTACTTGATACTTGAAGAAAATCGTATTAATTTTATGCAACCCAGTTTTTAAAATTTGGAGAAATATTTATTTATTGAGCATTTTTGAGGCAGATACCATTTGGACATTATTCTTGTATATATGCTTTTTAATTTAGGAGGGAAACATTATTTTGTCCATTTCCAAATGGTTCAGATATTTAGAAGTATCCCAGAATACGGAAGACATTTGACCTGTGTTGGCAGGCTTCTTAAAAAATATGTATACCTTGTGCTTAAGTCTCCTTCCACATCATAGATTGCCAGCCTACATACTTTCATTTTCTCTTTTCCTATGGAGAAGTCCATCAATTCCTGCTTCTGCTTTCAAAGTATTTTCTTTAATTTGCCCAGTGATACATGTGTTTACTGTTTCAGGGATCACTGACATTCAGTGATGTGGCCATAGGCTTCTCTCAGCAGGAGTGGGAATGTCTTGACTTCGTTCAGAAGACTTTGTACCGGGATGTGATGATGGAGAACTATGGTAACTTGGTCTCACTGGGTATGTTCATCCGCTTCAAATAATTTAGATTAATTTAGAATCTGCTCTATAGGCTGTGTATTTTTTTCTACTGTAATTTTCAGGGCTGCCTTTCAAGAAACTAGTTAAATTTGTTTTTCCTCTTCCCAAAAACGTGGTCTGAGCTTTGTCAGGTGAGAAATGGCAGCTCCATTAAACACTTTTATCTTCCCTATCCTTCAACCATATTCACATCTCCATGTGTTCTTTTTTTATATTTGCATCTCTTCCATAATGACCAAGCAGCTAAATTAGGTATTTGTGGCATATACTGTATATCCATGGTCAAAGGATCCAAGTTTTTTATTCATTTGTGCTCCAGATTGCTCTAATACTCCATTTTAAGATCTGAAACAGTTTCAGGGATATCAGCTTGACAGAGGGTCCTAAATTGCTCTCGGTATCAAAAGAGCCCCTACAGTTTATATGGTGATGGATTGCATAATTGGGATTTATTTAAAACTGTTCCAAAAGCAGTTCATTTCTTAAAACAAAGTTCATCTGATTTGTGGTTGAAAGTTGTAATACATGAAAATTACATTCAAAATGGAATGAATATCTTATAGCTCTCTTTTCTTGTATCCTCTAGTGACATTAGAGCATAAGAATAATGTTAATAGCTAACATTTTGATTACTGTGTAGTAGTCATTATTCTAAGCACATTATGTGATTTAACTGATTAAAATAACTGAGAGTATTAACTGATTTAATTCCCCCAACAGTACTATTATTATCGCCATTTTATAAATGAGAATACTGAGGTATAGTGGGTTTAAGTGAATTCTTCGAGGTTATACCCAGCTGGAAGGTAGCAAAGGCAGGAATTGATCCCAGGCTTCAAACTATGTTTTTAACCACATTATGTTTGCTCTCTAGAGTTAGAGGACATATGAGTTTGAATTTTAAATACAGCAAAACAACAACTTTGCCTTACCTAACTGACTCTTATCCTTTAATTTTCTCGTTCTTCTCTAAAATAGTCAATATCATTATGATCTTTTATTATCATAATTATAATTTTACCTTGACTAGTTACAATTTATTTCTGCAACCTGTGGCATTCTGTTTTCTTTAAAGCAGGCCATTCCATTTCTAAGCCAAATGTAATTACCTTACTGGAGCAAGGAAAAGAACCCTGGATGTTTATGAGAGAAAAAACAAGAAGTTGGTGTACAGGTACGTAAGAGCAGGTCAGGCAGAAGTCATTTGTGTAAGTGATAGCCCAGGTGGTAAATACACTTGGTAAACACATCCTTGAAACATTAATTGGAAAGCTCCCTTCTCAGTGAAGGAAAGTCTTGTAATGTGAAGAGGAAGTATCTCAACTTCATCTTAAGCTCATTAATCATTTACCATGTTATTTTTCTCATATTCCCCTCCCAATTTCATGCTAGTCCCTTTCCTTCCATGGTGTAGCCATTTACCTGTATTTTGGACCAGATTCTTTCCAGATCCTCTTTTCCAATGTGACTCTTGTCTAAAAATACATTCATTCCTATACCTGGAAAATATTTGAATAGTCTGAGCTGGCACTGTGCTTGGCATAATCAACCCAGTAATACTGAATAGGGCAGATAATGTTCTTGCAGTAATGGAGATTATACCATGTTAAGGAAGAAATTAACATGAAATAAATAGATAAATAATATAAGGTAGTGAAATATGTTATGAAGGACACTAACAAAGAACACAGCAAATTTAGGTAAGGTAGCATGATCAAGAACCCTTTCCTAACGTTTGTGCAGAGACAGGAAGTAAGGTCACAGTCTTTTTGACTGTATGAGAAAGCGCAACCAAGGAGAGTGAACCACACATGCAAAGGCCCTCAAGGGGGATGAGGTTTGCGTGTTTGAGTAGTAGCATCTAGATCAGTTAGTGAATGGTGACTAACAGGACACGAAGCTAGTATGTTAGGAAGGAAAAGATCCTATTAGATTTTGTGGATCCTTATGAAGAATTAGTAGAATTGTTTTCTAAGAGTAGTTAGGATCCCTAATGTGATTTAGGTTTTTTGTCTTTGTTTTTTGAATATGATTTTCACCTTTTCTTTAATCATAAGACTTACACAGAAGCCTAGATAAAACAACTATAGGTTAAATTGTAATTCATTTTCATATCCTTCTCAAATATTTCTTTATTCTTATTTGTGTTAACATTGATCTGTTGGATTTATTCTCATATTCTTTCTAGGTTCATATTCTTTCATTATTTTTCATTTATTTGAAATTTACTTGTGAGCTCTATCACCCAATTCTGAGTTTTTCTAATTCTCATTTATGATTTTTCTTATCTAAAAGTTTTTTCTTGTCTTTTAGCATGTTATTGAATAGTATGGTATAGTTTTTTTCCTTGTTGTCAGGGCATTTGCTTTAGATGTATATATATTGTCTCTATAACTGTCATTAACTTTAGTCACATAATTTCTTGTATAGAAGTTGACCTTGGGCCTTTTTGGGGGATGGGGGGTCATTTATATATGAGATTAATTTTCCTCAGTTTTGAGAAAGGAGTCAAGATTCTGGATGCCTTTTCTAAATTTGTGATTTTTAAGGGCTCCCTCTTCTGTTTATTTTATTTTATGTTTTTTTATTTATTTATTTTTTTGTGTGGTACGCGGGCCTCTCACTGTTGTGGAGCACAGGCTCTGGATGCGCAGGCTCGGCGGCCATGGCTCACGGGCCCAGCCGCTCCGCGGCATGTGGGATCTTCCCGGACCGGGGCACAAACCCGTGTCCCCTGCATCGGCAGGCGAACTCTCAACCACTGCGCCACCAGGGAAGCCCTGTTTATTTTTTTTAAGCATTCAAATTATCATGGCTTGGGGAATGAATGGAGCTATTCAGTAGCATAGTTTTTTATAATATTATAATTAAGATGGTATTGATCAGATTTAAATTGTTACAGATTAAGATGTCAATTGTAATTCCCAGGAAAACCGTTAAGAAAATAACTAAAAAATATATAGTAAAAGAAATAATAAAGGAAACCAAATGGCATCCTAGAACATATCTATTTAACACAAAAGAAGGTGATAATTAAGAGATAGAAGGGGAAGAAAGGCTTAAGACACATAGAAAATATGTAACAAATTTTAACCATAAATTCTATCAGTAATTATATTAAAGGTAAATTGAGTGCACACTCCATTTAAATGACCAACATAGGCAGAATGGTTTAAAAATAAAAAACATGATGCAACTGTAAGAAATACATTTTAGAGTCAGAAACACAAATAGGTTAAAATAAAGGTCCAGCCACATGGGGAAGCAGCTGGTCAGTTTCTTAAAACGTTAAACTTGGAGTTACCATCCAGTCAATAGGGTGCACTCCATTATAGTCTTTAGATCTTTGCCCAAATATCATCCTTTTAGTGGGGTTTTGCAGTGAGCCTTTCCCCTGATCCTAGCCATCCTGAGTCTTCTTTCCAATTTCATTTTCTTCTTTAGCAATTTCCATCTTCTGGCATGCCATGTGATTTACTTATTTTTCAAGCTAATGAAGGCCATGCTTTTCTTCTCATCACTTTCCTTCATAGCTAGCTACATACTCTAGAAAATTGGAAATGTACATCTCACAAAAGCTTGTACATGGTTGCTCACAGCAGCATTGTGTATTAATGGTCAAAAAGTGTAAACAACCCAGATTTCCCACTATAATCAAGATACACAACATTTACAGTACATGAAAGGATTCCATTGTTTCCCTTCCCAATTAATTTCCACGCCCCATGCCCACTCCCATTCAAACTACCACTGATCAACTTTCTGTCAATGTACATTAGATTAGCCTTTTAAAATAATTTTATAAATATGGAATCATACATTATATATTCTGTTATGTTTTGCTTCCATTGGTCAGTATAATGACTTTGAGGTATGTCTATATTGTTGCGTGTATCACTACTTTGTTCAATTTTTTGTTAAGTAGTATTCTGTTGTATGGATAGACCACAATTTATGTTTCTGTTCACCTACTGATGGACTTTTGTGTTGTTTCCGGTTTGGGACTAGTTATAAGTAGAACTGTTATGAATATTTGTGTACATGTATTTTTATAGGATGAATACCTAAGAGTGGAATTGTTGAGTAGTAACTGCATGTTTTAACAATTTTAGAAATTTTGCACTGCTCCATTCCACTTACTCCATTTTCTTTCCAACACTTGGTATTGTCAGTCCTTTAAATTCTAGACATTATAGTTGGTATGTAGTGGTATCTTTTTGCATTTCCATGATGACTAATGATCTTGAGTTTCTTTTATTTACTGATCATTCATATTTTTTGGAATGTTTATCCAAATCTTTAGCCATTTGAAATCATTATTTTCTTATATTTGAGGGTAACTGTTCTTTATTTTGAAACAAAAGGAAGTCCTTTTGGAACATTAAAAACATTTTCCCACAATGTGACTTACCTATTAATTTTATTAACAATATCTTACAAGGAGTTTTTAAATTGTTATGAATTCCAATTTATCAAATTTCTCTTTAATGATTTTTTTGGGGTATACTATCCAAGAAATCTTTGCCTACCCCAAGGTGGCAAAGATTTTTCCCTGCTTTTGCTTGACCTTTTATAATTTTTGCTTTTATGTTTAGTTCTATTATATATCCATTTTGAGTTAATTTTTTATTACGGTGTGAGTAGGGTTCAGGACTCATGTTTTCCCTGTGGATACCCAGTTATTCCAGCACCATTTTAAAAAATAAGAATTTCCTTTCCCCTTTGGATTGCTTTGGCACCTTTGTCAGAAGTGAAATCACTGTATGTATCTGTATCTGTTTCTGGTCTCTACTGTGTTTTTCATGTTGGCATAGAAAGTGGAAGTCTTAAAAAAAAGGAAAGTCTTGTAGGTTTTTTCATTTGTGACCTTTGTTGAATTGAGGTAGTTTTCTTTTGTTCCTAGTTTGCTGATTTTTTTTTTTAAACTATGAATGGGTGTCCAATTTTGTCAAATGCTTTATCTGAATCTATTAAAATGATTTTTTTTCACAACTTTGCATTTCTTGTCCCTTCGTAATCTTCCTCCTCTGTCTTCCTCCAACTTCCTTAGGTATGCAATGATCTACTTTCTACTTCTATCACAATAGAGTTGATTGCATTTTCTGTAGTTTTATACAAACAGAATGATAGTGTGAAATTTTTCATCTTCCTTCAGTCAGCATAATTAGGTTGAAGTTCATCCATGTTGTTATGTGTGTTTTACTCAGTACTATACCAGTATTTGGTTATACCACAATTTGTTTATTCATTATCTGCTGAAGGACATTTTTGGTTTTTAGCAATAACAAATTAAGATGCTGTAGACATTTGTTTATAAGTCTTTGAAAGAATATATGCTTTCATTTCTTTTGGCCAAATACCGAGCAGTTGAATGCCTGGATTGTATGGTTAAATTTGTAAGATTTTAAATTTAGATTTAGATAAATAAGATTATAAATTTAAATTTGTAAGAAACTATTTTACAGTGTTTCTATACCATTTCACATTTCCACCAGCTCTAAGAGAGGTCTGGATCCTCCATATCTTATGAACAATTGGTACGGTCAATCTTTTTAATTCTGGCCTTTCAAGTAAGTATATAGTGTCATTTTGTGGTGGTTTTAATCTGTTTCTCCATAATAACTAATGATGTTGAGGATCTTATTTGCTGTCTTCTTTAGTGCAGTCTTTTAAAATCTTTTGTCTGTTTTATTAGGTTGTTTGTTTTCTTATTGAACTTGTAAGTTATTTTTCATATTCTACATTAAAAGATATCCTTTTTGAATATTCTCTTGTTTACTGTGATTTTTCCTTTCATTCTTGTAGCAGCGTGTTTGGGAGAACAGAAGTTTTGAACTTTGACACAATCAAGTTTATCCATTTATTCTTTATGAATCTTGGTTTTTGGTGTTGTATCTAAGAATTCTTTGCCTAGCCCAAGGTCACACATTTTTTCCTGTTTTCTTCCAAAAGTTTTACAGTTTTATGTTTTACATTCAGGTCTGTGATCCATTTTTTAGTTCATTTTTGTTTATCAAAGTATGGATTCTTTTTTGGCATATGGATATCCAAATTGTTCCTGCATCATTTCTTGAAAAGACTATCCTTTCTTCACTCTATTGCCTTTGAAATGATGAAAGTAAGTTTTTCATATATGTATGGATCTATTTCTGATCATCTGTTCCATTAATTGACGTGTCTTGACACATAAATTTCCTGATTAGTGTATCTTCATAAGTCTTATAATTAAGTAGTATTATTTAGTCCTTGTACTGTGTTCTTTTCAAAGTTGTTTTGACTATTCTAGGTCCTTTGCATTTCCCTATAAATTTTAGGATCAGCTTGTCAATTTCATCATAGACCACAAAAAAGTCTGCTGGGATTTTTATTGGAATTACACTGAATCTATAAATCAATTCAGCAATAATTATTGACAGCTTAACAGTATCAAGTTTTACATTCCATAAACATGATATGTCTCTCCATTTATTTATATCTTTAACTTTTCTCAGCAGTATTTTATAGTTTATAGTGTACAGGTCTTACATATCTTTTGTGAGATATATCCTTCACTGTGTCCTATTTTTGATACTACTTTAAATTGTATTTTTAAAAATTGAATTCCTGAATGTTCGCTCATATTTACATATTGGTTGTATATACTTCAGCCTTGCTCAACTCAATTACTATTTTCTAGTAACTGTTTTATAGTTTACATTTGACTTTCTACACATATGATTAAGTAATCTATGATTAAGGACATTTTTGTTTCTTAAATTTTCTCCTGCATGCCTTTATTTATTTTTTGATTTATTGCACTGCCTGGAACCTCTAGTCCAATGTTGAGTAGTGGTGAGGGCATAACTTTTTATTGTTCTGATCATATGTGGTAGGCATAATTCTCTCACCGTTGGATATGGTGTTAGCTGTGGGTTTTTTGCAGATGATCTTTATTAGGATAAGTTCTTTTTATGAGGGATGGATGTGGCTTTTATTAAATGCTTTTTTAAAAAAAATTTTTAGACATGATCCATATGGGTTTTATAAATTTTATTTTGTTAATATAATAAATTATATTGATGAAATTTTCAAATATTAAACCAATCTTGTATTCCTGAGATTGATCATCACTACGGTCTGAATGTTTCTACCCCCCAGTATTATACTGAAATCCGAACCCCCAAAGATGATGGCATTAAGAGGGAAAGCCTTTGGGAGATGCTTAGGTCATGAAGGTGAAGCACTCATGAGTGGAATTAGTGTTCTTATTAAGAGTTACCACAGAGATTCCTCACCCCTTACACCATATGAGGATGCATTGAGAAGGCACTGGCTATGAACCAGGAAGAAGGCCTTCACCAGAATATGACCATACTGGTCCCTTGATCTTGGACTTCTCAGCCTCTGGAACTGTGAGAAATAAATTTCTGTTGTTTATAAGCTACCCAGTCTTTATTTTTTGTTATAGTAGCCCAAAAGGACTAAGACAGGCATTACGTATTACCTTTTTTATATATTGATGGATTCTGTTAGTTAAGATAGTGTTTAGTATTTTGCATATATGTTTACAAGGTTTTATAGTATGTAATTTTCACTTCTTATACTGTTTTTCTCCTGTTTGGTATCAGAGTAACTAGCTGCATAGACTGATTCACTCCTCAATTTTCTGGAATAGTTTTTGTTTAGAACTGGTAATACTTCTTCACTAGGTATTTGAAACAGTTCACCAGTGAAACTGCCTGTGCTTGGAATTTTCTTTGTGGGAAGGTTTTCAAATTGTTTACTAGGTATAGTGTTGCCGCACTGATTTATATCCTTCTCATGCATGTGCTGTTGTTGGTAAGAGTGAATGTTGTACTGATCTATACCCAAATACCAAATTAGGAAAGCTTTTCTGGCTGTTTTTGTCCCAGCATTCCCCCCCTTGCTTTCCAGTTTGGCAGTGCTCCCTCTCATTGTTCTTATAGCCAGAAACATTGTGGAGTTTCTATTGGAATTTTTGTAGCCCATGCTTACCCCACAATAACTGGGATCTGCCCTTGAAGCAAGGACATGAGAGTGAGTTAAGCAAGAAACTCAGCTCAGTCTGGGTTGCTTTGTATAGTCTGACTCCTTTCCAAAGCCCTCCTGCTTTTATTTACAGCACTTATGTAGTTAATTTTTGTATTTTGTTAAGTGTTAATAGTTGAAATCAGAGAGGGGGCAGGCTGTAGGAACTTCATGCTACCATACTGGAACTAGAACTTCTTCAATTAAGGAGTTATTTAATGATGAGAAATAATTTTTTTCTCTTGTATCATTGCTGATTTCATTGCTTTTTATTGCATGGTTTATTATCTGTCACAATCATTTTTATGCTACTGTCTTTTTAGTTTTGGCCAGTCAAAACTCTCCAAGCCTTTGAATTCTTCCTCTCTTTTTGGCATAAGATTTCTAGGGTTATGCCTGCTGGCTTCCTAAATTTTCCCTTTGTCCAGTTACGCTGTATCCATATTTTAGATCTAGATATTGAGAAATTACAATATAAGTGTTGAAGAATGCTTATGACACTTCTTCTTAATTTTTTCCTGGCAGCTGTTTTTCTGTTTATTCTGTAGCATCTGGTTGATTTAGGCTTTCTCTTCTGTGTTCAATTTTAATATATTTTCCTAGAAAGTTATCCATACTTTCAAAAGTATTCACATAGTACCCTTGTAATTTAAATTAATTCCTCTGTGGTTCTTTTTTTTTTTTTTTTTTTTAGATTATTTATTTATTTATTTTTGGCTGTGTCGGGTCTTAGTTGTGGCATGTAGGATCTTCTGTTGCGGCACACAGGTTCTTTGTTGAAGCATGCAGGGTTCTCTCTAGTTGTGACATGCAGGCTCCAGAGCACATGGGCTCAGTAGTTGTGGCATGTGGGCCCAAGGGCGCGTGGGCTCTGTAGCTGTGGTGCACAGGCTCCACAGTGCGTGGGCTCCATAGTTGCAGCACATGGTCTCTCTAGTTGTGGCATGTGGGCTCAGTAGTTGCAGCACGTGGGCTTAGTTGCTCCGCAGCACATGGGATCTCAGTTACCCAACAAGGGATTGAACCTGCATCCCCTGCATTGGAAGGCAGATTCTTAACCACTGGACCACCAGGGAAGTCCCCCTCTGTGGTTCTTGTTTTCCTCTTTTCTTATTTTTATTTGTTTTTAACTATCTTTAATTGGTTTATCTAATATTTCTTATAATGATTTTTTTAAAGCACCAGCTCTATTTGTTAATGTTACTGTTTTCTAACGCATTATGTTCTCCTTTTATCTTTATTTTTATGCCTCCCTCTATTTTGTTGTTTATTTTCTACATATTAGGCTTTGATTCTCAACTCACCTTTTTTTTTTTTTTTTTGGTGGTATGTGGTCCTCTCACTGCTGTGGCCTCTCCCGCCGTGGAGCACAGGCTCCAGACGCGCAGGCCCAGCTGCCCCGTGGCATGTGGGATCCTCCGGGACCGGGGCATGAACCCACACCCCCCGCATTGGCAGGCAGACCCCCAACCACTGCGCCACCAGGGAAGCCCTCAACTCACCTTTTTTATAGAGATAATTATTTTAAGTTTTGAGTTCTCTGCATGGTGAAATTGAATGCCCAAAATTCTGATATGTGCTTATTTTCTGTGTAGTCCATTTACTAGAACTCTTTTATTTCAGTTTTTTCTTTCCATAGTGATCTAGCATTTTTGGAGAGGGCATTTCCATTTCCAGATGAAAGGGTTTTTGGTTTTCTAATGTTTATTAATTTCTATTGTTACTCAATTTTGAAGATTGTTGTTAATATTATTTCAACTTTTTGTACACATACCATACTCTAGTTACAAGAAGATTTTTTTTGCCCTCAACTCATAGCTCCCTCATTAAACGCTTTGGATTTTGCTCACGGTACTTCATACAGATTTTTATCATTCAGCCCACAACTGCCAATTCTTTTTAATATAATTCTTGGCATTTTTCTAGACTTTTCTATATAATTCAAGTTCCCTCTTTTGCCCAAAGTCCCTAAATGTTCAAAATGCCATACAACTGGTATACCTGGTATATGTCAGAGAATTGATGGACATACTTTTCTGGGGATGACCAGAATGGTTGGCCTTGGTTAAAAGGGAAAGCTAGAGAGGACCTGAGAAAAGATATGAAGGAATGAAACAGGTTGAACATATGTAAGGATCATAAATAATAAAGTGTCAGGGGAGGAATAACTAAGTAAAGACTCTCAATATCTTAATGTGTTATGAAGAACAAATAAAAGCACACATGGCTATGCATAGGAGGGAAAGAGTCACAGTGGCAGAAATGTGTATTTTTAGGGGAATTGTAATTGAAGAATGATCAGGTATAATTGCTTTTTTAAATTTTATATGTGTATATATTTATATTTTAGATGGAAGTGGTATTTAGAGCTGGCTGATACTGGCTCCCTAGGGACAAGATTTTACTTATCATCCCTAAGTCCAGGTTCAGTTACATTACACTGATAGCTTGGAATTGCCTGTGGTGGGAGTATTTACACCATAGACATTGGCAAACACTACAAATCAGGGCTGGATGTGTTCTGTGCGTGTCTTTGTTTACCAGTGCTCTACTGCATAAATTTACTTTTTCTGAGCCCTCCTTTTGAATTTTCAAGTTTTATAACTGTATTTTAGAGTTCTTTAAACCATCTCTAATGGGTGAAATTTTCAATTTTCTCTTAATTCTATAAAATGTTTTTGGTCAAAGAAACTTTTTTTTTTCCTATTTGTTGTAGATTTGGACTCAAGATATGAAATAATCTGCAATGGAAAAACATACATTTATACAAAACGTTCATCTCTTACTCTACATCACAGAATTGATAATGGAGAGAAACCATATGAATGTAAGGAATGTGGGAAGGCCTTTAGTCGTCATACAGACCTAAGAGTACATCAAGTAATTCATACTGGTGAGAAACCATATGAATGTAAGGAATGTGGCAAGGCGTTTAGTCGTCATACAGACCTAAGAGTACATCAAACAATTCATACTGGTGAGAAACCATATGAATGTAGGGAATGTGGCAAGGCCTTTAGTCGTCTTACAGACTTTAAAGTACATAAGAGAATTCATACTGGTGAGAAACCCTATGAATGTGAAGAATGTGGGAAGGCCTTTAGTCGTGCCTCAAACCTTGCTCAACATGGAAGAGTTCATACTGGTGAGAAATCCTATGGATGTAAGGAATGTGGGAAGGCCTTTAGTGACGTTGGAACACTTAGAATACATCAGAGAATTCATACTGGTGAGAAACCCTATGAATGTAAGGAATGTGGGAAGGCCTTTAGTCAAGCCTCAAACCTTATACAACATGACAGGATTCATACTGGTGAAAAACCCTATGAATGTAAAGATTGTGGGAAGGCTTTTAGTCATGCTTCACATCTTGTTAGACATGAGAGAATTCATACTGGTGAGAAACCCTATGAATGTAAGGAGTGTGGAAAGACTTTTAGGAGTAGCCATCAACTTACTATACACCACAGATTTCATACTGGTGAGAAACCCTATGAATGTAAGGCATGTGGGAAGGTGTTTAGTGTGTATGGACGCCTTACTCGACATCAGAGTATTCACAGTGGTGAGAAACCTTTTGAGTGTAACAAATGCGGGAAGTCCTTTAGGCTCAGTTCAAGCCTTAAAGTACATCAGAGTATTCACACTGGTGAAAAACCCTTTGGATGCCACAAATGCGGGAAGTCCTTTAGACTTAGTTCAATGCTTAAGGTACATCACAGAATTCATACTGGAGAGAGACTTTATGGGATATATGTATAGTAGACAGCGGAATTATACCACTTGAGAAACAATTTAAATGAAGAGCATATGAGAAGGATTTTACATGGTTCAGTTCTTATAAAGCATCAAATAATTTAGGAACTCCTTGGAATTTAAACAATGTTTTAATTTTTTCAGTTATGATCCAAATACTGTTCACCTTCAGAGAATTTATACTGTACTTTATATTAGAAAGTCATTTATGGCATTCCCCCCTTTTCACTATTTACTGAGTGCCCAGGCTCTTTGGCCAAGGTTGCAAGGCAGATAAGTGCCACCAAGAAAAAGACCAGTGCATGATTTGAGGTCATGGAGAATAGTAAAAATACACCCCAGGATCATGTAGAACAGTGTTTACTTATAGCAAGAGAGGAGATAGGATGCACAAGTTCTAGTTCCTTGCAATGTGTCAGTAACCCATAGCCAGCCGATCAACTCCACATCTGACAACGGCAATATAGCTGCACACAGCCCACTTTGTTCTGCAGTGGCAGGACACAAACTCCTTCCCTGTGGGGTGTGACATCCAGAAAACTGGGGGCGTGCCTGAGTGTCACTAACACCCGTGATTAAGCAGAACAAAGGAGTACGCATTGAGTCTGACACAGAGATAGCTATTCATGGCAGTAAGCCCAGCAGAGGCTGTGAGGGTTCTGTATTTTTTGGTAAAGACGTATGCAGCCCCAACAAGGACCATCTTTTTTTCCCACCAGCTTTACTGAAGTATGATTGACAAAGAAAACTAAATGTAACGCATACAAGTGGTGCTAAAGGGGAATGTTTGGCTATAAATGCTTACATTAAAAAACAAGAGAGGTCTCAAATTTAGCAACCTAACTTTACAGCTTAAAGAACTAGAAAAAGAACAACACAAAGCTAGCAGGAGAAATAAAGAATAGAGCAGTGGTATATGAAATAAGAGAACAGAATAACAACAGAGAAAATCTTGAAACCAGAAGTTCTTCAAAAAGATCAACAAAATTGGCAAACCTTTAGCTAAATGAGCTAAGAAAAAAGGGAGGAGACTCAAATTACTAAAATCAAAAGTGAAAGTGGGTAAATTAACTATACTTGAATTAAAAAAAAGTTGTGATACAAAATTAAAAAATAAATTCACACACAAAAAGGTGTAAGTGGGGAGACATTACTACCAATTATACAGAAATAAAGGGATTATGAGAGTACTATGAACAATTGTATGCCAAAAATTGGATAGCCTAGGTGAAATGGACAAATTCCTAGAAACAAAACCATGGAGTTAAACATGAATAAATAGAAAACCTGAATAGACTGGTAATTACTCTATAAGTAGTAAGGAAATTGACTCAGTCACAGAAAAAATCTCCCAATAGGGAGTTCACTGGTGGCCTAGTGGTTAGGATTCTGGGCTTTCACTGCCATGGCCTGGGTTCAATCCCTGGTTGGAGAACTAAGATCCTGCAAGCCATGCAGCATGGCCAAAAAAATACCTCCCAACAAAGAAAATTCCTGGATCTGGTGGCTTCACTGGTGAATTTAAACAAGTACTAATACTAATCTTTCTCAAACTTTTCAAAAAAGTTGAAGAGGAGGGAATACTTCCTAACTGATTCTTTGAGACCAGCACAACCCTGTTACCAAAGCTACTCAAAAACACTGCAAGAAAGAAAACTACAGAATGTTGTTTCTTATGATCATTGATTTTAAAATCCTCAACAGAGTACTAGCAAAAAATTCAGCAGCATATTAAAAGAATTATACAAAATGACCAAATGGGATTTATTACTGAAATTCAAGGATGGTTCATCATATGAAAGTTCATCAGTGTAATATGTCACATCAACAAAATGAAGGAAGAAAACGATCATCTCAATTAATGCAGAAAAAGCATTTGACAGAATTCAACACCCTTTTATGATAAAAACACTCAACAAAATAGGAACAGAAGGAAATCATCTCAATCATAACAAAAGCTATATATGAAACTATCTCCACAAAATAAAAGCTATATGAAAGACCCACAGCAAACATAATATTTGGTAAACGTCAAGATTTTATCTAATATCAGGAAACAAGACAAGCATACCTGCTTTCACCACTTCTATTCAACGTAGTACTGGAAGTTCTCAGCAGATCATTTATGCAAGAAAAATAAAGGCATCCAAATTCGAAAGGAAGAAGTAAAATCATCTCTGTTTATAGGTGACATGATGTTATATGTAGAAAACCCTCAGGATTCCATAAGAAAGCTGTTAGATCTAATAAATGAATTCAGCAAAGTTTCAGGATGCAAAGTCAACATGTAAAAATCAATTGCATTTCTATACACTAACAATGAACAATATGAAAAGGAAATTTCAAAAACAAGTCCATTTACAATAGCATCAAAAAGAATGAAATAGTGGAATTAACCAAGGAAGTAAAAGATTCGTACAATGAAAGCTGCAAAACATTGCTGAAAGAAACTATAGAAGACATAAATAAATGGAAACACATCCCACGTTCATGGATTAGAAGACAATGTTATTAAAATGCCAGCACTAACGAAAACAATCTACAGATTCAATGCAATTCCTATCAAAATCCCAATGATGTTTTTGGCAGAAATACAAAAACCCACCCTAAAATTCATATGGAATCTCAAAGGAGTGCCAGTAGCCATAACAATCTTGAACAAATCTGGAGGACTCACACTTCTTGATTTCAAAACTTACTACAAAGCACCAGTAATCAAAACAGTGTGGTACTTGCATAAAGACAGACATATCAACAAATGGAATAGAACAGAGAGCCCACAAGTAATCCCTTATGTATATGGTCAAGTGATTTTTTTTTTTTTTTTTTTTTTTGTGGTACACGGGCCTCTCACTGTTGTGGCCTCTCCCCTTGTGGAACACAGGCTCCGGATGCGCAGGCTCAGCGGCCATGGCTCACAGGCCCAGCCGCTCCGTGGCATGTGGGATCCTCCCAGACCGGGGCATGAACCCGTGTCCCCTGCATTGGCAGGTGGACTCTCAACCACTGCGCCACCAGGGGACCCCGAAAAGAGGACTTTTAAAACTCAAATGAGTAAACTTAACTTATTCCAACTGTTGTTTATAAACTAATAAGTTTCATATTGAAATACTTGATTCATGACTAGGTTTTAAAATGAAGCTATGAGATCTCTGATTCTATCTTTATGTAAAAATTAATTTGTAAATGAGCTCTAATTGGCTTAAAGGAAAATAAGTGCTTACAAGTCAAACATTTCTAAATATAACAAATTAAAGTTTGAAAGGATCACATGATCCAGGACTGATTTTTAATGAGTGAAAACACGTTTAAGTTTGTTGGTTTAATTAATACAGACATGTTGTTTAAAGTCATCAATATTAAGTATAATACGTTGGATGTACTAGGTTTACTGAAAGTCTGTAAATTCATAATATTTCTGTCACAAAATTTATCAGTAAGAAGCGTTGTTATGATAATATTTACATAAATAATAATAGAGATAAATGGAATAGAAGATTTTAGGTGAACTCTTTAGAAATAAGTATGTTTTAGTTTTTCCAGATTTTTGGTAACAAAACTCTAGAAGATGTAATAGGCGTACAGAAAGGGATGCTTTGTGAGGCTTCAGTGTGAGCTCTGCACTTCAGATAAGAGAAGGGAACTCAGCACACCAGGGGAAATGGCACCTGTGTAACTAGTAGATTTTTTGTTTTGTTTTTCTTTGCTTTTATTGACATGAATCATTGTTTACTACTCATTTAAAAATTCCTAGAAGATCCAACTTTTTTTTTTTTTTGGCCTCGCCGTGCTGGCATGTGGGATCCTAGTTCCCCAACCAGGAATTGAATCTGCGTGCCCCCCTTACCCCCCATCTCCATCCCCACAGTGGAAGCTCAGAAACTTAACCACTGGATCGCCAGGGAAGTGCCCAATACAATTTTTTTTGATCAAGGAAAATTCCTGTATTTCTAGTAGATGTGGACACATTCACAAGTATCCCTGAAGCTTTGAACCTTGTTGAATTCTTTAAGGAGGGCTGGAGAAACAGTTTTCCTCAGCAAACTGCCTAAAATCACCACTGTTAACTGCTTCTGCTTCCAGTCTACAGCTCCACATATCTGATTCTGGCTCCTCAAAAATAAGTAATAGGTTTTCAAAATGATTTAGGAGTATTAGGAATTTCTCTGCTTGAGACATTATCCCTATGGTAGAAGCCTGTTTTGGGAAAAGATCTTGAAATCAACTTAATGCATCTGTCTGTTGTCTTGTTCATTCCATTGCAGTTGAGATAGAAAATGTTATGAAACTTACCCAATATCCCCTTTCAGTCCCAGGTGGTTTTTTCCAATTCCAGAAATTACTGGGGCCGCTGAGTCTCAGATTATCTCACTGTCAAGGAAGAAATAAATAAATCAACTAGTTCAATGTGATTCTGATGAGATCTAGTTCTCCTGATGTTTAACATGACCTGATGATGTATGCCCATTCCAGAAAAGTGAATCACCATAGATGCAGCAGTTCTGTGAATATCTTGTGGGAGGAGAATATCTATTATTTAATGTTGTTTTTTTCTTTTATATTTAAACTAGTAAAAGAAAAAGAATTGGCATAAAATAAGAAAGGAGTGGGCTTCTCTTTAGCTTTGAGTAGAGTTCTTGAAATCTATACACCCCAGGTGTTCTCTCCTGCAATGATTCCCATTGTAATTGCATTTCAAGACTAGAGCTCCAAAATTATTCTTAAAAAAAATAGTAATTAGTTATGGTACCACAGCTGAACTCAGAATTTTTATAGTTCTGGTGGAAATTTTAATTAGGAGTCATTAAAAAATTATTTCTCTGGTCATTTTATCTTACCAATCTATTGTAAGAAAGTAGTCCAAAATATGCAGGAAAGTCTTCTGTATAAATATATATTAATATCAGCATTGTTTACAACCACATAATATTGGAAACAACTAAATGCCCCAAAGATTGGGATTGTTAAATAAATAATGAAACACCCCTAATATAATTATTCAGCCATTAAATGTTTGTTAATGTGCTTTTTTTAATGAGAAAGTTTTGTTTGTTTGTTTTTGTTTGCTTGGGGGTTTTTTTGCTATGGTACTAAGGGCCAAAGCAGGAGATACTACATACTAAGTACTTGTGCTTCAAAATGCACACCAAAAAATCCGTAGAACACACATACTAGAAAATTCTGGGAAGATGATATAGTAGAAACATCAGGAATCTGTCTCTCCACGTAGACAACAATTGCACTGCAGAATCTGTCTGGATGTAATGATTTTGGAACTGGAGTCTATTAAAGGCATGCAACTTAGAACTGAAGGCTTGGTTAATTTCAGGGATCTGTGCCCTAAAAATGGTAAATTTTATATGTGTATTTTATCACAATAAAAAATATTGGAAAAAACATTAAAATATTTATATTGGTTTTTATTGTACAGGTGTATTATGAATGATTAGTCTCTCCCTGTTTTTTATGTCCACATTTTGAGATACAGTATTCCCCCCTTCAGAGTGGTGGCGCTTTCCATGGTCACATACATTGTGAAATAATAAATGGAAATCTTCAGAAATAGACAATTCATGTCTTAAATTGTGTGCCTTTCTGAGTAGCGTGATGAAATTTCACACCACCTGCTCTGACCTAGTCTGGATACGAATCATCCCTTTATCCAGCATACCCTGCCTGTTAGACACTTAGTAGCCATCTCGAATCGAGAGTCACCGTATCACAGTGCTTGTGTTCAAGTATTAAGTAACCTTTATTTTACTTAATAATGGCCCCAAAATGCAAGAGTAATAATGCTGGCAGTTCAGATATACCACAAAGTGCTGCTTTCAAGTGAAAAGATTAAAATTCCCCACATAATAAGGAGAGAAATAAAATCATCTTCTGAGGCTGCTAAGATCTATAATAAGGACAAATTTTCCATGCATGAAACTGTGAAGAAGGAAAAAGAAATTCATGCTAGTTTTGTTGTTGTACCTCAAAGACAGAGACTGAACTGAAAGGAAAATGGAGACACAGACGCTGCAGACAAACGTTACAGCAACAGTGCATGATAAGCACTTAGTTAAGATGGAAAAGGCATTAAACTTCTACATAAGATATTTCGAGAGAGAGAGAAAGACGACATTTACATAACTTTTATTACAGTATATTGTTATAATTGCTCTATTTTATTATGAGTTATTGCTGTTAATCTCTTACTGAGCTTAATTTATAAACTTTATCATAGATATTTATAGAAAAAAACATAGTATATATAGGGTTCAGTACTGTTCATGGTTTCAGGCATCTACTGGGGTCTTGGAAAATCTCCCCGGAGGATAAGGGGGGACTACTGTAATATTAATTTTTATAATGAAATCACTAAAGAGCAAATATTTCATGTTGCTTCCTTCTTTCTCCTGTATTGTAAGGCCTAAATTTTCATGTGTTGTCTTAATGTATTTGAGCCTCACAGGGTCTCAAACCCCTAATCATTACATACATATATATAGAAAGTACATATTTGTATATGATAATAACTTCTCCAGAAGGATACACACCAAAATCAAATTGTTGTTGACTTTAAGGTGAGCTGATGTATGACTGGGATACATGTAAGGAAATGTTGCTTATCTTTTATTTAAACATTTCTATGCCTTTTGAATTGTTATGCGTTACACATTTCAAATACATAATAGTGGTGACAACTAAAATATGGACATTCTTTGATGACTTACTTTATATTTCCCATTTGCTCAACTTCCTCATGAATCTAAATACATATGGATGTAACCTTGATTCTCCTGATAACACCTTCTTCTTCCCAAATTTTAAGTCTGTGTCCACAATTTATATTACTGTCACATGCCTAAGAAGCGAGATATTTTTCAATGGGATCTCATGACCAGGAATACAAATTAAAGACGTTTCTCCATCCATGGGCTTTTATGTAGTCAAGCCCACCCATGCATAAAACAACAGAGGGCTGAAAAATTTTACTGTAACAAAAAGTTTCTGGTGGGCATAATATTGTGAAATGTGAAAAAGTATTTATTTTCCTAAGTTTCTAAGATTTCCTACAGTCGGTGACCTTAAAAAGGACCCAAACTCACTCTCTCCTTTTCTACAATGAGACTACATTACACAGTAGAGTCTTACTTTATCCAGCTTATCCCAACCTGGAAACATGGTTTTGCCACTAAACAGTGTAACTTTGTACCTGTTTTGATCTCAGAAGCATCGACTCTAAAATGGAAATATAGTAAGCACCTGTGATTTCAGGTGTAATGGGAATTTTAGGAAAGATACATACACCCCAACATGTATACACACACAAATACATACACAAACATACAGCATGGTTAGATCATAAACCCAAGTTCAGGTGCTCACCTGTCAAGTGCTCCATAACCCTGGTGGGGGAGGGGGTCACATCACTGACTCAACAGGGTGAATCCTCACACACAGGCCTGAGACCTCGGAAAATAAGAGCTCCGCCGTCCCCTCCTCACAATTCGCTGGTGCGGTGCCACCAGGACTAGCCTCCCCCTGGCCGTGGGAACCAGTGAGCTCACCCTCAGCCTGGGGTCAGGCCTCCAGTGGCCCTAGATCTGTGCTGCGCACGCGCAGTCCGAAAGTCACTCCCAGAAGTCTCTCGGCCGGGCCGGGGCGGCAGCTTTGCTTTAGGAATTTTGCTACCGTGTACTGTACCTCCCACAGTCGACGAGGTGTCTTTGACTTCGGGCCTTTTTTCCGTGTCCCTCGTTGCGCGCTGCGCGAGTGGCACCCGTCCGAGGAAGAAACCGGCGTGGGTCGCCGCGGAAACGACTATGCAGACGTAGCCCGAGCCCGTGGGGGACGGTGAGTGGCGGTGAGGGTGGGATTGCGGGAGGCGCTCAAAGCGTGCGTGGACTTTGGGAGCGCAGCCTTGCGAGTCCGCCCGCCCCCTCGGGGCTGTGGGCGCTTGAGCAGCGGGGACGGTGGTTGCAGCCCTGGGAGAAAATCAGGAAGCGTGCGTGTTTGTGAGAGGCCGTATTCCGTGCGAAGGGCCGCGGGGTGGTGTCGGGCGGTGAGTTCCCGTAGTGAGACTGAGAGGTGCATGGTTATCCTTGCATGACGCGGACGTAAGATGCGTGTCCTTTATGTGAGCGTGGGTTGCGGTGGACTTGTGGGGAATGTCTCAGGGACCCATGGCCCTAGGTTCTCTGCTGCTTTCTCCACCCTCCTGTCAGGCACATACGACTGCCACGGAGAAATGACTCCAAGGGGGAAACCACATGCTAAGCCCTCGATGAAGGTTTTTGGTGAGAAGGCACAGAATGGCTTTTAGGATGGGAATTTTAGATTAGGGATTGCCCCTGAGTCAGGATTCTAGAAACGAATGGATAGAGAGACTCCAAGAATGGGATTCCTTCCTGGGATTGTTGTTCCTAGGAGTCCTCTGAAGTTCATTTGTGTATTTGAGGATGACAGCGTTTCTTGAGCTCTGACGGCAGGAACCTACTGTGAACGCCCATTTCTTACTTCATTTTGGTTTTATGTATGAGGTCACAGCGGATACAGCCACGGAGGGTGTATTTTAATACACGCTCAGCGTTGTGGTGACTGATTATTCCCCTGCAGGTTTCAGTAGTTAAGAAGCAACGAAAATGTGAGGTTAATTGTGACTTGTGCTTGCAAATAAAGCGACTGAGCCAGAATTCAAGTGTCCAGAACAGGAGTTCTTAACCAGGGTTCCTTTGTGTGTATTATGGGTGTAGAGGGGACCACAACCCCCGGAATTTTATAGATAATCGCTGTATATTTGTACATTTCCATTCTTCAAAGGTGTACACAATTCAAAAGATTTAGACCTGAGTTTTTATCTAGAATCAAAAATTGTTATACCTTGGGACAGTTTTGTACAAAATTAGTGGCCAAACAGCAGAAATTAACACAACATTGTAAAGCAATTATATGCCAATAAAAAAAAAAGAAAAAAAATTAGTGGCCAGGATAATGAGAATGATTAAGAAACCCACATGACATCCATGAGACAATATTATGTAGATAATAAAATTTCTGTTTATAGAAATTAGTCATGATAAGGAAAAATGGCCATGATCTAATGTTAAATCATCTTCATAGTTGTAGATAATAGTACCCAAGAAAATTTAAAATTATATATGGCGTTCATTTTTTAAAACAGAATTTTGTAAAACCCTTTTGCAAGGATTGTATCCAAAATGATATTTTAATAGGTTATTCAGAAGAGAATAGAAAGTGCATAGTCATTTATCGAACACCTTCTGTGTATTCAAAACTTTTCTGCCCATTTTGCATACAACCCTAATCTGCAAAGGCTATTTCCCTTTCTAGTAGTGGAAAAATCTTTATAGTGGTATGTGTCTGGTTATATAAGTGTGATACAGCTAAAGGATATTCAAGAATAGGTAAGTGGTAGTTGTTTCAGTCATAGCAATACTTCATGGCAGGCCTGCTATTTATAGACTTTTTTAAATGATGAAAATATAGCCTCTGCCATAATAATGCCTTAAAATATTTTGAATACTTTGAAATATCTTTATGTTTTATTTATGATGATGGAATTAATGCAGACTTATTACCAAAATTTTAATTTCCTAAGAAATTAGGAAGAAGAAATTAAAAATACCTCTTATTCCCACTGCCTGGAAATAATCCACCTGCCAATGCAGGGGACACAGGCTCGAGCCCTGGTCCAGGAATATCCCACATACTGCGGAGCAACTAAGCCCGTGTGCCATAACTACTGAGCCTGCGCTCCAGAGCCACAAGTCACAACTACTGAAGCCTGTGCTAGAGCCTGTGGTCCACAACGAGAAGCCACCGCAATGAGAAGCCCGCACACTGTAACGAAGAGTAGCCCCTGCGCACCACAATGAGAGAAAGCCCGTGCACAGCAACGAAGACACAACGCACCCAAAAATAAAATAAATTTTTAAAAAGACTTATAAATTTAAGATATTTTATGTAATCAAAATGGTAACCACAAAGAAAATATCTATAGAATATACACAAAAGGAAATTAGAAGGAAATCAAAGCATGTCACTACAAAAAAATCAATGAGGGACTTGCTGCGGGGCCTGCGGCCAGGCCGGGACCAGATTCGCAGTTGGGTTGCTGGAAACAGCCGTGTGGATGAAAGGCTCTTGGTGCTGCAGCCAGGAGTCAGTGCTGTGCCTCTGAGGTGGGAGAGCCAACTTCAGGACACTGGTCCACAAGAGACCTCCCAGCTCCATGTAATATCAAACGGTGAAAATCTCCCAGAGATCTCCATCTCAACACCAGCACCCAGCGTCACTCAACGACCAGCAAGCTACAGTGCTGAAGATCCTATGCCACACAACTAGCAAGACAGGAACACAACCCCACCCTTTAGCAGAGAGGCTGCCTAAAATCACAATAAGCCCACAGACACCCCCAAACACACCACCAGACGTGGACCTGTTAACCAGAAAGACAAGATCCAGCCTCATCCACCAGAACACAGGGACTAGTCCCCTCCACCAGGAAGCCTACACAACCCACTGAACTAACCTTAGCCACTGGGGACAAACACCAAAAACAATGGGAACTACGAACCTGCAGCCTGCAAAAAGGAGACCCCAAACATCTCATATCTCATTTTGATAAGCAAAATGAGAAGACAGAAAAACACACAGCAGATGAAAGAGCAAGATAAAAACCCACCAGACCTAACAAATGAAGAGGAAATAGGCAGTCTACCTGAAAAAGAATTCAGAATAATGATAGTAAAGATGATCCAAAATCTTGGAAACAGAATAGACAAAATGCAAGAAACATTCAACAAGGACCTAGAAGAACTAAAGATGAAACAAACAATGATGAACAACACAATAAATGAAATTAAAAATACTCTAGATGGGATCAATAGCAGAATAACTGAGGCAGAACGGATAAGTGACCTGGAAGATAAAATAGTGGAAATAACGACTGCAGAGCAGAATAAAGAAAAAAGAATGAAAAGAACTGAGGACAGTCTCAGAGACCTCTGGGACAACATTAAATGCACCAACATTCGAATTATAGGGGTTCCAGAAGAAGAAGAGAAAAAGAAAGGGACTGAGAAAATATTTGAAGAGATTATAGTTGAAAACTGCCCTAATATGGGAAAGGAAATAGTTAGTCAAGTCCAGGAAGCATAGAGAGTCCCATACAGGATAAATCCCAGGAGAAATACGCCAGGACACATATTAATCAAACTGTCAAAAATTAAATACAAAGAAAACATATTAAAAGCAGCAAGGGAAAAACAACAAATAACACACAAGGGAATCCCCATAAGCATAACAGCTGATCTTTCAGCAGAAACTCTGCAAACCAGAAGGGAGTGGCAGGACATATTGAAAGTGTTGAAGGAGAAAAACCTGCAACCAAGATTACTCTACCCAGCAAGGATCTCATTCAGATTTGATGAAGAAATTAAAACCTTTACAGACAAGCGAAAGCTGAGAGAGTTCAGCACCACCAAACCAGCTTTACAACAACTGCTAAAGGAACTTCTCTATGCAAGAAACACAAGAGAAGGAAAAGACCTACAATAACGAACCCAAAACAATTAAGAAAACGGGAATAGGAACATACATATCAATAATTACCTTAAATGTAAATGGACTAAATGCTCCAACCAAAAGACACAGATTGGCTGAATGGATACAAAAACAAGACCCATATATTTGCTGTCTACAAGAGACCTACTTCAGACCTAGAGACACATACAGACTGAAAGTAAGGGGATGGAAAGAGATATTCCATGCAAATGGAAACCAAAAGAAAGCTGGAATAGCAATTCTCATATCAGACAAAATAGACTTTAAAATAAAGACTATTAGAAGAGACAAAGAAGGACACTACATAATGATCAAGGGATCGATCCAAGAAGATATAACAACTGTAAATATTTATGCACCCAACATAGGAGCACCTCAATACATAAGGCAAATACTAACAGCCATAAAAGGGGAAATCAACAGTAACACATTCACAGTAAGGGACTTTAACACCCCACTTTCACCAATGGACAGATCATCCAAAATGAAAATAAATAAGGAAACACAGCTTTAAATGATACATTAAACAAGATGGACTTAACTGATATTTATAGGACATACCATCCAAAAACAACAGAATGCACATTTTTCTCTAGTGCTCATAGAACATTCTCCAGGATAGATCATATCTTGGGTCACAAATCAGTCCTTGGTAAATTTAAGAAAATTGAAATTGCATCAAGTATCTTTTCTGACCACAATGCTATGAGACTAGATATCAATTACAGGAAAAGATCTGTAAAAAATACAAACACATGGAGGCTAAACAATACACTACTTAATAACGAAGTGATCACTGAAGAAATCAAAGAGGAAATTAAAAAATACCTAGAAACAAATGACAATGAAAACACGACGACCCAAAACCTATGGGATGCAGAAAAAGCAGTTCTAAGAGGGAAGTTTATAGCAATACAATCCTACCTTAAGAAACAGGAAACATCTCAAATAAACAACCTAAACTTGCACCTAAAGCAATTAGAGAAAGAAGAACAAAAAAACCCCAAAATTAGCAGAAGGAAAAAAATCATAAAAATCAGATCAGAAATAAATGAAAAAGAAATGAAGGAAATGATAGCAAAGATCAATAAAACTAAAAGCTGGTTCTTTGAGAAGATAAAATTGATAAACCACTAGCCAGACTCATCAAGAAAAAAAGAGACGACTCAAATCAATAGAATTAGAAATGAAAAAGGAGAAGTAACAACTGACACTGCAGAAATACGAAGGATCATGAGAGATTACTACAAGCAACTATATGACAATAAAATGGACAACCTGGAAGAAATGGACAAATTCTTAGAAATGCACAGCCTGCCAAGACTGAATCAGGAAGAAATAGAAAATATGAACAGACCAATCACAAGCACTGAAATTGAAACTGTGATTAAAAATCTTCCAACAAACAAAAGCCCAGGACCAGATGGCTTCACAGGTGAATTCTATCAAACATTTAGAGAAGAGCTAACACCTATCCTTCTCAGACTCTTCCAAAATATAGCAGAGGGAAGAACACTCCCAAATTCATTCTGTGGGGCCACCGTCACCCTGATACCAAAACCAGACAACGATGTCACAAAGAAAGAAAACTACAGGCCAATATCACTGATGAACATAGATGCAAAAATCCTCAACAAAATACTAGCAAACAGAATCCAACAGCACATTAAACGGATCATACACCATGATCAAGTGGGGTTTATTCCAGGAATGCAAGGATTCTTCAGTACATGCAAATCAATCAATGTGATACACCATATTAACAAATTGAAGGAGAAAAACCATATGATCATCTCAACAGATGCAGAGAAAGCTTTTGACAAAATTCAACACCCATTTATGATAAAAACCCTCCAGAATGTAGGCATAGAGGGAAATTTCCTCAACATAATAAAGGCCATATATGACAAACCCACAGCCAACATCGTCCTCAATGGTGAAAAACTGAAACCATTTCCATTAAGATCAGGAACAAGACAAGGTGGCCCACTCTCACCACTCTTATTCAAAATAATTTTGGAAGTTTTAGCCACAGCAATCAGAGAAGAAGAGGAAATAAAAGTAATCCATATCGGAAAAGAAGTAAAGCTGTCACTGTTTGCAGATGACATGATACTATACATAGAGAATCCTAAAGATGCTACCAGAAAACTACTAGAGCTAATCAATGAATTTGGTAAAGTAGCAGGATACAAAATTAATGCACAGAAATCTCCGGCATTCCTATACACTAATGATGAAAAATCTGAAAGTGAAATCAAGAAAACACTCCCATTTACCACTGCAACAAAAAGAATAAAATATCTAGGAATAAACCTACCTAAGGACACAAAAGACCTGTATGCAGAAAATTATAAGACACTGATGAAAGAAATTAAAGATGATACAAATAGATGCAGAGATATACCATGTTCTTGGATTGGAAGAATCAACATTGTGAAAATGACTCTACCCTTACTACCCAAAGCAATTTACAGATTGAATGCAATCCCTATCAAACTACCACTGGCATTTTTCACAGAACTAGAACAAAAAATTTCACAATTTGTATGGAAACACAAAAGTCCTCGAATAGCCAAAGCAATCTTGAGAACATTTCTCCAAAGAAGATATACAGACTGCCAACAAACACATGAAAGAATGCTCAACATCATTAATCACTAGGGAAATGCAAATCAAAACTACAATGAGATATCGTCTCACACCAGTCAGAATGGCCATCATCAAAAAATCTAGAAACAATAAATGCTGGAGAGGGTGTGGAGAAAAGGGAACACTCCTGCACTGCTGGTGGGAATGTGAATTGGTACAGCCACTATGGAGAACAGTATGGAGGTTCCTTAAAAAACTACAAATAGAACTACCATATAACCCAGCAATCTCACTACTGGGCATATACCCTGAGAAAACCATAATTCAAAAAGAGTCATGTACCAAAATGTTCATTGCAGCTCTATTTACAATAGCCCGGAGATGGAAACAACCTAAGTGCCCATCATCAGATGAATGGATAAAGAAGACGTGGCACATATATACAATGGAATATTACTCAGCCATAAAAAGAAACGAAATTGAGCTATTTGTAATGAGGTGGATAGACCTAGAGTCTGTCATACAGAGTGAAGTAAGTCAGAAAGAGAAAGACAAATACCGTATGCTAACACATATATATGGAATTTAAGGAAAAAAATGTCATGAAGAACCTAGGGGTAAGACAGGAATAAAGACACAGACCTACTGGAGAATGGACTTGAGGATATGGGGAGGGGGAAGGGTGAGTTGTGACAAAGCGAGAGAGAGGCATGGACATATATACACTACCAAACGTAAGGTAGATAGCTAGTGGGAAGCAGCTGCATAGCACAGGGATACCAGCTCGGTGCTTTGTGACTGCCTGGAGGGCTGGGATAGGGAGGGTGGGAGGGAGCAAGATGCAAGAGGGAAGAGATATGGGAACATATGGATGTGTATAACTGATTCACTTTGTTATAAAGCAGAAACTAACACACCATTGTAAAGCGATTATACCCCAATAAAGATGTTAAAAAAATGAATAAAGTATAGTTGTATGCTGTTAGTAAGAGACAAATCTAAAATTCAAAAACATAGATGCTTTAAAGTATCATTATTACCATGGTCTTCTGTTCTGAAAATCATCTAAAAGCAATAAAGAGAATGAAAAGATCTTTGCAAACTCCACATTCAGCAAAACCAGGAGATAAGTATATTTGGTAGATAATAAATTACATGTAAGGGCTGACAAAAGCAGCTGAAATCAGGGGCAGTTATAAAATAGAAACTGGAAACAAGAAACTATACAGAGAAATTTGAGCGTAAAGAGGGACAAATAGAGGCAGATCTAAAAAAAAATGAGGAAAATTACATGTCCTAAAGGAGAGGTTTCCACCATCAGGGACCTCCTACTTGTAACTACAACTGCAAGAAACTGGGAAGCAGAAGAGGAAGAGGGCTATTCAATCCTTTATAAAAGCCTTATATGGGATGGAGGACAAGAAGTGAGCTTTAATGTTGTGAAAACCAGATGGCCAGGAACTTTACCCTGACCCCTTCAACACACCCAGGAACTTCTTACAAAGAACTAGTCCAAGAAAACCCAACTCACACAATGATGTGTAAGAAGAAAGGAACAAGTACAACATTAATCCAAAGCTACAAAAAGAACTATGAAGGAACAAAGAAAGAAAGAAAGAAAAAAACAAAACCATTCACTAGAAAACTGCTACAATGGATCAGATAAAAATTTAAGTAAATATTTTTCATGAATTTTTAAAAAATAATAATTCAATTGACTCTATGATGGAAGACCAAAAAGCAAAAATGTAAGAACTTAGGAAAGAGATGGTGAAACAACAGAGTAAGATAAAAGGTGAGCAGGCAGAAATGGAAGAATAATCAAATATCACAAATAGAAGGACAAACACTGAAGAAACACAAAGGAGAAAAACTCAGAAACATAGAGAATAAAAATGGGAAAAAGAAACAAAAATAGAAAGAATTACTTAGAAAATAATATATATTTTCAACAAATGGTACTGGGAGAATTGACTATCCACATGCAAACGAATGAATTTGTACCCCTATCTCACACCATACACAAACATTAGCTCAACATGGATCGAATACCTAAGTGTAAGAGCTAAAACTCTAAAACCTTTTAGAAGAAAACATAGGTATAAATCTTTCTGACCTTGGAGTAGACAGTGGTTTCGTAGATATGATACCTAAACCACAAGCAACCAAAGGGGGAAAAAAAAAAAGATAAACTGAACTTCATCAAAACCTGCTGCACATCAAAGGACACTATCAAAAAAGTAAAAAGACAACCCACAGAATGGGAGAAAATATTTGCAAATCATCTATCTGATGAGGGTATAATATCTAGAATATATAAAGGACTGTTACAACTGAATAAAAAGCCAAATAACGCGAATTAAAAATAGGCTAAGGATTTGAAAAGACATTTCTCCAAAGAAGAAATACAAATGGCCAATATCCACATGAAAAGATGCTCAACAACATTAGTCATTAGGGAAATGCAAATCAAAACAACGAGATATCACCTAACATCCACTAGAATGGCTATAATTTATTTTAAATGGAAAATAAGTGTTGACAAGGATGTGGAGAAATTAAAGCCAAACTGTCAAAACTTGGAAGACATCCTTTGATAGATAAATGAATAAATAAACTGCAGTACCTCCAGACAGTGGAATATTATTCCATTATACTTTGCCCAAACCTGTAGGATGCACACCAAGAGTGAACTCTAAGGCATGGACTTTGGATGATTATGATGTATCAATCTGTAGGTTCCTCCTTGATTAAAAATGTACCATTCTAGTGAGTGATGATACTGAGGGGGAGGTGGGGACAGGGAATATATGGGAAATCTCTGTACCTTCCTCTCAATTTTGTTATAAAACTGAAAGTGCTCTAAAAATTAGTTTTTAAAATATCTTCACTCAAAAACTTTTATATAAGTGTTCACAGTAGCATTATTCATAATAGCCCAAAAGTATAAACAATCTAAATGTCCATCAACTGATGAATGAATAAAAATTTTTTTTATTCAGCCATAAAAAGGAGGGAGTACTGGTACATGCTACAACATGGATGAACCTTGAAAATATTATATTATGCTAAAATATTATGTCTGGATGAAAGCATCCAGACACTGAATAATTACACAAAAACTAATTACAATGAATTTCAAATGTGAAATTCGGAGCTGTGGGGTCATGAGTATTTGCTCTATTATTTATACTTTTCTGCAACTTCTCTAAATTGTAAACAGGGAATTCCCTGGTGGTCCAGTGGTTAGAACTTGACGTTTCCACTGCCGGGGCCCGGGTTCAGTCCTTGGTCGGGAAACTAAGATCCCGTAAGCCGTGCAGTGCACGGCCAATGACAACGAGAAAAGCTAATTCCAAAATAGTCAACAAATGTTTGTTGAGATTCTACTTTATAAGATGTATTTCGCTATCCACTGGATATCCTAAGATCAAAATCAGTCACTCTCCTCAAGGAACTTCAATTGTTAAAATTTGGTAATTGCTGTAATGGAACACCTGAAGCTGCATGGGACAGACTCTAGGGAGGAGATGCAGGTACTCAGCGTGGGAGAAGCATAAGGGGGCTGCCAGGCAGATAAGGCTTACTAAAGCATTCCAGGAGGAGAGAATGGCACAGACACTTCAAGTGTGATTTATGCCAAAAACTACATAGGAGTTAAATATTCGTACAGCACAAAGTTCAAGAGGGTAGGGGAAGAAAAATGTCTAGATAGGTGGGAGTCAATATTAAGTACCATATTAAGGAGTTCAGTTTTTATCCTGAGTAGGTGTTAGAGAAACACCAAAAACAACTTTATATAATCTAATTTAGAGCAGTGGGAAAGGCAAAGCCAATTATGAGAGCAATATAAAATACTTAGAGGTTAGACTCTGTGGGTCTTGAAGATTAGTTGGGGTGGAGAGTCAGGAAGAGAGAAGTCTGTAATGGTTCGTGGGTTTCTGAGCTAGGCTCTGAATGCAATTTTGTGCATTCAGATGGACTAAAGAGGAAGAGTAAAAAAAAAAAAGAGTAAGAGTAGGTATGGAGGAGAGAAGGTCAGTTTGATTTTGGATTTGTTGAGGTGGTTATGGAATATCTAAATGAAGGCAACTGGATATATGGGTCTGGAGATCAGGAAAAGGTCTGGGTTGGAAACAAATATGAAAATGATCAACCTATAGGGACAGCTGAAGCCAGGCACCTGGAGGAGTATGCCCACAGGGGAATATGCAGCATGAGAAGGAGACTTGATAACAAGATAATTATGGGGAAGCACTCTGAGAAAGAACAACTATAGAAAGATAAGATGTTCTCTCAGAAACCAGAGGAGAGTTTCATGAAGGTAAATCAACTGTAACAGAGAGGTCAAGTAAGATGAACCAAAGAGTGGATTTGGTAAATGGTACTGGTGTCTTTCATGAGAACAGGATCACAGAAGAGTGATTCTTGAAGTTAGATTGGAGGGAGCTGAGGACTAAATGAAAAGTAAGAAACTTAAGTGCAGCTCTTCAAAAGCTTGGGGATGATGGGGAGAGAGGGAGGAGGGGAGAAAGTGAGAGAGAGGGAGAGAGGTAGAAGAGAATATAGGGTCAAGGAAAGTTTTTTTTAACTCCAGATTTTTCATTAAGTTCAATAGACATAAGATTACTCTGTCAAATTGCTATAAAAGTTACTAAATACTTTCTCTGAATTTCTGTACTTATCTTGTTGAGGACCAGAGCAAACAGCTCTTGGATGGCAAGAGTGCTAAGGGATTACTATTAATCCCTTAGAGTGCTAAGGGATTACTATTCCTTAGGGATTCCTATTCCTAGCTGAACAATTCCACCTAGCAACAGTTACTACCTCACTTCAATTTCTACCACGAGTAAACTTTAAACTTTCTGAAATCCTGCATATGACTCTCAAAGACATGGGAAGACCAAATGATTGGCCCCTGGAGAGAAGGATTGTTTTAAATGAGATAATTAAACATGTTTAAATGTCAGGAGGGAGAGTGCAGATACAGAAAAGAGAGGATGGGCTGCTACATCAAGCTGATGTAAAGAGAAATGATGGTCAGATCCCACAATCTCAGAGACTCCCTAAAGTTTCCTCTGGTTATTTAAGACTTGGAGCTCTGGCTAGGGAAATGGAATATGCCCGACACTTCTGTCTAAATCCTGGGCTAGGGAATTCCCTGGCGATCCAGTGGTTAGGACTCAGCTCTTTCACTGCCAGGGCTGGGTTCAATCCCTGGTAGAGGAACTAAGATCCCGCAAGCCTCGTGGCAAAATAATAATAATAATTATCCTGGGCTAACAGTACATTTCACCAGGTTTGCCGTGAGAGTCAGGCATTTCCCTTTAACCTCTCTTGGCCTCAGAGAGGAATGCCCCTCTCTTTTTCCCTATGAAAGCCTTTAAAAAGTAAAATGAGATAATGAAATTCAAGAGGCTTTATAATGAAAAAGTACAATATAAATTCAGGGTGCTATTATTGTGAGAGAAATGAAGGGGTATGCTGCGATTGATGGAGAATAGGAGAGATGAAAAACGACATTTGAGAATCAAATAGACTTAAATTTATAATCCTAGGTTCTGCCACTTCAGTGTCTTCTTTTTTCCTTTAGACGTCTCAGACTGAACAAAGTCTTCTTTCACATATGAGACATCTTAATGAGCTCAGTGGGAAGAATGCCACTCAATATACATTCTCCAAGTTGGGAACCTGTTACTAACATCCTATAACATCAAAGGCTTCCCATTCCCTCTGTATTCCCTCCTAGCTCACACACCTTTATCCTCCTCAGAAGATAACATGCCCCTAATTCTATAAGAGACGGACTCTAGTCACAGCTTCCTGTGGAAAAAGTGTCACTAGCTCCAACATCATAATAGTTCAGACCCCCCACCCCGGCCCACTTGTGTCCAGTGATGCAGCACCAACATTACTAAGAACCTCAGAATCCTCACATGAATGTGAGGAGTGCTGGGAAGCAGGGAGGATCTGGCCCTTTGTGAGAGTGGAGTGGGGTCACTATCATGCAGTGGGGTAAAGGGGGCGTGTTAGCTGACCTCGTGTGACAGAGTGGCTTTCTGAGGGCTGGCCATTTCAGATAGTACAGCCAGATGACTAAAGACACTAATGTGCTGGGACGTGATGTGGAGTTTGGCCGTTTTATATAACCTTTATTGCATGTTTATACATACCAGGCACTATCCTAAAGTCTGTTCTTGCACTGCTCCAATAATGCCTTAAATCAGGGTTGCCAGATAAAATACAATTATATTTGAATTTGATTCCCAGTTAAAATTTGAACTTCAGATAAACAATATTTGGGACTTACTTATGCTGAAAAAATTATCTGTCTTTTAACTGAAATTCAAACTTAACTGGAGGCCCCGCATTTCCCTACTTTAAGGTACTGTGATGCCTTCCTCCAGCCACACAGCTAGAACGTGGCAGGGCCGGAGAGTCAGAGTCCAGTCATGTTCCTAGCTATTATGCCACTGTCACCGGATCTGCGGAGATGCGCGTGGGAGGCTCTGGCTTTTAAGACAGAGGCTGTGCATCAGCGGCCTGCGTGCGCAGCTGCCCCTTTGTGGTTATAAAGGGGCTCCTCGAGCCTTGTACGACGCCAGTGCCCGAGCCCCACCAGGCCTGATGAAGCCACAAAGCAAAACCTTTTATAAAAACACCGGTGGTAGGAAACAGAGCAGACAGTACCCAGACATTTCTCTGTCTTCTTACTGCACCACCCCTCACAGAGGCAAACAGGCAGGGCGGCCACTGGAAGCGCTGAGACAGTGCGCCCCGGCCCCCCTCCCTCTTGTATCTGCCTTCGGTGTAGAGTACCTGAGGAAACCGATATCTGGAGCGGGTTGGTCTGGACGCACGTCTGAGTCGCAGCAATCGCTCCCTTCCGCGCCGCCCAGCCCTCTGCGAGGGCCTCACTCCCACCGTACTTGGGCCCGGAAGCGCCACGACCGCATTTCGGCGGGAAAGCACGCGAGACCCACCGACTACGCGTGCGTGTGGGCACGGGGGCGGACTAGGACTAACGCGGAGACCAGGAGTGAGGAACGCGCGTGCCCACGCTGGCGACATGCGTCGCCGACCCAAGGGCCCTGCTCCACCCCACACTCCACTTACCACACCCGAAGCCCCGCGAGGCTCGCTTCGCCTCCTCCCGCTCGACGGCTTCCTTCCTTGGGTTTTCTTGATCTCTCAGGCACTCTTCTGCCTTCTTTCTCCACGGGTCTCGAGGATTTCCCCCTCTTCAGTTTGGAGACACCAGAAGCGAGGGACAGGGAGAACGGTGTGAAAGGGTGGCTAGTAATGCGCGATCTCCCTCAGGGCGGGAGACTTCGTCCCTCCGGGCAGGGGTCTCAGAACAACACCCACGACGGCAAATGGACTCCTAGTTTGGGCCGGAGAGGCGGGACTGCATTTCCCAGCGTCCGTGCAGCGCTTCCTAGGCTAGGCCTCTCTCCGTCTCCTGGGGACGAGGTGGCTAGAGGATTGGATTTTCCAGTGTGCAGCTCTGTCCGGCGCTGGGGAAACTGCAGTTTCCAATACCATCCGTCCCAGGTTCCGTAAGTTCCGCCTTTCCCTTCAGTCTAGCCTGTTCCCCAGCGTCCCCGGGCCATAGTGGAGGAGGGAGAGGCCGGGGGACTGAAGTTCCCAGCATTCCTCTCCTTGGGGACTACAATTCCCAGTATGCTCGTGGGGAAGCTCCTTGGACTTTACCTCTCCATCAGGCCAATGCACTTACCCAGTGTTGGCCTGCGACAAGTATCAACAGATAGCGGTGGAGGCTGTGTTGGGAGTGGACGGGAACTATAGCCCCTAACATACGCGATGTTGGGAAACTAGTTCCCAGTGTGCGTCTTCTGTAGTTCCTGGTGTTTTGTGGAGGTGGCAGGTGGATGTCAGCTCTCAGGAAATCCTGGGAGAGAGGGAGCTTTCCCAGCAGGCCCCGCGTGGTCATTTCTCTCCCTAAGTAGCCCAACTGGACCCTGGCCCGAACCTCAAATCATTCTTAACGCTTCCCAGCAAACACTCTGTTTTTTTTTTTTTCTAAGTCCATTCACTTACATACACAACTTTTCAAACACATACTCCCATTCCCTTTCCCTCTGCTAACAAACCCTGCTTCTCACTTCACTGAGAAAATGGAAGTTGTCAGAAGAGAATCTACACAGACTCACCCACCTACCTACCAATCTACATCTTTGCCCATGTATGTACGTACGCTCTCATCCCACAGCTGAACTAACTAACTATATATATAGTTTTTTTGCGGTACACGGGCCTCTCACTGTTGTGGCCTCTCCCGGTGCAGAGCGCAGGCTCTGGATGCGCAGGCTCAGCGGCCATGGCTCACGGGCCTAGCCACTCCGCGGCATGTGGGATCTTCCCGAACCGGGGCACGAACCCGTGTCCCCTGCATTGGCAGGCGGACTCTCAACCACTGTGCCACCAGGGAAGCCCGAACTAACTATATTTTTTATCTAACTCTAGTCCCTCCACTTGGGCACTAGATCTCACCCTCTTTTGTTTATCAAGTTGTTTTTTCTTTTTTCTTTTTTTTTTTGGCTGTGTGGCTTGTGGGATCTTAGTTCCCCCACCAAGGATTGAACTACGGCCAGCAGTGCAAGCGTGGAGTCCTAACCACTGGACAGCCAGGGAATTCCCTATTTATCAAGTTCTTGACTCCAGCAATCCCCTCACCTTGAAAACAAACAACTCACACAGCTTTTATTTATTCCCCGTCTCTCATCAACTACTGTCTCATTTCTAACAAAACTCCTAGAAAATATTATCTATATTTCCTGCTTCCAATTTCTTTTCTTGCGTTCTCTTTTGAAAGCAGTCTAATCAGACTTTTGCACCCATCACTTTACCAAAACTGCTCTGGTCAGGGTTACTAATAATCTTCATTTGCTGAATCTAATGGTTGACTTTCAATTATTTTCTGCTTGACCTGTTAGCAGCACTTGACACAATTGATCATTCCCTCCTCCTTGGTACGCTTTCTTCACTTAGTTTCTGTGACACCAAGGGTTTCTTGATTTTCCTTCTACCCATTAGTGCTCCTCAGTTTCCTATGCTGACCTCTCCCTGACCTCTTAATGTTAGAGCGTCTCATGCTACAATCCTTATTCCTCTTCCTTATCCACATCCACTCCCTTGGTCATCTCATCCAGTCTCTTGGCTTTAAGTATCATGTATATACCAGTGATTGCCAAATTTATGACTCCAGTACGAACCTGTCTCCTGAACTCCAGACTTATATATCCAATTGCCTACTAGACATCCTCTCTTAAATGTTTAATAGGCATCTCAATCTCAATTTGCCCAAAACTGATCTCATGAACTCCTAATCTTCCTCCTAGTACCAACTCCCTTGTTAATCTTCCCCAACTAACTTGATGGTGTCTCCAGCTTTCCACCTGGTCAAGCCAAAAACCTTGGAGTCGTCTTTGACTCCTTTCTGTCACATTCACATCCAATCTATCAGCAAATCCCGATGGCTCTACCTCCAAATAGGTCCAGAGCTGCCCAATACTCCTCACTTCTACTGCCTCTTTCTCCTCTGTTCAAGTCCACTACCTTATTTCCTCTGAATTATTGTAGTAACCACCTCATTCATCTCCCTGCTTCCATCCCTGCCCCCAATCTCTGACTCCCTTACCACAATCTATTCTCCACACAGCCATCAGGGTGCTTTTTGAATATGTAAATTAGGTTTTTCTGGCCGAGCTGCACCAGGTTTGTGGGGTGTTAGTTCCCCGGCCAGGGATCAAACCCACGCCCTCGGCAGTGAAAGTGCAGAGTACTAACCACTGGACCACCAGGGAATTCCCTGTAAATTAGATTTTTATCACTCATCTGCTCAGAACCTTCCTATGGTTTCCATCAAATGCAGAGTAAAAGCCAAAGGCCTTAAAATGGCCCCAAAGCCATTATAAGATATAAGAAAAATCTATATGTTACCCTAGAACTGAGAGAGAGTACCCAAAGCAGAACAAACTTGGAAGGATGCTCCCTCTCCAAGGCAGTGGGTGGGGGAATACCTAGCACATACCAACAATTCTTTTTATCTAATTTCAGGAGTTTCATACCCTTGAAGCACATCCAGATCTCATTTAGCAAAACTCTGCTCAATCAGAAAACTACATGGGAGGGGCTTCCCTGGTGGTGCAGTGGTGGAGAGTCCGCCTGCCGATGCAGGGGACACGGGTTCGTGTCCCGGTCCGGGAGGATCCCACGTGCTGCGGAGTGGCTGGGCCCGTGAGCCATGGCCACTGGGCCTGCGCGTCCGGAGCCTGTGCTCCGCAACGGGAGAGGCCACAACAGTGAGAGGCCCGCGTACCGCAAAAAAAAAAAAAAAAAAGAAAACTACATGGGAGAAATCTACAGGATAATTGATTCAATGTCTTCAACAAAGACACTGAATGAAAAAACTGAAAAACTGGAGAGAGGGGAGTATAAATATTTAAGATTAAAATAGTCTTAGGGGGACTTCCCTAGTGGTCCAGTGGTTAAGACTCCAAACTTTCACTGCAGGGGGTGCGGGTTTGGTCCCTGGTCAGGGAATTAAGATCCCACATGCCGCACGGCACGTCCAAAAGAAAAAAAAAATAAAGTCTTAGGAAGCATAACAATAAAATCCAGTGTGTAGACCTTGTTTGAATTCTGATTCAAACAAATTAAGCATAAAAGGACATTTTTTGGGACAACCAGGAAAATCTGCATAGAGCATTGGATAACATTAAGGAATTATTCATTTTGTTAGATGTGAAAATTATTATATAAGAAAATTTTATTTTTTAGAGACGAGTATCAAAGTATTTAGGGTTGGAATATCATGATGTCTGGGATTTATTTTAAAATACTTCAACAAAGGAAAAATTAGATGAAGCAATTTTTAAAAAATATTTATTTTTGGCTGCGTTGGGCCTTTGTTGCTGCGCGCGGTTTCCCTAGTTGCGGCGAGTGGGAGCTACTCTTTGTTGTAGTGCACAGGCTTCTCATTGAGGTGGCTTCTCTTGTTGTGGAGCACGGGCTCTAGGCGCATGGGCTTCAGTAGTTGTGGCACGCGGGCTCAGTAGTTGTGGCATGTGGGCTCTAGAGCGCAGGCTCAGTAGTTGTGGCGCACGGGCTTAGTTGCCCCGCAGCATGTGGGATCTTCCCGGACCAGCGATGGAACCTGTGTCCCCTGCATTGGCAGGTGGATTCTTTTTTTTTTTTTTTTTTTAACATCTTTATTGGAGTATAATTGCTTTACAATGGTATGTTAGCTTCAGCTTCACAACAAAATGAATCAGTTATATACATACATATATTCCCATATCTCTTCCCGCTTGCGTCTCCCTCCCTCCCACCCTCCCTATCCCACCCCTCCAGGCGGTCACAAAGCACCGAGCTGATCTCCCTGTGTTGTGCGGCTGCTTCCCACTAGCTATTTACCTTACGTTTGGTAGTGTATATATGTCCATGCCTCTTTATCGCTTTGTCACCGTTTACCCTTCCCCCTCCCCATAACCTCAAGTCCATTCTCTAGTAAGTCTGTGTCTTTATTCCTGTTTCACCCCTAGGTTTTTCATAACACTTTTTTTTTTAAATTCCATATATATGTGTTAGCATACGGTATTTGTCTCTCTCTTTCTGACTTACTTCACTCTGTATGACAGACTCTAGGTCTATCCACCTCATTACAAATAGCTCAATTTCGTCTCTTTTTATGGCTGAGTAATATTCCATTGTATATATGTGCCACATCTTCTTTATCCATTCATCCGATGATGGGCACTTAGGTTGTTTCCATCTCCGGGCTATTGTAAATAGAGCTGCAATGAACATTTTGGTACATGACTCTTTTTGAATTATGGTTTTCTCAGGGTATATGCCCAGTAGTGGGATTGCTGGGTCATATGGTAGTTCTATTTGTAGCTTTTTAAGGAACCTCCATACTGTTCTCCACAGTGGCTGTATCAATTTACATTCCCACCAACAGTGCAAGAGGGTTCCCTTTTCTCCACACCCTCTCCAGCATTTATTGTTTCTAGATTTTTTGATGATGGCCATTCTGACTGGTGTGAGATGATATCTCATTGTAGTTTTGATTTGCATTTCTCTCATGATTAGTGATGTTGAGCATTCTTTCATGTGTTTGTTGGCACTCTGTATATCTTCTTTGGAGAAATGTCTATTTAGGTCTTCTGCCCATTTTTGGATTGGGTTGTTTGTTTTTTTGTTATTAAGCTGCATGAGCTGCTTATAAATTTTGGAGATCAATCCTTTGTCAGTTGCTTCATTTGCAAATATTTTCTCCCATTCTGAGGGTTGTCTTTTGGTCTTGTTTATGGTTTCCTTTGCTGCGCAAAAGCTTTTAAGTTTCATTAGGTCCCATTTGTTTACTCTTGTTTTTATTTCCATTTCTCTAGGAGGTGGGTCAAAAAGGACCTTGCTGTGATTTATGTCATAGAGTGTTCTGCCTATGTTTTCCTCTAAGAGTTTGATAGTTTCTGGCCTTACATTTAGGTCTTTAATCCATTTTGAGCTTATTTTTGTGTATGGTGTTAGGGAGTGATCTAATTTCATACCTTTACATGTAGCTGTCCAGTTTTCCCAGCACCACTTATTGAATAGGCTGTCCTTTCTCCACTGTACATTTCTGCCTCCTTTGTCAAAGATAAGGTGACCATATGTGCGTGGGTTTATCTCTGGGCTTTCTATCCTGTTCCATTGATCTATCTTTCTGTTTTTTGTGCCAGTACCATACCGTCTTGATAACTGTAGCTTTGTAGTATAGTCTGAAGTCTGGGAGCCTGATTCCTCCAGTTCCTTCTTTCGTTCTCAAAATTGCTTTGGCTATTCGGGGTCTTTTGTGTTTCCATACAAATTGCAAAATTTTTTGTTCTAGTTCTGTGAAAAATGCCAGTGGTAGTTTGATAGGGATTGCATTGAATCTATAGATTGCTTTCGGTAGTAGAGTCATTTTCACAATGTTGATTCTTCCAATCCAAGAACATGGTATATCTCTCCATCTATTTGTATCGTCTTTAATTTCTTTCATCAGTGTCTTATAATTTTCTGCATACAGATCTTTTGTCTCCTTAGGTAGGTTTATTCCTAGATATTTTATTCTTTTTGTTGCAATGGTAAATGGGAGTGTTTTCTTGATTTCACTTTCAGATTTTTCATCATTAGTATATAGGAATGCCAGAGATTTCTGTGCATTAATTTTGTATCCTGCCACTTTACCAAATTCATTGATTAGCTCTAGTAGTTTTCTGGTAGCATCTTTAGGGTTCTCTATGTATAGGATCATGTCATCTGCAAACAGTGACAGCTTTACTTCTTCTTTTCCGATTTGGATTCCTTTTATTTCCTTTTCTTCTCTGATTGCTGTGGCTAAAACTTCCAAAACTATGTTGAATAAGAGTGGTGAGAGTGGGCAACCTTGTCTTGTTCCTGATCTTAGTGGAAATGCTTTCAGTTTTTCACCATTGAGGATGATGTTTGCTGTGGGCTTGTCATATATGGCCTTTATTATGTTGAGGAAAGTTCCCTCTGTGCCTACTTTCTGGAGGGTTTTTATCATAAATGGGTGTTGAATTTTGTCAAAAGCTTTCTCTGCATCTATTGAGATGATCATATGGTTTTTCTCCTTCAATTTGTTAATATGGTTTATCACATTGATAGATTTGCGTATATTGAAGAATCCTTGCATTCCTGGAATAAACCCCACTTGATCATGGTGTATGATCCTTTTAATGTGCTGTTGGATTCTGTTTGCTAGTATTTTGTTGAGGATTTTTGCATCTATGTTCATCAGTGATATTGGCCTGTAGTTTTCTTTCTTTGTGACATCCTTGTCTGGTTTTGGTATCAAGGTGATGGTGGCCTCGTAGAAGGAGTTTGGGAGTGTTCCTCCCTCTGCTATATTTTGGAAGAGTTTGAGAAGGATAGGTGTTAGCTCTTCTCTAAATGTTTGATAGAATTCGCCTGTGAAGCCATCTGGTCCTGGGCTTTTCTTTGTTGGAAGATTTTTAATCACAGTTTCAATTTCAGTGCTTGTGATTGGTCTGTTCATATTTTCTATTTCTTCCTGATTCAGTCTTGGCAGGTTGTGCATTTCCAAGAATTTGTCCATTTCTTCCAGATTGTCCATTTTATTGTCATATAGTTGCTTGTAGTAATCTCTCATGATCTCTTTTATTTCTGCAGTGTCAGTTGTTACCTCTCCTTTTTCATTTCTAATTCTATTGATTTGAGTCTTCTCCCTTTTTTTCTTGATGAGTCTGGCTAGTGGTTTATCTATTTTGTTTATCTTCTCAAAGAACCAGCTTTTAGTTTTATTGATCTTTGCTATTGTTTCCTTCATTTCTTTTTCATTTATTTCTGATCTGATTTTTATGATTTCTTTCCTTCTGCTAGCTTTGGGGTTTTTTTGTTCTTCTTTCTCTAATTGCTTGAGGTGCAAGGTTAGGTTGTTTATTCGAGATGTTTCCTGCTTCTTAAGGTGGGCTTGTATTGCTATAAACTTCCCCCTTAGAACTGCTTTTGCTGCATCCCACAGGTTTTGGGTCGTTGTGTCTCCATTGTCATTTGTTTCTAGGTATTTTTTGATTTCCTCTTTGATTTCTTCAGTGGTCACTTCATTATTAAGTAGTGTATTGTTTAGCCTCCATGTGTTTGTATTTTTTACAGATCTTTTCCTGTAATTGATATCTAGTCTCATGGCGTTGTGGTCAGAAAAGATACTTGATACAATTTCAATTTTCTTAAATTTACCAAGGCTTGATTTGTGACCCAAGATATGATCTATCCTGGAGAATGTTCCATGAGCACTTGAGAAAAATGTGTATTCTGTTGTTTTTGGATGGAATGTCCTATAAATATCAATTAACTCCATCTCGTTTAATGTATCATTTAAAGCTTGTGTTTCCTTATTTATTTTCATTTTAGATGATCTGTCCATTGGTGAAAGTGGGGTGTTAAAATCCCCTACTATGAATGTGTTACTGTCGATTTCCCCTTTTATGGTTGTCAGTATTTGCCTTATGTATTGAGGTGCACCTAAGTTGGGTGCATAAATATTTACAATTGTTATATCTTCCTCTTGGATCGATCCCTTGATCATTATGTAGTGTCCTTCTTTGTCTCTTCTAATAGTCTTTGTTTTAAAGTCTATTTTGTCTGATATGATAATTGCTACTCCAGCTTTCTTTTGGTTTCCATTTGCATGAAATACCTTTTTCCATCCCCTTACTTTCAGTCTGTATGTGTCTCTAGGTCTGAAGTGGGTCTCTTGTAGACAGCAAATATATGGGTCTTGTTTTTGTATCCATTCAGCCAATCTGTGTCTTTTGGTGGGAGCATTTAGTCCATTTACATTTAAGGTAATTATCGATATGTGTGTTCCTATTCCCATTTTCTTAACTGTTTTGGGTTCATTCTTGTAGGTCCTTTCCTTCTTTTGTGTTTCTTGCCTAGAGAAGTTCCTTTAGCAGTTATTGTAGAGCTGGTTTGGTGGTGCTGAACTCTCTCAGCTTTTGCTTGTCTGTAAAGGTTTTAATTTCTCCATCAAATCTGAATGAGATCCTTGCTGGGTAAAGTAATCTTTGTTGCAGGTTTTTCTCCTTCAACACTTTCAATATGTCCTGCCAGTCCCTTCTGGCTTGCAGAGTTTCTGCTGAAAGATCAGCTGTTAACCTTATGGGGATTCCCTTGTGTGTTATTTGTTGTTTTTCCCTTGCTGCTTTTAATATGTTTTCTTTGTATTTAATTTTTGACAGTTTGATTAATATGTGTCTTGGCGTATTTCTCCTTGGATTTATCCTGTATGGGACTCTCTGTGCTTCCTGGACTTGATTAACTATTTCTTTTCCCATATTAGGGAAGTTTTCAACTATAATCTCTTCAAATATTTTCTCAGTCCCTTTCTTTTTCTCTTCTTCTTCTGGAACCCCTATAATTCGAATGTTGGTGCGTTTAATGTTGTCCCAGAGGTCTCTGAGACTGTCCTCAGTTCTTTTCATTCTTTTTTCTTTATTCTGCTCTGCAGTAGTTATTTCCACTATTTTATCTTCCAGGTCACTTATCCGTTCTTCTGCCTCAGTTATTCTGCTATTGATCCCATCTAGAGTACTTTTAATTTCATTTATTGTGTTGTTCATCGTTGCTTGTTTCATCTTTAGTTCTTCTAGGTCCTTGTTAACTGATTCTTGCAATTTGTCCATTCTATTGTCCATTCTATCTCCAAGATTTCGGATCAACCTTACTATCATTATTCTGAATTCTTTTTCCGGTAGACTGCCTATTTCCTCTTCATTTGTTAGGTCTGGTGGGTTTTTATCTTGCTCCTTCATCTGCTGTGTGTTTTTCTGTCTTCTCATTTTGCTTATCTTACTGTGTTTGGGGTCTCCTTTTTTGCAGGCTGAAGGTTCGTAGTTCCTGTTGTTTTTTGTGTCTGTCCCCAGTGGCTAAGGTTGGTTCAGTGGGTTGTGTAGGCTTCCTGGTGGAGGGTACTAGTGCCTGTGCTCTGGTGTATGAGGCTGGATCTTGTCTTTCTGGTGGGCAGGTCCACGTCTGGTGGTGTGTTTTGGGGTGTCTGTAGACTTACTATGATTTTGGGCAGCCTCTCTGCTAATGGGTGGGGTTGTGTTCCTGTCTTGCTAGTTGTTTGGCATAGGATGTCCAGCCCTGTAGCTTGCTGGTCGTTGAGTGAAGCTGGGTGCTGGCTTTGAGATGGAGATCTCTCGGAGATTTTTGCTGTTTGATATTATGTGCAGCTGGGAGGCCTCTTGTGGACCAGTGTCCTGAAGTTGGCTCTCCCACCTCAGAGGCACAGCACTGACTCCTGGCTGCAGTACCAAGAGCCTTTCATCCACAGGGCTCCTTAATTTGGGATGATTCGTTGTCTATTCAGGTATTCCACAGATGCAGGGTATATCAAGTTGATTGTGGAGCTTTAATCCGCTGCTTCTGAGGCTGCTGGGAGAGATTTCCCTTTCTCTTCTTTGTTCTGACAGTTCCCAGGGGCTCAGCTTTGGATTTGGCCCCGCCTGTGCGTGTAGGTCGCCGGAGGGCGTCTGTTCTTTGCTCAGACAGGACGGGGTTAAAGGAGCCGCTGATTCGGAGGCTCTGGCTCACCCAGGCCGGGGGGTAGGGAGGGTCACGGAGTGCGGGGCGGGCCTGCAGCGGCAGAGGCCGGCATGACGCTGCAGCCTGAGGGCGCCGTGTGCTCTCCCGGGGGAGCCGTCCCTGGATCCCGGGACCCTGGCAGTGGTGGGCTGCACAGGCTCCCCGGAAGGGCGTGTGGCTAGTGACCTGTGCTCGCACACAGGCCTCCTGGCGGCAGGAGCAGCGGCCTCAGCGTCCCATGTCCGTCTCTGGGCTCCGCAATCTTAGCCGCGGCTCGCGCCCGTCCCTGGAGCCCTCTCAAGCAGCGCTCTTAATCCCCTCTCCTCGTGCACCAGGAAACAAAGAGGGACGTAAAAGTCTCTTGCCTCTTCGGCAGGTCCAGACCCCTCCCCGGACTCTCTCCCGGCCAGCCGCGGCGCACCAACGCCCTGCAGGCTGTGTTCACGCCGCCAACCTCAGTCCTCTCCCGGCGCTCCGACAAAAGCCGGAGCCTCAGCTCCCAGTCCCGCCCGCCCCGGCGGGCGAGCAGACAAGCCTCTCGGCTGGTGAGTGCCGGTCGGCCCGATCCTCTGCGCTGGAATCTGTCCGCTTTGCCCTCCGCACCCCTGTTGCTGTGTTCTCCTCCGCGGCTCCCAAGCTCCTCCACTCCGCCTCCCGAAGTCTCCACCCGCGAAGGGGCTTCCTAGTGTGTGGACACTTTTCCTCCTTCACAGCTCTCTCCCGCTGGTGCAGGACCCGTCCCTATCCTTTTGTCTCTGTTTAGTTTTTTCTTTTGCCCTAACCAGGTACGTGGGGGGTTCCTTGCCTTTTGGGAGGTCTGACGTCTTCTGCCAGCGTTCAGTAGGTGCTCCGTAGGAGTTGTTCCACGCGTAGATGTACTTCTGGTGTATCTGTGGAGAGGAAGGTGATCTCCGCGTCTTACTCTTCCGCCATCTTCCCGGAAGTCCTCGGCAGGTGGATTCTTAACCACTGCACCACCAGGGAAGTCCCAGATGAAGCAATTTTTGCAAGATGTTTACAATTAAATGATGGGGGTCTGGGGGTTCATTACAATACTCTCTTCTACTTTAGTGATTGAAATTTCTCATAATAAAAAGAAAATACAAACAAGCCCTAGTCTCTGCAATTCTGGCAAAGGCAAAATAATATCTAGGTTGTTGTAGCCAGTACCAAGGTTTTGAGGCTTCCTGAAGAGTCATCCATAGACTTCCTGACCCTGGGACAACAGTTAAGACTATTTTTGTCACTGTGTTTTGTTTGTTTGTTTGTTGACCAGAGGACCCACTGATATCCTGCAAAATGAATTTGTTAGGTATTACTATTCCCTTTCTGGATCTTTCAAGGAATTTGTCCTTTTCATCTGTGTTGTCAAATTTATGGCCCTAGAGTTGTTCATATTGGTCTTCATCCTTTTAATGTCTGTAGGGTCTGTAGTGATGTCCCCTCTGCCATGCCTTATATTTGTAATATGTTCATTTTCCTCTTTTTGACACAGACAAGTAAACAGAGGCCAAAAAGGAGAAATGATTCAGGTCAAGGTTGCAGAGCCAGCTGGACCATCCTTACTTCTGCTGCCTTGCCTGGCTGCTGCGTCAATCATCCTTTTTGAGGCTCCCTGTCCCCAGCCCACAGCTTTCATATACTCCATGTGGCCTGATATGTAGTCTGACATGGAAGAGCCCAACTACACACTCAGGGCTCTCATTACCCTTGGCCTTCAAGGTGAATCCAACTTCTCAAAATGTTCTCTTGCCCTCTATTCCTGGCTTCCCCACAAAAGCAAACTCAGGTGGAGGGAGTAGAATAATAAAGGAGAGGTTGGGATAGAGGGTGGCAAATGGGCTACTTGCTAAAATCTGTTGGCTCAGCTTACCTGGAAAGAGGCAGTTTTGAAGTCTCTATAGTGGGGAGAGGAGATCGGGGAGGAACAGTATTACTGGCAGTGACAACTTCCTCCACTTTACTACCTCTTTCCCTTTAACTGTTGTCTTCTATATTGCTAGAGGGAATGATCATAAGTCCCTAGATAGCTGGGGGCCTATGTGAGCTTACACCTAATCTTTCAAATTCTCATTCTATCATCCTACCCAAAACCCATGTCCAGGTTGGCAAAGGAAGTGAAAGATATAGGCTTCCCTCCTTTTCTTCCTGCTTTAACCTCAAATGGCCTCATCTCTTAATGCCATCCGGTAATGAGGTCACCAGCTGGTACTGGCTAGAACTTACTGAAGTTTTTCCTGTTCTCTGAGGATCTCCTCAACACCCACCATAACTGCTGTTTGGTACTCAAGTCATCAGCATGCAGAACTATGGTCAGGAAAGAGTCTGCCTCCACTGTGTACCCCCCAAAACCAAGGGGCAAAATACTGGGTCTTCTGATCCTAAAATCCATTTTCTTTCCATTATATCAAGGCCTCTTATATTAATGCCAAATATACATTTTTGTGCCAGGTGCTTTCCTTCCTATGGTCTTTAAGGGAGAATGGTGAGGGGCAAGGAAGGAAGAGGACAAGGACAGACTCTTCTGCCTGAAGGCCTCCAGAGGGTGAGTGAGCACCACTGGCTTTGGGGAAGTCTTCCCACTCTCAAGAGTATGTGAGTATCTGGTCTCCCTGGCTACCTTTCTGGAGAAGCAACATTTGAGGAAAAGGGACACATCACAGTGCTTGTTATAAATGAGAATCTCCTCTTTATTCCACATATAAAAGCTGGTTTCTGGAACTAGATAGGGAAAGAACTTTGGCATGGCTCTACCTCTGTGTGGGCCCTAGGGATAAAGGTCTAAATTCTGGTGACAAGGCCTTTCTCCAGGTGGGAATGAAAAGTCCTGCCCCTTCAGTCCCAGATTAGGGGGTAGGAGCAACGTTGTAGGGCAATTCCTTGGTGAGGTGTACATCAGCTTGCGGCAGGCTCTTCCAGGCAAGTTCTAAGATCCCATACTGGGCAATGCCCATAGGGAGCATGGTACGTACATTGTTCTTCCCTGGGAGGGGAACCACCTCCTGGAACTCCAGAGGACCTTTAGGGGTGTGAGAGCCACCACAGAACAGGTGGTAGAACAACCGCTCCCCAGGAACTAGCTCCGTGGCCTTTAGGGCCTCTTTGTAAATGATCTCTTGGGATTGGGGTGCCCCTCTCAATAGCAGTTCCTGTAGTAGCCTCTGGATTCGGGGGGACTTAAGCTGGTACAGGTCCATGAGACGGTAGAACTGTTCCATCCAAGCAGCACTGTCTTTCGCGTATCGCTCCTGCAACATCCGCAAAACATGGTACATTGCCACAAATGTCTCCCATAGAGGCACCTTGTCCTTTTTTTTAGAGATGGGCTGTGCCTTCTTTTCCAACTTGGGCAATTTGGCAGACCTGCCCTTATCCTTAAAAGCCCAGAAGTCCTTTTGAAACATCAGTGCTAGGGTTTGTTTTTCCACAGGGTCAAGGGCACCTGTGAAAATGTCTCTTGTTGGAGGATAATGGTGTTGCATCTCCATCTCCTTGCGAGCAGTGGATATCTGCTCTGCCCGCACACTCCTGTAAGGCTCTCCTAGAAGATGCCAATTTATAGCCTTCAGGTCTGGAATCATTTTGGTAGCTAATGGGGACTTTGGTGTGGTGACAGCCAAAGGTTTTAGCCAGCTTTCCTTTTCCTTTCCTTTTATAGGAGGGATCACTTTCAGGTATTTTGGACCCATGGGCTCCTTACTGGGTTTTGAGATACTTGTGCTTCGTGATTCCAAGTTCTGCTTGTGACGGTACACAATGGCTTCAAGTTTGGCCAGATGCATCCACTCTAAGTTTTCCTTTGCAGTGAGGTCTTTGAGAAGCTGGCACAATCTGTGGAAACTATCCCTGGAAAGCGGTTCTCCTGCCTCCATCTGTTCTAGGACATGGTGGATCCACTCTACATCTGAGAGGCTGATGTCTGCATATATTTCCTCAGCCAGGATTTTGGACACAGGTAATTGTACCTCAGTCTGTCCCTTCAGAGATGGATGACGCTGCAGAAGCCACTGCCACTTGGCCCCTAGTTGTTTGCCTTGGAGTTTATGAGCTTCCATGGTCTTCTTCAATATGTAGGATAAATATGGGGTCTTTAAGTCAGGCTCTTGGGACTCCAACACTGTATCCAAAACTTGTAGAGGTATGGGCTTATATTTCTTCAACAGTTCTTCTTGTTTATCCATAAACCCTGTCCCTGGGAATACCCTGGACGTCTCAAGTACTGTGGCCTTATCTTCCCAGGATATTTGTTTAGTTGACCCTGGCACTGGTATCTTCTCTTCCCTCCCCAGAACTACTGAGATCAGTTGCTTGGGAGGGCTTTTGAGAACTTCAAGTTTTATAGCTCTGCCTTTGACCTTGGGGATTCTTTTCTCAATAGAAGGGGCTGCTTCTCTTCCTTTTAAGTCCTTTTTTCTTTCTCCTGGTAACTTAAATAGTTTTTCTTTTTTAAAGATCTCTTTCTTCTTGTCTACCTCTTCTTCCAATGAGCTTCTCTCCTCTTCCTCCCCCTCTTTCTCACTCAAATGCTCCATCTCTTCCTCACTCATGCTTTCCTCCTTCTCAAACACTTCCTCCTCCTGCACCTTCTTCTTCTTTTTCTTCTTCTTCTCCTTCCCTTCCTCTTCTTCCTCCTCTTCCATTTCCTCCTCTTCCTCCTCCTCCTCCTCTTCAGACAAACTCTCTCGCTCTATTTCATCTAATAAGCTTTCCATTTCTTCAGAAAAGCTCTCTTCACTTTTCACACTTTTCACCTCATCCTCTTGACTGAGAAACTCTTCCTGTTGCAAATCAACTCTCTTTAGCTTTTCTCTCTTTCTTGACCTTTGTTTAAGGAATGGCTTTGCCTCTTCTTCCTCTGTTATTTCATCCTCCTCTTCTTCCTGTATGACTTCTCTGTGTTGCCTGGCCAATCTGCTTTCTTCCTCAGTCATCTTTTTCTCTTTCTTTATCAGTCTTCTCATTTCCTTGGCCAGTTCTCTCTGCCTCTTAGCCAGTTTCTTCTCATCTGTGGCAATTTCTGGTTGTTCCTCAGAAAAACCCCACTCCTTGGCATCAAGTTCATTCTGTACCTTGTTCAATTCCTTTTCCTTAGTAATGAAAGACCTCTTTAACTTTGTCATCTCTATTTCTTCCTGGGTTAGTTTCCTTTCTTTTTTGATAAGGCCTTGAAGTATCTTTAAGATTTTGCTGCTTACTTTTAATGGTTCCTTGGAAATGCCCTTGCTTTCTTTAGCCATCTTCCTTATTAATTTGGCTAGCTTCCTTTCTTCCTGGGCACATACTCTCCCTCCTCTAGTAAACTCCAGTTCTCCTTTGGTAATGTCTGTTTGCTCTGTGGCCAGTATCCTATCTTCATAGACCAGTATCTTTTCCTCTAGTGACAATTTCCTCTTAATTAGTTCTAGTTCATCCTTAATTGGTCTTCCCTGTCTTGAAGTTTCTTGAGTCTCTTTTTTAAAGAGAGTTGCCTTTCCCTCAGCCAGTCTCACCTTCTCCCAGGCCAATTTCTTTATTTCCATGCCCAATGCCTTTCCTTCCTTAGTAATAGACCAGTCACCTCTGAGCTGTTTCAGTGCTTGGAATATCACCCTCTTTTCCATAGCTAATTTCATTTTGTCCTGGGCTATTTGGTGCTGTTCCTCAGCCAGCCTTTCCTCTAATTGGGTCAGTTTTTCCTCTATAGCAGCCAATTTCTCCTTCTTCTGGAAAAGTTTCTCCTTTTCCTCCATCAGCTTCTTCTCTATCTGAACCAGTCTCTTCTTGTACATGTCCAGTTTCTCCTTTTCTTGGTCTGATTTCTTTCTCTTCTCAGTGAGGCGTTCTTTGAGCTGGATTAAGTTTTCTTTCCTCTGAGCCAGTTTCACCTTCTCCTGAGCCAGAGTCTTCTGCCTCCAGGCTAGTATCTCCTTGGTTTTGGGGAGTTCTTCCTTGCTCTGGACCAATTTATTCCTTTCCTGGGCCAGTTTTTGCTTATTCTTTAGCAATTGTTCCCTTTTCTGGACAAGTCTTGCCTCCTCCCCACGCAGTGTTTCCATGTCCTGGGTCAGTTTCTTCTCATCCTGGATCAGTAGCTCTTCTTCTTGGGCCAATTTCTGCTTGTTCTCCATCAGTTGCTCCCTTTTCTGGCCAAGTCTTTCCTCTTCTTCAGGAAATTTTTCATTGTCCTGGGCCAGTTTCTTCTCTTCCTGGATCAGCAGCTCTTCTTCCTGGGCCAACTTTTGCTTATTCTCCATCAATTGCTCCCTTTTCTGGCCAAGTCTTTCCTTTTCCTCAGCCAGTTTTTCCTTGTCCTGGACCAGTTTCTCCTCTTTCTGGATAAGCAGTTCTTCTTCCTGGACCACTTCTTTCTCTTCCACATTCAGTTTCTCCTCTTGAGAGGCCAGTGTCATCTCCTCCTGATCCAGTCTCTCCTCTTCATTGACCAGTTCCTCCTCTTCCTGATTCAGTTCCTCCTCTTCCCATGCCAGGTCCTCCAATTCCTGGGCTAGTTCCTTTTCTTGCCATGCTACATCTTGCTCCTTCTGGGCCAGTTTTTCCAATTTCTGGACCAATATCTTTTTTACCTCAGCTAGCTTCCCTCCTTTCTTTGCTTTTTTCTCTTCTTCTTGAGCCAGTTTCTCCAATTTCATGGCCAGTTTCTTCCTTCGCTGGGCCAATTTCTCTGCTTCCTGGGTTAGCATCTCCTCTCTTTGGGCTAGTTTTTCCTCATTCTGGATAAACTTCCTCTCTACCTCCTCCATTTTCCTGTCTTTCTGGGCCAGTTTCTCATAGTCTCTGGCCATGTTTCTCTCTTCCTGAGCCAGTTTTCTCTCTTCCTGTGCTAGCTTCTCTACTTCTTGTGCCAGCTTCCTCTCTTCTTGGGCTCGTTTTATTTCAACTTGGGCCCGTTTCCTCTCAACCTGTGCCTGTTTATATTCTTGATGGATCTGTCTCTGCTCTTCTGTCATCAGCTCTTCTTCTGCTGCTGCTGCTGCTGCTTCTTCTCCTTCCCACTCCTGAGACAATTCTTCCTCCAGGGTCACTTCCTCCTCATCCTCCAACAATTGCTCCCTGGCCCTGGCTGACATCTTTTCCCAGATCTGTGACCATTTATCCCATGTCTGCTTCTTCTTGTCCCTCTCCAGCTCTTCCTCATCTGGGAACAGCTTTTCTTCTTCCTCATGGAGCTTCTCCTCTTCCTGAAGACGCCTGCTTTCCCAGGCTTTCTTCCATTCATCCCAGGATATCCTCGTCTCACTGTTGGCCTGTTTCCACTGATCCCAGAGCTTCTTCCACTCCTGCCGAGACAGTTTTGTCTCTTCCTTAACTGGTCTTCCTTCTTGCTCAACCACTTTCTCCTCTAATTTGGCCTTTTCTCCCACTTCCTGACTCACGTCCGTCTCCTCTTCTTTGGTTTTTTTCCTCTCTTTTTTATCCACTTTTATTTCCTGCTGGACTGCTTTCCCCTCCTGCTTAGAAGGCTTCTTAGAGGGTTTCTTCTCTTCTTTCTTTGATATTCGTTTTCCCTTGGTTACGTCTGGTTCTAAAAAAACAACTTTCTTTTTCTTGCCTTTGTTTGGAATCACCTGGGTTTCCCACAAGTCCAGCACATCCCTTTCTTTCTTTCGCTCTTGCTCCTCTTTTGTCTCCTCTTCCTTGTCACTGATCACCATGTCCTCTCTAATTGCTCCTGCATGAGGAAAAACTGGTTTCTCCTCTGGCCAGGCTACATCCCAGTCAAGGTCCTCAAGCCGTTCCTTACTTTCTTTCTTCAACAGGGGGCAGATCTCCTGAAAGAGCTCCCAGCTGGGCCATCGATCTGCCAGCACCGCCTGAGCCATGGTCACTAGCTCAGTGTTTAGAGCTTCTGACATTTTTGTCTGGGAACCAGATATCCTCAGGGTCATAAGACGACATAGATCGTCCCGCCATGATGAGCCATCTCCAGGGGTAGTCCTGTGGCCAGGAGCTCCAGAGGCACTCTGCCCTCTGACTTCCACCAGCTTCACAACTGATTCTCTCCTTATAGGATATGGAGGGTCCTCAACTGTAACTTCAGCGTCTATTGTCTTCCTCTTGCGCCTCTCTATGGGTTTCTGAAGTGTTGCTTTCCTGCCTCTTTTGTCACGTATCTTCCTCAGCATCTTCAATGCAACATGATCCTTTGAGGCATCTATCCCTGGAGGCTCTTGTTCGTCATCTTTTGAAATCTTTAGTGTACTGGAGGTTGAAGACCTACACTCCTCCCTCTCAGTTGGTGCAGCTTCACTCTGATCACCTTCACCCTCTAAGGGACCTGGCTCTGTGCCAGTCTCTTTCATCTTCTTGAGGCTCTGCAAAAATTTTCGGGCTATAGGGAGAATCAGGAGATGTAGATAAGGGAAGCTTGGGAGGCTTAAATGAAGCCCTTCCCAAAATCTGATATGAGCTAAGAGGAACTGCCATAACAGATGTAGCAACAGAGGGGGCTGAGGCTTTTTTTAAAAAAAAAAAGGCATTCTCCTTGCTTTATTCCCAGTCCCTTCCCTCCTCCCTCCCCTGCCTCCCCGACCTCTGTCAAGTCTTACAGAGATAGGTTTTGGAGTCTCTCTGAATTTGGGTGGATTCTTCCTAGGAAGGTTCTTTTCTGTGAAAGGATCTTTCCACTTACCTCTGTTCCTATCTGATACCTCTTGACCCAAGTTAGCCTTAACTACCCTGCCTCTTGGGGACCCTGAAGCATTAACCAGATCACCCCATACATACTATGCTTTCTGCCGCCTACTCGGCCCCATCTTTGGCCTTTGCTGGGCTTGTAGGCAACTTCAGGTTCTTCAGGAGCTGTATCAAGTTGGTTGGAAAGGGCGGTAAGTTCAGAAGCCCCTGAGACATCTAAAGAAAAAGTAGGCTTTTCATCACCCAGTGATAAGATCAGGTTTTCATTCAATCGCTGCTCCACTTGGGTATGAAGGATTTGAAGATCTGTGGCCTGCATTCCCAGCAGATGGTCCAGGGTTTCTTCCCCAATCATTTCCTGCCTATGAAAGTCAAAGGAGAGGAAGGACCATGCTGAATCAGGGACAAGAGGGAGAATGAGAAGGAAAGAACAGCTATGGAACAGGCAGGGGACTTGACAACATGACCAACAGAGACAGAGTATGTAGAGGTAAAGAATGGCGAAGAAGAAAGAAAAAGTCTAGGAAGCCAAGATGGTAATGCATGGCGTGACCTGTATGGGGCCTTCAAGGGTAGGAGAAGAGGGTGAAAAAGGGGCACTTGAAGAGGTAGGGGACAAACAGGAATAGGAGAAGAAATGGAGAAAGGAGTGAGCAGTTAGGGGATCATCAGGATAGTATAGGAATGGAAAAAGACTATGAACAAGGAAAAAGGACAGAAAGAGCTAATGAACAGAGATGAAGAGACAGTGAAGGCAGAGAAGGGAAAAATGGGAAAGGGGAAGAAGAAAATCAGAAGCTAGTAAAGAACTGAGGAAGGCACAAAGAACTTACTGCATCTCCCAGAAAGTATCTTCGTTCTGGATCAAGTTTAAGAGTGAGGTCTTAGAGTGGATTCCAGTCTCAGCCATGAGGCTCAGGGCCTTATTCCTTACTCTTTCATCTTTGTCCATTAGTCTTTGGGCCAGAGGCACGGCAAAGAGATGTGTAATCATTCCTAGACACTTCAGCCCTTCCCAGGCTAGCTCTCGGATCAGTGGATTGGAATTGGTTGTATCATCCAACAGACGACGGGCTGTTTCAGCACGCAGGAGTGGAGGAACCTGGTAAGAGGCAAAGATTTGCCCTAGTGTACCAATACAGCTCTGGTACTTCAGTGGAGAAGCATGGATCATAATATTGAGAATTGTCTCTATCAGGCTATTGATAGCTACTTCACTCATCTTTCTTCCCAGCCAACTGCAGTTTGCTGAGTCTGTAAGGACACTGTAAGTTATATCCTTTGACGCTCTTATTTCAAGGAAGTCTTCATCCTCCTTTTCACGTGCATATTCTCCTACATCACTTATAGCTCTTGCCCTACTGTGCCAGAAGAAGAATTGTTGAGACTTGTCCCGTTCCAGGTCCCGCATGGGTGAGTGCAGGTTGCACTGTAGGTATATTGGGCTGCCCTGTGGCCAAAGACGGGCACGAATCACTGAGTTAGGAATGTAGCAATCAGGAGCCAAGAGCCATTTCTGCCCATGGCCAAAGTAGTATTGCAGTATCTGGTAAGGGTTGAGTCCATCCCAGGTAGTCAGCTGTAGCTGGGGAGGAAGAACATAATGGGAATGCAGAGGTTTTTTCACCTGTGTCCAATCAGCTTCCTTATACAAGGAATCGTGTCTGAAGGAAGACAGTAACACAGGGCTCCCTTGCTCATCTTCTATGACGTGTGGCACATTATGATCAAAGGCGATGGCCCGATTATTGACAAGGTTCTCCAGACCCACTAATTGCTGTTGCCCTTGTCCAAAGTAGATATACTTGGGCACAAACATGGTCTCAAAGGAGAAGAAGAAGCTTGGTATGAAAGGCTTAGGAACTTCTAGCACTTCATCTGTCAAACCTATAAGGGAAAGGCGAGCCAGCAGGGCTGAGGGAAGCAGTTTTAAACAGGACACCAGATAAAGACTCTGGTTGAAAGTGACTAGCAGGTCACCCCGGTCATTTGCAAAGCAGAGTGGGCCAAAGTGCAATGATGAGTCCAGCATGGCTATGAGTCTACCATGGAAGTTCCAGATCCGGACAGAGCCATCACTGCCACCCGTGACAAAAAGACTCAAGGATAGGCAGACATCAAAAGATGTGATGGTACACTGGTGCAGAGGCAATGTGTCTATGAACGTTGAGCCTTCCTGTGACCCAGAGGACAGAAAGTCATGGAACTTCCAGAGACGCAGGCAGTTAGTCTCCGTGATGGCACTCACAGACTTGGGCAAGAGTATCAAGTGTGTTAGCTTACAGCTGCTGAGAATGCTGGCAAGGGGCTGCAGCTGCACTCTCACCCCGTCAAGCACAGCTTCTGATAGGTGTACGTAGTCATCCATTCCATAGGAACAGAGCAAAGAGTTTTCTCGGCAACCAGAAAGCCCTCCAGGCAGTGTAGAGAGTGCTAATACAGCCCCGAAGTGCATGAGTTTCTCTATTTGGGCACAGCTGTGCTGGGAAAGCACTCTGATCACACCACTCTGGTGTCCAGAGAACATTAGTCCTTCTAGACCCCGACCCAGGTGGAAATGCCCATAAGCCAGGCATTGTACCAAGTCCTGAGAATCTGGTGAGGTGCATATAAGATACTTGGCTGGGCAAGGGCAGCGGGTTGTGTCAAATACCAGCACATCTGAGCTGCCTGTTGCTACAAAGAGCTCCTCTTTATCTGGGTCATAGGCCCAATCCACAGCCCGGTCCAGGATTGAGAAGGGCCAGGTGATAACCAGAAGATTCCCTGTTAGTGGGGACACAAAGCGCAACAAGCCATCCTCAGTAGTGCACAGGATCCGGAACCAGTTATTGCCACAGCGGACCCGACGTATCTGCTTGGGAGCAGAGCCACAGACATTGAAGAGGTTATAGAAGCACGGCAGACTGCGCAAGGAGAAAGAATGGGTAGTCTGGCAGAAGAAAGTAGTGCTATCAATAAACTGGAGTTGATACAGTTCCTCGCCAAGTTCTAGCTGCCGCAGCAGACTCCCTGAAGTCAGGTTCCACTCCTTGATTAAGCCTTCTTGGCCGGCTGTTAGCAGGGTGTGGGCTTCTGGCCGGCTGCGGATACATATCACCGATGAGAAATGGGCCTTGAAACTGTGGAGTGCGTGCCCCTGATTGAGGCTCCACACTTGGATTTCCCCAGTCCTGTTTCCAGCATAGAGAAAGCCCTGCTCAAAACAGGTGAAGCAGCAGGTGATTGAGGAGCCACTGGTGGTGGAAGGGAACCTCTTCACCTCTGCCAGCCGGCCGTGGCCCTGGCGCTCAAGGACCCTCACCACAGTCTCACATAGGGCTACAAGGGAGCCATTGGGGCCGTTCAACATGATGTTGTGGACAAGCTCATCACCAGGCATGGAAACCATGTGGGCTATTTGGAGACCCTTGCCACTCTGCTCCATGATCCAGGTGACCACTGCCCCCAGGATTCCCGACAGAAGCATCTTCATTTCTGGGTCATAGCAGAGGCAGCTGATGTTAAAGCGGCAGGGCACTATACCTAGGGGTTTGAATGACTGAAAGTGGTCCCCAAAGAGCCGCAGGAGCAGGTCACCACAGTAGACCACGAGGATATGAAAGGAACCTGTGTGAACCATGGACTGGATGGGCGGCAGTCGTTCAGTCATGGAGAATGTTCTCTTCTGCACCATGTCCTCAGTTTTGCTCTTCATCCATACCACAGCCTAGAAGAGAAAAAGATGGGAACTGCCTAGAAAAGATAGTGGAAGAAGAAAGGGCAAAATACTCAGCTATTTTTCTCTTGCTAAGGAGAAACTGGAAGACTCTAGAGTGATTTTACCCCCTGGTTTTGGGAGTTGGAAATATTGTAGAAGCAGGAAACCTAGGACTCTTTCCCTAACCTTGGCCTACTTTAGGAGAACCATAAAATCTGTTCAACACAGAGACTGTAATTGGAGAAAGGATGAACAGGGAATCCTGGATCCAGGTCACTTTCATTCAAGGGGTGTATCTTTCTGGGTTAATCTAGGGTCAGAACTTACATGGGCATGGCCCCTGTAGAATGGGCTAAGAAGAAAGGCTGGGTAGTTTTACCTGTATTTCTTTTGTGCTTGTTGTCACCCACGGGAGGGAAGCAAAGAAGTGGGCATCACTGAAGTAATAGCATATAAGTGGCATATTTTGAGGATGGCGAGACTCTTTGAACAGGATCTGGGACCGGTCACTCAACACAACTACATCAATCTTTGGGTCATCTAAAGTTTGCTGGGGAGAGGCATGGCATAAACTAAGAGACCAGGACACATATACACTAAATATATTCTCATGCAAGTCACAATTAAAGCAGTTCTCAAAGTTACGCCTCAGCCCCAAGAATCACTCCTGTGGCTCCCACACAAGGACAATTTATCACCTGTGGGACACTATACTTCACAAGCATGTAACAAAACCCCCAACACAAAAGCGAACCAAACCGCTATAGGGCCTATATGGGCAAACTTTATGGTGTGAGCACAGGAGAAAACTGATGTTCTTCCCAACATGTCCTCTAACATTCTCCCTCCTGTCTAAAAGGTACATATGTCATAAAAGACACATTTAACAGATTACAAAGGCAAGTGCACTGCCATATGCCCACATGTAAAGTAACACAGTATCCCAAAAGTCAGCACAGCTTTATTAAAGCCTAAAACTGCACTAAGTAAGACTTTTAGGACACCCTATCTGGCCTTGAAGTTTGACAGAGGAAGATTTTTTTATGTGTGTATATATATATATATATATATATATATACACACACACACACACACACACACACACACACATACACAAATACATATACACACACTTAATATATATATATAGACACACACACACTATATGTGTGTGTGTGTGTGTGTGTGTATTATCCCACTGTGATAGAGCATGTGCTATGAAACATGCACCTGGGATCCTTTTACACAGAGCCAGCCATAGCAAAACTGAGGTTGGCAGATGTTCTCTCTGGTGCCTTCTCCATTCTCTTTTAGAAAAATCTCTCTTCCCAGAGGGTTGGTTCTTCTGAAATGCTTCAAAGTGTTAACCTCTCACCATCAAAATGTCCTTGCAAGAGGTCTCTAGACTCATTTGGAAGTTGATGGCCCACTTTCTACTAAGGGGACAGTTGTCTTTATCATCTACCCTGCCTGCTTCCTGCATAGTGGATCTATGCTCCCCTGAAGTGCTCATAAATCTTAAGATAGATAGAGGCCAGTAACATGTTTATGTTCTACATACACATTACCTTGCTTTTATGTATCATGTCATTTATAAGGTATTTAAAATCCTTCCACACGGGAATGAGTCTGGGGGAAGTCATCACCTTGATTATCCCCTGGTCCTCCTCAGGACCACTGTTTAAAAACCTGTAGGAATACAAAAGAGGCCAGCTTAGCCACTGATACTTTTTGAGGAGCTAGAAATCAGAAGGCAAGGTCCATGAACTCATGTTTATTGGACACTTTTTGAATGTCAGGAACTATGCATAAGATACCCTCTCATTTAATCCTCACTGCAGCCCAGTGAGGTAGGTATTACCTCATTTGAGAAAATTGAGGCTTGGAGAGGGTAAATAAAGGAGTTGGAAGTTGAATCTTAGCATTGGCTATCATCTAATAGGATATTATGGGGGAGGGAAGCAGAGAAATCTAAGAGGGGCTGGAAAGGAATACTGTCACAGGCAAATAATTGTTCCTTGCTGGTGATGGGCTGTCAAGGGATCTTTTTGCAAGAACTAGTAGTTCCCAAAGTGTGGACCCTGGACCTCCTGTACCGGGATTCCTGGGGGAGAGGTACATCTTAAAATGCAGATCCTTAGGTACTGAAGCAGAACCATGGTGGTGGGCCCCTGAGCGCTTCCCTTGTAACAAGCTCCCTAGGTGATTCTGTGGACCTTGAAGTCTGACTACTGAAACAGGAAATCGAGATAAAGGGTGCCCAGGACAAAGAGTCAGCTCCGTGTAGCCCAGCTGGAGAAAGGATCCAGCCATTGGGCCTTGCAGGCTTTCCCAGGCTTGTGGAATCAAGTAGCTCTCTTGAATGTGATACATCTGCTATTCATCCTTCTCCTCCCCATTCCCTTCTCTTTGGCCTTCATGAGGACAAACCTCTACTTTTCTTAGTTGGATGGTGAATAAATCCTACTTTTAACAAGTTCCCTCTGTCAGGGGGTCTGTCATTACTGATCTGACGATGCGCTTGTTTTCCTCATTTGTAAAATGAAAATGCCAGATCCTTGCAACTTCACAGGATTGTTGCAAGGATAGACTAAGATAATTCCTGTGAATACTTTTTAAAGTATACTCTAAAGCAACAAACAATTATGACTGCTGTTTTTAGGCTGGTTTGGTTCTCAGAGAAGTACTAGTTTTTTCCTTCCAACCTATACTTTGTACTTTTCAGTTGCTCTGGAAACATTACAGCTAAATTTAATAGTCTGGCCAGCAGAGGGCAGTGGAAGCCATCCTTGCGCCTGCCAGATGAAGGAAAACTGATGGACTTTCAGTTTAAAGTGGTCCCCAAACTGCGATCCTCAGGACAGCAGCATCAGCATCACCTGGGAACTTGTTAGAAATGCAAATTATCAGGCCCCACCCTAGACCTACTAAATCGGAAACTCCGAGAGTAGGGCCCCAAAATCTGAGTTTTAACAAGCTCTCCAGCTGGTCTTAAAGTCTGAGAAACACTGGTTTGGAGAGCTGTTGGAGTTCCAGATCATTTGGCCTGGGCCTCCTGAGGCAAGGTCAGCAGAACCCACCCTCTGGCACGGCTAAGACTAGGCCCTGTGTTGCCACAGAGACTTGATGGCTGGATCTGCGGGGGGAAGCAACAGGCAAAACTTATCATCATCTCATGTGTAGGGTGGTTTAGTGCCCACAAAAAAAAGCTTTCACAGGGACTTCCCTGGCGGTCCAGTGGTTAAGACTCTGCGCTTCCACTGTAGGGGGCGCGGGTTGGATCTGTGGTCAGGGAACTAAGATCCCGCATGCCTCACGGTGCGGCCAAAAAAAAAAAAAAAAAGCTTTCACATCAATCACTTCATTAGTTCTTGAAAGAATTCTGAGAGGCAGATACCACCGTCTCCATTGTACATATAAGGAATGTGAATTCAGAGAGGAAGAGGGATGTGTTCAAAGCTACACAGGGCAGCTTCAAGACTAAGATCCAACTCACAGTTCAAGATTCTTTTATCATTTGAGAGAAGTAAAAGGTTCTCCCAGCTAATGCTAAGTGAGCTCTCTTCCCCACAAACCCACTAATGGGAACTGGGGACTGGCTTTCAGACATTAGCATCCCCTATGTCTTTCCACTCTCCCCAAGGCTGCATGCTGCCCTCCTGCCATATCTTTTTCCATTCTATTCTCCTGTAACCCTGCACTTGCTGCTCTTTTGGACCACCTTTCAGGAGCCACTGTGATCAGCTGAAATGGATCGGTGGATGGCCCTACGGGCCAGGGCCCCACAGCTCAGATTTACCCAACCAGCTCCTTCTTGGGGGCCCAGAGCTGCTGAGAGAGTAGTCATTTGTAGTCAACAAATTTGCAGTCATTGACATCAGTTTCCATTTTTCCTAATTATCTCCTCTGGGTCCAACTTCTCTTGACCAGCCTATAAAAAGCAAGCGGTTGGAACCCTTTGGGGGCATATTCTTTGGAGGTTAAGTGAGAAGGAAGGCTTTCAACCCCCATACCTATGTTTGTTGTTGTTGTTGCCACTCTCTCCCATCCCATATACCAGTTTCCTTAGAGGAAACCTCTCCTAAAATGCCCCACATTTGATTCCCTAATCCCCTTACCTGTCCTTAAAAGCAAGTCCAGAGAGAGCGCCAGATGCCTTAATCCCAATGGTCTTGACTTTTTAATATCTTGATAACCCAAAGATGATCTAAAGGGAGAATTCAAGTCCTGCAGCCAACTGAGAGGAGTCAGAATTTGGGGGCTGAGATATGGTATCTGACTGTAGCTGACTATAGAGACAAACCAGGTCTATGATTGGGCATTGATGCTGGTGCCACATCCTTTTTCTTAGTTGCAGTCCATTCCAAGGTACTGTGTCGGTGGTGGTGGGATGGAAAGCCAGCATCCCATGAGCCCTGCCTTTGTAATACAGAGAATTGGCTCTAGGGGGTACTGCACTCCGTGACACTATTGGGCCCCTGTTGAAGAAGGAAAAGAACAAAGTATTGTGAGTACATATAACAAGGAGACCTGACCACCCAAAAGAAGAGTGATGTGTGCTCCACACTTTGAGGTAAAGCCCAGCACGGATCCTACAGCCTTGCAGGTGGCTCTCACGTTTGGGGACAAGGATGCAGAAAGCCCAGCTGGCATCAGTTGACTGTAAAGTCAGAGGGACTGTAAAGCCCGAGGGCAATCTTGGCTTACTCTGTTTTTTTGAATTACTGTTAAGGAGCCCAAGTCTGTCCCCAGGCCTGGGACTGCTACTCTGGCCTTATAAGTGAGTTCACAGCTAGGGCTGGGACTGGAATGCACTTAACTTTACAGAAAGAAACAATTTTCCAGGACACACATATATTACCAGGGTGGGCTAGTTTCTATTGAGTGAAGAATTATCCAGCATGGGAGTAGTGATAGCATCCAGAACTGATTAAGGTTGTAAAGTGGTTGCCAGGCATTTTACATACATTGTTTCATTTAATTCTTATACAATGATTCTATGACTTAGCTATCATCCTCCATTAATGAAACAACTTTTAAAAATGGACATGGTAAAAATACTCAAAACATACCAAGGAACATATACTGAAGAGAAAGTCACCTGTCCTGTTCCCCTTCAGAAAGGTAACCCTGGTTGTGTCTTTCTTCAGGTGTTCTGTACACACACAAGCATGTATGTAAAAAATATTATTTTTCTTACACAAAGGGTAGTATGCTATATACACTTTTCTCACTTAATAATCTTAAAGATTAACTCATATTAAAACATACAGCTCTGTCTCATTTTTCAACAGCTGTCAGCTGCAGTGTATTCCACTGCGTGGCTGAACTACCATTTATTTATTTAAACTTCTATTAATGGAAATTGGGCAGTTTCCAACCTTTTGCTATAACCCATGCCACAAATGAATATCTTTGTTAATGCCTCAGAGTTTTAATTAACTTAAATTTTAAAACTGAAGCAATGTAAATCTTTTATTCATTAAGCATAACTTATTTTAGGTATACTGGCTTAAATAAATTATTAAAATTAATTTCACCTGTTTCTTTTTAATGTAAATTTTAAAATTGCATATTTGGCTTGCATTATATTTCTATTAGATAGTACTGCTTTAAATTATCACCGTCTGGTGGTGGTGTGGATTTCACTCCTTGAGAGTAGGAACCCAATTTATCTTGATTTCTCCCGTGTCCTCATTATCACCCAACCTGGCATGAAGTAGGTGCTTAATACATTTTTGTTGAATGAATGAGCAAATGAATGACCCTCTGCCCTCTCTCAGGAAGAAGAAATATATGCTTCCCAGCTCAAGTCTTACTGAGCATCTTCTTGGAAGGAAGATGAGGTGCGAAGGGTATTGACTGGGTTTTCTTGACCAGAGAACCTTGCAATTCTAGCCAGTTCCCTCGGTAACCCCTAGTGGAGTAGGAGTGGCAACATTCATTTTTTGAAAAAAAGAGTCGGATCCTTGATTATGCCAGCAGGTGGACTAAATTTGAACAAAATTTTCCAGGCCGTAAGTACTCAACAAACACTGGTTACCCTAAGAATGTGCTATAAACGAATGAATGGTAGGTAACCGGGCCTCCAGGGCAACCCCCTGGGTGATGGTCATGAGACTCCCGTCGAAGGCAGAGTTCCGGAGCCGCCTACTACGGGGAGAGGCGACCAGACACGAATCCCAACACATTCGGTCGTCCCAGCTCTCCGCGCCGGAGGGAAGAAGGGCGTGTCCGCCTCTTCAAGACCGGGTCCGCGCCTGTTACCTGCGACGACTGCATTCCCGACTAGGGAGGGCACGGCGTGTGTGGCGGCACTCAGAAGCTACGTGAAGGATCAGACCTAGAATAGGAGGGCCTGACGAGCAACCTTGGGGATGCAGCGAGAAGACTGCCAACAGGACGGTTAGCTCCCCAGCCCCGCGCCCGGTGGACTGACCGAGGCGAGGGGAGTGAGCGCGCGTGCGCACTGGCGCGCGCCCGGCAGGAAAAAGCCCAGCGCGAGGCCCCGCGCGCGCGCGCGCGCGCGTTCGAAAGGAAAAAAAAAAAAGTCCTCCCCGTGGGGGCCCGCGGCAATTTAGGCCGGAGTTGGCCGGCGAGCGCGCGTGCGCGAGCGCGCATAGACGCCCTTCTCCAAGGCTCCCCTCGGTTGGGGGTCTAGCGCGCTGCTCCGCTATTCCCGCCTCTCCCGAGGCTCGCGCCCTCGGGGTAAGTATCTCGCGCTTTGCGGAGAGGGAGGAAGAGGGTCCACTGAAGGAAGGGAGGAGGCGGACAGGGCTTGGAAAAAGGGAAAAACCGCCCTCGCCGAGCGAGGAGCGCGGTCAACGGGCTGGAGTCTGCAGAAGACACGCCTCTATCCCTCACGCCCCTCGGGGCTGCGGAAGTACTCTGGAGACTCCAGAGGCACTGAGGCGACAGGTGGACTACAATTCCCAGAAGGCAGCGCGGCCCCGCGCCTACAGCTCCCGGCAGCACCTGGGCACCAGGCCTTTTTCAGCTTGCTGCCGCTTAGGGCGAAACTACAGTTCCCAGGAGGCGTCGCGCGAAGCGGCTTGGAAGTGGGCAGCCTGGAAGTCACTCGGGCCACAGGAGCTGGCGGCGTCTCCAGCAAGCGGCGCGGATCTGGATACCGTGGTCGTGGGGCCCGCTGCGCGGGCAGCTGGGACGCCCAGGTATGTGGCTCTGGGTGCAGGGTCGGCCTCGCGCAAGGGTGGTGGGGAATCGGTGTCCCCTCGGACCCCGAGGGTCAGCGCGGGCGGGCGACTGGGCGGACGGCCGGGTGTGGGGACCGGTTGTTGGGGGCGGCGGCGGCGGCGGCGGGACTCTAGCCCTCTGGACCTGGCCGGTCTCTTGCCCGCATGCTTCAACTTTCCAGACGAGCTACCTGGCGCTGTTGCCGAAGAGCGTGGCATGGGAGTCGGGTAGCAGTGAGTTCGGGTCCTGGCTCTGCCACTCTGGAGGTGCGATATAGGGAAACCGCGCCGAACCTCAGTTTCCCCTTTCAGTCTAACCGGGGAAGAATAGTGTCTGTCTTTTGTTGGGAATTCTGTTGAAATGTTGAAATCTGGTGAATAAAGCATTTGGCACATAGAAGGCACTTATTACGTGTTTGCATTATTGTTAGCTCCCGAGAAATGGTGTGAAGGTATTATCCACCGATTGTGGTAAGTTGAGGGTGAGCCGAGTCCATAGTTAGCCTTCAATGCAGGGTGACTGCTGTTAACTGAAATTATTTTGTTAAGAGCTTTGGTTTGGGAGGCAGAGCCAAGTTCAACCGTTAGGTTCTAACATTTACTAGCTGTGTGACCTTGAGCGACAGACTTCACTGCTCTGTGCCTTCGTTTCTCTGTCTATAAAATGGGATTTTAATAGCAGCCACCTCGTAGAGTGGTTTTGAGGATGCAGTGAGAATACCATTTGTGAAGTGCTTAGAGCAGCAGCTGGCACATAGTCAGCATTTAATAAATGGTACCATTTATTCAGCGTTTTCCCAGTTTCTCAGAGACCCCCTGAGGGTGGGGCTCTGGCTGTAGTGTTGGTCTTCCAGTGGGCCAGACTCAGAACTGGTCTGGTTGACTTCTCCTGCAGCCTCAGGTTCCATCTATGTAAAATGGGGTAACAATATCAGCCTCAGAGGGTTGTAAGGATTTGCTGAGATTGTATTCCTAGTCCAGAGCCATCTCTCACTAAGTAGCAGCTCTTATATATTATAATTGTTCTTCTTCAATGTTCTCCATCTGGCCCAGAGACTGCCTGACTATGGTGGGATGTGACATGACAGCTCTGAGCTACCCCACATGTTCCCTCCCAGCCTCAATGTCCCATCTGTGAAATGGTAGTGATAGGACATTTGTGCTAGGGTTGTTTTGATGATCCTAGGAGATAATTCATATTTAGTGTTCAGCACAGGGCCAGGTGCATAGTAAGCACTTAATAAACATGTCTTGTTTTTCTTGATAGGTCTTTGCTGCTTACGTTTGTATTTACAGGGCAGAGCAGGGACAAGGTTAATGTCTCCCCCCCCCCACCGCCCCAATTTTTATTCACCAGAGGTTAAATTGTGGAACATACTGCAGTATAAGGGCCTGAGAAGAAATGGTACTGACTTGCTCTCAGCAGCCCCCTGCTCAGCTCTCACACACTCCTCCCCGCAAGCCAACACATTCACTCTAGGGCTTTTTGTACTGTACCACTGCTGCCAGCACTTGACTCTGTCTCAAAGCCCTGTTAGCACCCTCAGCTCCAGTTCCAGATGTGGAGCCTGTGCTCCTTGATGTCCTCTGGTGACTGTCCCCTTGGGTACCATGAACTCAAAATGTTCAACCTAAACTCCTTTTTCCTCTCAGACCCAGTAGTCACCATCTTGGCAAATGGGCCAAGCCAGAAACTTGGGAGTTGCTCTTCTCCCCCAGGCTTCCCGGGTCTAATTGATTGGCAAGAAGGATGGAGCTGTCTTATTTCATAGCAACCATTTCATTGGCCCTTCTTGATCATCCCATCTTGTGGGCACTGAAATTCTCCCTTGGCCACTGAATATGGACTTTTCCAACAACGTTGAGTTGTTTCTTTCAAGTCACCAAGGATTGATGTATGTGAAACATTGTATTCATAGGGTGCCGAGAAGGCACTATGGACTTGGCCAGATTGCAATGGCCACAAGTCGGGAGTAAAGCCCTGGCTTTCAGGGGGCCCATTTCTACAGTTTTAGCCTGGCAAAGCTTGGCTGAGTCGCTAAATTTCTTTCTGAAAAGTTACACCGTGTCAGCGGCTTAGAATATCCTCTGTGGGAAGGGCCATCCTGAGCATTTTGGGAGGTAGCATACATACCAGGGAAGAGGCTGGGCAGGGAAATTCATTAGCTCTCCGTTTAGGGTGAGTCTGTTGTCAGATCTTTCATTGTAATTTCACTTGGAGATGGGAACCGGTGGTCTCAAATTTGTGCTGACCACTAAATTTGCCTAAGTGCTTTTTTATTGTTTATTTATTTATTAAGTTAATTAATTAATCATTTATGGCCGCACCACAGGGCTTGCCAGGATCATAGTTCCCCAACCAGGGATTGAACCAGGGCCTGGGCAGTGAAAGCACCGAGTCCTAACCTGGACTGCCAGGGAATTCCCCCTAAGTGCTTTTTTAAATCTGAGGAAATAAAGCAATGGCTTAAAAAAAATCTTGGTCTTAATTGTTAGTGACAACAGCATGTGGGTTTTTTAGCAGTCTGTGTGGAATGGTCAGAGTTAAACATGAGCCTGTTTTTCAGACATTGCAGTTGTTAGGCGGTAAATCAAAAATGGAATTTAGAATGTGCAGTGATTGGTGCCTTTTTTTCCCTGTAAAAGGTATTTTGCGGTTATATTTCAAACTTTGGTGTAAAAAAATGACACAGGTTATGATAACAGCTTAACCTTGTTATGTGTTTAATTCCCCAAATCTAAATTAAATGTATGTTTTAATAAAAGAATTGAACAGTCATTTCCTCTAAAGTAAAGGGTTTGGTTTTAGCCGTTAAGATCAGATGCTATTGGACCAGTTTGTGCATTTGTGTTTTCTTTAAGACTGACACTGCTGTTTCTTAGAACTGCTCTGGTCATGGCTTTAATTTGTGTGTGTGTGTGAATTGGTTGAATTTGGCTTTTCAAAAGTTATGCGGAGATATACATGCTCATAGTAACATGTCAATACAGAGATACGTAAGGAAGACGATAGGTGCCACCCTCCACTCCAAAATCCCATCCCCCGAAGACAACCATTTATTCAGACAGTGAGTATTTACTGAGTATCCAGTGTCAGGTTTTGGAGATGTCTGAGAGAACAAAGTAGATTCTCTGCCCTTGGAAATTCGGGTAGATGCTCTCACTTACCTCTTTCTATACTTATATGGATATATGTATGCAAATATTGACTGTTTTCTTCCTTCTCCCTCACCACTCCCCAAAAAAGGAGAGATCAAGACACACATATTTGTATTGATTTTTTAAATATTTGATAGGGCCTATCTCTTCAAGTCATTACATACAGATCTGAATCACTTTTTTTTTTTTTTTAAAAAATACTATTTATTTATTTGGCTGCACCGGGTCTTAGTTGCAGCATGCAGGATCTTTAGTTGCGGCGTGCGGAATCTTTTAGTTGCGACATGAGAACTCTTAGTTGCAGCATGTGGGATCTAGTTCCCCAACCAGGGATCAAACCCGGGCCGCCTGCATTGGGAGTGTGGCGTCTAAGCCACTGGACCGCCAGGGAAGTCCCTGACTCATTCTTTTTAACAGCTAGACATGCATTCTTCAGTGTGGACAGACCATGCTCCACACCACCGTCTCCCTATTGCTGGACATTTAAGTTGTTTCTGGGATTTCTTTTACATTCACAAACACACATCCAGTAAGCATTCTGGTACATAGTCAGTGTAGTGTAGTGGCTAAAAGCATAAACTCTGGATAGTGAACAAGACAGACAAGATCCTTGCTCTCCTAGGGTTTACATTCTAGCTGAGGGGACACACAATAAACAAGGAAACTTCAGGTGGTTTTAATTTCAGATGGAGAAAATAACAGGGTGGGGGGTATGGAGAGAGGGGTTGGGGCAGACTGGCGGTGGGGAAGGGATTTTTTTTTTAATGAAGTATGCTTTCCTCTTCAAATTTTTTTAATGTTTATATTTTATTTACTTATTTTTATGGCTGCATCCGGTCTTCGTTGCAGCACGCGGGCTCTTCGTTGCGGCACATAGACTCCCTAGTTGAGGCACGTGAGCTCAGTAGTTGCAGTGCGCAGGCTTAGTTGCCCCACAGCATGTGGGATCTTAGTTCCCCGACCAGGGATCGAACCCGAGACCCCTGCATTGGAAGGCAGATCCTTTACCACTGGACCACCAGGGAAGTCCCAGGGATGGTTACTTTAGCTTGTGTGGCCCGGGAAGGCCTCCCAGGCCTTTCTGAAGGGGAGTCACGTGAGAAGAGGCACCAGCTGTGCCAGGAGCTGGGTGGAAAGACCATTTCCAGGCAGAGGGAACAGCAAGTGCAAAGGCTCAGATGTGAGAATGAGTTTGCTACAAAAACAGTATCGTGGCTGGAGAAGAGTGAATTCCCATTGTTTGAGTTCACACTACTTTAATTTTTGTAAAATAATAATGATGATGATAATAGCAGCTAACATTTCCTAGTACTTTACTCTGTACTTGGTGTTCTTCTAAGCATTTCACACTTTTCCTCAGTTAATCCTCACAAGAGTCCGGGATAGATAACTCACTTTACAGACGAGGAAGCTGACTCCAGGGTCCAGGCTCTTCCCCATATGCCAAACTCCTCTTCCCAGGCCCTCCTTAGCAGGCTGAGGCAAGTTTAAGAAGTGGATGCAGCATTTCCCTTCCATGTCGTTTGACATGCACAGCACTGTGGACTATATTTAGTACCTCATTCATGTGGCAGCAGGAGTGGTCTGGGGATGTGGCATCGTTTCCACTGACAGTGAGACACGATGGGGTCAGTTTCTGTTGGGATGTTTAATTGGTTGTTTCAAAACTGAAGGCCCTTGAGCAGAGCCTGTCCTCAAATAAAACAAGGTTGACTGCGTGGCTGCCACACCAGACGCAAGTTAGCAAGAAATGAGGTGTGGTGTCGAAGGAGCATGAACAAGGCGGTGTCCCATTTGGGTGAGCTTTGCAAGAGGACTTGGGCCAGCCAAGGAAAGAGTGTTTCTAAGCACCAGACCAGCCTTATGGACTGTTAAAGTATTAAAATACAGTCCAGTAATTAAGGTGGTGATGCCTGGCCCTGCAGGGGCTCTGGGACCCTGTTCCAGCCACCATGACTATGTCCATTTTGATTTGGTGTAGCTTTGACCTTAAGGGCTGTGCAGTATTTTGAATGAAGGGCAGGCCTGGTTAGATGTGAGGATGGCAGTGGTTGCTTTTAAGACCAGGAAAAGTATGGAGAGCATCTTTCATCCAGCCATCTGTGAAACATTTTTTTCTACCCAGCCTATGTGCCGGGCACCATGCTAGACACTGACAGTATGAAGTCAAATAAGAAGACTCTGGTTCTCAAGGGTCTGCACCAGTACTGTCCATTAGAAATATAATGCGAGCCACCAATGTGAGCCATATACATAATTTAAGATTTTATGGGGAATCACATTTAAAAGAGTAAAAAGAAACAGGAAATTGATTTTAATAATGTATTTTATTTAATCCAAAATAGTATCATTTTGGACTTCCCTGGTGGTCCAGTGGTTAAGACTGTGCTTCCAGTGCAGAGGTCATGGGTTCGATACCTGGTCAGGGAACTAAGATCTGTGTGGTGTGGCCAAAAAACAAAAAAACCCATCATTTCAACACGTAGTCAGTATAAAAATTATTGAGATACTTTACATTCTTTTTTTTTCACATTAAGTCTTCAAAATACAATGTGTATTTTATACCTTCAGCATCTCCATTTGTGCCGGCCACATCTCAAGTGCTCAGTAGCCACAGGTATTGGACAGTGTGGACCTAGGGTATGAGACTCATACCCTAGGTGATAGGTCAAAGATGCCACCCCTGTTTTATCTTGGTGAATAAGGGCAGATGAATGATGAAAAGCATATTTATCATAGGCAGGGGTAGCTAAACTCACAGCTGTCATCATCAAAGGCCCCTTCTGGGCCTGGCAGTGTGCTTGGCGTGTGTGACCTGTGTTGTGAGGTGGCAGGGACTCTAATCATCCCTGCTCTACAGATGAAGAAGCTGAGGTCTGGCAACGAGAGGCCACTTGCTCACGGTTAGGAAGTGATGGAGGCAGAATTTGAACTCAGGTGTGTACTCTTAAATCTCTTCAGTCTCTGTTGTATATGTTGTGTTCGTGTTTGTTTGAGGGTTTGAGGGATGGGGTCTGAGCTTTGAGCCACAAAAACCATAGGAAGGACTCATCACACAAAATGCATTCCCAGAGCTTGTCAGCGTCGATCCTCGAGTTTTATATTGGTGCTGGAGTGCTGGTTTAGACCTGAGTGACTGGCTGATCCCCTCCTTACGATGAGCTCGAGGTTTCCTGGGAACAGGTCTTTGCTTCCCAGGAAGGAGAAGGGTCTTTGGGCACTGAGGACGGTGGGCAGGGTGAGTGAAGGAAACGAGAAAAGGACGCAGCCTACTGAAAGCCCATTCTGAGCAAGCAGCTTATTTGGGTGTGAAGCCTCTCTTCTCTTTTGTCTGCCTCCTGTGGGAGCTGTGTGGCCTTTTCCTGTGAGCTCAGCGATAGCAGAGTTTACCCAGTGTGTGAATCTTGCCCTTGCTGTGATCCAGAGGCATTGCTGGGTTGGGGGATAGCAGGAAGGGGACTCTTTCATCTATGGGAGTCATTGTTCTAGACCTTTAATTACTCTCTTGGTTCAGGGCTCCCCATCTCAGGAGCAAGGAGTGCTTGTTTCTCCTACTCAGACAAGGCAGGTGCTGGAGATTCTGAGTCTGTTCATGTCCTCAGGTGGTTGACCTCGTGCCAGCCCCTGTTTCCAGGTGGTAATTCATGAGAGCTTTAACCTCGTAACCACCCTTATCTCCTACTGCTGGACAGTGCCTGGCATGTAAAAGATGCTCACTGAGTGTCTGTTGGCTGAATTATTAATACGACCCAGCATTCATTGAGCTCTTACTGTGTACAAGGCACTGCTCTGAGTGCTTTTCATGTAATAGCTCACTTAATCCTCAAAACTACTCCATGGTGTAGGTACTCTTATTATTCACATTTCCTACGTAAAGAAACTCAGATCTTGAGAAGTGCAAATCACAAAGCTGGTGAGTGTCAAAGTCAGAATTCAAATCCAAGCCGAGTCCAGGCTCTTAAACGCTCATTCTGCGGTCTCTCCGTGGACGACAGACAACCGAATGGGGTGGTCAAGCAAGACCACACTGACTAACTAGTCAGCCTCTCTATTCCACGTGTGGTCTCTGATCTCCTGGTCCAGGTAGCCCCGCAGCAAGTCTCAGGCCCCTTTGGGCCTGGAGGCTTGACCATCACTCTGGTTGTGGGGTTTTTCTGTGATTTTGGAACCTGCACTTCCCCTTTCTTTATTTTTTTATTTTTTTTTGGCCGTGTTGTGTGACATGTGGGGTCTTAGTTCCCTGACCAGGGATTGAACCTGCACCCCGCTGCCTTGGAAGCGCAGAGTCTTAACCCCTGGACTACCAGGGAAGTCACCCTTTTAAATAACAAAAATGCACTGGATATTTGACATTATTAAGGAATTCTTGTTAATTTTTTAGGTGTGATAATGATACTGTGGTTCTGCTTAAGAAAAAGTCCTTATCTTTCAGACTTATATTCTTTTTTTTATAAGTTTACATATTTTATTTTTGGCTGTGTTGCGTCTTTGTTGTGGCGCACGGGCTTCTCATTGCGGTGGCTTCTCTTGTTGTGGAGCACGAGCTCTAGGTGCACGGGCTTTGGTAGTTGTGGCACACAGGCTCAGTAGTTGTGGCTCGCGGGCTCTAGAGTGCAGGCTCAGTAGTTGTGGTGCACAGGCTTAGCTGCTCTGCAGCATGTGGGATCTTCCCAGACCAGGGCTCGAGCCCGTGTCCCCTGCATTGGCAGGCGGATTCTTAACCACTGCGCCACCAGGGAAGCCAAGACTTATATTCTGAAATACCTATGAACTGTTAAAGACATCTGAGATTTGCTTCAAAATAATATGGATGGGCAGGGAGTGGAGGGGGCCAAGTGTATGGACGAGTAAAGAGATAAAGAAAGATTGGCCATGAGGTGATTCTGTTGAAGCTGGATGGAGGAGGTTTATTATACTCTTCTTTTCACCTTTGTGTGCTTGAAACATCTCACCATGAAAAGTTAGAAGCAAGTATAACAAATTTCACTCAGCGTTTGTGTGTTTCAAGCTTGAGTGTAGTATGGAGGAATTCCCTGCCTCTGCCCAGTTTGCTTATATAATAAAAAGGAATTTTGTTTTTTCTTTTCATCATACGAGTCAATACTTGGCTCAGAGCTTTGGAAACCTCTTTGGTAAAGCAGCATCCGGCCACAGCGAGGGCATCAGTGAGCCTGCAGAGGCCACACGCTTCCCCAGCTGCTCTGAGCACTGACCACGAGGGTGCTGGTTCTCTGAGTCAATTTGCAGAAGTCCCTCTTCCCTGAGATCTGGTTCCCTCCAGCACCTGACCGTGGGGCGCCTCCCACATTTTTTCCAAAGACGTGTTCCAGCAGGAGGCCTCAGATCCTCCTCCCATCCTCCCCTCAGGACAGCCGTGCACAGATCCTTCCTCTGATGTGTCTTTGTCAGGGCCCCACATGGAACCAGTATCCAGCATTTGGTTTGCCTCCAGCCCTGCAGCGGGAGGCAGGGAAAGTACCCCCTTTCAGTTCTGACTTTTGACTTTTGACAAAGCTGCAAGATGCAGCATGTGCCGGTGCTGCGGACCTGATGATATTTCTCATCAAGACAGCAGATAAAACTCCTTGACAACAAACGTTCACTCCGCCCCACTTCACATCAAGCAGAGACTCCTGTTGCATTTGTTCTTTTGGGGTCTCTAACTGAACAGCAAGTCAGTGCGGGGCAGAAATCCTTGTGTGAAAGTGGCAGGAAAAGAGGGCACCCTCATTTGGGGGTTTCTGCTCGAGGTTTGCTTGCTAGATGGGTAGCAATGGTTGATGTGAACAGGAGCTCGGCACTGATCCTGCCCGAGGCTGGCGGCATTTGTTCTGATGCTTAGCTCTTTATACCACGCGGGGAGGAAGGCAGGCAGAGTCCTGCAGACCCTCCGGCTCCCTCAAGCATCTACCTCCAGCACCTTCATCAGTTCTGCCTTTACTTTTCCTTCACAGGCTCTGAGGTGCGTCCAGCATGGAGAGAACATTAGTATCACTGTCACCAGTTTAGGCAGCTTGCTTTTTCCGGGTTTCCCAGTATAGACCTAGCACATGTTAGATCTGAGGGTGGCAAACCCCAAACACTGACACCAATTCTGAGTTTTTATTTATTTATTTATTTATTTTTATGTTATTTTGGCTGCGCTGGGTCTTTGTCGTGGTGTGCAGGCTCTTCGCTGCGGTGCGTGGGCTCTAGAGCGCCGGGCTCAGTAGTTGCGGCGCGTGGGCTTAGTTGCCCCGTGGCATGTGGGATCTTAGTTCCCCGACCAGGGATCGAACCTGTGTCCCCTGCATTGGAAAGCGGATTCTTGACCACTGGACTAGCAGGGAAGTCCCTGACTTTTAAACTTACTCATTCAACAGGTATTCACCCAGCTGAATGCTCTTCTAGGTACTAGGTTTATAGCAGTGAGCAAGGCAGACATGGCTTCTCCCCTTCCGGGGCTCTCATTCAAGTGGGGAATTCAGACAGTAGAGAGATAAACAAGATGTATACTGTGTTAGATGGTAATAAATGCTAAGCAGAAAAAATTAAGAAAGGGGATGTGAGGTATTAGGGTGGAGGGTGTTTAAATTTTAGACAGGGTGGCCAGGGATGGCCTCCCTGGGAGGTGGCTTGAGTTCATGCCTAAAGGTGAGGCAGTGTGAGCAGTGGAGGTTTCTGGGCAGAGGGAGCAGCCAGTGCAAAGGCCCTGAGACAGTGGCTAAGAGCAGAGTGGAGGAGGATAGAGTGGGAGGGCACGAGGGCAGAGAGGTGTCGGGTTTGCATCTAGCGCAGCCTTGTCTTTTCTCTGAGATGGGCCATATTGCAGGGTTGATTGAGTTATTGAGAAAGTTGTGTCAGTTGGTATGCCTTTGGCTGCAAACGATAGTTAATAGTAACAACAGCAGCAGCAAATAGGTCATTTATACAGTGTCTGCTGTATGCTAAGCACTGTGCTCGGCGCGTCCCACAAAGTGACTCATTTAAGCCTCCCAACAACGCTGTAAGTATGTTTATTATTCCCCTTTTGCAGATGAGGCAACTAAATTTAAATAACTTGCCCAACAGCTAGACAGTGGTGGTGACAGGATTTGGATCCCAGGAACCTGACTCCAGAGGCCACACTCTCAACATTTTATCACTTTGTGCTACTCAATCCTGAGCAGGCTCCGGAGTCCCCTGGAGGGCTTGTTAAAACACATTGCCGGGCCCCACCCAGTGTCTCTGATTCAGTAGGTCTGGCTTGAGAATTTGCATTTCTAACAAGTCCCCCGGTGATACTGGTGCTCCTGGGCCTGGGAGCACATTTTGAGAACTGATCTACTATAATTAGGAAGCCCAAGTGAAACTGGCCTGAAATCAGGAGTTTACGATCTGTAACAAGCCCATAGATAGGCAGCACCAGGGTAGAATAATTAAGCAGTTCCACAATGCCTGTAAGAAGCCCAGCCCTCTCTACCATCCTTGGCGTGTCTTCTGTGTCCTCAGGATGTCCTCGTGGCCACAGGATGACTGTCACAGCTCCGGTCATCACACCCTGACAAGGCTATATCCAGCAGCAGAAAGAGGGCATCTCTCACTGTGTCTCTCTTAGGAGCATGGAAACCTTTCAAAGACGCCCCGCCTCCCAGATTCCCCTCATATCTCATTGGCGAGCATTGTGACACATGACCATGCTTGGGCAAATCACAGGCGAGGGCCAATCAGGATTTACTGTCCCCGCTGGGGCTAAAACCATCCTCACCTGAAGCACAGGACTGCCGGGAAGAGTGCTGCTACAGGAATAAAATTGGAGTACTATTTAGGAAAAGACTGGGAGAGGGGTATGGATATTGGGTAGGCAAACAATTGGATCTGCTACAGAAGTTAGGGAAACAAAGTGGAAGCATAGTACCTATATGTTTTTGTGCCATTGTCCTTACCAACTTCATTTTGTAATTACCTGATTCAGGACATAGCTTTTTGTTCTCTAATCATTTCTACCTTCAAGAATGTGTATATAGGGCTTCCCTGGTGGCGCAGCGGTTGAGAGTCCGCCTGCCGATGCAAGAGACACGGGTTTGTGCCCCGGTCCAGGAAGATCCCACATGCCATGGAGCGGCTGGGCCCGTGAGCCATGGCCTCTGAGCCTGTGCGTCCGGAGCCTGTGCTCCCCAACGGGAGAGGCCACGACAGTGAGAGGTCTGCGTACCACAAAAAAAAAAAAAAAAAAAAAAAAAAGAATGTGGCCCCTCTGGGCATATACCCAGAGAAAACCATAATTCAAAAAGACACATCTACCTCAATGTTCATTGCAGCACTGTTTACAATAGCCAGGTCATGGAAGCAACCTAAATGCCCATCGACAGACAAATGGATAAAGAAGATGTGGTACATATATACAATGGAATATTAGTCAGCCATAAAAAGGAACGAAATTGGGTCATTTGTAGAGACATGGATGGGCCTAGAGACTCTCATACAAAGTGAAGTCAGAAAGAGAAAAACAAATATTGTATATTAACGCATATATGTGGAATCTAGAAAAATGGTACAGATGAACCAGTTTGCAAGGCAGAAATAGAGACACAGATGTAGAGAACAAACGTATGGATACTAAGGGGGAAAAGTGGCAGGGGTGGTGGTGGTGGTGGGATGAATTGGGAGATTGAGATTGACATATATACACTAATATGTATAAAATAGATAACTAATAAGAACCTGCTGTATAAAAAAGTAAAATAAAAATTTTAAAAATGGCAAAAAAAATTTTTTTCTTGGAATTAAAAAAGAATGTGGCCCCTGCTATTAACATATTAAATGTGACATTAATTGAACAGTTATAATTTAATAATCCCACCCTCTCCTCCCAACAACACGTGAAAGTGACCGTTCATTTTGCAGACTGACATTTCCTGTGGGTGCCTGTTGCTACTGCTTATGGACCCAGTGTAAAGCCGTTGCCCTGTAGGACTGCTGAGGGACTGAGGAATGAAGCGCAGGTTGTGGAGCCAGACTACTTGGGCGTAAGTCCTGGTTCCATCTCAGGCTCCCATGTGACCTTGGGCAAGCCACTAGCCTTGCAGTGCCTCAGTTTCCATATCTTTAAGGTGGTAATGGTACTGTCCTCCTAGGTTGTTGAGAGAGTTCAGTGCATTCAGGCACGTAAAGCATTTAGAGCACTGCAGCGCCGGGCCCACAGTGACCACTCAGTACACGTGCTGTATCTGTTGTTCTTTCAATATTTTGTGCCCGTTTACTCACAGGGAATTGTTAGCCCCCTGAGGGCAGGGTTTATGTGGTTTTTGTTTATCACTGTGTCCTAGTGCAGGACTCAGAGTAGATGTTTTGTATATTTTTTCTGTGGACGAAAGGAAGGGCAGTAAGGGTCGGTTTTTTGTTTTTTTTTTTCATTCCCTTCAGCTGCCCAGAATTTAAACTCCGTGACTGTAATTACCCCGTTTTGAAGATAAAAGCCGAACCTGATTGAATCTGAGGGCAGCATGTGATAACTGCAGCTGGTATTTATTGAGCATTTTTGTGCGTTAGGGCTAAGCGCTCACTCTAAGCTCTCACTGATACCCCACGCTCACCCCATTTTACGGATGAGGAAACTGAGGCCCAGTTGGGGGGACCTGTCTTTCCTCTTGAGAGGAGATGTAGTGCAGCGGTTAACAACTGGAAACCCAGAGTTGCTCTGCTTGGCTTAACCCTCTGCCCCACCACTTTCTTGCTGGGTGACCTTTAGCCTGTGACTTCTCTGTTCTTGAACTTTCTCTTATGTAAAATAGGAATGCTAATAGTGCTGACTTAGAGGGTGGCTGTGAGGGTTGGGGGAGGTAATTCACGTGAGGTGCTCAGAACAGTGTTTGTGCAGAGTGAGCGTGGGTGGCAGGGTGCGGGGAGGGGGTTGGGGTTCTGGGGGCTGTTATTTTAGGTAGAACCGTTCCGTTGTGCTTCCCAAGCTGGCTGGAGGAGTCCAACAGCAGTGCTTAATCCTTAAGCGACGCTGCCCCTGCGAGCTAGCTCCCCCATCTGCACGGGGAAAGGAGCCCATCTTTGGTTTGTGCGGCTGTGAATGAAGCGGGCAAGCCCAGGGCAGGGGATGCCGTGGGCGCCGATCCAGCCCCGGCTCCGTCAGCGAACAGGTGGCCCATTCCTGGATCCAAGGTAACCGACCAGCCGCCTTTGTTACCTTGAGCTTTCACTTAAGCCCATTCAGGCTCCTCAGACCACGTGCCTGATGAGTAAGGAGTCCTTTTATTTCCCGCCCGCACAGGGACCCTTGGCAAAACAGCCCGCTTTGGGAACTCGCCTGTTCGCAGAGACCAGCCATCTCTTGGGGAACTCCGGTGGCTGGCGTGTTGTTCTCGCGGCTGTTGAGTAAGTCGCTGTTAGAAGCCGGCACGGCAGGTTCCCGCTTCCGCATTCCAGACACCCAGAGCGGGCTTGGGGGAGGCACCACCCACCCAACGGGGAGGGCGAGGGCGGGACGGCCTGCTGAGCGCAGGCAGGTGGCCTTGGCCTGGACGGGACTGGAGCCGAGAGCCTGGAGCTCCCCTCATAGTCACCTGCCTACTTTGTGATCCAGGCTGTGCTCGGGACATCTTTCAGGTGAGTGGTGTTTGTTAAGTTTGGTAGTGACTTGTAGAGGAGAGGAAGTTAATAGTGTGTTTTCTCCTTTCGGGAATTAGACCCGTGGTTTTTTGGTTTTCTTTTTCCCTTCTCTCCCATGAAATGTTTACCTGTCTGCTGCTAACTGTGAAGAAAGGGTGGATGGAGCGTTGAGGGAGTGAGAAGGAAATGGGGGACATTTCTCCCTGGAGAAGGCATCGTGAATGTTGAGCTCCTAGGGGATGCAGACTTATGTACCAGTGGGGCATCCCAGCCTGGTACAGATGAGCTGTGTGGTCTCAGGAGAGTTCCTTTCCCTCTCAGTTTCCTCATCCGATGAAGTGAGAAGTAGCAGTACCCACTCACCTTTCCAATGAATCAGCTATGTAAAGTGCTCACAGCCTGGGCACAGAGTGGTGCACAGTGTCAGCTATTCCCGCCCCCAGCCCCCCAAATTCCCTGTCTGACCTTGTCTCTGACTTCTCAACTGCTGCTGGCTGTACTCCAGCTACACTGGCCTCCTGCTGTTCCTGCCTGAGGGCCTTTGCCCTGGCTGTTCCCTCTGCCTGGAACACTTCCTTGGTATCCCCAAAGCTCCCACCCGCTTCGGGTCTCTGCTCAAATGTCACCTTCTCAGTGAGGCCTCTCTTCTCGTTAAACAGCACCTTCTCCATCACACTCTGGCCCTTTACTCTGCTTTAGTTTTCTTCATGGCATGACCACTTGATATGTTTATTATCCCCTCCTCCCCCACTGTAGGCTCCAGGAAAGCACAGGTTCTGTCTCTCCTTGTAGAACAGTTCCTGGCATGTGGTAGGTGTGGGATAAACTGTTTTATGAGTGAATTTATGATGGTGTCCGAGCAAAGGTGGCTGTTCCTATCTGGGTTTTGAGGAGAAAGTCAACACATCCTCAGATCTGCAACTGAGGGTGGGGCGGTAGTGTGCACACACACCCCACCTTGGTCACCCAGCGGTCCTCTGGCCTCCCTGCAGTGTCCGGCCCTCTGACTTCCCGTCTCTCAGCCCCTCCCGTCTGTGCAGCCTGGGCCCTGGCAGTGGCATGGGTGCATGTGGCATGGAACAGACGGCCTTGGCCCTAGTGAGTGCAGAGGATGTGTGCAGGTTAGTTCAGGTGAGGAAGGCTTTATCAAAGACACCACACACACACACACACACACACACACACACACACACACACACACACACACACACACACACACACACACACACACACACACACACACACAGTGTATATGGAAAGCCGGCTTTATCATCAGGCCCTCTTGGGTGTTCCTGCAGTAGTGGGGGTCAGGGAATGCCTTGGAAATAAGAATTAACTGTCCAGGCAGAGTTTATCGGTCTCCCCTGCTTTAAAAGGCAATAATTCTTGCTCTGGGGCTGAACAGGTTTTAACTAAATGGTGAACCTCCAAGAGTCTGTGTAATAGCTGACACCTCCTCATCTGTTTCCTCCCGGTGTCAGCAATCGATTCTGTAAAAATATCTTGGGCAGGGCTTCCCAAAGCTCCACGGAGCGAGCTCAGCAGCCCTCTCGGGTTTCTCCCAACAGCTGAGGTACTGAGGGACTGAGGTGTGTGCTGCCTTCACGCACATCAGCACACCTCAGTGCCTGCTGCTGCTAGAAGAATGTGCAGAGTGTCAGAGGAGCAGCGCCTACAACATCTTGACTGTGTCCTTTGAGCTCCAAGTGCAGTGGTTTTGGAGTTGTGTCGGGGACCCTCTTGCACATAATGTTCAAGTCCCAGCACTGCCCGAGCTCTAGGCATAGCACATAGCACTAAACCTCGGTTTCCTTATCTGGAAAATGGGAATAATTAATAGTACCCGCCTTAAATGAGAAGTTAAAAGTGAGATGGGGTGACCTAGTTAGCAGTGCGTCTAGTGCATTGAGCACTCACTAAATGGGGATAATAATTATTTTTATGAATTGGTTTCAAGCCCTTTAAAATTTTTTCCAGTCCCTTTTTTGTGGGCTCCTCTCTACCCCACCCCCATGTCAAGCATCCTCCCACAATCCTTCACCCATGGGAACAATCAGGTACTGTATGTGTCTTTCCACATAATTTTCCATGGTTATATAATCCTATGGGGGAAATATTATCCTATAAGGGATAATATTGCTGTCAATTTCCCACATTTTGCTTTTCTTACATGGCAGTACTGTGTGGAAATGCCTCCAGGTTCTCAGGGTAATACTCGAATTTGCTCTTTTTAAGGGCTGTGTAACACATGGAGGTGTGGGTGTACTATAATTTCTTTGACCTGGCTGTTACTAATGTGCATTCCCTTTGTTTCTAGTTGTTTTTTTCCCTCCAAATTATTATTTTTATTGATAGCTTTTAAAAATTAGATTGCAGACATCCAGCCTGCTTAGCCACTTTGTTAAGCTCTAAGCCTTTGAGAATGAATAGGAAGTAGCATTAGTATAATGAGGCCTCTTGCCCAGATAGGAGATGTATTTTCTGAGGGTTCTCACCAGGTCCAGCACAATGTTGAACCACGTACTTTATTATTTTATTTTATTTATTTGGTTGCATGGGGTCTTATTTGTGGCAGGCGGGCTCCTTAGTTGCGGCTCGCCAGCTCCTTAGTTGTAGCACGTGGGCTACTTAGTTGCAGCTCCAGGGCTCCTTAGTTGTGGCTTGCCAGCTCCTTATTTGCAGCACGTGGGCTCCTTAGTTGCGGCATGCGGGCTCCTTAGTTGTGGCACGTGAACTCTTAGTCACGGCATGCATGTGGGATCTAGTTCCCTGACCAGGGATCGAACCCGGACCCCCTGCGCTGGGAGTGCGGAGTCTTATCCACTGCGCCACCAGGGAAGTCCCTGAACCATCAACTTTAAATGCTTTTTAATTACAAAAGTGATTAATAGATTCCTCATGCTTAATATAGATTAGTTGTGCTTAATGAGTACTTATTGCCAAATAAGAGAGAGAAAACTTCAAGTTTTTTCCTATTAACAATCTTTGTTGGAAATCAAAACGCACGAGAGGAGTTTGTGATCTATTGGCAAGTTTCTTTTTTAGGTGGTACTTTAGTTAAGAAATATATTTGGCTTCCTGGAACTTGTGCAGTGGCGTACCCACTTAGAGGTCTGTTTCAGTTCTCTGCTGCTGTCTAACAAGCAACCCCAAACTTAATGCCTTAAAATGACAGCAGTTTATTATTTCTCATGAATCTCTGATTGACTGAGGCTCGATGGGTCTTCTGCTGGGTTTTTTTTTTTTTCAGTGTTTATTTATTTATTTGGCTGCCCCGGGTCTCAGTTGCGGCATGTGGGATCTTTAGTTGAGGCGTGCAGGCTTTTCACTTGCGGCATGCGGACTCTCTTAGTTGCGGCATGCATGCGGGATCCAGTTCCCCGACCAGGTGATCGAACCTGGACCCCCTGCATTGGGAGTGTGGAGTCTTAGCCACTGGACCACTGGGGAAGTCCCTCTTCTGCTGGTTTTGATTGGGGTCTCTCGTGTGGCTAGAGTCAGAAGATGGATGGGCTGGAATATGCTCAAGATGGTTTTACTCACATGGCACCTTGGAGATGGCTGGACCCCTCTCTCTAGTCTCAGAACCTCTCCTTCCACATGGTCTCGCCAGCCAGTAGCTGGATTTAGAACGTGGCAGCCCAGGGCTTCCTATACCTTCTTAAGGTGTAGGTCCAGCATCAGCCCAGATTCAGCGTGGGAAGGAAGACGCAAGACTTGAATTCTGGAAGGTGGGGCCTATTGGGGCCCCTCTTTGGAGACCAGCACAGCCTTTGTTTTCTCACATAAGGAGAAGTGCAGAGGTCATCAGGACCAGGTGGTGTTGCAGTTTAGCATCTCCAGTGCCCCAGGCTCCTGTTTATCTGCATTGCTGCCCTTAGCCTAGTAGGGATAAGAAGGCGGCGCCCATCTCCAGCCCCACATCCTACTACAGGCAGAAAGAAGCAAAGTTCTGAGGAAAAGAGATAGCACCTCTGTCAGGAAACCAAAGCCTTCCCTGAAATCCTTAGCAGACTTTTGCTTCCATCTCTTTGGCTAGAACTTTGTGACAAGACTATCCCTTGCCAAAAGGAAGTCTCGGAAATGCAAGTTTTAAGCTGTGCTTATTACCACCCCTGACAGAGGGGCAGTTAAGGAAGCAGCGGGGAGAAAGGACATGCTGGGTAGGCATCTAGGAGTGGTGTGTTCAGACAGCCAAAGACATGATGGGTAAACTGAGGCAGCGTGCATTCATTTATCAACCGTTTAGTAAGTACCTGGAATGGGCGAGGCACTGGGCTTCTTACAGAGGCTACAAGGATCGGAGAAGTGGACACATTTGGGGCTAAAACTGACCAGGATCATTTGCTGGTCTGGACCAGATACTTGCTTAGCTCTTGTCTCCCATGTAGATGTTTGGAGTTGACTAAATATCGTAACAATAGCCAATCTCATTAAGGGTTTAATTTGTGAAGAGGAACTATGAACCAACTCATTTAATCTAATGGCCCAGTGAAGTAGGCACTGTTATCATCACCCCCTTTTCAGAAGCAGAAACAGAGGTACAGAGAAATTAAATAACCTGCCATACGGCTAAGGAGTAGTAGAGTCGACATGCAGTCTCTGGTGGTCAGGCTCAAGAGTGTGTACTGAACCACTGCGCTCTACTGCTTTCATTTGTTTATTACGAGAAATGATTCTTCTTGAAAGAATATGTAAGTGACAGCAGAACAAAACATGAGATAGAAACCATTTAGTACTCCATCCCTCACTCCTGCTTCCTGCCTCATTGGTCTTATCTGTCAGTAACCTGGTGTATGTTCTTCTCACCTCTTTGTAAATGCATTCCGTTTTTTAAAGACGGCCTTTGGACACACAGAATCAGATTAATCATAATCCTTGGTGCATGGTACAATGGTGTTTTTAGTCTGTACAAAAATGTCTATTACAATGAATAGCCTTTAACCTACTACCTGCCCAAGAACTAGAACATTACCTACCAATAACTTATACTGTGGTATTTCCCATTCAATCCCCAGTCTGCTCTCCCAGGGGTGACCACCATCTTGAATTTTTTATCATTCTTTGTCTTAAAATAATTATTTTTGAACGTTTACAAATGATATTGTAGTCTTCTGGGACTTGCATTTTTCAGTTAATACTGTGATTGATCCAGACCATTTGGTATAGTGGTATTTCATTTTTTACTGCTATGTAATATTCCACTGGCTGAATATACCACATCTTTGTTTAAGTCATTTCCATGACAATGCATATTTCAATAGTTTCCAGATTTTTTTGCTATTCATGGGCTACTGTGAATGTTGTTACACACATTTCCTGATGTGCACGGACAAGAATTTCTTTGAGGTATGTACTAGGCACAAGATTGGTGGGTGTAGGATATGAACATCTTTAACTTTGCCAAATATCATCAAACTGTTCTCTAAACATTCCCTCCGAGGATGTATAAGAGTTCCTGTTGTTCTGTATCCTGTTACACTTGGTTTTGTAAAAGCTTTTTTTATTTTTGTCAGTCTGATGGATATGAAATGAAATCTCATTGTGGTTTTAATTTGTATTCTTCTGAAGACTAGTAAGGCAGTCTTTTCATTTATGTTTCTTCTTTTGGATATAGGCTGTTCATGCTTTTTGCTTCTTTTTCTTTTTCTTATTGGTTTGTAAGTGTTCTTTATATAGTCTGGTTACTCATCCTGGGGCTGCAGCCTATTTAACCTAATAAAAGTTTTATGATTCTCATGTCCCCGTTTCCTTGGTTGTCTCTGCTTGTTCTCTCTCTCCCCAACTCCATGATACCTCTTTGTGTACTCCAGCTCACAGTGACTCTCTCTGGAACGGTTCTCAAATTATGGGCATTTTTATACATTTGTATAGATATATGACTATACTTGTTCCACCCACTGTAACATAGCTTTGTAATTCCAGGTGTATCAGGATTAGGTTCAACTGTATATAATAGAATTATTTATTTATTTCTCTCTCACATAAAGGAGCCCAGTGATAAGGAGGCCAGGGCTGCACTCTAATCAGGGACTCAGGTTCCTTCTCCCTTTTTGCTCTACCGTCCTTGTGCTGTCACCTCATGGTTCAAGATGGCTGCTCAAGCTCCAGCCATTGTATCTCAGCAAGCAAGAAAGAAGGGATGAAGATGGGCACCCCTACTTAATGGAAGTTGCACACAATAATTCTGCTTACAGACTCTTGCCCAGAACTTAGTCACAGTACCATATATAGTTATAAGGGAATCTGGGAAATGTGTTTCACATGGCCTTGTTCTTAGTTAAAAATCAGACAATATTACTAAGTTAAAAGGGGAGACTAGGGCTTCCCTGGTTGCGCAGTGGTTGAGAATCCGCCTGCCGATGCAGGGGACACGGGTTCGTGCCCCGGTGCGGGAAGATCCCACATGCCGCGGAGCGGCTGGGCCCGTGAGCCGTGGCCACTGAGCCTGCGTGTCCGGAGCCTGTGCTCCGCAACGGGAGAGGCCACAACAGTGAGAGGCCCGCGTACCGCAAAAAAAATAAAAAAGGGGGAGACTAAATACTGGATTAGGCAAACAACTTTACTAGTTCTGAAATGTTCCCTAAAAATGGCTCTTAAAGGAGTTGCCAGATACCAGGATAGTACCTCTAGATGATGCACCCACCTTTTTTTTTTAAATTTATTATTTTTGGCTGCATTGGGTCTTCGTTGCTGTGTGCAGGCTTTTTATAGTTGGGGCGAGCAGGGCTACTGTTTGTTGTGTGCGGGATTCTCATCGTGGTGGCTTCTCTTGTTGTGGAGCATGGGCTCTGGGTGCATGGGCTTCAGTAGTTGCAGCATGCGGCTTCAGTAGTTGTGGTGCGTGAGCTCAGTAGTTGTGGTGTGCGGGCTCAGTAGTTGTGATGCACGGGCTTAGTTGCTCCACGGCACGTGGGATCTTCCCGGGCCAGGGATAGAACCCGTGTCCCCTGCATTGGCAGGTAGATTCATAGCCACTGCACCACCAGGGAAGTCCCATAAATATCTTTTTAGAATTGATTTGTTCCAACCAAGACCCAACAAGTTTCACTGTTGGATTTGGTTCACATGCCTATTATGTGTTGTTTAGTCTACAGGTTCCCCCTCCCTCCCTTTTTTTTTTTCTTTTATAGTTTATTTGTTGAGAGAAGCCATGTCATTTGTCTTGTAGATTTTGTACATCTGTGTCTGGCTGATTGTATACCTGTGGTGGTATTTTAACGAGTTCTTCCGTCCCTGTGTTTCCTATGAATGGGTAGTGGATTCCGAGACCAGATCAGATTCATATTTGAGATGTACACACACACACACACACACACGTGTGTGTGTTGCTGGTGTGTGTATATCCATTATGGTATGTAAAGCCTGTTTTCTCTTTCTGTGATGTTCTGTAGAGTTAACTGTAAATGACCATTGCCTAGACCCATGCTTTCACTTGGGGTTTGCAAAAATTGCAAACCTCCTCTTCATTTATTAGCTGGAATATTCCTCTAGAAAGAAACCTCCCTCATCTATTATTCAGTTATCCTGAGGGTACTGACCCTTTTGACTTTTGTTTACATTAGAAATGAGTAGTGAACAATTGGGCTGGTGGTTTCTAATCGGCCGATTTTTCCTTCACTGATTCCAGTCTTCTGTCTTTGTTTTTGTGTTCATTTGTTTGTGATATTTACTGGTTTCTGCTACTGCCCACGTCCGTCTTGGATTTGGGAACAAACGGATGAGCCATGGTCATAGTCATCTCAATGTGTAGGCATGGCTGCCTCTGGCCTTACCTTTGACCAGGTGGAGCCCTATGTGCTTGTCAGCGTAACCAGGGAGAGTCGGCTCTAGACTGTTGACATTTTCATTTTTTCCCCCCTCTCTTTCTTGGCCATGTATTTTCAAACCTACAGCCTCTGGAGAGTTCCTGCTCTGTGCCAAGGTATAAACCTTTATGCTTGGGGCAAGAGGTGTTCGAGCGTTTGAATTTATTCTGGTCTGAAACTGCGTCCCTAGACAAAAGAACAGTAAAGGGCTGTGCTCCTTTGGAAAGACCAGTCCTTCTAGTAGCCTGGCCAGGGTGAGCTCTGACTCCAGCCACTGTTGTCTGGGTCATAAATTCTTAAGAGCGCAACACGCTTGAAATCATTTGGGTGCCTTGGGATCAGTTACACACTATATACCTGAGGATTTTCTTTCCTTCTGGAGATTACAACACATTTATTCCCTCTGGGTGGGGAGAGAAGATTTGATGTGGAAGGATGCAGAATTCCTTCGTTCATTCAGTCAGTGACTTGTTCATTTGGCAAATATTTATTGAGCTTCACGTGTTCCAAGTGCTGGGGTCAGAGCCCGCGAAGGTCCATACTCTTGGAGTTTATGTTCGCGTTGAAGGACACAGATGGTAAAGTAGTAAACAAATTGATCCGATATTGTACTTTCGGGTGGGGATGAATAGTGCTCTGAAGTCACTGAAGCAGAATGTGAGAGGACACACCTGGTGGAAGGTGGAGGGGGGCTGTGGGAGGCTGGATAGCTGGGGTGCTTGGGGGAGAGCTTTGCCGGGGTAGTGGTATGTCAGCTGAGTCTGGGATGGTACAAAGGTGGCAGCCTTGTGAACGACCTGGGGGAAGAGCCTTCCTGACAGAAGGAGCAGCGAATGAAGAGGTGGGAGTGAGTTTGGCGCGGCAGGGAACAGCAGAGGACACAACATGGCTGGAGCGCAGGAGGATGGGGTTGGAGGATGGACAGGGATGACAGCCTGGTGGAGAATTTGGGTTTGATTCTGAGCGTCATGTCTCTCATTCCCTCTGGCTGCTGTGAGGAGCATAGATGGCAGAGGTGGGGGTGGAAGTGAGGTGATGAGGGTGGTGGAATGAGCAGAGGGGTGTGGTGCCAGACCTGAATGGTCTCATTGGTGCTGGAGAGAAGCTCACAGCTGGACAGAACTTGCCAGGGGATTGGTCAGAGTGGGCGGTGAGTGGGGTGAAAGCTTTTCCAGGGGCTTTGGGCTTTGGTCTGCAGGTTTGGGTGGCAGTCATAACAGTCCCAGGCCCCCTTTAACGTGGGCTGAGGGTCCTACTCACACATGTCTCGTTTAACCATCATTGCAGTAGACTCTTATTCCCCATTTCACAGATGAGGCCACTGAGGCCCAGGGAAGGGAAGCCCTTGATCCTTGTCACCTAGCTACTTGGGGCTGGGCTTGGGACCTGGCTAGCCCGACCCACAGTCTGACCTTGCTCCCCTTTTCTCTCACTGCATCCACAGCTGTTAATTCATATGTTGACACAGTCTGTGCCCAGGAGGAGCTGAATGTCAGTGTCCTACATTTATGAAATCGGGGTGGAAGGGATCAAGTCCACATCGGTGGCCCTTCCACCTTCCTGCTAACCTGGATGCTGACACGCCTTTTATTACAGTATTTATTACAGGGCAGAAAACAGGGACTTTCTGGTTGCTGACACAGATGTAACTTGATGTTTGTAACTTGACACTTGGGCCAGATAAGGTGTATATAGGCCCCGGACTTTGAGCTCCCGAGCCTGCTTCACTGATGGGGCAGAAAGTCTCCCCAACCATCAGATCCTTTTTATCTTCTCCTCCAGAGCTCCACGTGTCAAGGGAGCTCACTCCCCACGAGGTGTGTCCTGTGTGATGCCTCAGCCAGACACATGGCTTTGCTTGGTGTCCTCTAGGGGAGAGGTGTGACCCCCACCTCCCTTTGTGTCGTGGCTCCTGGGAAAGGTGGCGTGGAGTCTGGTCCCGCTCACCACCTACCCTTTAACAGCACTGATAGCTGCTGATCAGCTGCTCCCACCTGCATTTAGGGCAGGTGGCAAAATTTTATATTGATCGGTTTTTTAAAATTCTACTTAAAGAAATCTTTGTTGATTTAAAACTTACAGAAGCCACACGCTGGTTGTAAAACAGTTCACAGAGTAGAGCAGCACGTAAAGCGTGGAAGTTCCGCATTCCCATTGTGGCCCCGGCACCTGGCCTTCTCCTCGCCTCCCTCACCTGCCCAGAGGGACATGAAGTGCACGCTTCCTTGCTGTGTGTACTGTGAATTGTGTGTGCTAAGAGCCCGGGCTCCGGAGCCACAGTGCTTGGGTTCAAATCCCAGTTTTGCCGTGTGCTGACTTGGGCCTTGACTTAATCGCTCTGTGCCTCAGTTTCCCCATCTGTAAAATGGTGGTGATGGTTCTTGGCTAGTAAGGATTCATTGCATTGAGTATGTATTGAGTATGTGGCACCTTGCAAGTGACATGCACTTACACGTTAACTATTTTTACTACACACATATATGCATATATTGTTTTACACACATATTTCTTCTGGGTATATTGTTCTGCAGGTTGCACTTTCCTTTAATAGTCTATCTTGGAAAGCCTCCTGGGTCAAGGTCAGCCACATTCTTCCCCCCCGCCCCCGCTTTTAAAATTTATATATTTATTTATTTTAAATTATTTATTTATTTTTGGCTGCGTTGGGTCTTTGTTGCTACGCACAGGTTTTCTCTAGTTGTGGCGAGCGGGGGCTACTCTTGGTTGCAGTGCACGGACTTCTCATTGTGGTGGCTTCTCTTGTTGCGGAACACAGGCTCTAGGCGCGCAGGCTTCAGTAGTTGTGGCCCGCGGGCTCAGTAGTTGTGGCTTGCGGGCCCCAGAGCTCAGGCTCAGTAGTTGTGGTGCACGGGCTTAGTTGCTCCGCGGCATGTGGGATCTTCCCGGACCAGGACTCGAACCCGTGTCCCCTGCATTGGTAGGTGGATTCTTAACCACTAAGCCACCAGGGAAGACCTGCCGTGTTCTTTTTAATAACTTCACAGTGTTCCATCCTGTCAGTGCCCTGTTATCAAACACAGTTTGTTTCCAACCTTTATTGTTATAACTCTGAACATCTCACACACAAAAACCTTTGTTTGCTTCTTAGATTTTTCTTAGAACAAAGTCCTGGCGTTGCAATTACTGCAACAAAGTGAATAAATATATTTAAAGACTTGTGATATTTATTGCCAACTTGTCTTCTGGGATCTGTTTATTAACCATACGTATTCCTTGTTCCTATTTTTCTAGGGTTTTTTTTTTCTTACAGATTTGTAGGGGATCTTTACATTGTTGAAGGTATGAATCATTTGTTATATGTTGCAAATTTAATTTTTTTTAATTAAAAAAATTTTTTGGCCATGCCACGCAGCTTACAGGGACTTAGCTCCCCAACCAGGGATTGAACCCAGGCCCGGCAGTGAAAGTGCTGAATCCTAACCACTAGACCACCAGGGGATTCCTTATGCTGCAAGTTTATATTCCTACTTAGTTTACTTTTAAATTTTTTTATGTTATTAAACATACTGAGACTTTTTTTTTTTAAGCTTTGGCCTTTAAGATAAATATATTCCTAGTTATTTTATGGCTTCATTTTTTACATCCAATATCTGTAATTTTTTTTTGGTGTTAGGTGTGGGATAAAGATCTTAAACCCACTCTTCACCCACCCCCGACCAGTAGTTAAGCAGTTATCCCCATTATATGGTCTGAATAATCCATCCTTTCCCACTAACTTGAAAATCTTATTAGCCAGGCCCCAGTCTAAGTGTTTGAACATTTACCTTTCGGTCCCCTGCCATAACTCGGTGAAGCAGGTTGGTAATATCTCCATTCTCAGGGAGGAAACTGAAGCACAAAGAGGTGACCTTGCTTGCTTAATGTCTCACAGCATGGATGAGGCAGAATCTGGCTTGCAATATTGTGGATTTATTCAGTAATGAGCTTCCTTATTTCTAATATATTTTCAGCAGCTTTTCCTGCAGTTTCTTGGCAGACCTTCCTTTTGTCCACTAGTAATAGGCATTTCGATTGCTCCTGGGCTCTTCTCTGCCTCGTTGCCCTGGACAGGACTTTCGTGACAGTGTTAAACACCATTGGGGGTTGCAGACAGGCATGGGTACCTCAAGATGTTTTATCCTTCAGGTCCCCCCTCCATGGGGGCCTAGTTAGGCAGGGACCAGAAAAGTGGCAATGTCAGTACAATGAAGGACTCATCTGTCCCCATGGCTGGGCCAAACCAGGGAAGAAGCTGGCATCAAGGGTCATGACTTGAGTACAAGCGGCAGTGGACAGCATTCTGGGGCCTTGATTAATACGAAGGGGGGGGGGAAAGGGTCCAGCAGCGAGGATGTGTGGAGCCCAGCAAGGAGCTAGCACAGTGAACCCAAACGTGGAGAGGGCAGCCTCAGAGTTGGCTGCTGGCTCTGTGGAACTGGTTCCCCACCTGGATCTCATGAGGCCTGACATCAGACTACCAGCTTCACACTGCATCCTTGCCTCGTCCAGGCGGGTGGCCTTGGACAAGCATCTTACCGTCTCTGTGCCTCAGCTTCACCTTCTGTAAAATGGAATAATTGGAGCTTTTACCTTAGGTTTTTGTGAGGATTAAATGATCCATGTAAAGTGCTTGGAATTGTGGTTGGCACATAGTAAACACTCAAATAAATGTTAGTCATTATTTCTTCTCTGCTAAGAAGAAAATAGATCAGGGCAAAGGCTGGAGAGTGTCTGAGGCTCCTATTTCAGCAGAGGTGATCAAGGCAGACCTCTGAATGTTTGGTCAAGACCTCAGAGATAAGGAGCCAGCTATGGAGACATCAGGGAAAGAGCATTCCAGACAGCGCGGCAAGTGCAAAGGCCCTGAGGCCGGAGCTTGCAGAGCATGTTCTTAGAAGTACAAAGAGGCCACTGTGGCCAGAGGACAGTGAGGGAAGGGAAGGGAAGATAAAGGAGATGAGGTCAGAGAGGATGCCAGCTGGGAAGTTCTTAGCCTAGGTTCTTTTGGTTGAAAATAACAGAAACCCAGGTCAGATCCACTGAAGCCTAAAAGAGTTCTGAAATGCCTCTTGAAACCTGGACTGGTATCATCATCGGCTGGTGTCATGATCAGTAAATAGGCCTAGGGCCCACAGAGTTTTCTCTCTTCCCTTCCCCACTTTGCCTCTTCTTTCTCTTTGCTTCCTTCCCTCTCTGGGTTTCTCCAGGCGTTTGGCTGTTCCATAGCTCCTTCCTTATATGGTCTCCAGTTCCCAGCCACAAGCAAAGACTCGACTGGCTGTCTCCATCCCAGGAAGGGGGCCTGATTGGCCCAGCTTTGGTCAGATGGCTCCCTCTCATCCAGCGAGCTATGGTGAGGCAATAAGCATGGCGCACACACTTCTCATAAAATGAGGGCTTTCAGAAGCCCAGCAGACCCACTCCTTTGCTCTCTTGGCCTAGGGCATCACTGCTCTTCTTACATATGAAACATCATCATGCTGTTGAATATGGGCCAGATGGCCTGGATTCAAAGCTCAGCCAGTTGCTAGTTCTGTGACCTTGTGTTTATCACTTCACCTCTCAGGGCCTTAGACTCCTTACCTGTAAAATATGGATGATAAAGACTTCTACCTCGGGCTTCCCTGGTGGCGCAGTGGTTGAGAGTCCGCCTGCCGATGCGGACTGCCATGCCCCGGTCCGGGAAGATCCCGCATGCTGCGGAGCGGCTGGGCCCGTGAGCCATGGCCGCTGAGCCTGCGCGTCCGGAGCCTGTGTTCCGCAACGGGAGAGGCCACAGCAGTGAGAGGCCCGCGTATCGCAAAAAAAAAAAAAAAAAAAGACTTCTACCTCAAGGGGTGACTAAGGGTATTAAATACACTTATGGAAAGTATTTATCAATAGTTTAAGCCTGATGCACTGTAAGCACTCAGGAAGTGCTCAGGAAGTATTAGTTATCATCACCATCATTATCCTTATTTTTTCTTCCCAAGACTGGATAGTGTGCTATTGTTCAGGCTGGGACTTGGGGATAAAGAATCAGGAACTGATCTCAGCTCCACCACCAACTAGCTCCGTGGCCTTGGCCAAGTGAGTAACTTCTGAAGGAGCTTTGGGTTCTTCATCTGCAAAGTAGGGAGGATAACAAGCGGACAGGGCTCATTCCCTGGATGTATGTGTGTTGTCTGAGGTTTGGGGTGACTGTGGAAATTCAGGAGATCCCAGGTGTTTGGGCTCAGTGCAGCCCAGGTTCCTGATCATACACCCCACGAATGTGAGCTGATGGTGAGGGTGGTGTTAGGACCTGCCTCTCCTCCTTCACAGAGGTTTGTGCAGGGCTCTTCTGCACGTGGCGTGGCACCATACCTGTTCCCTGGAAGCCCATCTGCTGCCCCCGGACTGTGAGTGGAGCACCACGTCTGACCCAGCCGTTCCCAGTCCCCTGGCATCAGTGCTGAGCGGGAATGCAGGACGCGCACCCTCTTCAGGCTTCTTCTCTGGTGGAAGACAGATCTGGAAAACAGAGTCTCAGGAAATGCTGTGTTTGTGTCTGTTCATACCCATTCCCCAGACAGTGGTGCTTCTGAAACCTGGCTGGGAATTCGCCTCACCTGGGGAATTTTATTAACAGTTGGGCTTATCTGGCTTCACTCCTGGAGCTCCTGTTTGGGCAGGCGTAGAAGATGACCGTCTGCTGGTTTGGCCGCCTGGCAACCATTCACCGTTCTTTTGAGGTTTTCCTCTGGGGAACTGCTTCCTCCATCATCCGATCCATTCATTTACTGAGCCCTACTGTATGTACGATGCCACGTTACTCTAGCACCGGGGCTGGGGCAGTGAATCAGACACTGAAAGCCTTGCCCTTGAAAATGGAATGAGATGACAGTATCTTGTAAGTTATAAATTATCTTATAAGTTAAATATTAAGTAATTACACATTAGATAACAGTCATTTTCTGATTTCATATCACCGTCACTTTCTGATTTCAATAATTGTACCATGATTGGGCATTTTCTGTGGAAACAACCACTGACTTCTGTAGGGGATAAAGAGAACAAATTCCTAGAAAAAGGAAGGCAAACCAGTATTAGCTGAACAATCATAAAATTGACTAAAAATATTTATCTTTTTTCAGTTTGTGGGTATTGTCATGAACACTCAGCCATAACAAAATGCTTTGTTGTACATAATACGTTTCTGTTGAAAAAATCAGTGCTCATATGCACAGTTTTGAGTTTAAAGGTTCTAAAAACATTAGTTGGTAGGAAGTTTATAGATTCTTTTCTTTCTTTATACGTCTATGTATTTTTCACATTTTCTAGAAGGAACTTCCGGAAATAGGAGTAAAAAACAGCTTTTAAAAAAAAAAGCCCCTCCCGCCTCGTGGACCGATCTGGTCCTTGTGGTTTGGCTGTGGAACCGCCTCAGGAGCAGGCATGGGCCCTTCCCATCGGTCCGCCCCTCCCATCGGTCCCCACCACAGTGATTGGCTCCCCGCCACAGTGATTGGCTCAGGAAAGGGCTCCCATTAGACCACTCAGAATTAACACATGTCTTCTGCTGGAAAGCACCAGGAAAGAGGTGCTTTCTTTCTGCTCGAGTCCTAAGTTGTGGGGCAGAAAACTAATGCCACTGGGGACCATTTTTCCCAAAGGGTCAGATAGAAGGGACACGGAAATGATTGGTTCCTGATAAACTCTCTGGGTAACTGGGGACTTCCATGATGGCGCAGTGGTTAAGAATCCGCCTGCCAATGCAGGGGGCGTGGGTGCGAGCCCTGGTCCAGGAAGATCCCACATGCCACAGAGCAACTAAACCCGTGCACCACAACTACTGAGCCAGCGCTCAAGAGCCCACGAGCCCCTACTACTGAGCCCACGTGCCGCAACTACTGAAGCCCGCGACCTCTAGAGCCCGTGCTCCGCAACAAAGGAAGCTACCACAATGAGAAGCCTGTGCACCGCAACGAAGAGTGACAAAGTGAGAGAGTGGCATGGACATACATACACTACCAAACGTAGAATAGATAGCTAGTGGGAAGCACCCGCATAGCACTGGGAGCTCGGTGCTTTGTGACCACCTAGAGGGGTGGGATAGGGAGGGTGAGAGGGAGGGAGATGCAAGAGGGAAGAGATATGGGAACATGTGTATATGTATAACTGATTCACTTTGTTATACAGCAGAAACTAACGCACCATTGTAAAGCAATTATACTCCAATAAAGATGTGAAAAAAAAAAAAATGAGTGGCCCCCGCTCGCGGCAACTAGAGAAAGCCCACGTGCAGCAACAAAGACCCAAAGCAGCCAAAAAATAAAAATAAATAAATTTTAAAAAACCCAAAAAACTCTTTGGGTAACTGGAAGTTGGAATAACCTCTGCACTTGTCAGTATGGTGAGCCAGAAAGTTGCTTTTTTTTTTTTCCTCGAGCCAGTTTGAGTTGGGTCTTGGCCACTTGCAACCAAAAAAGCCCTGTAAGTAACACAATAATCTTAGTGGGCCCTAGAATCTGTAGCTTAAAAATTTTCCACCAATGATTTGTATGAAGTTTGAGAACCTCTTTGCTAGAGTTTTCTGAGTGGTGGTTCTCAGACTTAAGTGAGCAGCAGACTTGCCTAGGGGGTGGTCTCGTTAAAAATACGGAGCCTCTATTCCAAAATGCTGGAGATTCTGATCTGGAGCCTGGGGCCAAGGGATCTGAGTTTTGAGCAGCATCCTGGGTGATGGGATGCACATCAGAGTTTGAGAACCACTCTGATAAAGGGCAGGGATCATGCCCAGTCTAAGGCTTTACCCGTAGAGGGGGCCCAGGGTCTTCCTCAAATGAATGAAAGTAGAATTTGAGTTTAGATCTTCTTTGGAAAATCATTCCTTTCCTGCCTGTTACCCAGCCTTGCACGCTACGTCATGTTTTAAAAAATCTAACCAAAGGAACTATGGTTAGATACGTGAGCTTTATTAGTGTAATGGTTTAACCAGCGTGGAACCCCTCCAGTAACTTGGGAACAGGTGGATATTGTGTCTGCTGAAATTGTTGCTTCAGATTCAGAACAAAGTCTGCTCTTGAGGAAAGATTTTGGTAGTAGCGGAAAATGTTCAAGAGGGTAATTACTGACTTAGTCTGAGGTAATTTACGGTGAATGCTTCCCTCACGTGTATGTGTGTGTGTGTGTGTGTGTGTGCGCGCGCACGCACGCGTGTGTGTACATGTGTACCCATACTTACTTGGAAGTGAAGGAAGGGCCACAGCCGTTTTACTTGGGTGAAAGGGAATCTTTTGAGTTGACCCATTAGGCCAGAAAATCCCTTTTCAAATACTGTCTTGTAGCAGCTTTGCTTTTGAGACCCCTGAGAGCTGGGGGAAAGGGGGTATGGAGCCTGAATGACATGCCCTGTTGGCCCTAACCCCAGGCACGTGTTGCTTTGCCATTGTCTGAAGTATTTTTTCCCCCAGGCCTTGTACCCCATGCTGAGTTCCTGTAGCTCAGCCATCAGGAATTAGGGTGTGGGTTGGCCAGGATTATGCAAATTTAAACTGATCATCTTCAAATATTTTTGTTTGTGTCCCCTCAAGAGAATTTTATAGTGTACCCCTCCGTGTACATTATAAAGCTAACATCTAAAATAATTTTATGGGAACTTAAGATTTTTCTTATTTGTGGGAGAAAGAAAAGAGCGCATATTTTGTAAGGCGAGGTAAGATGAAGATTGACTGTAATTGAAATCAATATTCTAGGATATGATTAGATAAAGTAGGTTTTCACTACCTTATTAAATAAAGCACACAGAATCTGAAAGAAATCAATTTTTTCCCTGGGAATTTTTTCTGGTGGATTTCAAAAAGTTTGGTGGTCCTGCAAAACATTCCATTTAAATGAATTCCAAGGCCACTAACCTACACCGCTTTGACTGTTCTGAATTTAGGAGATCCCAGCATAGGCCAAAATATTATGTTTTTAAAGCCAAGTTTCATATTTAACAGAAATAAGTCGGGGAAAGACAGGCAAGTCTAGGAGCTTAAGGAGCTTTATTATTCATTAAAGACTACTTCCCTAAAACCAGTATTTTGATGCTTTCTGTTGTTTGGAGTCCTAGAGATTTTATACACCCACCCTGGGCAGTGCTTTTTGGGAAGAGGTGGGCGGTTGTGCAGTGGGGGATGGACAGCTGAGAAGGCTGATCGCTTCACAGATCAGTTTCAGGAAAGGAAACTTGTGACAATGGAGGATCTCTTTCCTGAGAGACAGTTGTCCTCTGGGATCCATTGAAAGTCTCTGTAAACCCCTGGGGATAAGCACTTCCAAGCCTGAAGACTCAGCTGAAAGAATCTCACTGTTTCTTATCTCATAGAACAGGAAGTCCAGAGGTAGCTAGGTTACAGAGATGGTTGACTGGTTCACCACCACCACTACCATCATCCTTGCAGATCCAGTTGATCTCATCTCCTGGCCCTACAGACTTCCTCCTCCTGTGTGCCGCCCCAGCGTGGTCCAGGGAGTACTTGCTTGGACATCCTGGCCAGATAGGATAATGTGTAAAGGAGAAGGAAGCCGGCATCTGTCTCCAGAAACCCCAGCCAGTCTCTTCTTGCTTCTTCTTGGCCCCACTGGCTTCGGCCAGCCCATCTCCTACAGATAAGTAACAGACTATCATGTTAGTATGTAAAAGTTCAAAACATCACTTCTTGATCACTAATCAATATGGTGGCTAAAAAACAGCTGTCACATGCCTTCACACCATTATTCCCCTCCAGTCAACAGTGTCTAAATTTGCATCACCTATGTTTGTCTTGATCACCTGTTTCGTGTCCACATATGGTTCTGACCTTCTGATTGTATTTAAAATGTAACCCCTTGAGTCTTTTTCTGCTCATCATTTTGTTAAAAATGTTGTAATGAGGGACTTCCCTGGTGGCACAGTGGTTAAGAATCCGCCTGCCAATGCAGGGGACACAGGTTCGATCCCTGGTCTGGGAAGATCCCACACGCCGTGGAGCAACTAAGCCTGTGAGCCACAACTACTGAGCCTGCACTCTAGAACCCGTGAGCCACAACTACTGAGCCCATGTGCCACAACTACTGAAGCCTGTGCGCTCCTAGAGCCTGTACTCCGCAACGAGAGAAGCCACTGCAATGAGAAGCCCGTGCACCGCAACAAAGAGTAGCCCCCACTCACCGCAACTAGAGAAAGCCCACACGTAGTAATGAAGACCCAATGCAGCCAAAAATAAATAAGTAAATTAATTTTTTTAAAAAGTTATAATGAGTTTTGAGAGCATAAATTTTTCCTACATAAAAATTAGGTGAGAACACATCAAGAACTATTTACACTCCGTGAAGTTCAAGTATTAAAAACCAAAGAGGCATTTTACTGGGAAAAAAATGTTAACCTGGAAGACACTCTTTGCAGTGGTACCTGCAGTGGTACCTGGCTCATAATAAGCCCTCAATAAATGTTAGTTGTTATTTTTACTGGGAGGGTGTTTGTTAAAATCTGTAATACCCTTCTTCCCCTAAACTAACAGTGCCTAATAAAGTAGCCATTCAGAAAATATTTGTTGAGTGAATTAGGGGGAAGCACAGGGTAGTGATTGAATTGACAGCACTGGAATTAGACCTAAATTCGAATCCCACCTCTGCCATCTTTTAACTGTGTTTTTGAACAGATCATTTAACTTATCTGAGCCTTGGTTAATTTTCTAGTAAGAACAGGATTAACTCAAAGGGTACTGAATCAATAAGGATAGGCTAGTTTATGCTGCTAACAAATAACGCTAGTATCTCAGTGACTTAAAAGACAGGGATCGAGTTCTCATTACTACCCCATGTTCCTCATGGATTGGTAGCGTTTCCCTGTTCTACATCATCCTCATTCAGGCCCCCAGGTTTCAACATCTGGAACAGGTTCACTCATGGAAGAAGGGGAGGATAGGGGATTGTACATCAGCTCTCAGAGGATCCCACGCGGAACCAGCCCACATTGTTTCTACTCATATTTCACTGGCCAGTGCAAGTCTTCAGGGTGGTGGGGAATTGTAGTCCTACTCTGTGCCTGAAAGGTGAATCAGAACTAATACAGTTGCTAATGATGTTTAAATAAGGTAAAATTGTGAAGCATCATTTTTAAAAAAAATAAATTTATTATTTAGTTTTTGCTGCGTTGGGTGTCCGTTGCTGTGTGCGGGCTTTTCTCTAGTTGCGGCGAGCCGGGGCTACTCTTCGTTGCGGTGTGCAGACTTCTCATTGCAGTGGCTTCTCATGTTGCGGAGCATGGGCTCTAGGCACGTGGGCTTCAGTAGTTGTGGCATGAAGGCTTCAGTAGTTGTGGCTTGAGGGCTCTAGAGCACAGGCTCAGTAGTTGTGGTGCACAGGCTTAGTTGCTCCGCGGCATGTGGGATCTTCCCAGACCGGGACTCGAACCCGTGTCCCCTGCATTGACAGGCAGATTCTTAACCACTGTGCCACCAGGGAAGCCCGAAGCATCATATTTTAAGTAGGAAATGTAGGTGCTATTTTGTTATGGTTGACGATGATATGAGAATAAGTGGTTTTTACATTAATCCTGCAAATTGCAGTGAGGTCTGGTGGGTGAGCTTGGTGACTAAGGTGTTGGCTTGGGTTCCAAAGTCAATTCCCCTACTTGCTAATAACCCTGTCTTTGAAGAGTGGTTATAGTAGTAAACTCCTGGGGATGTGGGGATTTGATGTTCATGCATGGAAGGGATCAGTCCAGAGCCTGCGTTAGACACAACCAAAAGTAGATTGTTACTGTTGTTGTCACCTCTTAGCTGGCCCTGAATTATCCTACATAGAGTAAATCTAAAATTACTTACCTTTTCTCTTCTGCTTCTTTCCCCCTATACCCCATTCGCTCCACCCATATCCTACAGGTTTTGATATGTCATTTCTCATGAATCATTCATTTCTAAATGATTAGCAATTTTTAATTACCTTTATTGAGGTACAACTTTTTATACCTGGCTTCTGTCACTTAGCAATATGTTTTTTAGGCTCTCCATGTTATAACATGTATCAGTTCACTCCCTTTGTTGCTGAATAGTATCCTATTGTATGGGTATACCACACTTTGTTTATCCATTCACCAGTTGATAGATATTTGGATTGTTTCCAGTGTCGGGCTAGTATGAGTAATGCTGTTATGAACATTCCCGTAGGAGTCTCTGTGTGGACATATGTTTTCACTTCCACCTAGGAGTGGAATTGCCAGGTCATTTGGTAACTTTGTGTTTAACTTCTTAAGAAACTGCCAGATTGTTTTCCAAAGTGACCACACCATTTTATAGTCCCACCGGCAATGTATTGAGGATTCCAGTTTTTCCGTCTTCTCACCAATACTTGTTATTATAGCCATCCTAGTGGATGTGCAGTGGTATCTCATTGTGGTTTTGATTCATTTCCCTAACGTCTAAGGATGCTGAGCACCTTTTTATGTGCTTGTTGGCCATGTTTATATCTTCTTCAGTGAAATGTCTCTTCGAGTCTTTTACTCATTCTTATTGGGTTGTGAGACTTCTTTTATGTTGTGGATAACAGTCACTCATCAGATATATAATTTGTGAATAATTTCCCCCGGACTGGGATTTGTCTTTTCATTTTCTTAATGATGTCTTTTGAAGTGCAGAAGTTTTAAATTTTGGTAAATCAAGTTTATCAACTTGTTCTTTTATGGAACCTGCTTTTGTGTCATGTCTAAGAATTCTGCCTGCTCCAGTGTCACAAAGATTTTTTTCTTATGTTTTCTCCTTGAAGTTTCAGACTTTTAGTGTAATCTTACCTAAAGCTCTGTAAATCCATTTTGACATCGTTTTTGTGCATTATTTGAGGTAAGAGTCTAAATTTATCTTTTTGCATGTGACTATCCAATTGTCTCAGCACCATTTGTTGAAAAAAGACCATATTACCCCACTGAATTGTGTTGTGGGCACTTTTGTTGAAAATAAGTTGACTTTTCATATCAAGTTATGTTTCTGGACTCTCAGTTTTTCTGTTGTTGTTGCTTTTTTTTTGGTTGTGCCTCACGGCTTGTGGGATCTTATGTCCCTGACCAGGAATTGAACCTGGGCCACCACCACAGTGAAAGTGCCGAGTCCTAACCACTGGACTGCCAGGGAATTCCCTGGACTCTCAGTTCTGATCCATTGATCTAAATTTGTGTTTACAGATGTTAAATCAACTTTGCATTCCTGGGATAAATCCCTCTTGGTCATGTTGCTGGATTCAGTTGCTAATATTTGTTGAGGATTTTGGTGTGTATATTCATGAATCATATTGGTATGTAGTTGGTTTGTTTGTTTTTGTATGATTTTATCTGACTTTGGTAGCAGGGTAACACTGGTTCCACAGCATGAATTGGAAGTATCCCCTCCTCCTATATAGTTTTTAGAAATTTGTGAAGGATTGGTGTTATATCTTCTGTACTCCTTTCATAGAATTAGCCAGTGAAGGCATCTGGGCTGAGCTTTTCTTTGTGGGAGGATTTTAAGTTACTAACTCATTTTCTTGTTAGGTCTACTCAGATTCTTTTCTTTTCTTGTTTTTTTTTTTTATGTAAGTTTTGGTAATTTGCGTCCTTCTAGGAATTTGTCCACTTCATCTAAGTTGACTAATTTCTTGGCATAAAAGTTGTTCTTCATAGTATTCCCTTATAGTCCTTTTAGTTTCTGTAAGGTTGGGATATTTTTTCATTCCTCATATTTTCTATCTTTTCTCTCTCTCTCTCTTTTTTCTTTTTGGTTAGTCTAGCTAAAGATTTGTTCATTTTGTTGATCTTTTCAGCAAGAACCAACTTTTAGTTTAATTGACTTTTCTGTTTTGTCAGTTTTTAATTTTATTGATTTATTTTCTAATTGAAGTATGTTGACATATAACATTATATTAGTTACAGCTTTCAAGTCATTACAATATAATATTTTGATATTTGTATGTATTGTGAAGTGATGACCACAGTAAGTCTAGTTACATCCATTATCATACATAGTTACAAAAATTTTTTCTCGTGATAAGAACTTTTAAGATTTACTCTTAGTAACTTTCAAATATGCAATATAGTATTATTAACTATATTCACCATACTGTAAGTTACAGCCCCATGACTTATTTATTTTACAAGTGGAAGTTTGTACCCTTTGACCAACTTCATCCATTCTGCCATCCCCACTCCCCACCTCTGGCAGCCCGCAGTTTGTTTTCTGTATCTGTGAAGTTGTTTTCTGTTTGTTTAGGTTCCACGTGTAAGTGAGATCATATGGTATTTGTCTTTTTCTGACTTATTTCACTTAGCATAATGCCTTCAAGGGCCATCTGTGTTGTCACCAATGGCAAGATTTTGTTCTTTTTACGGCTGAAAAGTATTCCATTGTATATATACCACATTTTCTTTATGCATTCATCCATTGAAGGAAACTTATGTTTCCATATCTTGGCTATTGTAAATAATGTCTGCAGTGAACACGGGGGTGCATATATCTTTTTGAATTAGTATTTTTGTTTTCTTTGGATAAACACTGAGAAGTGGAATTGCTGGATCATATGTTAGTTCTATTTTTAATTTTTGGGGGAACTGCCATACTGTCAATTTCATTGATCTCTGCTCTGTCCTTTAATATTTTCTTCTTTCTGCTTGCTTTGAGTTTAGTTTGCTTATCTATTTCTAGTTTCTTCAGATGAAAGCTTAAATTATTATTTTTTAAAAATTTATTTATTTTTGCCTTCATTGGGTCTTCGTTGCTGCGTGCAGGCTTTCTCTAGTTGTGGCGAGCAGGGGCTACTCTTTGCTGCGGTGCTCAGGCTTTTCATTGTGGTGGCTTCTCTTGTTGCAGAGCATGGGCTCTAGGCATGCAGGCTTCAGTAGTTGGGGCACGTGGGCTCAGTAGTTGTGGCTCGCAGGCTCTAGAGCGCAGGCTCAGTAGTTGTGGCACACAGGCTTAGTTGCTCCATGGCGTGTGGGATCTTCCCAGAGCACGGATCAAACCCGTGTCCCCTGCATTGCCGGGAGGATTCTTAACCACTGTGCCACCAGGGAAGTCTGAAAGCTTAAATTATTGATTTGAACTCTTTCTTCTTTTCTAATGTAGGTATTTAAAGCTATAAATTTCCTTCCAAATACTGCTTTAACTTATATTCCATAAATGTTGATGTGTCGTGTTTTTATTTTATTCAGTTTAAAATATTTTCTAATTTCCCTTGTGATTTCTTCTTTGACTCCTGAGGTATTTAAAAGTATCTTGTTTAATCCAAATATTTGGAGGTTTATAAAATTTCTTTCTGTTGTTGATTTTCAATTTAATTCCATTGTGATGGAATACCATTCTTTGTATCATTTCAGTCCTTTTAAAATATTATTTTACTTAAAAAAATTTTTAAGTCTCACAAGAAAATATAAAAATACCACAGGTGGAACAAATGGTTATCTACATGCCAAAGAATGAAGTTAGATCCTTACCTCACTCCATATACAAAATTACCTCAAAATAGATCATAGACCTAAATGTAAGAACTAAAACTATAAAGCTCCTAGAAGAAAACATAGGAGTATGTCTTCATGACCTTGGGATAGGTAGTGGTTTCTTGGTTATTTATTTATTTATTTATTAAAAAAATTTTTTATTTATGTATTTATTTTGGCTGCTCTGGGTCTTAGTTGCGGCACGTGAGGTCTTTGTTGTGACATGAAAGCTCCTTAGTTGTGGCATATGAACTCTTAGTTGTGGCATGCATGCAGGATCTAGTTCCCTGACCAGGGATCAAACCCGGGCCCCCTGCATTGGGAGCTCAGAGTCTTACCCATTGGCCCACCAAGGAAGTCCCAGGTAGTGGTTTCTTAGATATGACACTAAAAGTACAAGCAACAAAAGAAAAAAAATAGATGTATTGGACTTCATTAAAATAAAAAATTTTTATGTGATTCAAAGGACACATCAAGAATGTAAAAACACAGACCATAGAATGGGAAAAGATATTTGCAAATCATATGTCTCATAAGGGATTTGTGTCCAGAATTTACAAAGAACTCTTGCAACTTGACAATATAAAAACAAATAACCCAATTTAAAAATGGACAAAGGATTTGAATGGATATTTCTCCCCTAAAGATATATAAATGGCTTATAAGCACATGAAAAGATGCTCAATACCATTAGACATTAGGGTAATTCTAATCAAAACCACAATGAGATTCCACTTCACTAGAATGGCTGTAACAAAAAAGATGGACGATAATAAGTGTTGCCAAGGAGGTGGGGAAACTGGAATCCTTATATATGGCCGGTTTATATTGTAAAATGGTGTAGTCACTTTGGAAAATAGTTTGACAGTTCCTTAAAAAGTTACACCAAATTACCATATGACCCAATAATTCCACTCCTAGGTATATACCCAAGAGAAATACAAACATATGTACACACAAAAACCTATACACAAATGTTCATAGCAGCATTATTCATAATAGCCCAGAAGTAGAAACAACCCAAATGTTCATTAACTGGTGATAGGATAAACAAAATATGGCATATACACACAACAATATATTATTCTACCATAGAAAGGAATGAAGTACTGATATATACCACAACGTGGATGAACCTTGAAAACATTATGGCAGATGAAGGAAACCAGACACAAAAGACCACATGTTATATGATTCCATTTATATGAAATGTTCAGAGTAAGCAAATCCATAGACAGAAAGTAGATTAGTGTTTGACTAAGCTGGGAATGAATGGTGTGAGGGGTGAATGAGAAGTGATTGCTTTTATCAGTTTATTTTTGGGGTGATGAAAATGTTCTAAGCTTAGGTTATGGTGATGGTTGCACAACTTTGAATATACTAAAAACCAGTGAATGAGTGAATTTCATTCATTCACATTTGATGTAATTATGGATATATTTGGATTAACATGTCTTTTTGCTATTTGTTTTCTGTATGTCTCATGTCTTTCTTTTCCCCTCTGTTCCTCCTTTACTGCCTTCTTTCCGATAAGTACATATTTCCTAGTGTTTTAGTTGAATTCCTTTGGGTTTTTAAAAACTCTTTTTCTTATTATTTCCTTAGTGGGTCTCTAGGGATTACAATATGCATCTTAATTTATCACAGTCTACTTCAGATTAATATTAAAACTTAGAGTTAGGGCTTCCCTGGTGGCACAGTGGTTGAGAATCCACCTGCCAATGCAGTGGACACAGGTTCAAGCCCTGGTACGGGAAGATCCCACAGGCTGCGGAGCAGCTAAGCCCGTGTGCCACAACTACTGAGCCTGCTCTCTAGAGCCCACAAGCCACAACTACTGAGCTCATGTGCCACAACTACTGACGTCCATGCACCTAGAGCCTGTGCTCCTCAACAAGAGAAGCCACCGCAATGAGAAGCCCATGCACCGCAACAAAGAGTAGCCTCTGCTCGCCACAAGTAGAGATAGCCCACGTGCAGCAATGAAGACCCAAAGCAGCCAAAAATAAATAAATAAATTTATAAGGAAAAAAACCAACTTAGAGTTAAATATAGAAACTTTGCTCTGATATAGCACCATTTCCTCTTCCCTTTTTTGTGTTATTATTGTCATGTATATTTTTATATGTTATAAGCTTCACAGTAGAGTTTTATAACTGTTTTATGAAATATTACATCTTTTAAATCAGTCAAGAAAGGAAAAGAAAAAATACTCTTGCAGTCCTTTCTATTTACTACCTATTTACCCTTTCTGGTATTCTTTATTTCTTCTTGTCAGTTTGGAGTTATCATATGGTGTCTTTTTCTTTCACCCTAAAGGACTTCCAGTAGTATTTCTTGCAAATCAAATCTGGTAGCAGTGAATTCTCTGTCTTTGTTTGGTAGTGCCTTGATTTTTGAAGGATAGTTTTGCTGGATATAGAATTTTTGTTTGATAGGATTTTCTTTTTTTCAGCATTTTGAATATGTTATCCTGATGCGTTTTGGCCTTCATTATTTTTGGTGGGAAACTAGCTATTGATTGCACTGATGCTCCCTGTGCATGATAACCTGTTTCTCTCTTCCTACTTTAAAGATTTTCTCCTTTGTCTTTCAACAACTTACGTGTGTCTAGATGTGGCTGTCTTTTTAGTTATCCTATGTGGAGTTTGTTGGACTTCCTGGACATGTAGACTAATGTTTTTCATTAAATCTGAGATGTTTTGGCCATTAGTTATTCAGATTTTTTTCCTGCCCTTTTCTCTTTCCTCCTCTTCTGGGGCTTCCATTATGCCTATGTTAATGTCCTTGATAGTATCCCATATGTCTCTGAGATTCTGTTTATTTTGATTCATTTTTCCCCCTTTTTTGTTGCTGTTTCAGATTTGATAAGTTTTGTTGATCCATCTTTAAGCTCACTGGTTATTTCTTCTGCCATTTGAAATCTGCTGTTGAGCCCCTCAAGTGAATTTTTCATTGCAGTTATTATAATATTCAACTTCAGAAGTTCCTTTTCTTAAAAGTTTCTATTTCTTCATTTCTCTACTTTTAATTCTTTTTTGTTTTTTTAATATTTAGTTAGTTAGCTAGTTAGTTAGTTAGTTATTGGCTGTGTTGGGTCTTTGTTGCTACGCACGGGCTTTCTCTAGTTACAGCGAGCAGGGGCTACTCTTTTTTTTTTTTTTTTTTGCAGTACGCGGGCCTCTCACTGCTGTGGCCCCTCCCGCTGCAGAGCACAAGCTCTGGATGCGCAGGCTCAGTGGCCATGGCTCAGGGGCCCAGCCGCTCCACGGCATGTGGGAATCGTCCCGGACCAGGGCACGAGCCCAGGTCACCTGCATCGGCAGGCGGACTCTCAACCACTGCGCCACCAGGGAAGCCCAGGGGGCTACTCTTCATTGCAGTGCATGGGCTTCTCATTGCTGTGGCTTCACTTGTTGTGGAGCACGGACTCTAGGTGCACAGGCTTCAGTAGTTGTGGCACGTGGGCCCAGAGTGCATCGGCTTCAGTAGTTGCGGTGCATGGGCTCAGTAGTTGTGGCACACAGGCTCTAGGGCACGTGGGCTTCAGTAGTTGTGGTGTGCAGGCTCAGTAGTTGTGGCTCATGGGCTCTAGAGCACAGGCTCAGTAGTTGTGGCGCACAGGCTTAGATGTTCCATGGCGTGTGGGATCTTCCTGGCCCAGGAATTGAACCCATGTCCCCTGCATGGGCAGTTGGATTCTTAACCACTGTGCCACCAGGGAAGTCCTCTACTTTTAATTCTTTAAACATGATTTCCTTTAGTTTGTTAACATATTTGTAGTAGATATTTGAACTCTTTGTTTGCCAAGTTTAACTTCTGAACCCTCTCAAAGACAGTTTCTATTACCTGCTGCTTTTCCTGAGTATGGGTGACACCTTACTGTTTCTATGTGTCTGTCACAATTTTTTTGTTGTTGAGAACATTTCAGATCATATATTGTAGCAATTCTGGATTCTGATCCCTCCTTCCACAGGCCATTGTTATTATTTTTTTAAGTTGTTTTGTTCTTTTTGTTCATTTAATGACTTTCATGGCTAATTCTTGGTGTCTCTTTTGCTCTTTTGTGGTACCGAGACTGATGGCTATGCTCTTAAAAAAAAAAGTCTTACCTTAATTTTAATCTTTAGTTACTAGGGGTTGCCCTTGGTTCAGTATGATTTAGTGGTCAGCTAATGCTTGATCATAGGTTGTGCTGAAAAACCTTGAGCCAGTGGATCTCTGTGTGGGTTGGGGAATATTTTCAAAGTTCAAGCAGTCTATGAATTTGCCCCAGTTACTGCTTTATGCCTGGCCATCTGGTGTCTTCTTTGCACACTCTGAAGGGCTCATGTTCAGCCACGCATATATGGATAGCTAAGGCCCTCTCTAGTCTCTTTGGAGATTGCATACAGCCTTGTATATATGTACATTCTTCTAGACCAGTAGGGATACACAGGAGCTTACCAAGGCCCAGTATGGCTGTCTCATTCTCTGGATCTTCCTGTGAAATTTCTGGTTAGTCTGCAGGTCTGTTGCTTGCTCCAACCAGATTGTAACCACAGTCCAGCTGTGATGGTAGTGTTTCCCATCAGTTTGCCACTGAGACTGCTGCTGTTTCAACAATGCCCAGGGGTGTGGGGTTTTGCCTTGCCCCGCTCCAATTCAGTCAGCCTCTCCAGCAGTGAAGTTTTCATAGCTTGCTCTGCTTTGGTTAAACTATAGCACAGATGGAGCATGTGATGGAAGTAACCTAAGTTAAATATCACATACTCCCACTGTTCTTACTCAGAGTTCAGCAGTTTTTCTTGAATAAATGCTTCTCAGGTTGTTGTATGCCTATGGGTGATTTCTAGTTTCCTCAAATATTGTATTTAATAGTTTTATCCATTTCTTTCATTGGTTTTTGGGAAAAAGAATTTTCTGAGCTCCTCATTTCACCACTCCAGAAGTTTGGTTGGCTCTTTTGACTTTTGATTTCCTCTTTAACTTAAAGACATACGCACAAGTATTTACAAATTTACAGATTTCAATTACGTAACCCTGGCTATACATTTTGATCCATTGGAGAACTTTTAAAATTGTTTTTGGTTTTTTACATTTTACTGTCTATTATGAACAATTGCAAACATGTAGAAGTACAGCACATGTAATCTAATCATGACCGATCTTATTAATGTTCTGATTTCGCCTGCCCCCCCACCCATTATTTTGAAAGAAGTGTTATACATCATATCCAAACCACAAATATTTCAGTATGTAGTTCTACAAAGAGAAGGGTCACTTTTTAAAAACATAACCACAATACCATTATTACAACTAAAACAATTAATAGCAATTGCTTAATATCATCAAATAGATTTGGGGAACTTTGAAAAATAAGGTGCCCAGTCCAATGAAATCAGACCCTCTGCGGATGAGCATCAGGATATAGTATTAATCTCCCCAGGTAATTGTGACATGTCACTGAGGTTGAGAACCATTAAGTTCGATTTCTCTTTATCCTTTTCCAAAATTGTGTTCATTTCTAGTTTAAATGCATTAGGGTCAGTGTATTGTGATAGGAAAAATTCTCCTTGGGGGAAATTTGAGAATTTTCTTAACATAGGATCAGTTTTTATGAATATTCAGTGGGTATTTTATAAAGAATGAATCTCATCTGCTTTCTGGTAAAGAGTTTTATATCAGCCTTTGAAACCAAGTTGCTACCAACAATGACCTACTGTGTAGCACAGGGAACTCTGCTCAATATTCTGCAGTAACCTAAATGGGAAAAGAATTTGAAAAAGAATAGATACATGTGTATGTATAACTGAATCACTTTGCTGTACACCTGAAAATAACACAACATTGTTAATCAACTATAATCCAATAGAAAAAAAAAAAAACATGTTGCTGATTTGTGTTATTCAGATTCTCTCTAGCCTTATTTTTGGTCGATGTATCTATTGTCGCTCTCCCGAAGCATGTGTGTATTTCCCACAGTGATCATGATTCTGTCACTTCTTATATTTCTAATGGCTTCTGTTTTAAACAGTTAGATTCATATTTCCCTCATAACTTTTTGCCACGAAAAGTTGAGGCAAACAACAGCAGACTGTCTCCTACCCAGCCCCCAGTTCCTTCATTTCCAAATCCTTAATTGTAGTTGGAATGTTCTCTGATGTCGGTGTCATCAAATGTGTTGGGTGACATCAAATGCCATTTCAGTCCTTTTGTAATAGGCCCTGTCAATCCAAGGTTCATCTTAGGGTCCCAGCCTTTGACTGTGCCTCAGTATGTCTGGACATTGCCACCTCCTGCCCACCTCAAAAGCACCTGCCGCATTTCTGATCTTTGTGCGTGGTGGGCGCTTTGGGGAAATGTGCACATTAGAAGCAGCAAGCTGTGATTTAACACCTGATTTTGCATGGCTCGGGTGTGTGCTGGGCTAGCTCCCCACCTCCTCTGTTGTTACCATTTGGTCCAGACACAGAGTCGTCGGCCCCCCACCCCACTCCCCTGCTGTTTGATCCACAGCTCACTGTTTTTCCCGAAATAAGTGCTAATTGGTTTTCAATTCCACTTGGAGTTTAAAAACTGCCCACTTCAGCCTTGTCCAGAAACACTGATCTGTTTGAAGAAATGCTCCTCAGGAGAAGGAATCAGCATTGCGGGGAGCTGGCAGCCTCTGCTTTTCCCAGCTTGCCGCGGTGGCCATGGGCCTCTGCCAGTCACATGTGCCACCTGCTTAGGCTCAGCAAGGGTGTTTTGCAGAGACTTGCTCACAATGGCGAGGACAGGTTTGGACAGAGCTCCTTTTCCTCCATGTGTGGAGAGTGACCGGGCCTTGGTTGGTAGGCGCTGGAGGAATGTCATTCGACCAGCTTGGGGTGGTGGGTCGTGGACTCCTGATCTGGGATCCAGGAGCATTCCTGTGTCTTCTGGACAGCTCCTGCAAGAGGCTCACCTCCCTCCGCGTCCCCCATCTGGGGCCGGCTCCGTTCTCCGGTCTGCCGCGGAAGAGGCTGGATCGTGCCGTGCCAGCCATCTGCAGTGGGGAGGTGATTTTGATCCGCCTCCACCCTCCTCTCTAGTGTTTACTTCTGTGCAGAATACTGTCCAGGATTGCCCCGCTTCTGTGCTGTTTCTAGAGGCCTGCACCTCTGCAGCTGTTCTTTCATTCTTCTCATTCATCCAGGCTTTGCGGGGGCAGGGAGGCAGATGTCAGTCGTGCAGATGGAGAACCAGAGGGCCCGGGGCTTTTCTAGACCCCAGGGTGGGGGATGGAGCAGTTCCCACGGGCCGGAGGAGCAGTGCAGTGGTTGGAAACATGGCCCCCCAAGGTAGAAGCCCTCGCACCTCCACCGCTGGCTGGGGAATTTGGTGCAGGTGACCATACCCCTCTGGGCCTCAGATTCCTCTGTACAGTATTAGTTTGCTCAAGCTGCCATAACCAAGTACCATGAACTGGGTGGCTTAAACAACTAAAATGTATCATCTCACAGTTCTAGAGGCCAGAAGTCCAAGACTGAGGTGTTGGCAGGGTTAATTGTTTCTGAGGAGCATGAGGAAGAATCTGTGCCATGCCTCCTCCTAGCTCCTGGTGCTTTGCTGGCAGTATTTGGTGTTCCCTGGCTTCTGGTGCATCACTTCGATCTGTCTTCATCTTCTCATGATGTTCTCCCTGAATGTATGTGTGTGTCCAAATTTCTCCTTCTTCTAAGGACACCAGTCATACTGGATTAGGGGCCCACCCTATTCCAGGATAACTTTATTCTAACTTAACCAGTTGTATCTACAACAACTCTATCTCCAAATAAGGTCACATTCTGAGATACTGTAGATTAGGACTTCAGCACATGAATTTTGGAGGGACACAGTTCAACCCATACCAGAAAAAAGCAACATTAATAATACTACTCATGCACTAGGGTTGTTAGGTTATAAATTAAAGCACTTACTTCCTATTACATAGTAAGTGCTCAGTAAATGTTAGTCTTATTAATGGGCTCTGGTGACCTCATCTCTCAGTGAGACTATTAAAGTAGCCTCCTAATTGGCTCACTGCTTCTCTTCTTGCTTCCTTGATTCACTCTCCAAATACAGAAATAAAGTCATGTTATACCCCATATGTGAACCCTTCAGTGGTTTCCCATTTCTAGTAGGAAATCAGGGTCGCAAGTGACAGAAAACCCAATCCAAACTGGCTTAGGGAAATTTAGAAATGATTGGCATGACATAATTGAAGTCCAAGGGCAATCTGCTTTAGGTGCAACTTGATCCAGAGCTCAAATCATGCTATTACCAATCCTGAGTTTTTCTCCTTGATCTCTCAGTTGGTTCCTCTGAGCTGTTTTTACTCATAACAGTTCTGACACCAAATGTGTGGGTGTTTCCCTCATACCAACCAATTCTCCAACTCTCTGGACACTAACTGGGTGTCCAACGATTCAATCGAGTTCTGAAAATAGCTTCCCCGGGGTTGGTGCAGACCCCACAGGTGAAGGGCTCAGTTCCACATCGCTGCCCTCACTTCAGATGCCAGGTGCAAGTCCCAGGTTGCCACCTGTCCTGCTGACCAACCTGCTATAAATTGGGGCTTCCAGTGACCCTTTCCTCAGGTTTGATAATTTGCTAGAACAGCTCACAGAAGTCAGGAAAACACTGTGCTTATATTTACCCATTTATTATAAAGAATACAACACAGGAAGAGCCAAATGGTGGAAGGGATGCACAGGCCAGCACATGGGAGGAGGGGCACGGAGCTTCCATGATTTCTTGGCACCACACTCCCAGCGCCTCCACCTGTTAACCAGCCTGGAAGCTCTCCAGACCCGTTGTTTAGGGTTTTATGGAGAGCTTAGCATGTAGGTGCGGTTGATTAAATCATTGGCCTTTGGTGATTATCTCAACCTCCAGCCCCTCTCCCTTCCTGTAGGTCAAGGGGTGAGGCCGACAGTTCCAACCCTTTGATCGTGCCTTGGTCTTTCTAATGACCGACCCCCGTCCTGAAGCTCTCCAGGGGCCTCTCTCAGTCAAGAGTCACTTTATTAGTGTCAACTCACGTATAGTTACACATAGCACAAGTTGTGTTCCTATCACCCCTGTCATTCAGGAAATTCCAAGGGTTTTAGAAGCTCTGTGTCAGCAACTGGGGACAAAGACCAAATATATATTTATCACAGTTCCAGTCTTAAATTGGTTGTTCTCTGATAGTTATGATTACAACAACTCTAGCCTCAAATTATGAGGCTCAAGTCCAGCGGTAAAAGAGCTTTCTTGAGCCTTTTTTTTTTTTTTTTTGGTATGTGGGAATTTCTACAAAAGTTCTGAAGTTCACTATGAGCCAGCGTAGGTCATGTGAGCAAGTATTACCATCACCATGACCAGGGGAAGTTGGGACACCTTGATGGGCTTAGTCCTGGGTCAGGGCTAGAGCCCCACTGACATCTTCTGGCCTGAAAGTGGGGGCCATCTGGGCTCCAAGTGCAAATAAGGTGCTTTGTGGGAAAAGAGACAGTGGCTTCCAGTGGGGAACAAAGAACAGTTACCTACTAATTTACTCCTGTACTTAAAATAACTTTGAGAAATCCTTACTGTGGCCAGGACTTACCTGGCAGTCCAATGGTTAAGACTCAGCGCTTCCACTGCAGGGGCACGAGTTCAGTCCCTGGTCGGGGAACTAGGATCCTGCATGCCACGTGGTGCGGCAAAAAAAAAAAAAAATTCCTCATCGTGGCCTACAAGGTGCCCCACGATGCAGCCCCTGCTGGCCTCATGGCATACCAGCCAGTCTTTCATTTAGTTTCTCAAACAAGTCAAGCTTTTCTGACCTCAGAGCCTTTGTATGTGCTCTTCCTTGTCCTTGAAATGCTTTTCCTGATGGCTTTTCTCCTAGCCTTCTTTTTCATCCCTTAGACTGCAGCTTAAATGGCAAGGCTTCTAAGAGGCCCTCCTTAGACCATCCTGAACCTAAACCAGGTCCCCTGTTATCCTCACCTGGCAAACCTTCAGAGCAGTTATCATAATATTTAATTATATGTTATGTTTGCCTTCACATGTTTAATGTCTGTCTTCTCCACTGGGCTGTAAGTCCCAGCAGGTCAAGCCCAGGCCCATTTTTATTTCCACCCATTGCATCCCCAGTACATACTAGATGCTTCAAAACAAATCTTTATTAAATGAATATGGTTGAAGTGGAAAGGTTTACTCATTTAAAATTAGGATTAACCTGTTATTGAACTGAGTTCAATAACAATGAACTGACAGGAACAGGAAAAAATGACTGACCGGAAGTTTTTAAAAGCCTGGCAGTGAAATTTCAAAGTGAAAGTTTTACTAGTAGATTAAATGAAATGCCTGCTTCAGCCGTGTTTTTTATAGGCTTCTTGGTATTAATGATGCCCAAAGTGACCTTCCTTTTGGGGTCTTAGGGCCAGTTGAGGTGATATATCTCCTAACAATAAAAGCTTCACCACCGTTAACTAGAGAAGGATGATTAACACACATTTTTAATTAGCCTGTTAGTCATCTTGTATCTGAGGAGGTCAGGGAGTGGGAAGCTAAGGTCAGGCGTCTTAACACTTGGTTATTCAAATACCTTCAAGGAGCTATCCCATGCTGCTGGCACTGACACCATCCTGAATCTCTGCAGGCCATCAGGGCTCCTGCAGTCAGAAGCCTTTTTCCAGATGGGTCTGTTCTCTCCTAAAGCCACAGTCAGCCTCTCAGTGCAGAGTGGAGAGGTCACCAAACTGGCATGACAGCCAAGGTTGCTGAACCCTCCTTTTCTGCAGGAGGCAGGGGTGGGGACACTTGAGGTTGGGGGTGTGCATCTCATGGAAGAGTTAGTTTTGGCTAAGAGAATTAGTCATCGAGTAAAAGCAAAAGTGCTGTAGAGTCAGATCACCTTGGGCTTTCTCTTAAGATATCGGGTATTATTGGACAAAACTATAATTCAAAAAGATACATGCACCCCTATGTTCACAGCAGCACTGTTCACAATAGCCAAAACATGGAAACAATCTAACTGTCCCTCACAGATGAATGGATAAAGAAGATGTGGTACATATATACAATGGAATTCTACTCAGCCACGAAAAAGAACAAAGTAATGCCATTTGCAGCAACATGGATGCAACTAGAGATTATCATACTAAGTGAAATAAGTCAGAAAGAGAATGACAAATACCATATGATACCACTTATGTGTAGGATCTAAAATATGGCGCAAATGAACCTGTCTACAAAACAGAAACAGACTCACAGACATAGAGAACAGACTTGTGGTTGCCAAGGGGGGAAGGGGGAGAGGGATGGACTGGGAGTTTGGGGTTGGTAGATGCAAACTATTACATTTAGAATGGATAAACAACAAGGTCCTAATGTATAGCACAGGGAACTGTATTCAATATCCTGTGATAAACCATAATGGAAAAGAAAATTTAAAAAAGAATGTATGTATGTGTATCACTGAGTCACTTTGCTGTACAGCAGAGATTGGTACAACATGGTAAATCAACTCTACTTCAATTAAAAAAAAAAAAAAGGTGTCGGGTATTAGTTGAATGTAGGTTTGGCTGCTGTAACAGACCCAGAATAGCAGTGGCATCAACGAGAGAGCAATTGATTTCTCTCTCCTGAAACGTTTGACAGTGAGCAGCCCAGGGCCAACAAGGCAGCTCCATAGTCTTGGGGACCCAGGCTCTTGCCATCTTCTTGCTCCCCATTCCTGGGATTTTGCCCTCATCTCCATGGTCCAGAATGACTCTCCACCATCACCACGTGTACCTTGCAGCCCATGAGAAGGGAAGATGTAAGAGAAGACGGTGCCTCCCCTTCTTCTTAAAGCAGGAGTTACTTCTGTTTTGAGAGAGAATTCACGTACCGTAAAAGTTACCCTTTTAAAATGTACAGTTCAGTGGTTTTTAGTGTATTCACAAGGTTGTGCAGTTATCTAATCTGGTTGCACAACATTTTCATCACCCCCAAAAAAGAAACTCTGACCCCATGTACTCCCCATTTCCCCCTCCTCTCAGCCCCTGGCAACCACTAATCTACTTTGTGTGTCTGTGGATTTACCTTTTCTGAACATTTCATGTAAACTTAATGATGAAATATATGGCCTTCTGTGGCTTCTCTAACTTAGCATAATGTTTTCAAGTTTCATCCCTGTCGTAGCATGTATCAATACTTCATTCCTTTCTATGCCTGAATAGTGTTCCATTGTACAGCTACACCATGTTCTGTTTATCCATTCATCGGTTGATGGACATTTGGGTTGTTTTCACTTTTTGGCTTTTATGAATAAGTAATGCTGCTGTGAATGTTTGTGTGCAAGTTTTTGCATGAGCATATTTTTCAGTTTTCTTGGATATATACCTAAGAGTGGAATTGCTGGGTCATGTAGTAACTATGTTTAACTTTTTGAAGAACAGAGCAGAGATTCTTAACATTTGTGTGCCATGGACTCTGTGACATCGACTTCTCACCGTCATGTTTTCAGATTCATAAAATACGTGGGATTACAAAGTAAACCAGTTGTGTTGAAATATAATTTTCGAAATAGGAAGATAACAAATTTGTGTTGCAGTATGGCAAAACCCAGTGACAGGCCTAATAACTACATGATTTCAAAGTACTAAAGGGCATCGATACTATTTTGAGATGGTTGTAAGTACTCTAGTGTGATTTAAAAGAAAACCCTGTGATTTCTATTGTTGGTGACAAATTCACAGGTGTGAAAACTACTGTGGTTTGCCTATGTTAATAATGGAAGGAAATGCTGAATTTCAGTTAGAAGCTAGTGAAAAGAAAGAGGTAATTTCACCCCTCTAAATTAATGGAGCTCCTGAATTCTATCGCACTTCCAAGGGTTGATCCAGAAGTCGAATATACCTCTTCCACTCTGTCCTGTTGGGCTGAACTTAGTCACATGACCACACCTAGCTGCAAGGGAGGCAGGGAAATGCAGTCTTCATTCACATCAGCCGTGTCTGGCTAAAATGTAGGAGTTCAGTTATTAAAGAAAAAAAAGGAGAACGTGTATTGAGGGACAACAAAAAATATTATACTACACTCCCTACAGCCAATTGCTTGCCCCAGTTCAGAGCATGCATTCTTCTTTCTGATGAGCACCTGCCAAAGGAGTTGGTTTGCCTTTAGAGGCCGTGTTGTATGAAAAGTGTGCATCTTGAAACACCGGGATGCTGCTCAGAGTGGTGAGCTGCTCCATAAGGAAGAGCTGAGCCTGCCTGAGGGAATAGCATATGCTTGACTCCCATCTCACATTCACACCAGAGCAAATGCTCATGAAGTGGAAGGCTGGACATCTGTTCCACCTTAATGATTTGTCCTTTGAAGGGGAGGAGGGGTCACTTGCATCATTAAGTATGTGTGAGGTAAATAAACATTAGATGCAACCCCTTGGTACCACTTGACTGTGCCATAAGATGTGCAGTTGGCTTCTGAAATGGCTGGAAGTTGATGTTATATTGGAACGCTTGATTTTAGGTGTCAGAACTCATCTTAGATCACCCAGTGCAGAAGAGGGACTAATTTGTTGGCTCTGAATCCAAGGTCAGCAACAGAGAGTGGACAGCTTAGGCATCAAAGGTAGGAGATCACAGGACACGTGCGGCCCATTGGCAAGGTGACCTCCCATTATCTCGGTCGTAGGGGTAAAGAGCAGTGATGCTGATCGTGATAATGGTAACAGGTAGTCTTTACTGAGCGCTTACTGTGTGCCTAGCAGTGTTCATGGGTGAACTAACTTTACAACAACCTTATGAGCTGGATCCTGCTAGATCCCCATTTTCCTGATGCACGGGGGTTAATTGGCCCGCGCAAGATCACATAGTTATTTATTCATGGCAGAGATGGGATTTGAACATAGAAGGTGTGGTTCTGGCCTGTGCTCTTAATTAACCCTATTGTCGTGAGGACAGCAGGCGAAATGCAGGAGTAGAAAGCTTGAAATTCTGGACGGAGGAGCATGTTTACTTGCATGCTTTTGTTTCCCCCAGTATTTATTTTTATTCTGACTTTTGAGTTTCCATGGTGGCGCCACCACAGACTCCCTTCCCTCTGTTCCAGCGCCCAGTGGTGCATCCCCACTTCCTCAGCTCACCACTCAAATGCTCAAGCGACTCTGTTGATCTCTGTCTCCCTCGGTTCTAGGCCGGCCCTTCACCCTGGTTTCAGTTTTAAGGGCCAGTGTTTTGCTGTCCTAGTTTTAAATGTGAATTTTTAAAAAGTGGTTGATTTGTTACTCAGCTAGTATTTCCAGGGGCCAGATCTGGGCCACCAGACACAGGTACATCATTAAGCAAGTCCCTGCCTTCATGGAATTGACAGTCTAGAGGGGAGGCGAAAGACTCAGGCACTCAACAGATTACTTCACCAGCACTGATTGCCACTGTGACAAATGCCATTAAGGAAAAATACAGGGAGCTCGGAGGGCATATGAACCTGTGGAACGCAGGTCCTGGGTCGGGGGAGGGCGGTAGGAGGGCTTCCTGAGGAGGCGCACGTCTGTCTGTGCCGAGGCCTAAGGCTGATCGGTGGTGAGTGGGCAGCATCCAGGCAGAGGAGAAGCAGACCACCTGCTGGGCGAACTGGAAAGCCCTGGACACTGGTCATAATCCTGGTCCCACTGGACTCTGAGGAGACTGCCTCCAAGCGAGGCCCCGCCACCTACGAGCAAGTCCTGCAGCCTATCCAGGCCCGGTTTCCTCATCTGTAAGATGGCAGTGACCTTGGTCATGGTGCCCACTTCATTGGTGGCTGTGAGGGTTAAATGAGTTGCTAGATGTAGGACGTTTAGAACAGCTCCTGGCATGTAGCAGGGGCTCTCTCCTTGTTAACAAGTAATGAAAACTTGTGTGTTGTGGGACTTAACAGCTAATAGAAAATCAGAGAACCCAGCCTAAGGCCAGAATCCAAGTTCGGAAAGAGCTGGACAGGGGCTACCAGACTGGGGACTTGGTGTGGGGCTCAGGGCTGCAGCCATTGGAAACCATTCCCAGGAGGCATTCAGCAGTGTGTGGGGTGGTTTTGGTCTCACAGTGAAGTGGCAGCGACGCCACAGGAGTTTAGGACCTGGGGACCAAGGATGCTACAATGCAGAGGATTGGTCTAGTAACAAAGTTGTTCCACCCCGAATGCCAGCAGCAGTCCCTTGGGGAGAGTTCTCCCCTAATGTTTCTCCTTGATTCTCCCCTTGCTCTCTGTTTCCTGTTGGGTTCTCCCCCTCCCTTCCCCCCCTTTCTCCCCGCTGTGGAAAGAGGCTGCTCTTGCAGCGGCAGGCTGCCCCCAAATGCCCTGACCACCAACCTCACCTCCTAAAATGTTTATAAGCTGCCCCTGCCCTGTAGCACTTGGAAGCATTTTCTGCCCATCTGGCAGAAAGTGTGAAACCAATTCCTGGTTTATCAATCAGGGTTCTTGGGTTGCAAGCAACAGAAACCAGCTTGGGCCACCTGCAGTAAAAGAGAAACCGGGGTCAAGCAGCCCTGGGGCACCTCGAGGTGGGTGTTCAGGGCCAGCCCAGGGGTAGAGGAGCCAGTGGAGAGTAGCAGTGAAAAGCTCTGACTCTGGAGCTGGCCTCCTGGGCATGAATCCCAACCTCACTACTAATTCATAAGTTCCCCAACCTTTCTGTGCCTCAGTTTGTCAGCTGTAAGATGGGGATAAGAATAGAAGGGTCGGGCTTCCCTGGTGGTGCAGTGGTTAAGAATCCGCCTGCCAATGCAGGGGACACGGGTTTGATCCCTGGTCTGGGAAGATCCCACATGCCGCGGAGCAGCTAAGCCCGTATGCCACAACTACTGAGCCTGCGTTCTAGAGTCCTCATGCCACAACTACTGAAGCCCATGCGCCTAGAGCGTGTGCTCCACAACAAGAGAAGCCACCGCAATGAGAAGCCCGTGCACCACATCGAAGAGTAGCCTCGCTCGCTGCAACTAGAGAAAGCCCACACGCAGCAACAAAGACCCAACACAACCAAAAATAAATTTAAAAAATAAAATAAAATTTCCATCCTGTTGGGAAGAAGTCTCTTGATTCTCCCCTCAGCTTTAAAAAAAAAAAAAGCAGCTGATTGGCCTAAGCTTGTATTGTGTGGGTGGGCAGGGTCCCATGATTGACAGCCCTCTCCTCCCCAAGCTAGGAGGAAATGGGGAGGAGCTGTTGTCCTAGGAAAAGTGGGCTGCTGTCACCTGAAGTTGGGCACAGATAACAGGTAGGCCCAGACCCCAGGTGTCCTCCATGCTCAGTAATTTGACCCAATAAATGTTGTTATTTGCATGCTTTGTACCATGGCCCGTGCTAAGTACAGAGAACAGAGAAGGAACAATGATGTGCAAGATCTTTTCCTGACAGGTCTCAAAGTTCAGAGGGAAACAGCTGAAAGATGAGGGTCCTGGTTAAGACCAAGAGCTTAGAACAATGCCTGGCTCTTAGGAGGTCAGTATATATTTGTTGAATGAATAAACACAGAGAAATGCAAGAGGTTTGCAGGAGCACACAACCATTGAGTCTACCCTCCCTCTGTTCTCATCAGTTGTTTTAAAAGAAGCCCATGTTTGCACCTGCAGCCCCTCCAGGGCAGGGTGCAGAGGGGTGTCTACCTGCATATCCTGGCACACTGTAGGCGTTTAATAAATGGGCACTGAGTGATCTCATGGGTGCACAGCCCTGCAGTCCACCCAGTGTGATAGTCAGGGACAGACCCTGGGTTGGGAAGCTGTCTGCTTTCTCTGCTGAACAGGATGTGCAGACGTGGCTCCAGGATGCATCTTTGTGGAATGTGGTTGCTAATACAAATGAGCTTCCTCACGTCACAAGGCATCCATTATGTGGACAGTTGGATGACTCGCTGTGGGACTGGGAGGCTCTTGAGGGGAATTTCATAGCCGCAGTCGTGTTTCAGGCTTCCCTTCGGAGAAGGGCTTTTCCCCGTGAATGACTCTTAATGAGAAAGATAATAATAGCCGGCACTTTCCAGGTGCCTGACACTGTGCAGAAGGCTTAACCCATGGAATCTCCCAACAGCCCATGAAGCCAATGCTAATATTATCCCCGTGTGCTGAGGCTCAGAGAGGGAAAATAACTTGCCTGTTGGGTTCACAGCAAGTGAGGAAAAGTTTGGGATTCTTATTCCAGAGCGTGGGCTCTTAACCCCGTACACAGCCTCCTTTCTCGTTTAAGTACTAACTTTATTTTATTTTATTTATTTATTTTTGGCCGCATCAGGTCTTAGTTGTGGCACGCAGGATCTTTCGTTGCGGCAGGCGGGCTCTTCATTGCAGCACGCAGGCTTCTCTCTAGCTGTGGCGCGTGGGCTCAGTAGTTGTGGCGTGTGGGCTTAGTTGCCCTGCGGCATGTGGGATCTTAGTTCCCCGACCAGGGATTGAACCCCCGTCCTCTGCATTGGAAGGCAGATTCTTCACCACTGGATCACCAGCAAGTCCCAGTACTAACTTTAAAGCAATATTTCGTTAACTTGTATGTGGTACATTATTTAAGAATAAAAAAGTGAGCTTCCTTCCCATCTCTGAAGCCTCCATAAAATTAGCCATTGTGACCTAACTCCTTCCAGAAATTCTCTGTGTATATACAACAAACATAAACAAGGTAGCTGTTTACACCAAGGGCAGCAGTCTGCAGCCTATCGGCCATTCGGCCCACCTCCTGTTTTGTTTTGTATTGTTTTTATTTTTTTATTTTATATTGGAGCATAGTTGATTAGCAGTGTTGTGTTAGTTTCAGGTATAGCAAAGTGATTCAGTTATGCATATACATATATCCTTTTCCAAATTCTTTTCCCATTTAGGTTCTTACAGAATATTGAGCAGAGTTCCCTGTGCTATACAATAGGTGTTGTTGGTTATCTATTTCGAATACAGCAGTGTGTACATGTCAGTCCCAAACTCCCAATCTATTCCCACCCCGCCACACCGCCCTCCACTGCCTGTTTTTGTACGGCCCAGGAGCTAAGAATGGTTTTTTACATTTTTTAATGGTTAAAAAAAAAAAATCAAAAGAATATTTTGTGACATGTAAAATTAGATGAACTTGGGGTTTCAGTGCCCATGAGTGAAGTCGTGCTGGAACACAGCCACGCTTATATTGCCAGGGCTGCTTTCACACTGCAGGGCAGAGTTGCGTACTTGAAACAGAACCATGTGGTCCCCCCAAACTTAAAATATTTACTCTCTGGCCATTTACAGGAAAAGGTTTCTGATCCCTGCACGAGGCAGTGTGTCTTCGAGCTCTTTTCTTGTGCAGTAACTGTGTTCCCATCCCCCTCACCCATTAATTTATTTCACGGAAACAGGCAAGCAGTGAGTGGGCTAAGCCCAGGTGTGTGGCTAGAGGTGGGTTGGATGGTGTGTCCACTCCTGCTCACTCTGAGCATTTCTCGGGCACCAGCTGCGTGGGAGGCCCCTGACTGGCAGCCCGAGCATGTCCAGGCTTGACCTCAGGAGTCCGCAGGCCACTGGGGGAGTCAGACATTATCAAGCAGTCCCACAGATGGATGTATTCAGGTCTGCGGTCACAGACCACCTCTGACTCTCTGCCCATCACTTCTGCCTGGTTTTTATTTGTGACACTTTTAAAAAAGTAGGTCATACGTCTGTATGCTTCAAAAGTCAATTCTGTGTGGATGCCTCTGTGTGTGAGTGCGCATGTGTAGATGTACACACTGAGCAGCTCTCCTACCCCTTTCCCTGCCCACCTTGTTCTCCACCCCTTAAGTAATCATTTGTATTAGTCTCTTGCATATCCTTTTAAGGTTTCCTTATGCAAATACGAATGTCTATTTTTATCTTCCCCTCCTTTCTTATACAAAATGCACCCTACTCCACACCCTGTCCTGCACTTTGCTTTTTTTTTTTTTTTAACTTACCGGCACAACCTGCGATCTCTCGTTATCCAGCCCAGTGGCTAAACACTGAAGGATGGGTAGGAGTTAATTAAGGGAGAGGGAAAGATGTGTACCAGGGCAAGGGGGGCATGAGGAAGAGCATTCTAGGCCAGGAGAACAGTGTGTGTCGAGGTCCTGGGGAGTGTGGCTTCCTCCAGAGCAGAGAGGAGGCCTGTGAGACTACAGCAAGAGGGGAGGGGCCTACTCTAGCTGCAAGGGCCTGATGGTCAAGGGAGGGACTGTGGCCTTGATTCTAGGAGCACCTGGGTGTGGGGTTCTGCTCTGTTTCCTTTGATGCCCTGCTTTTCTCTGGGGCCAAGTACACGTGGCCTTTATCACACATGGCCAAGGAGAGGCCAAGAATGTCCTTGAGAACAGGTTACTGAGTGTGGTTAATAATGAAAGAAAATGTCTCCTGCCAGCTGTTTCCAGGAGGCGTGATCTGGTGTCCAGGGGTTTACAGTCCTGTACCTCCGACCTCCATGGTCCTTAACAATCAGTCATGTGACAGAGGTCAAGTCCAATCGCCTCTCAGCTTTTCAGTGGACATGGTCCTGGTGTGTTTGGAGGGTAACACACACTGGGCTTGGTTCTAAGGTTGCCACATAGTAGTAAGCGCTCAGTATGTGGTAGTGATAGCTTCGATTATTTTTACAGGGCTGCCTCAGGCTCAAACTTCGTTAGTGTAGCTCACAGTGAAGACTTTTGATTAGGAAGCCTGGTCACCTGGGTTCTAGTAGCCCCTCTACATTTACTGTCTATGTTGGGCAGGTTACTTAAACGCTTTGTACTTGATTTTGGTCATCTGTAAATGAAGATGGTAATACCTGCTTTTTGGTCCTGTGCTAAGGATGAAATGAGGTAACATTTGTATTGCACTTAAAATAGTGCACAGCAAGTAGTGACATCAGGGGATGCCAGCTATTATTATCACATTACTGTACACCCTCTGCTTTCCATCCGGAGGTCTGTACACTGTATACTCAGGGGAACTTGATGGCAATGATGGCAGTACCACCACCATTTCAGGAGAGCAGTTCCCTTCATTTGCAGTAACATCTTTTCCAAAGAACATCTGCAGATACCTGGAGAAAAGGAATGTCTGTTTAGTCAGGAATGATAATTCCACCAGACTTCCCTTTATGTTATTGGCCATATAAAGTCACGTGACCACTCTTAACTGCAAGGAGGGCTGGGAAATAGTTTCCTAATTGTCTCTCCCAGTAGAATACAAATAACATAATCACAGACATGCTCAGTAAATAGTTGCAAGCATATAAACTCATTTACCAATCTAGCCATCATGAGGCATCCCAGCATTTTACACGTGTCTGTGTTGTCGTCAGTTTGCAGAAAGTGACCCGTGGAATGTGGCAAAACAGCTGGCCCCCAATCTAAAGTGCTGGAAGGAAGCTTGTGAGGGACACAGTTTTAAAGCCTCTTGAGTTGTATCTATCTACTCAGGGAAATAATTATACCTCCTAGACCAAAGTCGAGGGGTAGGCTCTGGGAACTGGGCCCAGAGCAGCCAGAGAAAGGCTGCAGAACCGGTTTCTTAAATTTATGGTTGCCAAGGGGGGAAAGCGGGGGAGGGACAAATTGGGAGATTGGTATTGACGTATACAGGCTACTGTATATAAAATAGATAACTAAGAAGGACCTACTATATAGCACAGGGAACCCTAAATACTCTGAATTTGAAAGAATCTAAAAAAGACTGATATATGTATAACTGATTCACTTTGCTGTACAGCAGAAACTAACACAACATTGTAAATCAACTATACTCCAATTAAAAACAAAAACAAAAACTGGTTTCTTGGGGCAGGTCTGTTTACCTGCTTGTCTGATTCCTAGTGAACAATCCCATTGACTCCCAGAGGCCTCCCAGATCGGCTCCTCCCTTGGGCTGGACCTCTCTTTGCAGATGACTAAGCCCCCTGGGGCCACGGAGTGCCTACTGTGTGTCTGGTGCTGTCCGAAGTGCTGGAGATAAAATAATAGGTAACATTTACTGGGTGCTCACCATATGCCAGGCATTGCAGGTGCTTAACTCATTTAATCTTCTCAGTAGCCCCATGAGGTGGGTCTTGTGTTAGGCCCATTACAGATGTGTAAAAAATAAAGTTTGTTTGTTTTTTCCTTTATTAAAGTATAGTTGATTTATGATATTGTGTTAGTTTCAGGTATACAGCAAAGTGATTCAGTTATTTCAGATTCTTTTCCCTTATAGATTATTACAAGATATTGAGTATAGTTTTCTGTGCTATACAGTGGGTCCTTGTTTGTTATCTGTTTTATGTATACTAGTATGTATATGTTAATCCCAAACTCCTAATTTATCTCTGCCTCCCGTTTCCCCCTTAGGTAACCATACATTTGTTTTCTATGTCTGTGAGTCTATTTCTGTTTTATAAATAAGTTCATTCCTATCTTATTTTTAAGATTAAGTTTGGGGTTTTTTAATTGAGGTATAGTTGATATAACATTACATTAGTTTCAGATGTACAATGTAGTGATTTGATATTTGTATATATTGCAAAATGATCCTCAAGTCTTTATTTAAAAACCCTTATTTTACATAATGCTCAATGTTTTAAAATTATATTTGTTATCTCACAATAACGTAAGCCTTTTCAATGATGGCTTATTTTGTTAGATTGATTTTTTTTAAAATAAACTTTTAATTTTAAAAATTAATTAATTAAATTTTGGCTGCGCTGGGTCTTTGTTGCTTCATGAGGGCTTTCTCTAGTTGCAGCGAGTAGGGGCTACTCTTCGTTGCAGTGTGTGGGCTTCTCATTGCGGTGGCTTCTCTTGTTGCAGAGCATGGGCTCTAGGCGCGCGGGCTTCAGTAGTTGTGGCACATGGGCTCAGTAGTTGTGGTGCATGGGCTTAATTGCTCCGCAGCATGTGGGATCTTCCTGGGCCAGGGTTCAAACCCGTGTCCCCTGCATTGGCAGGTAGATTCTTAACCACTGTGCCTCCAGGGAAGCCCCTCTCCTATTTTATCTTCTAAGAGTTTCATAGTTTTTCATTTTACATTTAGGTCTGTGACCCATTTTGAGTTTACTTTTGTGAAAGTTGTAAGCTCTGTGTCTAGATTTTTTTTTTTTTGCATGTGGATGTCCAACTATTCTAACACCATTTGTTGAAAAGATTATCTTTGCTCATTGTATTGCCTTTGGTCCTTTATCAAAGATCAGTTGACTGTATTTATGTGCATCTATTTCTGGGCTTTCCATTCTGTTCTGTTCATCTATTTATCTATTCTTCAGCCAATACCACACTGTTTTGACTATTGTAGCTTTGTAGGGAGTCTTGAAGTCAGTTAGTGTCAGTCTTCACACTTTGTTCTTCTCCTTCAGTATTGTGTTGGCTCTCCTGGGTCTTTTGCCTCTCCATATAAACTTTTTTTTTTTTTTTTTTTGCGGTATGCGGGCCTCTCACTGTTGTGGCCTCCCCTGTTGTGGAGCACAGGCTCCGGATGCGCAGGCTCAGCGGCCATGACTCATGGGCCCAGCCGCTCCGCGGCACGTGGGATCTTCCCGAACCGGGGCACGAACCCGTGTCCCCTGCATCGGCAGGCGGACTCTCAACCACTGTGCCACCAGGGAAGCCCTCCATATAAACTTTTGAATCAGTTTGTCAATATCCATAAAATAATTTGCTGAGATTATGTAGAATCTATAAATCAAGCTAGGAAGGACTGATATCTTGACCATATTGAAGCTTACTGTTTATGAACATGGAATATCTCTCTCTTTATTTAGTTCTTTGATATCTTTCATCAGAATTTTGTAGTTTTCCTCATATAGCGTTCTTTTTTTTTTTTAAATACATTTATTTATTTATTTTTGGCTGCATTGGGTCTTCGTTGCTTCACGTGGGGTTTCTCTACCAAGCAGGGGCTAATCTTGGTTGCGGTGTGTGGGCTTCTCGTTGCAGTGGCTTCTCTTGTTGCAGAGCATGGGCTCTAGGCACGTGGACTTCAGTAGTTGTGGCACACGGTCTTAGTAGTTGTGGCTCACGGGCTCTAGAGCGCAGGCTCAGTAGTTGTGGCGCACAGGCTTAGTTGCTCCGCAGCATGTGGGATCTTCCTGGACCAGGGCTCGAACCTGTGTCCCCTGCATTGGCAGGCGGATTCTTAACCACTGTGCCACCAGGGAAGCCCTCATATAGCACTCTTATATGTATTTTATTATATCTTTACCTAAGTATTTCATTTTGGGTGGTGCTAATGTAAATGATAATTGTGCTTTTTTGTTTGTTTGTTCTTTTGGTGCTTTGGGTCTTCGTTGCTGCATGCAGGCTTTCTCTAGTTGTGGTGAGCGGAGGCTACTCTTCATTTTGGTGCATTGGCTTCTCGTGGCAGTGGCTTCTCTTGTTGGGGAGCACGGGCTCTAGGCATGTGGGCTTCAGTAGTTGTGGCACGCAGGCTCAGTAGTTGTGGCTTATGAGCCCTAGAGTACAATCTCGGTAATTGTGGCACACGGGCTTAGTTGCTCCGCGGCATGTGGGATCTTCCCGGACCGGGTATCGAACCAGTGTCCCCTGCATTGGCAGGAGGACCACTGCACCACCAGGGAAGTCCCGATAATTGTCTTTTTAATTTCAGATTCCACTTGTCAGTTGCTGGTATATAGGAAAGCGATTGACTTTTTTTATATTAACTTTATATCCTGCAACCTTGCTATAATCACTTCCAGGAGGTCGTTTTTTCCCCCCTCAATTCTTTAGGATTTTTGACATATGATCATGTCATCTGCAAACAAAGGCAGTTTTGCTTCTTCCTTCCTAATCTGTATTTTTAAAATTTCCTTTTCTTGTCTTATTACATTAGCTAGGACTGCCAATACAATGTTGAAAAGCAGTGGTGAGAAGGGACATCCTTGTCTTGTTCCTGATCTTAGTGGCAAAGCTTTGAGTTTCTCACTATTAAGTATGATGTTATGAAATTGACTTTTCTCTCATTTGTCCCCCTAAGCCAAACATTTGGAGGGTGGGGGTGTTGCATCTACTTCCCTTAGCCCAATCCTGACCATGTAATCGGTTTTAAAAACATGTCAATGAATGAGTAAATAAATGACTCTAGTGGTACAACGAACAGCTAAACAGAACTTACTTGCAATATTTTCTGGGCAGATGTCAAATCAGAGTTAGACAGGCAGTGGAGGGTAGTGATTGTCAATAGAGTTTGGAGCCATGGGCTGGTGTTCAAATCTGTAGTTGTGAGGTTTAAATAAATTGGAATTTTAAAGTGTCTGGAAAACAGGCACATGTGTGAGAGTTATCTACTGCTGTTAGGTGTTATGTGGTAGTTTTGACTGTGAAGAATAGTTGAGTCTTAGCTTCAGGTTGTAGAGAGACAAGCTCAATTCCAGGGGAAATGAAGTTCAACTCATGAGCCTGAGAACAAGTGATTTCAGCCAAAAATGGCTGCTTGGCACTGATGTGGAATTGTAAATCCAGCCCTGATCAATATGTTTGCTTAGTACAGGTATGATTAGAGTTGGAATTTTTGGAGTTGTGTTCTTTGTGGGAGAAGTTGGGAGAAAGACACAGCCTGGCTGAATCTCCTGAGAACAGTGAGTCACTTTCCCAGATGCCCTGTCGTTCCAATCTTAGGGAGCACTGCCATACACCCTGTGCAGCATGGGGCAGGGCAGTGGGTAAGGGCTCTGCACTGTATTCAGTCCTTGCTAAAGTGTGACCTTGGGCAAGTGACATAGCCTTTCCAAGCTTCGGTGTCCGTCTCTGCAAAACAACGAGAAAAACAAGATACTACATCTCAAGCCTATTAATGAACTTTGAACTAGTAAAGCACCTTGCACAGTTTCTGACACGTAGTAAGTACACATTAAATGTTAGCCGCAGTACTGTTATTATAATTGTAATTGTTACTATCATGCTTTAAATTGCTGTGGAACATGGCTGGTCTGCTGTTCCACAAATATCTCCTATGCAGGCCACTCTGTAGCAAACCAGAGTGTCGTAGTCTTGGTGAACCCGGAAGAAGATAATAGTTATTTATTTCATTAACCTGAATAGAAATAAAGATTCATGTATTCATTCAACAAATATATATATATATATATATATATATACCTTCTACTCCACGCCAAGCACTGTTGTAAGGTTGTAAGCCCCAAGTACACAGTGGACAAGACAGGCCCAGTCCCTGCCCTCCTGGAGTGCAAGGTCCGGTGGGGGAGACAGACTAGAAATAAACAGTGTATATCAGAGGTGATTGGTAGCGCTAAACTAAACTGAAGCAGGATACTGAGATGTGAGCGGTGGTAGGAGGGCTACCTTGGCTAGTGGGGTCAGGAAGATGTCATTTGATCTGAGACTTGAAGGATAAAAAGGTGCCAGCCATGCAAAGAGGTGAAGAAAGAAGATGCCTGGCAGAGAGAACAGCAAGTGCAAAGGCCCTGAGGTGGGAATGAGCTTGGCAAGTTGTAGGAAAAGAAAGGAGGCTGTCCTGGCTTCAGTTAGGTGAACAAGGGTGAGAATGTGTGGGAGGGATTTGTAGGCCCTGAGTTTCCTCTCTGAAGCCTGTGCTTTCTTCCATCCCTGGGAGTGTTTAAAGAGAAGGGCTGTGGAGGGCTGACTTCAGCACCTAGAAGGAGGCATGCGGGGACCAGAGGCCTGGCCCCTGCCTCACTCTCACCGACGTTCTCAAAGCCCTAACCCAGGGATTTCAGGCCATGAGGAAGAGACCCTTTGCCCCACGGCTGAGTTCTCCGACTTCCCAGACAAGAATGCGGTTTGCATTTTTTTTTGTCTCAAAGGTGGCCTAGCCGTGCTGTTGTGCACAGCAAAGTCTCAGCGCTGTGTGCCGGAAGCCCACTTTCTTCTTCCGCAAAGGAGGACAGCTGAAAGCTAGCTGCCCTGGAGAAGTGCCAGGAAGCAACCTGGCCACACCGAGCCTGCTTCTTGGGGATGTGGGGGATTCTTTGTACTGACGGTGAGGAAGGTATTAAAGCCCCAGGTCTTGGTGGGAGAGACCAGAGCAGCAGGGAGGAGCCTAGACTCTGGGATTCCGCTCTGGCCTCACCACCTACCAGCTGTGTGACCTTTGGGCAAGGAGCTCACCTGTGCCTTGCCTTAGCTTTCTCATCTGTAGAATAGGGAAAATAGCTCCTATGCTTAGAAACGTGCACACAGGAAGTGCTGGCTATCATTATCATTACCTTCCGATTTGAAATCACAGTGAGATAAGTTCCTCTTCCTTCTAGTTTCTTGTGAACAGTTAAGACGCTTGGATTTACTCCTGTTTCTCCACATAGGCCTAGTTCTTGCCCAGGAGCTTGGCGTCTGGCAGACAGCCAGGCTCTGGGTGCCAAAAGCGCCGCTGCTTCTGGGGGACAGGTTATTCAATGCCAGGAAGCTGAGAGTTGATAGGGTGTTTGTCACCAGGGGTCAGGGGTGGTGTGGAGCCTCTACATGGTGACTGCTCCTACCTGCCAGGGAGCAAAGACTGCTTCCTCCAGGGCAGTGCTTCTGTGCTGCTCAACCCTGAGACTGCATTGTTATTGAATTGGGAGGGTGGAGCTGGACTATTAAAACCTAACCCACCCCCCCCAAAAAAAAAACTTCCCCAGGCCTTCCCCCGCCCCCCACCATGTGAAGGGCCTGAGGCTCAAGCAGGGAGAATTTTTTCAGTGCTCCCTAAGGTGCCACCAGGATTTCCAATCACTGAATGTACCTGGGAATCTTGTTAAAATGCAGATTCTGATTCAGCAGGTCTGGGGAGGGGCGAGTGTCTGCATTTCTAAGGCGCTCCCAGGTGTTATCGATGCCGCTGCTCCCTGGACCACAACTTTGAGGTTCAAGGGTCTAGAAGTTGGCGTCACAGACTGCAGAATCTCAGACCCCCACACGGAATCCCAGTCTGCATTTTTACCGACTCCCTTGGTGATTCAACCTTCTTTACAGTTTGAGAGCCTAGACCCAGGGTTGCTCAGCTTCGACACTGTCGACCGTTGAGGGCAGATCATTCTTTGTTGTGGGGCTGTCCTGTGCATCGTGGAACAGTTAGCAGCATCCCTGGCCACTACCCATGAGACGCCAGTAGCAGCCCCCCACCGCCAGCCATGATATTCAGAAATGCAACTGTCCCTGGGGTAGGGGTGGCGAAATTGCCCTCAGAAGCGAACCAGTGGCCTAAAGCCCCCAAGCTTAGCCATGCCTGGGAATCTCTGGGCCAGGTGGGCACACAGGTGTCCAGGCCCCGCAGCGGAGGTCATGGCTGCTTTAGTTCTGGGTGGGGTCGGAATTCGTACGAAGAATAAACACACAAACCTCCAAGCAAGCCAAATAATTATAAGTGGACCATAATTACTGCTGTCTCACAGCTGGTCAGCAGGAGCCAAGAACCCTACCCCAACTCTAGGCTACTGTGCCCTTTGCCACCAGCAGGCCAGTGGGCTCCTTTGAGAGAATCTGCTTTTTTAAAAAATATGTAGCTGGTGGGTAATCACAGCGTCTTAGAGGCCGGGTGGAAATCTCTGCCCTCGCAGTGGGTGTGAATGTGCTTAACTGGCCCACTCTTAACTACAGTAGCAAACACTTATGTAGCTCTTAGCACCAGGCCCTACTCTTAAGTGTTTTTTTTTTTTTTTGCATTACGCGGGCCTCTCACTGTCGTGGCCTCTCCCGCTGCGGAGCACAGGCTCCGGATGCGCAGGCTCAGCGGCCATGGCTCATGGGCCCAGCCGCTCCGCGGCACGTGGGATCTTCCCGGACCGGGGCACGAACCCGTGTCCCCTGCATCGGCAGGCGGACTCCCAACCACTGCGCCACCAGGGAAGCCCTCTAAGTGTTTTTAAATCCCCACAACAACCCATGACATTGGTACCATTATTATCCCCTTTTTCCAGATGAGGAACTAAGACACAGAGAGGAGAGATAACTTGTCTGAGGTCCCACAGCTGGTAAGTGGCAAAGTTGGGATTTGAACCCAGGCCATCTGGTTTCAGAGTCCTTGCTCTTAAGCACCCTGTGGACATATCGGGAGGTTGGACAGGACTGAGATTGCTCACTGCTTGATCTCTCTGGGGATGTGAGAAAGGCCCTGCCAGTGTAGCAAGGAGCAGTCCCAATTCCAGACCTTCAGGGAAGAAACAGCTCCCCACGTCCCCAGAACAAAAACCGTGGAGTACACCTGAAACTAGCACAACATTGTTAATCAACTATACTCCAATATAAAATAAAAATTAAAAAAAAAAAGAAAATTAATAGGAAAAAGTCAGGCAAGATTATTCATTAAAAAAGAGAGAAGGCTTAAAGAAAATTAAAAAGCAAAAAAGAACACAAGTATAGATGCTGCAGAGATTAAACATATATTGTGAATAACTTTATGCCAATCAAGCTCAGAATTCACAGGAAACAGATCCACTCCTAGAGATAGAAAACTTACCAAAAATTACTCTGTAGAAATAACAAACTGAATAGTACTAAAATAATTAACAAAAATTAATTAGACACTGATGGTTGTACAACATTGTGAATGTGGTTAATGCCACTGAATTGTATGTTTAAAAGTCATTACATTGCAAATTATACATTATATATATTTTACTACAATTTAAAAAAATGTAAAAAAATAAAACCCTCAATCTAGAAGACAACAACAACAAAGGCCATGGAGAAAACTTAAGGGCAGGGCTGGGGAGAAAGCATTGTCACTGGCCAGTCATCTTCATCCTGGAAAGCCCTAGCCTGGCTCCTGGGCCCCACCTGCACCTGAGTTCAGTGGGCTCATTACTGAGAAGGGGGAACAGTGCAGAGCAGCAGTTACCAGGCGGTGTGCAGCTGCCGAGCTGTATCCTGCCCTCGGAATTGACCAGGGCTCCCTGACACTGTGATGCCCTGTAGCAGAGATGACAGTCCACCGTGATTTCTTGGAATTAGAGACCGATTTCTCTTAGGGGGCTTGCTGGAAACAGGGTGGAGATTTGGGACGTTTGGAATTTGGGTGTGAGGCTGCACGGGCTTTCAGCTAATGGCTTTGGAGTCACACTGTAGGCACTAGGCTCTTTGTTTTTATTTATTTTTATTTTATTATTATTATTTTTTAAATTATTTTTTTGTGGTACGCGGGCCTCTCACTGCTGTGGCCTCTCCTGTTGCGGAGCACAGGCTCCGGACTCGCAGGCTCAGCGGCCATGGCTCACGGGCCCAGCCGCTCCGCGGCACGTGGGATCCTCCCGGACCGGGGCACAAACCCACGTCCCCTGCATCGGCAGGCGGACTCTCAACCACTGCGCCACCAGGGAAGCCCTATTTTTAAAATATTTCTTTATTTCCTTATGTATTTGGCTGTGCCACGTCTTAGTTGCAGCTTCAGCCTCTATGGAGCCACATTCGTTCATCCTAAAACAAGGATTATGCTAGTCCCTACTTCATAATGATGCTGTGAGCATTCGGTGAGCCAGAACCTGTGAGGCAGTTAGCACAGGGCCTGGTGCTCGTAGCCCCACAAGCATTAGCTATCATGATTTAATTATCAATCAAGAATGGGCCTGAGGCCTAGCAACCAGGGGAGGAGAAAACCTTGCACAGAATAATGTTATGAATGTGCCGGTTTTAGAAAACTCCACTTTGGTCAGCCAGCTTCCCTTTAGGCACAAGAGGCAGTGACATGAGGCTCTGTCTGGTTGTGTCAGGGACTCTTTTCCTCCTTTGAGAGGAGAGTTGGCCTCTTGGGGCTGAATAACTTGAGCTAAAAGGGGACGTGAGGAAACCGGGGAGTGGAGGTGCACCAGGGCCTCAGGCCCGAGTTCCACTCCGGTTCCCTTATGTGCTGGCTGCGTGGGCAGTTATGCAGGGCGAGGGTGAGCGTGGGGATTGGCCAGCCTGGATTCCAGCTTCTAGCTGCATGACTTTAGGCAAATTCCTCAATGTCAGCGTTCAGTCGGCACAGAGCTTGGTCAGCGCTGGCTGTTCTGGGGGCAGCAGGGTAGTGAGGAGGTTAGGAGGGTGGGCCCCTGGGTTAGTCACCTGGATTCAACCCTGGCTGTGTCACATCCACACTGTGGGACCTTGAGCAAGTGACTTAATCCCTTCTGAGCCTCAGTTTCCTCATCTGTGAAATGAGGGTGATACTGCTTTACGTGGGGCCATATGAGGATCCTGCGTTTTTCTATATAAAGTCCTTAAAGCAGTACGTAGCGCAGGGAAAGTCTTTAGTGCACACATTGGCTATTATTATTATTGTTATTATTAAAAACCCATCCTGGAAGACAATGTAAGTGAAAAGTATGAACCATGGATCTATTCCAGGGGGACAGAGCCCGAATGAGGGAGTTTGGGAGAGATCTCAGCCTCCAGAGGGGTTGTTTAGAGCTAGCATTGGAGCTTTTGTGTTTCTAGAATGTAAGTGAAAGAATGTGCAAAGGAAAGGGGAGCGGGGTAGGAGCTGCTGACTAGCAATGATGTCCTATTGCCATAGGGACAGGTTTCCCAAAGTCAGATCATTCCACTAGGTAATTTGAGGTGGTGGTATCAATAAACACCTTACACATTTTAATAGTTGTACTTTTATTTTCATGTGTAACAGGAAAAGAATTTCAATAGCTCGTCAAACCCAGTATCCCGTGGCTGTTTCTGCTTTGGGTGAGGCTAACGATGGTATGCAAGCCAAAATAAAAGTGAGTGCAGTTAAAGAAAAATGCAAAGTAAGTCATATTACAGGTGGTCTGAGGGTATGGCAAAAATGGTGTCAGTGCGTACAGATTCTTTTAACCTTGTTTTTCAGCCTTGGAAAGCCTGAGCCTCCCGAGGGAGGCTGCTGAGCTTTTGGACCCCCTTTGCCTCTCTTCTCCTTGGCTGTCTCATGCCACTGAAGGAGGGGTTGTAGCTGCCTCAGCGTAGGGCAGCAGCCCTGGTGACTGTAGTTCCCTCCGTCGGAGGCAGCAGGACGGGTGCTGAAATGTACCAGGTGTCTGCAGCTGGCACCTGCTCTCTCTGCCATGGGATGTGGAAGCTGTGGTATGGCCTCGAGCAGCTTATTGTGACAATGGTAATGATCTTTAACCAACATCGACTGAGCGCCAACAAGCACTCATACCAAGCACTTTACACGCATGATGGCGTTGAAACCCCGCTCTGTGAGGTGATATGTCAGTGAGGACACGTGGGGCTGCAAGAAACAAGATGCCTGGTGAATCTTGGCTGAGCGGTAGAGACGAGTGATTCTCTCACTGCAAAGTGTGGTTGGCTCCACAGTGGGTACAGAGGTTCAGTGACATCTCCGAGAACTGGGTGCTTTCTCTCCTTCTGTTTCACAGCCCTCTGTGTACATGTGTTTCATCCTGATGTTGCATGGTCATGGGATGGCCACCCCAGCCCTGTGATCACATCCTTATGCACAGTATCCCAAGTAGGGAGAAGAGGCAGGGGGGAAGGCTTTCTCTTCCTGTGCCTTTCCTTTCTAAAGGGAATATGTGCCCATAGACACCCCTAACCCCAGCAGACGTCTCTGTCTCTCATTGGTTGTAAAGGACTCACTGGCTGCCCCTAGCTGCAAGGGAGGCTGGGAGAGTGGATGCCTGTATGGTGGGAGGAAGCACAAGAAGTGGGAGTTGGGAATGGCCATAAGCTATACCACCAACTGTCTGCTGCGGGTGTGTTCTCTTACTACCCCCTCGGAGGGTGAGAAAAATCAAGGATCAGAGAGGTGAGAAGATGACTTGCTTGCCCAGGATCTCATAGAGCTTATGGTGGCAGAGCAGGATTTGAACCCACGTCTTTCCTTCTGCGGAGCCTGCGGTCTTAACCTCTGTATGGTACTGCCTTGCCGGCAGGGGACACCCAGATGGTCGTAATGCAGGGTGTTGAGTGGTGAACCCCAGGTGCTGGGAGAACTCAGAGGAAAGAGAAATTCTGCTTGGGTATGGTCAGGGAGAGCGAGCTGTAGAGAAGAGAGAAGAGTGTGTAGAGAATCATGGCCAGTGATTGGGCTGGCCTTTGAAAGGTGCATTGGGGTTCTGCCAGGTGCATAGGGATAATGGCATGAGGAGGGTGGGCCCCAGGCAGAGGGTACAGCATAAACAAAAGTGGGGGGATGGGACAGTGCATGCTGGGTGGGTTAATCAAGGCTCTTTTGATTGTAAGATGAATTTGTCTTCTGTCACTGGGAAGTCTGGAGGGCGGAGCTTCACACCTAGCCGGATAAGGGGGCTCTGTGGCTTTTCCTTGCTCTGCTTGGCTTCACTGTACAGACTGGCTGGGTTCAGGTGAAAATTCTCCTGCTTTATCAACCCAGTGAAAAGAGGCTTTCTTGTCCTCAGGTTCTTTAAATCTGCTCTGACAAAAATACCATAGACTAGGTAACTTACAAACAATAGAAATTTCTTTTTTCACAATTCTAGAGCCTGCGAAGTCCAAGGTCAAGGCTCTGCAGATTCGGTGTCTGGTGAGGATCCACCTCCTGGTTCACAGATGACCATCTTTTTGCCATGTCCTCACATGGAAGAAGGGGCAAGCGAACTCCCTGGGACCTCCTTTATAAGGATGCTAATCCCATTCATGAGGGCTGTGCCCTCCAGGCCTAATTACTTCCCAACGGCCCCACCTCTTAATACCATCACATTGGAGATTAGGTTTCAACATATGAATTTGGTGGGGAGGGGCACAGAACATGCAGTTTATAGCAGTAGGTCATGTGCCTATCTCTGAAGGTGGTGTCTAAAGCAGGGTTGAAGGATGAGCAGTGAGCCACAGCCTTGCCAGGATAGAGGAGTGTGACCTTCAGCCGCTGTACTCAGTTTCCTCATCTGAAAAATGGGACTAATATAATTATCCCTACCTCATACGTAGGGTCTGCAGTAGATTCCACATAGAGAGTGTTCACCAGTGCAGGTAGGAAGTGTTCTATGGAACCTAGAGCAATGGCCTCCCAAGCGTAAGGCCCTGAATGCTACCTTGCCAGGACCCGGTGTTATCATTTAAACCTTGCTTGCTTGCATACGACTATCAGCTCTGGCACGTAAGAGCTGTGTAACCCTGAGCAGATGACTTTGCCTCTCTGTGCCTCAATTTCCACATCTGTACCAGGGAGAAAAATGCTTAGGACATTGCCAGGCACATGGTAGATATCAGTAATTTTTTTTTCTTCTTTTTTTTGGTCTTTTGGTTTGGCCACACTGCGCGGCATGTGGGATCTTAGTTCCCCAACCAGGGATCAAACCCACTCCCCCTGCAGTGGAAGCACAGAGTCTTAACCACTGGACTGCCAGGGAAGTCCCAGTAAATATTTTTTTTTTGATGAGTACATGAATAGAAGAGCTGAGTCAGAAGATACATGCAGGTTGTTAAACCTTTTTGGATCCGTATTGCCAAGAGGTCCTGCAGAAAGGCATTACTCCATCATAGAAGCTGAGATGACCCATTTCCCTATTCCTTAGTCAACACTAGGTCTTACCTTCTAGGAAAAAATTCATTGTTATTTTGGTCAGTAAAGAAACCAGCTTAATATTGTGGACACATAAGAACGTATCTGTATATTTCAGACCTGCAAACTGAAACATGTAAAGGTGAGATGACGTAATGTCTGGGATTTACTTTTTTAAAAAAATATTTATTTATTTGTTTGTTTGTTTAGCTGCGACACACGGAATCTTCGTTGCCGCGTGCGAGATCTTTGTTGCAGCATGTGGCATCTTTTAGTTGCTGCATGTGGGCTTTTAGTTATGGCATGCATGCAGGGTCTAGTTCCACGACTGGGGATGGAACCCAGGCCCCCTGCATTGGCAGTGAGGAGTCTTAACCACTGGACCACCAGGGAAGTCCCTAGGGTTTACTTTAAAGTACTTCAGGCAGAAGAAAAAGGGAAGAAAAGGAATGGATAGGGAGTAGATGAAGCTAATAGGGCAGACTTTTTGATAACTACTGAATCTTCATTTGAGTACATTGGGAGTTCATTGTACCTTTCTCTCTCTACTTTTTTAGAATGTTGACAAAATTGAGAAAACCAGCACCCCCAACACACACACACACACACACACACACACACACAGAGAAAGCCTGAAGATTGAACAGTTGTGAAACATTACTGAGCCCCCGCTGTACACAGGCATTGAGAAGTACCCCGGGGCCCAGGTGGGTGTTGGAAAAATGACAGCCTTATAGCCCTCTGTTACCCCAGCCTTTCTCTGCATGGATCCCCTTTGAGGGGAGATCCTTTTGGCTCAGCACCTGGAAGGATAGTAGCTCTCAGACCCCAAGGCGCAACTTCTCATCTCCTTCCCTGATCCAGGCATTCAGGGACCTTTTCCTGAAATGGAGGTTTTCCCTTCCTAGCCTGGAGGGAAGACAAACTCTCTAGTGATTACCTCCTGGGAAAACCCCTCTTGGTTGTGCGTCTGGTTTTGACTTGGGGTAAAGGGAGTCAGGAGCTGCTTTTCTCCAAAGATCTATGTGATGTTGGCAAAAACATAACTGGCTGATCCTCCACAGTGACTAAATATTGACTCTAGCCCTACTAAGCCTCTGAACATGCAAGAGCAGTCCTTGCCCATCCCTGTCAAATAGCTGTGGTCCCTAGCCCTTTCTCCAGATTCACATGTAAATAGGTGGTAGGCTGTGAGTTTTCCAGGCTGTTCTCTATCCCATTGCGAGGTGAAGTTAGGGTGGGGCTTTCACAACCCATCTGGCACTGGGTGGGGTCTCAGTCAGTGGAGGGTGATCCACCCAGTAACTGACCCCTGGTCCCCTCCAGAAAGGTCATCTTTTAAGAATGTTACTTAGGCAGCTCAGCAGAGACCCACGTGTGCATGTGGTCAGCTGTAGCTTCCGGCTGTCTCACTTCTGCTGAATTTCAGCAATTTCTTATTTCCTTTGGGAAACAAAATGAGTCTGGAGAGAAGTATGAATAATCATGATGACAAACTTGGCAATAGGGACGTTGGGAACCTTGCCCTGAAGCTCATAGTCGGTGTCATTGTTACCAGGTTCTTGAGCAGTTGGACCAGGGGAAAGAGGGCACCTGGAGCCAGATGGCCTGGGTTCAAATCCCAGCACCACCACTTAACGGCTATGTGACCTTGGGAAAGTTGCTCTCTGCCTCAGTTTCCTCATCTATAAAATGATAATAGTACCTGCCTTATAGGACTGTAAAGATTAAATTAAATACTCTGTAAAATGTTTAAAATGGCGTCTTCTAAAGTAGTTGCTCAGTTAATGGTGGTGGCGATTATTGTATCCTACTGTTTCGGTCATGCAGAGTTAGGATTGAGAACCACTGGTCTGTAATAGTGGTTCAGATGGAAACAGAAGTTGGAGGATCAGCAGAGGGGAGCGTTCTTCCTTCCCAAGTCTGTAGTTTGGGGAAATAGACTTAATTTCGCCATTTAAAAATATTTTTCATTTGATGTTTAAAATCTAGAAAAGAACAGGTGAAAGACTTAAAGGGGAAAAATCTCTTCACTTCTCTGTACATGTACCACACACATCAGAAAAAAAAGACCAGAAGGAAATGAGCTAACGTCTTTACAGTGGTCATTATTTGGTGGGGAGATTATGCATAACTTTATAGTCTTCTTTGCACATTTATTTTCCAAGTTTTTTATATGTATATATAAGCATATACCACTTTCATAAGCAAGAAGAATATTTAAAAAGGTAAGGAATCATGTGAGCTCTGGCTTTTGGGGAAGTTGGGTGGAATTCTCCCAGAATGGAGCTGTCTGTTTAATGTTTTTTTGTTTGTTTGTTTTGCGGTATGCGGGCCTCTCACTGTTGTGGCCTCTCCCCGTTGCAGAGCACAGGCTCTGGACGCGCAGGCCCAGCGGCCATGGCCCACATGCCCAGCTGCTCCGCGGCATGTGGGATCCTCCCGGACCGGCGCACGAACCCGTGTCCCCTGCATCGGCAGGCGGACTCTGAACCACTGCGCCACCAGGGAAGCCCCTGTTTAATGTTTGAGAAGCTTGTGTTCTAGCCTTCCTTGACGAGATGTCCTCCGGCCCTAGAAAATTTCTACTCAGAAAATTCTTGATATCAAAGCTAGCTCCTCAGCATCCATCCCTCCACCTGCCCAGCCTTGCTGTAGGTATTCACGCTGTCTCCCATTCTTCTCTTGAGATTAGAGAACTCCAGTTTTTTTGTGGCTCTGACCTTGAGGAGGAGGCTTATTTTTTAAACAGGCCTGACAGTAGTAAGTACCTCATGCATGAGGTGTCGTGCATCTCAGCTCACTACCCTGTGGATACAGGTGCTTGCCTGTTAGCTGAAGTTATGAATAGCTGTAAAATTGGAAACAAAGCAGTTGATTTATTTATTCGCTGAACATTGAATTGGTACCTAGTTGAAGACTAGGTACCAGTGAGCAAGGCAGACACAGTCTGCCCCATCACAGAGGGGGAGGACGCAAGAAACACTCGGCCACACTGCTAAGCCCCAGGTTCGGAACATTCAGAAGAAGGATGAGACTTTTTGAGCCATAGAACAGAGGCCTCCCAGAGGCTCTCCAAGTAAGTAAAGTTTAAGTAACATATTCCGGATGCAAATGGAAAAAATGGACTTGGTGTACATCTCTAGATAAGCTCGCTTCCGAATGTTTCCAGCTGTGGGCAGGGATCTCCAGATGGGCGTTGCTATGGAAGCATCTTCCAGTTCTCACTTCCTGACTGAGTTTATTTCCGACTTTCCTGTGCCCATGCCAGTTCCCAGCTGTAGATACAGACGTGGCAGGGTCCAGTCTTCCTGCTGCCTCATAGCTGTGCGGACAACGGATGTGGCTGGAAGCCAGCCAGGAGCCTCCTCCCGACTGAGTTAGTTGTGGAACCTGCCATGTCGTGGTTTCACTTGCATCCGGGCTCTTTCCTTTGTCCTCTCGTGGGACTGTGCCAGAATGTTCCAGCCTGTGTTTTGAAATTTTAGACGCCAGCTTGTATTTGATGGAGAAATGAGCTCATGAGGGCTTCCTCTGCCACCAGCTACAGGAGAAGTTGAGTCAAATCTCTTTCATTCAGATGCCCCACTGAGGCCAGATTTGCCACCCTCCTGACAGAAACTGGGCTGGCTGTTTGTTCTTTGGGACTGTTTGTGAATAAAGGACTTGATGACCTAAACAAAGGAATAGCAAACAAGATGGGGGAGGGCTGTAGCTAATTGCTTTCTGGGCTTGAGACCTTTCAGCTACCCTTCAATGCTTTAGAGTAATCATTGCTAACCTGTTGAGAATTTACAATGTGCTAGGTATTCTTTAAATCATTTGTAATCCTCTTAACCCAATGAAGTGTTTAGTATTATTATCCCCATTTTACAGCTGGGTAGACTGTGGCAGGAGACAAGTTATGTTGTTGACCAAATTGCTGTATTGCTCTCTTAGAGCTCCTTAAGGCCTGCCATTTTAGCAGCTTAGGCAAAACAGGAGGATTTAACTAGAGGGTGCTGGGATGGCCCAGAGAACCAAAGCAAGACCTCAGGAAGGACTGCGTACCAGTTACTTGGTTACAAGTAACAGAAACACCATCTCAAATGGGCATAAACCCTAGGGGAAAGGATTGACTCGCAACCAGAAAGCCCAGAGGTGGGGCAAGCTTCTGGGCTGGTTGGCCAGAGCTCAGGGCCATCACTAGTGACCCACTTTCTTTCTGTCCTTCGGTTCTACCCTCTGCTGTCCGCGTCATCCTCAAACCTGGCTCCCTTGGAAGTAGCAGACTGGCTGCCAGCACTGGTCCAGGCTTTCTCATCCTTGGCCTGAGAGATAGAGAGAGTGTCTTGTCCTTCAGCCATAGTGCAAAGCTTCAGAGCTCCTATCTCGTTGGACTAGCACAGGTTATGTGACCCTCCCTGAACCAATCCCTGTGGCAAAGGGGTGGGGCATACTACCAGGCTGGTTGCTCCCACCCAAAACCACTCATGGGGAAGGGTGGAATGGGTGCTGGGAAGCCATGAGCATTTGTGTTACTGCCCCGACTCCTTGTCTGCTTTTGTTCATTCTTTCATATCCATAGTCTCTCTTTCTGCCTTTCCCTCTGCTGGGTGACGGCCATCCACAGACTAAGCTGTACACCTTGCAGTACAGGCTCAAGGAGCCCAAAACAACCCAAGGAGAGGAAACTGTCTCCCTTTGGACTCATTAACCAGGGCCAGGGAAGGGGTTCTTGAGACAGGCCAGTTGAGGTCAGGTGCTCTTTCTGGGCCAATCAGCTGTGGGCAGGGTTGGGGTCATTGTTCCCTCTGTCCAACCCCGCCCCCCCGCCCCCCTGCCCCGTACCTACTGTATCCTTTTCCCAGGACCTCTGGGCTGGGAGTCATTTAAGCAGGACCCCTGAGGATACCAGTTGGGCTGCACTTCCTGACTGACTGTAGTGACACTAAAACCTCATTTTATTCCCAAGCCCCTGGAGGATGAGGGGTGTCCCTTGTGTTTTCCACATTCCCAGAGCAGTTCTCTGCGGAAAGGCCAACTCTTCAACACAGCCCGGCAGGCCGAGCATGCTACGGCCCCCGCTGGCTGCCGGCCGCTGGTCCCCAGCCTCATCCTGCAGCGCACTCATGGCCCTCCAGCCACCTGGCCATGCTTTCGGTTCCTTCAACGCATGGCATTTGTTCCCTATCCCTGGAGTGCTTCCTCTTCTCCCCTGTCTTGCTCCCCACACCCCACCCCCATTATGGCCTACCCGTGCCACTCCTCTTTCAGATCTCCCCTGAGACATCTCTTCAGGGGGCCTGCCCTGACCGCACACCCCACTCTTCTGCCCTGAACTACTCAGCTTGCATATTCAGGGCCTTTCATCCTCTCGGCGATGTCAGCTCCATAAAGGCAGCGATCAGATCTGTTTGGTTAAAGGTGTAACCCCTTCCGTCAAAGATATGCCTTACTAAGTTTTGCTGAGGGAATGAATGAGGCCATAATAGTAACATAATTAACAGTAGCTGGCTTTTGAGTGGCTGCTTCCTAATAGGCACTGTACTAAGCTCTTTTACCTACAAAACCTTTAAATGGTTACTCACATTTAACAGAACGTAATGATGATGACAGTCATTGATTGAGCCATGTCAGCCACTGTCCCGAGTCCCTTACCTGTGTCATCTCATTGAATCCTGACAACAGCGCCCTGAGGCCAGTATTGCCACCATCCCAACTTCACAGTCAGGAAATGGTGCACAGTGACCTTGCCCTGATCACTCAGCTAGGAAGTGGCAAAGCTGGGATGCCAGCCCAGACTGTGTACCTGCTATCCAGTCTCCCTGCACTGATGGTGACACAGTCCTAGAGAGCTCTAGTCACTTGACCAAGACCACACAGGTAGGAGGTGGTAAGAGCCCACCGTTTACCCATCAGCCATTTTTGGTGGGATCGAGTCACACACCAGCGTGCTGTGTATATGTGTAAGGGAAAGACACACTTCTCCTGCGTGTGTCCTTGACTCACACACTATTGCAGCACTACTTCATTTCTGACACCAAAGGGGTGGGGTTTCCACATCAAGCGACTAACTCGATTCTGACACTCTCTATAGCATCAGACCCCACAGGCTACGGGCTCCGTCCTACAAGGTGTCCCCTCACCCCCAATGTCCTCACCTGTGCTTCTGACCCGCCACCTGTACATCGGAGGGTCCCACAACCCCCTCCTTTGGGTTCAGTTAATTTGCTTCAGCGGCTAGCCACAGAACTCAGGAAGACGTTCACTTACTAGATTGCGGGTTTGTTAAAAAGGACGTAATTCAGGAACAGCCAGGAGAAGATGCGCAGGGCGAGTTATGGGAAGGGGCATGGAGCTTCCGGGCCCTCTCGAGGGTGCCACTCTCCCTGCACCTCCATGGGTCTGCCAACACGGAAGCTCTCCCAACCTCATCCTTTCAGGTTTTTTCTGGAGGCTTCATTACAGAGACATGATTGATTATGGCAATTGAACTCAATCTCCAGTCCCTCTCCCGTCCTCACAGGTCGAGGGATGGGGCTGAAAGTTCCAACCCACTAATCCAGGTTGGTCCTCCTGGCAGCCAGGCACCACCCTGCATGCCCCTATCCTTAGGTTACCCTAGGGGCCTTTCCATTAATCAACCCCTTTACAAACTCTGGTGTGGTTGAAAGGGGCTTGTTCTGAATTAACAGGACACTCCTTTCACCTTTATCACTCTGAAGCTATTTTAGGAATTTAGGACAAAAGACCAAATAATGCAAAACAAAAGATTCCCTTTGCTCTTATCACTTAGGAAATTACCAGGGTTTTAGGAGCTCTGTGCCAGAAACAAAGACCAACAATATTTCTTACTATAAATCACAATACCACAGTATGTATTTCTATACATTCTATGTGTGTATTCTATATATATTCAACATGGCGTATAATAGTAGAAATGCCGGTTTAAGTCATGCTGAGATAATAGTTTTCACTTCTCCGAAGGGCAGGAGCAACAGGTGAGATGCTGACAGTGGTGTGGGGAAGCAGGAAGGCTTGTCCAGTGCTGGGGGTGAAAAGCAGGACTGTCACTTTGGAAGGACTTGGGCAATGTCAGCACGGCCTTTGCACAACCCTCCCTTTGCCCCAGCACTCCCACTTTGAGGGATTTTTTTTTTTTTTTTTTTTTTTGCGGTACGTGGGCCTCTCACTGTTGTGGCCTCTCCCGTTGCGGAGCACAGGCTCCGGACGTGCAGGCTCAGCGGCCATGGCTCACGGGCCCAGCCGCTCCGTGGCATGTGGGATCTTCCTGGACTGGGGCACGAACCCGCATCCCCTGAATCGGCAGGCAGACTCTCAACCACTGCGCCACCAGGGTAGCCCACTTTGAGGAATTTTTGCCTACAGATATTCCTGAGTGTGAGACGTGATGTGTGTCCAAGGTAGTTCATGACAGTACCGTTTGGCAGAGCAGAAGCTGGGAACTGTCCTACATGTCCAGCACTACGAGGGGACTGGATGAATCAGTGAGGCTCATCTGTACAGTGGAGCACTGTGCAGCTTTGCAGGGGGGTGGGGTCCTGATCGGAGCACCTTCTGTGTCTGTGGTTCACTGCCAAGTATGAAAAAGGGAAGGAAAAGGAACACCTTTTACAAGTAATCCTCAGTTGGGAAAGGCATATTGGAACCTGGGGGAAGAGTGTAGGTTTTATGAAGATTCCAATCCCAGGCAGCCCTAGAGCACGCATCACTATCAAACTAGATACCTTAGGTTTCCATAGCAGGGGCTGTGTTCTTGGCTCTATGCATGTGTGTATATTATACATACATACAGACAGTCATATCCAAGATTATGTGTATGTATGGCTATGTATGTACATATAATTTCACTACTTTATTCAGGTCTCGGCCTTCCTGAGCACCCCGTCTAGAACGGTCCCTGCTCTATTTTCCTTCATAGCCCTTGTCACCTTCTGCTGTCATACGTTTGTTTGCTTCCTGCGCCATCCTCCTGAGCTCTGAGGGCAGCGATCATGGTTTCATTCCTTGCTATATCTCAGCATTTAGAGCAGTGTCTGGCCCATAGTGGTTGCTTAGTAAGTATGTGCTGAATGAATGTGAACGAGCCTATAGTGAAAATTACCCCCATGGTAGATGCGGACCTGAGGCCCCCAGAGGCCTTGCCCTTCTTGCATGGAACAAGCTATGGACCCACTGCTCTTCTGACTGGGGGAAGAGGCAAGAAGTTGCCCTAGGCTGCCGTGAAAGACACGGATGCAGGCCGGGGTCTCTTCAGGGGGGCAGGGGGACACTGCCTGTGAAGCACTGAAAAACGTGCCTTTACTGTTCTCATTTGATGCCCACTTCCCCGACTCTTTGGGGCCCGTCTCTCCTCTCTGGCTTGCATGATGCTTGTTCCGGGCAGCGATGCCATGGAGAATAGGTAGAGGGAGAGAGAAACTTCCGACCTGATGGCCTCTCTCCTCTGGAGGACCCTTCACTTCAGCCCTATGCTTGATATTATCAGAGTCCAGTTTGGCCAAGGGATGTCGTCAGACTTACTATTTCTTCATTGTTTCAGTTATAACAGTTTTGCTGACATCTTTTAGGGCTCCTTCTGTGCCAGGCATTTTTCCAGTCCCTTGATCCCTGTTACCTCATTTAACCCTCCCAACAGGCCTGTTCAGGGGTGGAAATTACCCTCCCCCCCCCTTTACTGGTAAGCAGGCTTGGACTCAGAAAGGTCTAGTAATGAGTAACGGGTCACCCAGCTGCTGAGAGCCAGAGCTGGGATTTGATGCTGGCTCTCGCTGACCACCATGAAGGCATTCTCACAGCCACGTGGCCTACTGCTTCCCCGTCTGCTTTTGGGATTCTCCCAGTGGCCAGTGGAAGAGGGTCTGATTTCCTACAGTGTGATATGGATTGTTAATCATGTTGCAAAGCCCTGCTGGCCAGCATGAGGCCTTGATGGGCTGGAGGAAGTGGGTGGAGAGCCTTCTGCTTGTTTATTTCTCATAGACATTTGCCACACAAATGACCAAACTTCTGTTTCTCTTCGAGATTGGTTTCCACGTTGGGCAGGGGAGCGGGTTAGATAGCATCCAGAGGAACCCTGTTACCACCCAATCAGATCTGTCCCTCCTCTCCTGGGAACCCTCCATGGCTCCCTGTTACCCAGAGTAAGAGCCAAAGTCCTCACCGTCCCCAACCAGACCCCACGCGATCTGCCTCCATTACCTCCCACTCCTCTCCTCACTTGCTCTGCTCCTTACATGGCACCAGGGTATGTGCCTGCCCCAGGACCCTTGCACTGGCTCTTCCTGCTACTAGGAAGGCTCTTCTCTCATACTCACGTGGTTCACTCCCTTACATCCTTCAAACCTTTGTTCATACATTGTCTTCTCAGGGAGGTCCCTATCTCCCTTCTCTGTTTTTCTCTATAGCACTTACCTAACATGTTATATCTTTTAGTTATTTTGTTTATTGTTCAGCTTCCCTACTAGAATTATCAGCTCCAGTGTCCTGTTCACCTGAATCCCTGGTGCCTAGCACAGTGCCTGGCACCAAATAGACACTCAGTAGACATTTCTTGAAAGAATGAATCGTTGGATCCTGTCATTATGGTGCTGGGTCGGGGGGCAGGTAGGAGATGGGAAGGGGGGTTGGTTTTGCTCATCAGGCCTCAGTGAGACTCTCCCATGTGCCAGGCTGCAGCTCTGGGTTCCAGACACCAAGGTGAATAAGCCCTGGTTCTGCAGGCAAATTTAAGCCGTGGAGGAAGGGTGCATCTGCTGAGGAGAGCCCAGATCCTGTGCCCATGGCCTGGCTGCAAGAAAGGCAGTAAGAGTCAGTTCCCAGCCTTCATAATATTTTACCTTGAGAGGCAGGCCCGTCCTCCTGCAAAGGATCATAGGTAAGAAATTCCCAAATCATAGGAAAGATTACGGGCTGCCAAAATGTTTTAATTCTTTAAACTTTTTATTAAACTGTAATATACATCCAGAAAAAGACAAGGGCACATATTAAAAGTGTATGTAGCTAGAAGAACTTTAACAAACGACACACTCATGTAACCAGCTCTAAAAGCAATATTTCCAGGCCCCAGAAGTCCCTTTCCTACTCTCTCCGAGTCACTCCTCCCTTCCAAGCAAAACCACTTTGAACTTTGTGTAAATGCAGTCATACTTTATATAGATGCTCCTTTGTGTCTGGCCTTTCTGTTCAACATTACATCTGTGAGATGTCCATGTCGTTGCATGTAGTTAGCTTTCATGTCTACTCATTACTGTCTACAGTCACCTGGAGACCTGACTGGCAGATCTGGAGAATAGCTAGGGCGAAATGTGCAAAGGCCCTGGGGTAGGAATAAGCTTAGAAGGCAAAAAAGGCCAGTGTGATGGGAGCATTTGGGTGAGGGATAAAGTAGAAGGGGACGAGCTCCTAGAGGTGTTGAAGAATTTTAAGCAGGAAGGCGATCTGATATGATCCCTGTTTTATTTGATCCCTCTGTGTGTAGAGAGTAGAAGCTAGGAAGGCAAGAGTGGACTCAGGGAGACCAGTGGGGGATGTCATGGAGTTGTCCAGGTGAAAGATGGTGCTGGCAGCTTGGCCTACAAAGAAGGAGAAAGGAAATGGATTCAGGATCTATTTTGGAGGTAGTGGCAGCAGGACTTGCTCATAGACTTGTCACGGAGGATAAGGGAAGGAGAGACATAAAGGATTCCGTTGTGTGTCTGCATCGCACTTTGTTGGCCCTTGCCTGCTGATGCTCACTCAGGTCATCTCTCATTCTCCCTGCTCACAGAGGCCTCTCCAGCCAGCACTCATATGCACACATCCTTGATGAGCTGAGTCTCGAAGGATCAAGGGCAAGCGCATTCCAGGTAGTGGGAACCATTAGAACTAAGCCTGGGGCCTCCCCCACACCTGGCTCAGCTCGTGCCAGAGTGTAGGCTGCAGAACGGTAGCACACGGCCTCAATCCACCACCTGAATCGTGTGGACCCGCTGCTGATTTTGAGACGTTTTTTCATGCTCTCCCATCCCGCACCTTCCCCGAGTTGCTTTCTCCTCTGGCCACGTCCAGTCCCCTCCCCGCTGCAGGTTAGTCCAGAGCTCCAGCCAGCGTTGCCGCAGCAGGTGTATTCAGTTGGCGTTGCTGCCATGCTCGGGGGCCCTGCCTCTCTGCACTGGCTCAGCTTTGTCGTCCTGTTGCGTGAGCCACAGTGGGGCTTAAAAACAGTGGCCGGTGAGGCCTTTGGTTCTGGGCCGGCCCTGGAGGCTGACGGGCCTGTAGGAAGTGAACAAGAAGACCTCTTGTTTGTCTGAGCTGGATTCTTGCGTGTTCTTCATCCCCCCGTTCCCTCCTGTTTCTCATCCCTGGCCTTGTTCTTGAGAATACAGGGCCTACGGGCAGCAGCTGCTCCTGCCGGCCTCCCTTGCCCTTTCTCAGAGGCTTTGGGCATTTGGGGGCTCTAGGCCCACTCAGCTCATGAGGCAGCTCAGCCAGCAGGAGTTTAAAACAGCGTGACCTGCGAGCACATGAGGAGAGAGCGCCCTGCTTCTGTTTTTGCCATTGGTTCCCTTGGGTCACTGAAGACCGGCTCCCACCCTGGCTTGGGTTTCTCTCTTGTGCTGTTGGGAGGTGCCAGCCAGGCTGACTTGTCAAAATTAATATCTCTGGCAGTTTGCTTTCTGCCTGCCCAAGGGTTGTAGAATTGGACGCATTGTGGCTATCGTGAGCAGGTGAAATTTGACGTTTGAGCTTGCAGTAGGTCAAAAAAACAGGGGATGGGGGGACAACCTTGAAGGAGAAAATATAGGGCATTAATGAGCTCAACTGAGTATTCTCCCAAGTTGCCGGAGGACATGTGACTCATCGCAACCTTTTTAGAAGACAGCCTAAAAAAGAAATCTTGTTTATTTTTGAATGAGCAGTCCATGCACGTGGTAAAGCAGTCAGATGACACAAAAAACCATGTACAGTGAAAATTAAGTCTCCCTCCCCTGTCCACTGTCACCCAGTTACCCTCCCGTGAGGACACCCATTTCGTCTGTATTCTTCCAGAGATACTCAGTACCGAAACAAGCGCATATTATACATACGGTTCTATCCTTTGATCTTGGAAGCCATTCTCTAACGTAGCTATGTAATACTCCATAAGTAGCCTTTGATGCAGAACCACCACGCCTGAGAACCTACCCTACAGAAAAAAATGGCCCCAGTACAAAAGATTATTTACCACAGCATTCTTTGCAGTGGCCAAACAAAAAACAAAGTGAAACCCTGAAAGTAAAATGAATGCCCATTTTTCAGGGAATGATTGGTAACATATGGTACCTCCACACTATGGAATATCAGCTGCTGAAGAGAGTGGGTAAGAGCACTACCAGTTGATTTGGAGGCGTTTCTGTGATGCAGCTGAGGGAAAACAAGATTCCAAGAAGTCAATGTGATGTGGTCCTGATTATGTAAAATGCAGTGGCGAAAGTCTGTCAGTTGTGCTGGAGTGGTGGGTATAGTACTCATGCTCTTCTGCATCACACGGCCCAGCACTCTGTCTGGGAGACTTTGCAGTGTCCTCAGTTGTGGTCAAAACAAACTTCACACGTTGGACAACACTAGAGGCCCCCTTGGGAGGGTATCTGGCCCACAGGTGGAGAGCCCATGACGTCGGTGTTGGGAAAGGCTCCCCTGGACCCCTGTCAGCCTAGGAGGGGCTAATGTGGTGCGTAGTGAGAAGTCGCTTCTAACTGACTGTGACAGGCTATTTTGACCTACTTCCCAGGCATTTGGTGGAATGAAATAAGGACAGAGTTTGGTCAGCTGTGTGAAGCGTGCAGCGCCACCAAGTCTGCCCCTTGTGAGAATAAGGCAGAGGAATTATAGAAATGCTGAAGTCGAGGCATCAGGTCAGATCCCGAGGAAGCGGCACAGGGCAGGCGGCACCCGCAGCCCACCACACAGAGCCACCCAGTGGGGTGCTTCTCACATCCCGCTCCTAAAACGGACGAGCCCTATTGCCGGGGAGAGTGGACCTGGAAGGAAGGTGTTGGGTGGACACACACCCACAGGACCACTGCGTCTCGCCACTCCTGGGGCTCTGTTTGCACTGTGGTCTGTCGTCGTCGTGGCCCTGGAGTTGTTCTCTGTGAAGCTCGGCTTCCCTTCCCCTTTCCTGCTCCTAGACCCCGGATAAGGATGCATTCCTCCAGGGTTCTGGCGTTCCCCTCAGTATGGATGTGGCTGTCAGTGGGGTAGGGGCTCATGACCCCTTTGAGTCATAACTTGTCTCCTGCTGGGCTTCACTTGCAGTAGCTGTTCTCAGACTGAGGCTTCTCCCCTCGGCTAGACCACGTTTATTCACAGTGCTTTCTCCCTGCTCTTGACCATGTTCCTTACCCTTTCACCACCACCGAAAAGAAAGAACACTTCCTATCTCTGGAGCAGCATCTCTTCCTCTGTTTCCTCTCCTACTGGTCATTCATCAGAAGTGAGAGCTCAGTTCTCACTGGCTAATCTATTTCTCTGCCCCCCTCAGACAAGGAAGGACCTGGTTGTTAGTGACTCCAAGGCTTTACCTTGCCTCTGTGTGTGTGTGTGTGTGTGTGTGTGTGTGTGTGTGTGTGTGTGTGTGTGTGTGTGTGTGTGTGTGTGTGTGTGTGTATGTATGAATATTCTCAGGTTTCTGGTTTGGGTAGTTGATGGTGTCTAGTGGACCACTATCTACCCGTGGATGGGAGAGAAACAGGTACAATTAAGGATATTACATGGAGAGAGAGAGAGAATATATGTGTGTGTGTGTGTGTGTGTGTGTGTGTGTGCGCGCACACACACACATGGAGAGAGAGAATTCATATCTTTATTGAAAATACAAAAATATGCCCTACAGAAAATTAGGCAGTGACTGGTCATTTATTGAAATTCATTTAACAGGCATTTGCTGATCTGCCCTTATTGTGCTGTGTACAATTTGAATCTGGCAGAAAACCACTTTGGGAAAACTCATAAGACCGTGTGAAGATCACTCTCGAATCTCCCTTTTCTGCCTCACCCCCGACGGCCAGTCCATCAGCAAGGCTTGTTTGTCCTTGACCTGAAACAGATCTTCACCAGCCTCCTCCTTTCCATTCTGTTGCCCTCCCCCGCCCCGCTCCCAGCCACCACCATCTCTCCTTCGGTGTCACAGCAGCCACTTCACTGATCTCCCTGCTTCTTTTCAAGCCCGACAGTCTCTGTGCAACAGCCAGAAGGGTCTTTCAAAAATGTCAGTCAGAACACATCATTCTCCTCCTCCCCGTCATACTTAGAATAAAGAGCATATGGCCGACTGTGGCTCACACAGCCCGCGAGCTTCTGCCACATCTCCTAGCACCCCTCCCTCCCTCTCCACAGCAATCTAGGCAAGAGGGCCTCCTATGAGTTTCTTTAACAGATTTCCTCCATCCTCCTCCATCTCCTGGAATATTCTGTTTTTTTTTTTTTTTTTTTAACTTTCATTAGAGACTTTATTACCAATCCAGTAATTCGGTCTGGGTAGCCCTTTGAGTGTCTTTTAATTGCGAAATAATTCACATACCGTAAAATTCACCCTTTTAAAGTCTACATTTCAGTGGTTTTTAGTGTTTTCATAAGATTGTGCAGCCATCACCAGTATCTAATTCCGGTACATTTTCATCAACCCAGAAAGACACCGTGTACCCACTAGCAGTTACTCTCCTTCTGTGTCCCCCTCCTCCAGCCCCTGGCAACCACTACTCTACTTTCTGTCTCTCTGGATTTGCCTATTCTAGACATTTAATATAAATGGAATCCTATAATGTGTGGTCTTTTGTGACTGGCCTCTTTCACTCAGCATGATGTTTTCAGTGTTCATCCATGTTGTACACAAATCAGTACTTCCTTCTTTTTATAGCTGAACAATATTCCACTGTACGGGTGTGCTGTGTGTTGTTTATCCATTCTCCATTTGATGGACATTCTGGGATATTCTTACTTCCATTCTCCACATGGCTTCCTTCTCCTTTCTCTTCAGTTCTGTGTTGAAACTCACTCTGGTTTCCTACATAGTATTTCTTACCGTTTGTACTTATGAATATATTTGTTTCCCTGTTTGTTTATCTTCTGTCCCCTGTTCTGGACTGTGCATTTTGTAAGGGCATGGACTCTATCTGCTTTTTTTCACTGTGTCTACCACCCTGCCTTGCACAGTGCCCAGCGCAGGGTACTGCTTAATAGTTGCTGGATGAATGACTCAGTGTATCTCATCTTGTTCTCATTTTACCTCCTCCTAAGGCAAAATGATTGTAACCCTGTTCTGTGGGAAATTCTATATCTAGCTTTCTACTTGCTGTATCTAGCTCTCTACTTTAAATAGTGGCAGGTTGCTGGAAGGATTTCTGCGGTGTAAAACACTGCTCCGTTGGTCATCTGCTGTGTAAGTCCACGGTATCATTTGAAAGTGCATGTGGCTGCCAGTAGGAGAGATCAGAAGTAACAATGGTGTAAACTCAATGGAAGGTGGTTTCTCTTGTGAGTAAAATGTCCTGAGATCTGCAGTGTGGGGCTGGGCTGGCAGCTCCACAGTCCTCAGGTAAAGCAAGATCCTTCTGTCTTTCTGCTTAACCATTGCTAGCACGAAGCTTTCATCCTTAAGGTGGCTTCATGGTCCACTGTGACTGCCGGAGTCCAGCCAGTGAGTCTGTAGTCCAGGTGGGAATCGGGGTAGGGAACGGGCACAAAAGTGTAGTCCAGCTCTTTGTTCTTGGTGAGGAATTTTCCTTGAAGTCCCACAACAATGTCTACCTACCTCTTGTTGACCATCCCTAGCTGCAGGGGAGTTTGGGAGATGTAGTCTTAGCTAAGCATCCCGAGAAGAAGGGGGAGAATGGCTACTGGCTGGGCAGCTAGCACCAGCAGGTCTGCTTCCTGCCCCTGGTACCCTGGGCCATGGCAGCCAGCTTCTGCCCATTGGCCTGGGCCTTCAAGCCTCCTCCTTCCCCAAGTGGCCAGAATCAGAGCAGTGACTGTTTCTGTCAGGCTGACCAGAGGGTGAGATTATGAAGCCCCTCAAGGGCCTTCAGTCGAAAACACTGACCATGTCGCCAGCAATAAGAATGATGGTAGCTCACCTTTGTTGAACCCTTACTACATGCTAAATCCTGCTCTAAACATTTTTCATGGAGTCATTTACTTCATCCTCATCTCCATTTTACAGATGAGGAAACTGAGGCACAGAGAGGTTAAGTAACCCTAGACATTCTCGCTGTTAATAATGTTGTTTTTGTTCATTCTTCCCTTTCAATATATATAATGAATAAGAGGATTAAAAATAAAGCCTGACCTATTTTGGTAGATTGACCAGCGTTCTGTCTCCCATCTGATGAGCTGAGGTCTAGAGAGTGCTTTGTGGAAAAGCACTCGGCAGTTGAAGCCACACTGACAGACTGGTTTTATAGGAGTGCAGGAAGGGGCTTAACTCTTGGCACATCCAGCAAATGCCTGGTGACAGGAGGAAAAAGGATCCACAAGCTATGCAGGATTTCCCCGGCCCCTGAGCCTGCGGCTAGCAGACCACAAAGCAGTTGTGCCAGTGGGCTGGGCTTGGCCTTTAAAATCATGGTCTACCTGACTGCTCTTAGAGGTCTGTGGGGTGAAAGAAGGCTGTCTCCATTTCAGGTCCTCTGAGAATTAATTCGGGCACCAAGTCATCTTTCTGGATGCCTCTGATCAGCCATGCTTGGTGGAAATTTTTGATTCCCAGAGTTGACCTCTGAGTTGAGTCTTTTCGAGACACCTTCAGGTCCCTGTTAGTGGCTGTTTGCAGACTCTCTGGGGTGATGGCACAGCACGTGGCTGCTGGAGTTTGGATGTAGCAGGTGTTTCGGTTAGGAGTGCATTTGGCTGCAAGTATCAGACTACACAGGTGGCATTGTCACTTTAACACGTTGGAGGTTGTTTGTGTCTTAGAGCATCTGGAGGGAGATAATATGGCTCAATGGCTTGGCAGAGTGAATGCCAGCGCTGCTCTGACTCTCTTGCCCCCTCATGGCCACAAGACGGCTGCTGCACCCCCCTTCCCCAGTGGGCCGGGGGACCCTGAGAGTTCAGCCCTTCTATTCTGAGTAGTGTTCTGGGGACAAGAGGGACCCTCTCAAATCCTGGTGTCATGTCCACATTCCAAGCTGGAAAAAGGCAGACTGACGAAGAGGCAGAGGACTGTGTGGATGAGTCTGACCCGCTTTGTGAAGAGAACAAACACTTTCCCAGATTCCCTGAATGAGAAACCTTCGCTTACCCCAATGTGAAGATATGCTTCTGCATTGTCTAGATACACTCGTATTTTCCTTTTGCATTTAGGTCTTGGATCCATCTGAAAACAATGTCTGAATGTAGAATGAGATGGGGCTCAAGGCTGAGCCTTTCTTCTTAACTCTGTGTTTGGGAAGCGGCATTGTTGGTAGTTCCGGAGCCAGACGCACTGAGTTCGAATCCTTCCTGGCTGTGCCACCTACTTGGCTGTGGGATCTTGGGTAGGTGCCCCACTCTGTGCAGCAGTTTTCTGGTCTGTTAAAAGTGGGGAATGCTGGTAGACCCGACTCCACAGGGTTGTTATGATGGTTAAATGAGTTGCTAGTTAACTTGAAAACAGTGCCTGGCATGTAGCAAAAACCTCGTGCTTCAAGCCAGAATGAGAATTTGCAAGGCCACGTGGGTCTGGGAATCCCAGACCCCAGTCAGCTGGGAAGGCAAAGCATGTCACGGAGGTCACCATCTCTTTCTCTTGACAAGAAATTGTCAAACTGTTATGAAGATGTCTGTTCCAGTGTACACTCCCACCTGCAGTGACTTCTCCTTATTCCATAACTTCAGTACGTTTGGCGGTGTCAGACTCTGATGTTTTGGCCAATCTGCTGTGCATGAGATGGTCACGCATTGATGCTTTTCCTGAGCAGTTTCTCTGCAGGGGTCTGTCGTGTGCCACTGTACCGCAGAGTTACTTGGGTTGGGCTGGAGGCAGGGCAGCCATTAGACCCTCCGGCACAGTGAAGTCCTCAGAGCCCCGTGTTCAGAGCCCATTACCATGATGCTTCCCTTGTGGGAGGGGAGGGGCTGGGGAGAGGACAGAAGGTGGGGATGTAAGACCCTCGTAGTCAGCAATACAGCCTTAGTCACATTTGTGGACTGAATCAATCAGTGAAAGAACCAGTGCTGAATCGTTAGTGTATGTTATTAATAGAATATAGGTCATAAGAGAAAACATGATTAATTACAAGATGATCCCAGCAGCTGTCATACAGGATAGTGATTGAGGGCTTAGATTTTCCCAAGGCAAAGTCCTCTCTTCGCAAAGCAACGTTTCTTTGTTGGCAGGTGGGTAGAGGCAGTTAAATGAATGGAGATTTTCCTAAGTCACTGTTTCAAAGACAGGATGGGGATGGGTATAATGGGAATCTTCTCTAAATGAAGGACGACTGAACCACTTCATTAGTAGGGGAGTAGGTCCCCGATGCCGCAATGTGAATCTCTGGTAAAGTCTAAAAAGGAGAATGCAACTTGTAGCAGAAGGCCCCTGTGGGCTTGCTTCTCCTTCAGCTCAAATCTGAATGCCTAGATCAGCCACTTAGACACCTGGCCGCCCCCATCACCGCTTGGTCAGGAGGGGTGCGTGTGGCCAGGCCCTCTTAGAGGTTGGGCGCCCAGGGGTGTGTGTCCTGTTCCGAGACAGAAAGCAGAAGAGAAAGCTGCCGTCTCTGGGCGCAGGGAGAGAAAAGAGCTAGTAGCCCTGGTCCCAGTCTTTGGGGCTATTAATTCTGTGCACTGGAAAAGCGGGTGCCAGCAACAGTCACAGGCTCTGACCAGTCAGATTAGCCACCCCTTCTTCCTTCCTTGGTCTTCGTGGTGAGGTGCGAATGGATGGTCTTTTCCATGTGAGTTGAGATGAAATACGAGGGAAGGAGTGCAGGAACAGGAAGGCCCAGGTGCACGGGCTGAGTCTGCCTTGGGGTCAGGAGAGCAGCGCCCTGGCTGGCTGGCTGGCCCTGCAGAAGCACCTCGCCCGGAGCCATGGCATGCAATAATGCCGGCTTCACAGGATTTCAGCGAGGCTGGAAACCAAGGTCATTAACATGTAAATACTTTGAAATGGGATATAAGCGATTGGTTTTCAGGATGTTGTTTGTGGAGTAATGGAACTTTTGTCAGACACTTCCCTGAAAGCCCATTTTTAAAAACAGAAAGAAGTGGAGCTGCTGTAGGTGAATGGGGGTGCAGAGGCCTGGAGCCTTGCCCGCTACCCCCCTTATCCTCTGCTGTCTCCCCAAGGACCATACTCAGGGGAGTTCAAGGTGAAACCTCCTGGGACTCTAGGGAGGCCTGGCCTCCAGCTGGCCCTGGGCCCCAAGCAAGTCATCTCAGCATTCTGAACCTCAGTTTTCTTTATCTGTCAAGTGGGCAGATCAGACTAGATTGAAGAGTTCTTCACCCAGTTCCTATGAACAGAGGCTTCAGAGATCTTTGACATCCTTGAAATAGTTGTGTGTGTGTGTGTGTGTGTGTGTGTGTGTGTGTGTGTGTGTGTGTGTTTCTGGAGAGACACGCCATAGTTTTGTTTTGTCAGCTCCTCACAAGGATTGTATTCACTGGAACATGAAGGAGCGCTGTATTGATTTCTGAGGTCCCTTCCAGTTCTATCAGTCAGTTATTTCTGTTGTAAATGACAGACTCTCCCCAACTCAAACTGTCTTAAACTGCACAGGGAAGTTCATGGCTCTGGGACCTGAAATCTCAGAGCTAGCCTGACTGGAGTCTGCACTCAGGTATTCTTGTCAGGAATACACCCTTCCCCACTGCTGGATTCTGCTTCTTTCACCTTTGACTTTATTCTTAGGTGTCCATCCCCTCCCTCAGGTGGCAAAGAAGCCTTCAATAGCCCCTGCCTTACACCCGTTTCTTTCCCCCAGTAATCCAGCAAAATTTCCAGGGCCAACTCTGATTGGCCTTGCTTGGATCATGTGTCTCTCCCAGAGCCAATCACTGTGGCTGAGGGGAGGAACCATCAGGCTACGAGTCAGGGCCGGACCCGCTCTCACTCCCAGGTTCTCTCATCTTGGCTTCTACTTCTTGGTATACACCCTGGGAAGCGAGGTGTGCAGCCCTGTGACTGTGACTTATGTGACAGATGAGCGAGGGCTGTTGCTCTGGTAGGTGCTGGAGTTGCTGAAGCAATTCCAAGGGTATCTTCCCTTCCCAGGTGGTGTAAGAGGGGCTCTGGGATATCTGGGGTCCTGGCTGAATTCCTGGCGCTGTAGCCTGCCGTTGCTGCCATTTCTACAACCCTTCAGCATCTGCTGCGGCCCCTCCTGTGTATCAGGGACCTCAAACTGATGGACATCACAGCTTCCTCCACTTGACAGGGAGTAGATTCTCAGCTCAGAGGGACGTGGCAGCACCGCACGTCACTGCTAATGTGCCTTTAAAGAGCCATGAACATCACTCTAGAGAAAGAAAGGGGGGAAAATGAGTGGCAGAAAAGCAATTTCTGATGCAATTTAAAAGGCAGTGATTACAATTTTACAGGAGCTTTATTGCAGGGGCCTCCTGATCATCCCAGGAATTTTTTTAATGGGAAGTCTGGTGATAAAGGAAAATGTTCTGGGTGCTTCTGGTTCCCTCCTGGCCTGCCAAGCATCTTGAAAATCAAAATTGTTAGTGTTTCATAGACCAGCTTTAGGGATTGCAACTACCCAAGATGCTGTTTCTGATCTTTCAAAGAGTGTGTGTTTTTCTGTATTTGCTGATTCAATGTATAGTAACTGTTTCTAATTTTATTTTATGCTTTCCTAAGTGGCTTGGTCGTAAGCTCTGGGAATTGTCAAGAACCCTACTCACTTCTTCCCTTCTATGTTAGTTGAGAGTCATTCGGTTGCATGAACAAATAGAAATTCAGGTCAGCCTGCATAAGTATAAAAGGAAATGTTTGAACTCACAGCCTGGAACATTCTATGTGTAATGGCTTCAGGGCTGCCAGGACCCTGTTTTCTTCCATCTCTTGACTGCAGTCCTTTGTTGGTTTTATGGTCAGATAGGCTCTGAGGCAGCTCCACATATATATGCAACCAATTTAGCAGCCCCAGAGATTTCCCCGTAATCCCAGCACATGTCCTGAGACTGTTGAGTGGACCTAATCAGCCTGGCTTTGGTTCCAGGGCCACCCTGAGCCATGTCTGAGGCTGGGGGCGGGGAAGAGGAGATGCGGTGGCTTTATTGGCCAGGCCTGGGTTTTGTGACACCACTCCCTCCCCTACCAACCCATGGATTGGGTCATTCCCACAGGAATTCCATGGGCTGAGTGAGAAAGATGAGGTTCGGAGGGCCGACCTGGAAAGGGAAATGGATGCAGGATGAACCAAAACCACCAATGCTCAGGACCCCTTCCCATACGAAACTCACGAGGATCTGAATCTGCCACACACCCCCTAGTTGTTACGTTCCCTGGGCACGTGCTCCACCTTTACCCTGTCTCAGGGCTAGCATAGGGGTTCTTAATCTCAGGTCCATGGACCCTTGAAGGGTCCTTGGATGGAATTTAGAGGATTGTGAAGTTGACTGGGAAAAAAATTACATCTTTATTTTCTCTACCATCTAACTAAAATTTAGCATTTCCATTCCTTCTGAACAAGGGCCAAAAACCACGTTGTATCAGCAACGCCTGTGACTTTGTTGCTGCTAGAGATCAAAACGTTTTCCATGGGCTTCCCTGGTGGAGTAGTGGTTGAGAGTCCGCCTGCCGATGCAGGGGACACGGGTTCGTGCCCCGGTCCGGGAAGATTGCACATGCCATGGAGCGGCTGGACCCGTGAGTCATGGCCGCTGGACCTGCGCGTCCGGAGCCTGTGCTCCGCAACGGGAGAGGCCACAACAGTGAGAGGCCCGCGTACCGCAAAAAAAAACCAAAAAACAAAAAAACAACGTTTTCCATGTCACATTACAGTTGTTGTAGATATTACAAGGTACTGTTTACACTCATCTCTTTCTAAATTACTATAGTTATTGGACCCACCACTAAGATCTCATAATTTAAAGCATTCACAAAGAAGCACAAATATTACTGTATCTCAGGTTAGGTTTTGTTTTACAGATATTTTCTTTCGTTTTTTTTTTGTTTGTTTGTTTGTTTTTGCAGTACGCAGACCTCTCACTGTTGTGGCCTCTCCCGTTGTGGAGCACAGGCTCCGGACGCGCAGGCTCAGCAGCCATGGCTCACGGGCCCAGCCACTCCGTGGCATGTGGGATTTTCCTGGACCGGGGCACGAACCTGTGTCCCCTGCATCGGCAGACGGACTCTCAACCACTTCGTCACCAGGGAAGCCCTGTTTTACAGATATTTTGATATCTGAATATAATCGATTTCCCTTGTAATCTTGTGTATTGTATTTTGTACATTTGAACACATGATTCTGAGAAGGAGCCCTAACCCTTCTTCACTAGGCTGTCAACAGGGGTCCCTGGCCTGAGAAAGGTAAAGAACCCCTTTTGGCTTCTCCAGAACCCCTAAGGGCAAGATTATTGAAGCTATCCTGATACCTGGACTCTGGAAAGTAGGCCAGCTGCTTGCTAGGTTTCCTTCCTCTGAGGTCCCCTGGAGAAGCTGGCTGGCATTTGAGGTCGGCCTTGGCATGTGGACGGCATGTGGACATGGCAGCATTGGGGAAGGATGGGGAGAGGCCTTGCCAGCCTGCAGGTAGCCCTGTCTTCATTGACTGCCATGACTATGTGGCCTGGCCAGGTGGTCGGGAGCAGGCACTGGAGGCAGGCTGCCTGGGTTCATCCCACCTGCAGCGTACTTTTGACTGGCTGGGCAGCCTCTAGGGTTACTGGGGGAGCGAAATGAGTCAGCACGTTCTGCTAGGTTGGAGCCTGGCACATAGGGAGTGAGAATCATTGTTTAGCGTATAGGAAGGTTCTAGGTTGTTCTCTCAGATCTCATCTCCCTGGCTTAGTAAGTGCCTGGCCTAAACCAAAATGTGATGGTGAGCAATGCAGACAGTAGCTTCTTGGCCTGGAGACATTCATTCATCCATGAAATACCCACTCAAATATGCACAACCATACTAAATATTCAAAAACATAAATTAATAATACAAAGTTACCGGGGCTTCCCTGGTGGCGCAGTGGTTGAGAGTCCGCCTGCCGATGCAGGGGACGCGGGTTCGTGCCCCGGTCCGGGAAGATCCCACATGCCGCGGAGCGGCTAGGCCCGTGAGCCGTGGCCGCTGAGCCTGTGCGTCCGGAGCCTGTGCTCCGCGACGGGAGAGGCCACAACAGTGAGAGGCCCGCGTACCGCCAAAAAAAAAAAATTTAAAAAAAAAGTAATAATACAAAGTTACAAGCCAGTGCTTTTTCTCTGCCACTCCTCTGCTCACAGTTGTCTGAAGGCAGTGTCTTTATAATGGGCTTCCATCTGCCCCGTCACCTCCCTGCCCTCATGTCCTTCTCTCTCTCTCTCTCTCTCTCCCTCTCTCTCTCTCTCTCTCTCTCCACACACCCCCCCCCCTCCTGCCTCAGGTCCTGTGTAGTGGCCGTCCCTGTGCCTGGAAGGCTCTTTCCCAGATAGTCACCCAATTCGTGGTCTCCCGTCTTCAGGTCTCTGTCCTCAGGCCTCCCCTGACCTCTCTGTGAAGCAGCAGCCCGTTGCTCTCCTCAGCCTACTTAGTCTCCATCAAGGTGCCGCCGCTCCCTGGCTGAGGATTGCGTTTGTTCAGTGTCTCCCTCCCCTGTTGGAGTGTCTGCCCCCTGAGGACAGCGACTTTGTCTTGGTCACGGGTGTACCCTCGGTGCCTGGCACGCAGCAGGCGTTCAATAAATATTTGTTGAGGGAGTGACTTCGTGAATGACAGGTGGATACTACAGCAGGAAGGCTCATGCTGGCCAAAGATATAACCTCGTTTTTTTTCTCTCCGCAGATGCACAGTCTTTGACCTCGGCCCTCCTGGGACCCTCAAGGAGCACTAGTGTCCAGAACATACTAAGGTTGAGTACTGAGATTCGTGTGACTTTCATTTGCTTAAGTTTTACGGCTCATACATGTAAGCCTCTTTATTATTTAAAAAATTCTTTGTTTGAAAGAGTGCCAAGGGAAAGATGTGTGACTCCTTCCCTGTCCCTCCCAACACCCACAGTCTGACATCTTCCCTCCGAGGTCATTGCAGTCAGTAGTTGGGTGGGTGTCTGGCTGGACCTTTCTTCCTGCTCGTGAACATTCCTCCTTATCCAAATACACCCTCATTATTTTAATTTCTTACATAGAGAAAAAAGAAGCTGTGCTAGATGACGCTTCTGCAGCATGTTTCCCACTGTCCCCAGTGGTAGTGTATCTTGAAGATCTTCGTTCATAGCATCCATCAGTGTATCACAGTCTTTTTTTTTTAACTTTTCAATTTCCATTTTAAATTTTACACAGAGTGAAATTCACTTTTTGGTCTATGGTTCTTTGAGTTTAGGCAAATGCATGCCGTTGTGTGACTGCCACCACAGTTAAGAAACAGAATGGCCCCATCACCCCATGTGTGGATGCGCTGTTTATCTATAGGCTAAAAGTATAGTGTAGGTAGTTACACGAAATTAAACTATGTACACATGATAAGTACTTACCTGTAATATAAAGATTTTGAATGTGTTATAATTAGGTTTCTGGGTTTCTTGCTAGTGAGCACCCTCTTTGGTTTCCGACCAAGTAAAGAAGGGGGCCTCAGGGTGTGGGGCAGTCCAGGTGGTAGTGGGGCATTCCTAAACGAGGATGTCAACCCTTGTTGGCAGGATGCCACAAGGGGCTTGGGAGAGGGGGTGCTGTCTGATCCTTGAATTGCCAAGAGACCCCAATAGCGTGGCAAGTGGGAGAACAGAAGAGTCTGGCGTCCAGACTCTGCATGCAGATAGTGGTGTTGGCTGAGTTGCAGGGACCAGTCAGTCGTGTTTGGGAACTGAGTGCATCTAGACAGGGGGACTTCCCCAGCGGTCCAGTGGTTAGGACTCTGCACTCTCACTGCCGAGGGCCTGGGTTCGATCCCTGGTCGGGGAACTAAGGTCCCGTAAGCCGTGTGGCGTGGCCAAAAACAAAAGTTAAAAAAAAAAAATCTAGACAGTATCCTCTCCCTTGGCTGTTTCTTAGGTCCCTTCATGTTCCTTCATCCTGGCCTAAGGCTCTGCCCGGGTACCTGGAGCTTGTTTGTGGGACAGTCTCTTGGGGCCAGATTTCCATTAAGGGATGTTTCTGGGCACAATTCTGGTTTTTTTAAACATCTTTATTGGAGTATAATTGCTTTACAATGGTGTGTTATTTTCTGCTTTATAACAAAGTGAGTCAGCTATACGTATACATATATCCCCATATCTCCTCCCTCTTGCGTCTCCCTCCCCCCCTCCCTATCCCACCCCTCTAGGTGGTCATAAAGCACTGAGCTGATCTCCCTGTGCTATGTGGCTGCTTCCCACTAGCTATCTGTTTTACATTTGGTAATGTATATATGCCCATGCCACTCTCTCACTTCGTCCTAGCTTACCCTTCCCCCTTCCCGTGTCCTCAAGTCCATTCTCTATGTCCATCTTTATTACTGTCCTGCCCCTAGTTTCATCAGAACCTTTTTTTTTTTAAGATTCCATATATATGTGTTAGCATACGGTATTTATTTTTCTCTTTCTGACTTACTTCACTCTGTATGACAGTCTCTAGGTCCATCCACCTCACTACAAATAACTCAATTTCGTTTCTTTTTATGGCTGAGTAATATTCCATTGTATATATGTGCCACATCTTCTTTATCCATTCATCTGTCGATGGACACTTAGATTGCTTCCATGTCCTGGCTATTGTAAATAGAGCTGCAGTGAACATTCTGGTACATGACTGTTTTTGAATTATCGTTTTCTCAGGGTATATGCCCAGCAATGGGATTGCTGGGTCGTATGGTAGTTCTATTTTTGGTATTTTAAGGAACCTCCATACTGATCTCCATAGTGGCTGTATCAATTTACATTCCCACCAACAGTGCAAGAGGGTTCCCTTTTCTCCACACCCTCTCCAGCATTTATTGTTTGTAGACTTTTTGATGATGGCCATACAATTCTGTATTAACTTTTTTATTTTAAAGGAATTTTAGACTTACAAAAGGTGACAAAAATAGTACAGAGAGTTCACATTATCTACCCTTCACCCAGCATCCCCAAATGCTACCATCTTATACAACTGTAGCACAACTATTAAAACTAGGAAATGAACACTGGTCTAGTACTATGAACTAAGTTATAGACTTCAGTCATATTTCAACTAGTTTTTCTACGATGTCCTTTCTCTTTTCCAAGACCCTATCCAGGATCCTTACTGCATTTAGTTGTCATGACTCTTTAATCCTCCTCCAATCCGCATCGGTTCCTCAGTCTTTCCTTGTCTTTTATGACCGTGACACTCTGGAAGAGAGCTGTCCTGCTATTTTGTGGATTGTCTCAGTTTGGCTTTGTCTGATGTTTCCTCATGACAGGGCTGAGCTTATGCATTATTTGGCAGAGGTGAGGGGCCCGCCTCGGTGCACGGCACCAGCGGGTCCACGTGTCTCATCACTGGTGCTGTTAACCTGGATCACTTCATCCAGGTGCTGTCTGCTGGGTTACTCCACTGCCCAGTGTCTGCTGGGTTACTCCAGCAGGTGCTGTCTGCTGGGTTACTCCACTGCCCAGTAACTGGTTTTTCCCTTTGCAATTGATAGTTATCTTGGGGGAGGTGCTCTGAGACTACACTTGTTTCTCCTTGAACTTGCACGTGCTCATTTTGGCATGCATTGGTAGGGTGAATCTTGCCTGCAACAGTTATCACTGTGGTATCTCCCTAATGGTGAATTTTGTACGTCCCTCATTTCTTCTACATTTATGAATTGTCCACATAATTGGTTCTGTTAAGGGAGACCTGTCCCTTCTCCCTCATTTATTTCAGTTATCCGGTTATTAGCATATATCTGTGTGGCGTCATAGATACTCATTTTAATCTAGCTTGTCCCTTTTTAATGCGGTAAAAGGTTCCAGTTTCTGAGTGAATTCCTAGTATTGCCTCTTAAACCGCAGGAGGACCGGCGTCATTCCTACATGGTAACGAGGCCTTAGGGACTGGAAAGCAGGAGACAGGGTTTCATTTGTTCCTTCATTCATTTCTTATTTCACTCAACAAAGGCCTCTGAGCACCTACTGTTATGGTCCAGGCGCTGGGGATTCAAACACAATCCTTTCCCTACAGGAACTGACATCCTACTGGAGGATAAAACAATAAGCAGACAAACGAGTAAATGTGGGGATAAGTACTACAGGGATCAGTAAAGCAGGAAAGAGGACTGACTGGGAGCAACAGTGATTTTATTTTATTTTAATTTTTATTTTTTTTGGCCACACCGTGCGGCATGTGGGATCTTAGTTCCCCAACCAGGGATCGAACCTATGCCCCTGGCATTGGGAGCACGGAGTCTTAACCAATGGACCACCAGGGAAGTCCAAGGGGGTGATTTTAGACCAGGTGATCCAGGAAGGCCTCTCTGAGGAGGCCCTGAAGGGAAGGAACAAGGCAGGACCCCGACCTAATTCTTCCATCTGCCAGCCAGGAGAGCTAAACGAATTCTCTCATTTCTGAACAGGGTTTCAGGAATTGTGGCAAACAGGAAAACGTGTTACCTCTCTGAGGGGCAGCCCCTACTGAGCTCTAGCCCATTTGTTGCCCTGGGGAAATGCCAAGTCTTGCCAGATCTGCTGATTTTTTTTCCCCGATAGAAGACAGAAATGAGGAATTCTTGCTTGTCCATCGAACCCAAATTATGCTACATCAGCTAACTTTCAGGGATATGTGGATGAATATCTTTTGTTCATTTTCACTGTATTTATTTATTTACTTATTTATCTATTTATTTATTTTAAATATTTATTTATTGGGCTGTGCCAGGTCTTAGTTGCGGCATGCACGATCTAGTTCCCCAACCAGGGATCGAACCCAGGCCCCCCGCATTGGAAGCGTGGAGTCTTAGCCACTGGACCACCAGGGAATTCCCTCATTGTATTTATTCATTAAGTTACCTTTGGAACAAAAGATACCAGTTTTTTGTTTTGGTAGGAATGTAGATTTTGTTTTACATATATGTATATATATTCAAGTTTAAAAGTGAGTTGATTTAAAGGAACTATTAAGTAAGTAATTGTACAGCTGGGACATAGATGCAGTTGAAAAGGAAGGGTGAAGCACAGCTAGTGAGGTTTGGTACACGCTGTCCTGTCTTGACCTTCCACTCTTTCTCCTCTGGATCAGGGGTTCTCAGCCGGGGACCTGAACTGAGGCTGGCAAACGATGACCATGGACATGTGCCCTGAGCCATTTGTGTCATGATGGGTGTATCAGCCGGGAATGCTTTCAGCGGCAAAAACAGAAAACCCAGCTCACAGCAGCTTAAACAAATGAGGCTCAATTTCTCTCCCATAACAGCAAACCCAGAGGTACTTGGCTGCCGATGTCAGTTCAGAGGCTGAGGGACGTCCGGGCTGGGGCCTCCTTGATTCCCTTGGCCTTTCCCTCATGGTTGCAAGGTTGCTGCTTGCAGCTACAACTGGAACAAGGAAGGGGGAGAGTCAACTCCAAGCAGTGTGGTTTTCTTTCAGTTCTGAACCACTTCAGCAATCCCAGAATCCCCCTCCCCAGAAGATTCCACTTACATCTCATTGACCAGAAATGGGTCACATAGCCTCTCCGTATTTCAAGGAAGGTGAGAAATGTTATTTGGCTTTTCAGCCTCTCCTGAGGAGGAAGCCAGAGAAAAAGGGAACTGAGAGTGTCAGTTGGGTTATCCAGCCAACAGTGTCTGGCTCCACAGGGGAACAAAAACAATAATAATGAACATTAATGGGTGCAGACTCTATGCCGAGCCCTGCTGTAAGCACTTTACGTGCATGATCTCATTCAGTCCTTCCACCCACCCTATGATGTCACTGCTGTGATCTCTCCATAGTAATGACTTGGAAACTGAGGCATAGAGTGGTGACGCCCTTTATCAAGCAGAGGAGCCAGGGTGGGAACCTTTGCAGTGTCTCCAGTGCCCTCGCTCTTGGCCACTACACTTTGTCGCTTCGTAAGAGGTCCTGGGGTCCCAGACTGCTAGCTATCTGACCTCAGTTTAAATTCATCTAGGAAGGGAGGGACAGGGCAGCATATTTTGCTTTAGGGAAGTTTTGATCATTAAAAAGCTTCCTCGTGAATCACATCCGTTCTGTGTAACTGTCTCTCACTGGTTCTGGTCCAGTCCTGATGAAGGGCACCAGCCACACATCTTCCTCCTGGCAGCCCTTGGTGGCTTGCAGATGGCAGAGTCTTCTCCTGGCCTCCTTTTCCAAACACACTGTACCTGTGCTTTTAACTCTTCTTCCCAGAATGACGCTTCCAGCCTTCTTTCCTTTCTTGGGGTTCTGCTGGTTGATTCAACACACATTTACTATGTGCCCCCTCGGTGCCCATCCCTGTAGTGTAGTGGTGTGGGTGAGACGGCCTCATGGCTCAGCGGACCCTGTACTTGGGGGGCTCCTCGTCCAGGGAGGGAGCAGGCCCTCAGACAGTGACAGCCCAGGGTGGTCAGGGCTGTATGTGGGAACCCCAGGGGCTGATGAGAGCCCACAGGAAGTGCCCAGGCAAGCCTGGGGGTCAGGGAGGTCTCCTGGAAGCAGCTTTGGGCTTTGAAGGAAGAACAGAGATTTGTCAAGGAGCAATTTCCCCCCTCTTCTCCACCTCCCCTTTCTCCAGTGAAACTCTTTCACTGCAGCTCTCCTTGCTGAATCTCCACCCCCTTCCTCTGTAAGATGAAGGGTTTGGACTTGGGTTTCCATCCGTCCATCCAGCAAACATATCCCATTTGAGCACTAGGCTTACAGGGATACCCTCTTGGATAGAGAGTATTTGGGGAAAGCTCTGTCATGAGCGTCATGAGAGTCCTAAGAGGGAAAGCCACAGGGCCATGGGAACTCTGAGGAGACACCTGACACTGGCTTGGGGCTTCAGGGCCAGCTTCTTGAAGGCTGCGAAATCAATCACAACGGGCTGACACAGTGGCCGAGAGCACAGAGTCCAGCTAACCTGGGGTCTAGTCTTAGCTTGATCACTGACGAGCCCCAAGTAGGGAGCCTAACTCTGGGAGCTTCTGTTTCCTCCTAAGGTTGTTTTGGGAATTACAACGTGACTGCGAATCTCAAGTACTTAGTGCCTGGCCGAAGTAGTCGTATAATAGATGAGATGGCGCTGGTGGCCACGTAGATTCATTAGCCTTTACCGCATGTCAGAAGTTAGGCAGCCTGGTCACCAGCCTGGAAGAGAATAATAAGCACTCACTGCTGCTGTTAGGATTATTTATTCAGCAAATAGGAGTGTTTACCTCGTGCCCAGCCCTGAGCTAGCATGGTGCCTGGATATAGCTGGACTGTGCTCTGGAAACAGGGCTTGTACAACTGAGGCCTGGGCCAGAAATTTTACGGGAGAAGAGAGGAGTTTCCTTGGTGGGTATTGGAAACCCATAGCTTCCGGTCTCCCAGTCCCCTTTCCAATTAGTCCCCAGGCCTTTCACATTGGCCTCCAGCGTGTGGGCTGCCCTTGACCTCTGTGGGCAGAACGCATGGATGCTCTCTCTGCTCAACCCATCCGCCGAGTCCCAAATTAGACCTGACAGTGTGATTTATTCTCTGGGATGGAGCTGGGAGGGCAGAGCCCCAGTGGGTGATTCCGAGGGAAGGTTGTCAGCCCGAATTAGCCCAGGCCCTTCATGCAGCCTTGCTGTTTCAGCTTCCCCTAACTAATAGGGTTTTCCCAGGGTGTTGCTGGCTTCTGAGCAGCCTCTTCCCAATTCCCAGGGGCTGAGACTTGGCTGTGATCCCTTAAGAGCTGTGTTTGATGAGCGCCCCGAGGCCTCAGGCTCTGTCTGAAGGGAGTGGGGGCTCTGGGTCCTTTCATCTGCCTCATCAGGCACTGAAAGTGGCGATTCCCCGGGGAGTAGTTATGCAGTCTGCCCCTCTTGCCCTGAGTTCAGAACTGCCAGCTGAAGGCCACCTCCTTGCTCCTCACCTCCCAGTCTGTAATCACAGTTGTGTCTGCCTTCATTCATTCACACAGAATGCCAGTGAGAGGCAAGATTCCGCTGCAGGAGCAAATTAACCCTGAAATCCTAGAGGTTGAACACAGCAAATATCTATTTCTTACTCATGACCCAAGTCAGCTCAGCTGGGGGCTTTGCCTTGAACCTCAGGGACCCAGGATGGGGCCGGTGGGGGGGGCTCCCCTGTCTTGTAGCATCACAACTGGAACACACAGTCTCAGGGTCACCATGGCAGTACAGGGGACCTAGAGGGTCACACCGCAGCACTTAGATGCCAAGGCCAGAGTGACGCGGGTCACCTCTGCTCACACCCAGAACTAGCCGTGTGGCCTTGCCTAACTAACTGCAAGGGGCCGGGATGTGGGAGCATGTGGGTATTCAGTGAGCAGTAAATATCCTGGCCACAATAGGCAAGTGTGGTATTTATTAAGCACCTACTGTGTGCCGGGTTTTCTAAGAGGGCTCTGGAAGTACAGAGGTTCGGTGGAGGAAACAGAACCTCAGTAAGAATTCATAGAAGCCGCTGTGTCATTACATCTGCACTAAGTGCCCTGATGGAGGAGCCATGACAGCCTAGCCGGGGGGACCTGACATGTTTCGAGAGGTCAGGAGATGTCTCTCATAAGGACTGCCGTTTGAGGGGAGGCCTGAAGGATGTGTAGACCTTAATGGATGGGGGCAGCAGTCCCAGTAGAGGGAACAGCATCAGCGGAGTTCTGGAGCTGGGAAGGAGCTTGGTTCTGGGAAGGAACTGGAAGGTGGCCAGCAACACTGTAGGATACGGAGTTGGGGAGAAGAAGCTGGGGGCAGACCATGCAGGGTCTGCGTGGCTGTGAGGAGGAGTTTGGTATCTGTTAACACCTACCTTTTGGAGCTGTTGAAAGAATCAAATGAGCTCAATCATTCTTTCAGCAAATGCTGAGTTTCAGCTCTTTGGCAGACAGTGTTTCAGGTCCGAGGGACGTAACTATGGACAAGACAGACAAATGTCCCTGCTCTCACGGAGCTGGCATTCTTGAAGGGGAGACAGATAAGAAACCAGAAGAGAAACAAATAATATAATTTTACTTCGTGAAAAAACTTCTGACCAATGAAATAGGGTCATTTAATAGAGAGCATTTAGTTTGGATTCTTTGGGCTATAAGTAGTAACAAACCCCATTTGTGCTGGCTTAAGCTGTCAGGAAATGTGTGGGCTCCCCAACCCCAAGTCCAAGTGTTTTGGGGCTGCCTTCTGGGCTGGTGATTCGGCGCTCAACACGGATGGCGTGGTGGAGAACCCAGGTTCATTCTGCAGCAGCTGGGCTGTCCATGATGCACTTTTACCTTAAGACAGGTCCCTTCCATGATCATTGGGTGGCAGTTGGGACATTGCAGGGAGTCTCAGGGGTGGAAACAGAAGCTTTTTCAAACTCTGTGTGACCCAAGGATCTCTGTAGTCCACCTTTGTAGGCAGTGAATTTATAGGGCCAGTGGGAGAGCAGGGAGGAGGCTTCTGCCATAGTCCAGACGGGAGACGGTGGAGGACAGAACCAGGATGGGAGGGAGTGGAGGGTGAGGAGGGGGGCAGGTTAGGAGGTAGAATGGCCAGGACTTGCTAACAACATGGCTGCTGGAAAGAAAGGATGCTGAGCACACACGCGCGCGCGCAATAGCACACACACACACACACACACGCACACAGATATCTATCCACCTTGTACTGTGTCCTCCTCTTGTAAAAGTCTTGGTACACATTTGCATAGTACAGGCTTTGAGAAATCTTGCAGGGAAGAAACCTGCTTCTTTGACTATGGAATCTTTTTATTTTCTGAAAGGCACTTAGTAACATGTTCTGCAGAAAAATTTGAAAATTTTTGCTTTAATAATAATTCTCATCTTTGTGGCATATTAGAGTCACGTGGGGAGCTTTAAGAAACCCCAAGGCCTGGGCCCCACCCCAGAACATTTCACTAGAGTCACCAAGGGTAGGACCAGGCGTGGGATGGGGGTTTTTTTTAAAGCTCCCCAGATGTTTCCAGGGTGCGGCTGAGGGTGGGAACTGTTGCTTTACTGTGCCCTTCGGTGAGCTTCACGTTATAAAGCTGTGTTGTTTATATGCATGTCTGATTATCAAAGTAATACTTGCTTGTTGTTTAAAAAAAAGAAATCAGAGGACCCAGACTCTGCCAAGATAATCACTTTTTCAAGCCTGGAGTGTTCCTTCCAGATTTAAAAAATATATATTTGCACTAAAAATAAAGAATACTGTGTGTATCCCAAGACAAGATGATTCCCCATCTTTCCAAAGAGAAAATTTTTTTTTAAGTTTTGGGGTCTGCTTGAAATGTTTAGGGATATTGACGACATAATCAGCTGCCTATCTGTATTTTTCAATTTATTAATTTTGTGACACATTTAGAATCATGACATCAAAAATGTTGAATTCAAAATGTGGCTTAGATCCTCTCACATCATAAAATGTTACACTCTTCACGTAAGGCCTCCTTATCATCATTAGAGCCCCTTTTCTGAGTCATCTACCCATATTTCCAGAATACATCATTTCCACCTCCATCTGAAGTGCTTGTGATGTGGTACTTCTTGAATCTGTGTATTAAGTTGTTGCTGGAAACTGTATCCCAAGCAGTCATATATCATTAGACAACTTTTTAAAATTCCCCTTTTAGTTGTATATTGGTGATCTCTAAAGTGTAGCCAATAACTTTTACTATGTTACATTAAGGGAAAAAGACACTTTTTTTTTTTAAGACAGTTACTGAAAATGAATAAATGAAAAAATGGGAACATTTAAAAGCAGTTACATAAGCACTCATTTTTGAGTCAGTCAGACTAATGATTCCGATATGAATAATAAATGACAGTTTAGGAAAATTCAGTTTCATCCCACACAGCAGCACTTTGCCTCAAGATAGTTTTCAGTCTTACTTTCCACAGCCTTTTTTCAGTTTTCAAAATTCTAGTTAATTAAATGAATGTTGCTTACAATTATTTGTCCCTATCTTGCTCTCTATCTTTAAAGGGCCTCTTTAAGTGACTTATAACACTTGGAATCGTGAGGTCAAGCCCTCGGGAACAGTTCCCTCGGGAACAGTTCCTGAGTCTATTATAATATATGCCTCCTTTTTCATTGTTGCCAAAACTAGCATCACTGAAATCTTTAGATGCTAATGTGGCTTTTTCCAAATTGCACTTTGTTCATCAAGATAAAATAATATGAAAACTTTGAAACACAGCTCTTATTGCTGAGGGTCATTTTTCAGGGGGGAAATCTTGCTTTATATTTGGATAGGTCTTGTATTCAAACTAAATTAAGTAGGTTAAACACATACAGTTAGCCCAGTGGTATTTGATCTTCCTGCCATGAGCAGTAACTTCTTGGAAAGCCTGAGTTCTCTCACTTGCCCAGCTTAATCTCATTCATTCATTCATTCAGTATTGATTAATTTCCTGTCAGCTACCCCAAGAACCAGTAAAGAGGACGGTAGTACAAAAGGCCCGTGTTGGAATCCCAGCCTTCCACTTCTACCTGTGCAAGTGTGGCCAAGGCACTTAACCTTCCCATGCCTCAGTTTCCCCATCTATAAACGAGAGATGATAACACTGCCTGCCTCGCAAAGTGGTTGTGGGGATTCAGGGGTTTCATACAGATCCACAATCCCAGGTGGAATGCTACCCCAATAGACAGATTATCATCACTGCAGAAATGTTGATGTGACGGATGCTTCCCTAGACCCTGCTGGGTATAAGCTCTCCATTGCTTTTCTAAAATCAAATCATCCAGAATCCCAGAACTCATTTGGCCTGAGAGGTTTGGAGAAGGCAGCTGTATATATAAAACACTTAGCAGGGCTTCCCTGGTGGCGCAGTGGTTGAGAGTCCGCCTGCCGATGCAGGGGACGCGGGTTCGTGCCCTGGTCCGGGAAGATCCCACACGCTGCGGAGCGGCTGGGCCCGTGAGCCATGGCTGCTGAGCCTGCGCGTCCGGAGCCTGTGCTCCGCGATGGGAGAGGCCACAACAGTGAGAGGCCCGCATACCGCAAAAAACAAAACGAAACAAAAAAACACTTAGCATAGTGCCTGGCACATAATAAGTTCTGTGTAAATGGTAACCATTTGTTATTGTTATTATTATTTAAAGTACCTGCCTCACCATCCTTAATCATCATCATGGAAATGCAAGTGCTAACCACAATGACATGCCATTACACACCCATCTCAGTAGGTGAAATAAAGACAACATGGGAGGAGATGAGGTCAGAGAGTTACACGTGAGGCCTTATAGGGACTGAGGCTTTTTCCTGAATGTATAGTGGGATGGTTCCGAGCAGTGGAGGGATATGTTCTGACTCAAGTTAGCAGAGTCCCTCTGGTTGTGTGTGGGACCAGGGGAGGGAGCCAGGAAATCAGGGAGGGAGCTCCTGCTACAGTTCATGGTCCAGGCTGGCGGGGGTGGGAGGTGAAGCAGGGCGAAGCGGGCAGATCCTAACCATGATTTGAAGCTGGAGCCAATACTAACTATGAATGGACTGAATGTGGGGTTGAGAGAAGGAGGATGGCACTGAGGTTTTGGCCTGAGCACCAGGGGATTAATGAAGGCGTTGAGAGCCAGCAGAGTGGAGATTTGCGAGGAGAAGGTGAAGATGGTGGGAGAATCAAGGATAGAGCTGATGGGAGTGGATTCAAGAGAAACACAGCTTTGCTTTTTTTTTTTTTAAGAGCAGTTTTAAAAGGTGTACAGAAGATTGATCATGAAATACAGAGAGTTCCCACGAACTCCCTCTCTGCCCACTCTAAATAAAAGTTTCCCCTTTTATTTACATTCGTATTAGTGTGGTACATTGTTTTAAGAACTGATGAACCAGTACTGGTACATCGTTGTTAACTAAAGTACATAGTTTACAGTTAGGGTTCATGCTTTGTGTTCTATATGCTATGGGTTTTGACGTGTGTGGCATGTATCCACTGTTACAGCATCATACAGGGTAGCTTCACAGCCCTGCCTATTTGTTTGCACCCTTCCACCCTCTGCCCCCCCCCCCCACACACACACACAAAACCACTGATCTGTTTACTGCAGAACAACAGGACTTTGTATCCATCTCCCTGGCAGACATGAGCCTGTGAACGTGTCGTCAGTCATCGCCCCCCCCCACCCCCGCCGTGTGTTTTGTCTGTTGCTGTGTCTCTAGTGCTTTGGCCACACCTGACACACAGTAGCTGCACAGTAAAAATATGCTCAGTTAGTATCTTGTTGGATTGGGGAGGGACTAGAACCAGAAGGAGCCCTTGGAATCAGAGGCTATCGTGCCAGAGTGTGAGTGACAGTAGTGTGTTCTGTGGACCTGGGCTTCCCAGTGGGCTCCCCTCCACACACCGGGGGTATTAGGGGGAAGGAATAATTGAAAGTGTAACCCAGACATCCGTGTGCCCTCTCCCAAACTAACCATTTGCTGAGTGCCTGGCCCCGTGACCAGGACTGATACGGCTTCCCCATCTGTAAATTAGGATAATGAGAGTATTGACCTCATAGAGCTATTGTAAGGGGTCTGTGAGACAATGCTGTAAGACACCTGTGGGTGTTCCATAAACGTGATGAGCTATTAGTCTGACTTCATGGCATTCCCCATCTACTGGGGGGAGATAGATATCAAATAATCACTCAAATAACCACGTAATTTAACTGGTAATTAAACTCTAAAAGAAGAGCCCAGAATGCCTTTGAAAGAGAGTAACAGGGCTGGAGGTGGGGTCTTATTCAAGGCTGGAGTGGGGTTGGGAGTGTCTGAGAAGAAGTGACCTGTAAGCCTCGACTTGAAGGATAAGTGGGAACTTGCCCAGGGGCAGGCTGGAGGCTGGTGTTTGGGGGCAGGAAGAAGAGCCTGTACAAGGGCCCTGAGATGTGCTGGAGGAACAGAGGCTGGTGTGGCCTGAGCAGAGGGATGGGGGGACAGGTTAGCAGCCTGGGTCATACTGGGCCTGGCGAGCCATCCATAATGATTTGGACCTCTTCCCGTGGCCCCGAGACCCATGATGCTGGTTTGGTTTGCTTTAGCTTTTTAGCTCCTGTGTGCACTTTCAAGGCCTGGTGTCCTGACTCCCTCCTCCCCCAGAACACTTTGTACCAACTGCTGCAAGCCAGGGTCAGGGTCAGAGACTGCAGCCCTCCCCTGTCACCTTGAAGTGCTGTGCTGCCTTCTGGCCCTCAGTCTGCAGTCTGCATAAGGAGAAGGTGCCCTGGTTCCAGACTCATCAGTCCTTAGGAAAGAAGCAGCTTGCTGATCCATCCCGGCCACTGGGAGGCCCGCAAAACAGGTCACTGCAGCATCGCCTCTTCCTCAGAAAGGCTCGGGGCCTCGCTGATTCATGATCCCATCCTCTCAGAGAAGGGACCCCAGCCTGCCCCCCTCAAAGATGGCCTTGTTTCCTCCTGGGCCTGGAGCTGCCAATAGCTCCACCCCCACCCATTTCCCTATTTCTTTTGTACGATGCCAACCAATATGCTTCTGTCAGTTCCCTCTTGTGGGCCAGGCCCTGGAGAGAGGTAGGACAGAGTAGAGAGGAGAGTTTCCAGATTACCTTTGTCTCCTCAGCTCTGCACAGGAAATGGCTGTTTTGTGGGCCAAGAGTTTGGGGAGGCCCTGTGCCCCAGCCCCTCAGCAAGGCTCAGATGAGTCCTCCAGCCTGGGAATGGTGTCAGATTCCCAGGGTATATGGAGAGGCCCAGGTACCCTGAGCAGTTCCTCTGATCCTGTCCTGGCATCTCCTCTGCTGGAGTGGCCTCTGCCAGTTGCTGGGTAAGTGGAGGGCCTTGCTGTCCCTTCTTCTGTCGTGTCCATGGCCGCCCATTCCCAGAGCTCCCAGAGCGGGGCTCTGACCCTTGCGGGGCGGGGGTGGGCGGTCTTCCTTCTGAGCACTTGGGTGCATCCTGTCTCGGGAAACCCACAAAACTTTTAAGTGTGGCTTCTCAGCAATGCGGTAGTTCAGAGGCTCTTATAGAGACTTTTGAACTGATGGAGTCCACATCCAGACCCGAGTGGCTGGCCCCGTGGCACTCAGGATCTTGTTCAGTCCTCCCAACAACCCTAGGAGGTAGGTATTCATAGGAACCAGATGAGGAAACCAGGGCACAGATAGGTCAGGTCACTTGCCCAAGCCCCACAGCTGGGAAGTGGTGGAGTCAGGATTTGAACCCAGGCTGTGTGGCTTCATAATCACTGTGCTGTGCCGCCTTCCTGCCCACTCTCCTTATCATATCACTGTTTATTTTCTTCTTAGCACTTACTCAGTTTGTTGACTTGTGTTCTGCCTATCTACACCCTTTAGGATGTAAGCTCCTATTTGATAATGTGAATTATGTGTCTTGTTTGGTGGTGTAAACCCAACATCTAGTACCTGGCACGCAGGAGCTGCTCAATAATATCTGTCGAATGAATGATCCAGAGTTGCCAGTGACAAGGATGTGGAGGAACTGGGTCTCTCATACTTTGCTGGTGGGAATGTCAAGTGGTACAGCCACTCTGGAAAACAGATTGGCACTTTCTTAAAAACTAAGTGTGCAACTGTCATATGACCCGGCCGTTGCACTCTTTTTTTTTTTTAAATTCATTTATTTTTGGCTGCGTTGGGTCTTCGTTGCTACACGCGGGCTTTCTCTAGTTGAGGTGAGAGGGGGCTACTCTTCGTTGTGGTGCGTGGGCTTCTCATTGCGGTGGCTTCTCTTGTTGCGGAGAACGGGCTTCAGTAGTTGTGGCACGTGGGCTCAGTAGTTGCGGATTGCCAGCTCTAGAGCGCAGGCTCAGTAGTTGTGGTGCACAGGCTTAGTTGCTCTGAAGCATGTGGGATCTCCCCAGACCAGGGCTCGAACCCGTGTCCCCTGCATTGACAGGCGGACTCTCAACCACTGCACCACTAGGGAAGCCCCTATACAACATTTTTAAATGGCCAGATCATACAAATGGAGAACATATTGGTGGTTGTCAGGGGTTAAGGATAGGGGGTTATGAAGGAGTGAGTGTGATTATAAAAGGTAACATGAGGGATCTATCTTTGTGATAATGAAACTGCTCATATCTTGGTTGTGATAGTGGATACATAGACATACACAGGTGATGAAGTGGTATAGAACAGAAGACACACACACAAATGAATACAGGAAATCTGAATACAGTCTGTAGATTGTTTCAATGTCCATTTCCTGGTTATGATATTGTACTTCATTTTTGCAGAAAGTTACCATTTGCCAAACTGGGTAAAGTGTATATAGTATCTCTCTGTATCATATCTTACAAGTGTACGTGAGTTTACAATTACCTCAGTAAAAATGGATATTAAAAAAGTTGCCAGTGAGATGGGAAGAGAGAGAAAGGGGGATCTGGATCTGTCTGCAGAGGTGAGGGAGATGGGCAGGGCAGGGCAGAGCATAGGGCCTGTAGGCCAAGGGAGGGGTTGAGGGTTTACCCTGAGGTCAGCCCCCGGAAGGGTTTCAGGCAGGAGAGGGACCTAGTCAGATCTGCATTTTTAAGTGATAACTGTGGCTGCCACACTGAGAGATTGGGGTCAGGGAAGCTGGAGGACAGAGCCTACAGCAAGTGGGCCTGAATGCAGATGAAAGCGAACTGGCGAGAGAGCCTTGTAGGTCTTCAACAGACCAGTCTGTGAAGAAGAGGGTCAGGGATGACTCCTGGAACAAGGCGCTCAGTTAATGTGTGTGGTTGGCAGCCTCTACATCTTGTTTGGGGTGTGAGTTACACAGGTGTAGACATGTGTCAAAATTCATCAAACAGGTACATGTTACTGTACGTAATTATACTTTATTAGACAGATACCATGAGATCATAATGATAATAAAATAGCTCACATTTCTTAAAGCTTTTACTCTGTGCCAGGCTCCATGCTAAGCACTTTGCACGTGTTAGTTCATTTTATCCGTACAACAGTTCTGTGAGATGGGTACTTCTGTTCTTATTTTATTTTATTTTTTATATTTTTATTAAATTTCTTTTTCTTTTTGGCCGCACTGCACGGCATGCAGAACTTCCCCAACCAGGGATCGAACTTGTGCCCCCTGCAGTAGAAGTGCAGAGTCTTAACCACTGGACCACCAGGGAAGTCCCTGTTCTTGATTTATAGATGAGGCAGCTCAAATGAAATCACTTGTCAAGGGTCACAATGGCAGAGAGGCCATTGGCACCAGGGCAGGCCAGCTCCAGAGGGCAGGTCTCCTTGACTCCCCTTTCATCTCATTTGGGTCTTTCCCTTGATTCCGATGCGGTAGTGAGTCACCGCAGCTGGTGGGGTCTCCTCGCTGAAGTCCTCAGGCCGTGTGCCGTGTCAGAGAGTCCAGCTGTGCTCAGATATCAGGGTCCCTACATCCAGACGTCCAGCCTTTGATTCAGGAACAGAGTCGCTGCAGGAGAGCCAGGCTGGGCTTCTTGTCCTGTCTCTCATCCTCAGCTCCAGCCAGCTGGGGATTAACCCCCTGCCGTTTTCAGGAGAAATAGAACATAGGAAACTGGCTGCAACTGGGTTCTTGTGAAGAATGAAGGAAACGAAGTAACCCACTGCTGAAGGTTTCCGGACCCCTTGTGTGCCAGGGACAGCGCCACTGCCTGTTTCTGTGGCATTGCCTGTGTGGTGCTGACCCAACAGGCAGGGGACATGCACCTGGAGACTTGTAAATGTTCTCTGTACGTTGGGGTTCAGCATCCCTTCCCGTTGGTGTCTCAGATGCCCCATTTCCCTCTTGCAGGGATTTTCCTCGTTCAACAGTCGAAAAATGGCTGCCTAGTTTGTGGTTCTCGGTTAAGATGCTTTTAGTTGCAAGTAACAAAAACACTGACATCATCTGGCCAACGGTAAAGACGTTTAATATGTCTTGGGAGTCAGAAGTGAGTGGGCGGCAGGCGAGGTAGGGTCAGCAGCTCAAATGTCTGCCATCAAGGTTCTCAGTGTTAGCTTCATCCTAGAGCTTTCTCTCTCTCTTGCTCTCGCTCTCTCTCACGCTCTCTCTCTCTCTATATATATATGTGTGCCTCTTGGCCCCAAGATGGCTGCCAGTGACAGGGCCACCTGCTTTCTTGTCCACAGACATCAGGAGAGAGAGAAAAAAAAAAGAGCCCAGTCCCTCATGGGTTATAAATACTTCCCTTTAGTCTAGGATTGGTCCAGCTGAGGTCATGTGTTCTCCTTACCAGGCCAGTCAACTCCGCAGAGGAATGCCATGTCCTGATTGCCTTTGACCAGTTGGGGTCCATCTTCCAGGGGAAGAGGGGAGTGGATATTGAGTAGACAACCAGATGCCTGCCACAGCTGAGAAAGGCCTCCAGACTTGGTCCCTGACCGAGGCAAAGTTAACAAATTGTGTCAGGCCCAACAGACCGTGGCATTTGAGAGCAAAGATTTTCTTTTGAAGAAGTGTAGTGATTTGTGTCCAGTTTCTGCCTTCTGCCTCTTCTTCCGCCCTCACGTAACCCCAGAAATTGGAGGGCAAGTCAAGTCCTGCTCCCATAGACTACTTGTCTGTTGGTGGAAACGATGTGTGTGTTGCCTCCCGTGTCACTGGGTAAACTTTTGTTGTAATTTTTTCCTTCTTCATCCTCTAGTCCTCCTTCCATCCCCTCCCCCACTCTGGGGTGATTGTGGTGTGTCTGTAGCTAGGTACATATCCTTGCAAAATATATATTGAGGTTTGAGGAAAACATCTGCTTCCAGAAATGGTTTTGGGCTCCATATCTAATTCTTTCTTTTTCTTCCGGTTTTCACCAAATGCCGTGTTTTTGAGATCTCGTTGCTCTGTGGGCTCCAGTGCTTTATGTCTGCCTGCTGAACAGTCATATGTGACGTGCATCCACCACCCTCACATTTCTAGTCCCCTGGTGTTCAAGTCACCCCCAGCTCCACACCACCACGGCCAGTACTTCAGTGAGCACCCACATGCCTGTGTCCTTCTGAACCCCTGGGGTTTATGTCCAGGGGTCCCATTGTGGCTGGAGACAGGCATTCTCTCTTCCCCCAGGGATAGCCAGGGTTGCTCTCCGTGCTGCTGCTCTGGCCCACGCTCTCCCCGGCGGGCAGGAGGGTCCAGCCTTCCCATTGGCTCCTCACCACTTGCTGTCATCATCCTGCTTCCTAATCTGCGTCACCCCAATAAAGTGGGGTCTCGGGTTTTAATGCTCTGATTACTAGTCTGGCTGAATGCATCTTCGTGCCTCTTCCTGCACCTCTTACCCTGAGTCAGCCTTCCCCTTCTGTGAGTGGCCCCTTCAGAGCTGAGGCGAGGCAGGAGGGCATGGTCATGAGGGGCAAATTCTGGAGCCAGATGGCCTAGGTTCGAATCCTGACCCTGCCATTTAACCCAGCGAGTGAATTAACCTCTCTGAGCCTCAGAATTTCCTTAAATAGAAAACAGGAATGGTAATAGGATCTATATCCTAAAATATTTTGAGGACTTAACAAGATAATATATATAAAGCACTTAGGACAGGGACTTCCCTGGTGGCGCAGTGGTTAGGACACGGGCTTTCACTGCCATGGATCCAGGTTCTATCCCTAGTCAGGGAGCTAAGATCCCACAAGCTGCACGGTGCGGCAAAAAAAAAAAAAAAAGGTTTCTAAAGATTCATATATTTTATCCTCTCTTCTTCTCATCACATCAGAATGTCTGCCTGTGCAGGCACTTTTGGCTTCTCTGTGGTGCCTCCTTAGGAACCATGAGAGACAGTGAAACTTGTAAAAGACAAATCAGGTCTAGATATACTCCTTCCTCCCACATTTGAGTTGGGTGGTATATGTTCATTTCCATGTAACTGGTTTTTAATTTTTAAAACTATGATATATCTTAAGAAATTATAAAGCATTATAAAAGCCTATGAAGGAAAAATCCGAAGTCTCACTCCTCCTTTCCCTGTACCCCACCCCCAGTCTCACTTTCTGGAGGTAAAACAACCATGGTAAAGGGTTTGCTGTGTCAGCCATGTTGTTAAGGGTATGGGCTCTGGAGCCCTGCCGGCCTGGGCTCAAATCCTGGTTCCAGCACCGACTGGCTGTGTGACCTAGTTATATTAGTTTGCTATTGCTGCCATAACAAAAAAAACACAGAGTGGGTGGTTTAAACAACAGTTTTTTTTTCCAGTTCTGGAGGCTAGAAGTCCAGGATCAAGGTACCAGCAGAGTTGGTTTCCTCCAAGGCCTCTCTCCTCGGCTTGCTGGTGGCCGCCCTGTTGCTGTCTCTCCACATGGTCGTGTCTCTGTGTGTGTAATTACCTCTTTGGCTTTATGTCCAAATACAGTCACATTCTGAGGTACTGGGGGTTAGGACTTCAACATGTATCTTTGACAATTCTGTGCCTCAGTTTCCTTATCTGTAAAATGGAGACAGTAATTGGATCTACCTTATAGGGTTTTCTGAAGATGATATGTAACATACATGTATATATATATACATATTTATGTATATATATATATATACACACACACACACACCACACACACACACACATATATAAAGTGCTGGTACGTGGTAAATGCTAGATTCATATTTGTAGATATTATTATTACTATTTATCAGACTTTTTCCTCCAGAGGTCACATACTTTTATATATATGTATGTATGAATGTATATATGTATGTGTGTATATATGTGATAATACTGTTTCTCCACGGCTTGGTTTGTCCCTTATCAATGTCTCTTGGGCATTTTACCCTATCAGCATGTTAGATGTGCCCTCATTCTTTTTAATGGCTTCCTGGGGTTGTATTATATGGATTTATCAAAATGCATTTAATCAGTTCTTTAGTGAGGGGCTTTCAGGTTGCCTTCATTTTGTTCTGTCTCAAGCAGCTGGGGGGCCTTGTCCAGGCAGCTTTGGGTTCTTGGGCCAGCATTTCTCTTCGTTTTGGAATCACTGGATCCACAGACGTGCATGGTCTTAATCTAATTGACAAATTACCTTCAAAAAAGGTTCTGCCAGTTTGTACCCCCAACAACAGAATAGGGACCAGTTTTCCCTTACGTGTTGGGTTTTTGTTTTTTTTTTTTTAATAACTTTATTTTATTTATTTTTGGCTGCGTTGGGTCTTCGTTGCTGTGCGCGGGTTTTCTCTAGTTGCGGCAAGTGGGGGCTACTCTTCATTGCGGTGGGCGGGCTTCTCATTGCAGTGTCTTCTCTTGTTGCGGAGCACGGGCTCTAGGTGCGCGGGCTTCAGTAGTTGTGGCATACGAGCTCAGTAGTTGCGGCTCGTGGGCTCTAGAGCACAGGCTCAGTAGTTGCGGCGCATGGGCTTAGTTGCTCCCCGGCATGTGGGATCTTCCCGGGCCAGGGCTCGAACCCGTGTCCCCTGCATTGGCAGGTGGATTCTTAACCACTACACCACCAGGGAAGCCCGTATGTGTTGGTTTTGATTAATGGAAAATTTCAAACATATACAGTGGTAGTAAGAAGAGTGTACAGAGCCTGTCTCCAAATCCCACAGTTTTCATCACACCATCAAGCTCGCTTCATCCATCCCCCTGTCTCTGGATTATTTTGAAGCAAATCTCAAACACTGTATCATTTCATTTGGGGCATTTTAAACTCCACACCCTTAACGCGCCCTGTACATTATGGAAGAGAGGCGTTTCCATAAGATAATCCTTGCTTTGCGTGGTGCTCTTCACTTTCCAAGTATATCGTCTCCTTTCATTATCAGGTGCTCCTAAAATGTAGTCAAGGCAGGTGTATCTGTCAGGAAAACAAAATCCACTCTAGGTGTTTCAGGCAGAGGGAATTCAACATAGAGAATTTGGTTAAATTAGTGATGGAGGAGCAGAGAAGCCAAACAGGGGCAGAGGGGCAAGCAACCAGAGCTGGAGGGATGCAAGAGGGAGGGGTTATTACCAGCTCCCAGGGCTTTGAGGGGAGTGGGGAGGCACGTCCTACCCGAGATGCTGTCCAAGGTGGAGGGACAAGAGGGAGAACCATCCTGGCTTCTCGCCTCCTCCACCATCCAGGTTTGTGCCATTGACGCCCATTGGTGGAACCTAGCCAGAATTCTGGGAAATGTAGTTCTCTGTGATCCGGAGCAGGTCAGGCAATGGGTCAATCAGGGAAGTTTATCCCATTTTATTCATTTATTTATTTATTGACCGCGCCGTGTGGCATGCGGGATCTTAGTTTCCCGACCAGGGATTGAACCTGAGTCCCCTGGAGTGGTAGCGTGGAGTCTTAGCCACTGGACGACCAGGGAAGTCCCTGACCCCATTTTATAGACGAGAAAGCCAGAGGTCTAAATGACCTGGTCAGGGGCACGTCGCTTAGGGATAAGCACCATCTCAGACACTGTGGTCCCTTGGTTGCCAGGGAAGACTGCGGCAGCTCTGTGGTCACTGCTGCCTGGGACAGGCCTCCCTTGGGAGGCTCCAGGCTGTTTGCCCATGGTTACACGTTCTTCCTTTGCTGGAGGAATCCTCTCCAAGCTTCCCAATCCCACGCTCAGAGCAGACACTTGCTTTTGTTCCGGGTCAGAGGATCGTGTGCCGTGACATAAGGAAGGCCCTCCTGAGGACACCCTGTGCCCACAAGCAGAGCGGCTCCTCTTGATGGGAGAGTTATGGATGGTGTGGTGTTCTCAGGGAGCCCCTGCGTGAGGTGCCTGTGTCCTGGGCCAGGAGAGAGGCCAGAGGAGTGTCACACCACTGAGCAACGCCAGCGGACATTTAGCGGGCAGCTGCACACCCAGCTGGGCACTGGGCTTGTGGGAGGGGCAGGGTGTGCTGTGCGCCCTCCTGGAGCTGATGGTTCCCTGGAGGTGGGGAGCCTTGGGGGGGAGGGGTCGTGCCAGATCTGCAGACAAGGAAGTTAAACAGCAATGTGAGGGCTAAATACAAGTGTCACACAAGAGAGCCCCCACTCAGAAATGATGAGGATCGCCAACATCCACTGGGCCCTTCTTATAAAGCGGGCCTGGTTTCAAGTACGTGACACTTCACATGGATTAACTTATTTAATTCGCATAATAATCCTATGAAGGAGGTATTACTAGTAGCCCCGTCTTAGGAGAAAGGCAGAGGATTAAGTAACTTGCCCAAGGTCACACATCTAGGAAGTGGTGTACCAGGAGTCCATATACCAGTAGTGGTGATAGCAGCTAACACTTCTTGGTGGTGACCTGTGCCAGGCGCTGCCCTCAGAGCTTTATATATTAACTTGCTTAATCTTCACGTCAACCCCGTGAGAGAAGTACTTTTGTTATTTCCATTTTACAGATGAGATAACCTGAGGCACAAAGAGGTTAAGTGACTTGCCCAAGGTCACATGGCAGAGCTGGGATTCAAACCCAGGCAGCCTGAGTTCACAATCCATGCTCTTAACTGCCACACTGCACTAAGTCAAAAATAAGAATTAACGTTTGCTTGTAGGAAGCTTTATACTGTACTTTTTCAGATTTTATCTCATTAGAGCAGAGACAGATCATGGTAGCCATTCGCCAGGCAAGGAAACTGAGAGGATAAAAGAGGCTGATAGAAGCTACCATGCATCCCTGGCGTCACACCAGGTCCTGCGCTAAGTGCTCCACACGTATGGATACTGATGTTTCCTCCGGAAGGCTCACAGATGAGGAAACTAAAGCTCAGAGAGATGAAGTGCCCTGTTTGGAGCTGGGAGGTAGTGTAGTTGGCAATCAGACCGTAGTGCCTGTGCTCCCAACACAGTATACGCTCTCCAGAGACATCATTCAGGATCGTTCACCACATGTTGCCTGTGTGCCCGCTGTGCCAGGCACTGTGCTGGTGCTGAGACACAACAGTGCACACCCCTGGCATTGATCCCAGCCCTCAAGGAGCTCCCGTTCGAGTAATCAGATACAGGCAAGGCTGATGTTCACCAGCCGCCGCCTGTTCTGATTGCCTGTTGCCTGTGCCATATGGGGTTCTAAATAGTTTATATCTCAACCTGGTATATAAGTAACACAGACTCAACTCACAGTGGCTTATTCAGCCAGAAAGTCCAGAGAAAAGGCAGTTCTGGGATTGGTTCCACAGCTGCACATTGTCAGGGCCCCAAGTGCGTGCTCCTGAAATCATCTTGACCTTTCCTCATGGTTGCAAGGTGGTTGCTGGGGCTCCAGGTAACACAGCCATGAGGCAGAAAGCAGGGAGCCAGCTAGGACCATGGTACTGCTCTTTTATGAGGAAGGATTCGTACCTTCTAGCAGACTTCTCAGCTGGAAAAGTGAGTGTCTGGTGTTCAGCCTCAATATTGGCAGGTTAGCAAAGAAGAAGGGGGTTGGAATGCGGGGAGACCGGTTGAGAGTGTTTGTTCTGGCTTAGGGGGAAAATAGTGAGCTTTGCCTTCCACTCAAGCCTGGCCCCAGGTGGCTCTCTTCATGCCGTGGACATTTGTACATTTATTCATACAACGAGGGAAGAGAGCCTAGAAGTTAAGAGCATGGACTCTGGAGTCAGTATTCAGGATTTGAACCCAGCTTTGCCATTAACCAACAGTGTGACCTTGGGCAAGTTACCTCACTCTATGCCTCAATTTCCTCATGTGTAAAGTAGGGTTGATAATAGTACCTCTCTCAAAGGATTGTTGCGCCGGGACTTCCCTGGTGGTCCAGTGGGTAAGACTCTGTGCTCCCAATGCAGGGGGCCCGGCTTCAATCCGTGGTCGGGGAGCTAGATCCCGCGTGCATACCGCAACTAAGAGTCCGCATGCCACAACTAAGACCTGGCGCAGCCAAAATGAATTAAATAAATAATTAATTAATTTAAAAAAAGGGATTGTTGTGCTGATCAAATGAGCTAATACACATAAAGTGCTTAGAACAATGCCGGGCACATAATAGGCCCCATATAAACATTAGGCAGCGTGATTATCCATTCTCCTGTTCATTAGATGGACTTGAGCACGTCCTCAAGGTGCCAGCACTCCTGGGAGAGTCGATACAGACCCCAAGACCACAGGAGCTGCTCTGTGGGGGCGCTGGTGCACGTACATACAGCACCCAACAGGCATGCCAGGCAGTCGGCCTTTCCAGACACCACATCAGGCAGCGGATGGGCCAGGCGGGGCCCCAGTAACTTTCCTGAGGGGCAGTGCCAGATGGGCTGGGGAAATCAGAGAAGGCCTCACCCAGGAGGTGGCTTGGGAACTGGCCTAAGGAAGAGGAAGGATTGGTGTACACAGCAGTTACTGCAAGCAGAATACAAGGCCAAGGCCAAGGCTGGGAGGTGAGGAGGCTGCTCCCGTTACAGAGCAGCTGGGAATTCGTGGGGAATGCTGTGGGTATTTGGCCTGTGAGTTATAGCTAGTTTGTGTAGAGAAATCATTTTTGTGTCCAAGTTTTAAAAAAGAATCCTCTAGAGTTGATGAACCCTTTTGGTCACGAGGAGAGGTCTTTGGAAGAGGAGAGCCACGTAATACCCCTGTGATGGTAATAATGGAACCAGTTATTGGGCACTAACTGGACACCATGCCCTGTGCTTTCCATTCATCCCTCATTGAACCCTCACAGCCTCCTGTGAAGCCAGTGGTGGCGTTCCCATTTTCCAGAAGAGTCACTCCATCTTGCCATGCATTCGGTCATTGCTCTTTTGGGGGGGGGGCGGGGTTTGAGCACCCGCCACCAGCCCAGTGCTGTTCTAGGTGGCAGAGAGCAAGCGGAGCGGAGGGAGCGCATGCTTCCAGTGAGGGGGAGATGGGCAAACAAACTACTAAATGGAGAAGTGAATTGAAGCCAAGTTTTCTCCAAAGCTAGTATTCTTCAGTAGGATTCAAGGAGCTACTATGAAGTGGTTAGGAATACAGGCTCACATTCCAGCCTCATCTCTTCCGGGCTCTATGTGACCTTGGGCTAGTGACACTCCCTCGCTCCCTCGCAGAGCTTCTATTTCCTTATCTGTAAAATGAGGATCTGGGTAGGACCTCTATCAGTCAAGATTGTACTCTGCTACAAGTAACAGAAAGCCAGGGAGCAGCGACATAAATAAGGCAACTAGTCTCTGTTGCACATGAGAAGGAAAGGGAGTGTGGGTGGACCAGGGCAGAGCCACTGGCTGGGAGAATGGGCTCCGTCTGAATCCTTGTGCTGCCGTCCTCAAATCAGCCTCACGATTACAAGATGGCTGCCACACCTCCAGATATGGTATCCACATTCCAGGAAGGAGAATGATGCAACGGTTGTGCTTCTTTTTATTGGAAAGCAGTAGCTTTACCAGAAGGCCCCTTCGCCCATCCCCAGCAGACTTCGGCTTAACCTCTCGTTGGCCAGAATGGGACCCATATTTAGCCATAGCTGCAAGGGAACCTGCAAAAGCAAGCTTTTTGGATGGGCATCCTGCTGCTCCAAACAAATTCAGACTTCTCTCAAGGAGGAAGAGGACAGTGGGTTTGGATTTGACAACCAGCAGTGATGTCCATGCAGCCATGAGCATGAAGCATTCAGTGTCGTGCTTAACACGGGAGCAGGCCCGGGTAGAGGGTCACAGTATTCTCACACTGAAGGCCTGAGTTCTTGCTCTTGTTATCAAGAAGCACAACCACTTTCTGCCCAGTTTCCTCATCTGCCCCCTGGGAGTGATTCTCCTTGCCTTAAGGTCAGCTGAGCAGCACACTTGTGGAAGCCTGGCTGGGAAGGATTTTGAAATACATCCCACTTAGTAAGAGGGCGGGGACTGGCTTTTGTTTGGAAAACTGTCAGATTTCTTAAAGCTGAGTCCAGCCCTACCAGGTGACTGTCAGCCCAAACACATTGCCCTGTAATGGCTCATTTGTTCATCTGTGTTCCCCTCTGGTCTGAGCAGTGTAGGTGTGAGAGCAGGAGGGGTGACCTGCATCTCTCTGACCTGTACCCACCTGGTACTCCGTTTAGGACTGAATGCCCTGGAGCTCCTCTTCATGTGAGGAAACAACCAAATCGTCTCCAGTCTACCTGCTTCTTTATGTCAGCACCACCCCTGTTCTGGGCCAGGCCACTCCTGCGCTTCCCAGGGACGGCTACCCCAGCTCCCAGTGGGACTACACTGTGCTGCTCATCGGGTTAATCAGCTACGCGGCAGGCAGATCGGGTCACTGCCTCCTAAACCTGCAATGGAGGGCAACTCCCGACTCCTAAATACTCCAGGGTCTTTGCGCTTGCTGTTCATCTGTACCCCTCACCTGCTACCACCCCTTTCCCTGCTCAACTTCGAATCCTTCAGGACTTAAACACCACTGCTTCTGAGAAGCCTTCCTTGACCAACCACACCCTGTTCCTGTCCTCTGTCAGTTTATCCTTTCTTTGCATTGTTTATGCTGACATGCGTATTTGGTAAGGGCACTTAATTTATATGCGTCTCCCCCTCCAGCCATAGGGCAGAGAGGGGCTACCTCATTCGCTGCTTTATTACATAGTCAGATTTCAGGAAACATTCATCTAATGAATGGAAATCAATTAAATGAATGAAAACTTACTGCTTTTTCCCCTTGATTTTGAAAACATGTTCATTAAAGGCAATTTGGGAAAATATAGGAAGGTATAAAGAACACGTTTTCAAAAATCACTGGTAGTCCCAGCACCAAAACGTAACCCCAGTGAACATTTCAGAGGTTTTTTTCCAATCTTTTTTCTGTGACTGCATCCTTAATGTCATAAGGATGTGCGGTAATTTATTTAACCATTCTGTTGTTGGACGTTGAAGTTGGACCTTTTTTTTCCCCCCCTTTATAACCAATGCCATGAATTTCTTTGGGATCAATTTCCAGAAGCAGCACTGCTGGTTCAGAGGGTAAGAACATTTTTAAAAGCTGTTGCCAGATTGCCTCTAAAAGGTTTCCACCAACTGTGACCATTTAAAAAAAAAAAAAAAGTTTGTTGTCCTGGAAGTGAGTTGCTGATTTCCTAGTGTCCTGGCTTCCTTTGAGCTCACAGAGAGCCCCCGCCCTAGTCTCCTAAGGGCCCGGTGCCCCCTTCCAGCCTGTCTTCCTCTGCATTGGCCTTGGTCTGAGTACCCATCCTGCGTGCAGTCCTGGGGCAGGATGTTTGATCACAGTGTTGTTCAAACAGAGCAGCAGGCCCTCCCCAACTGTCAGCCAGTCCATGGGCCCGAGAGGAGGCTGGGTACCCAGTCTAGGGTCAGGAGCCCTTCTAGTTCTCAGTGGTATCACTGCAGGGGCAGGGCTGGCATGCATGCTCCTTACGGCAGCCTGGCCCCATAGCCGTATGCCCTGGAAGCCCTCCTGTATTTCTCAGGTGGGCGCCAGTCCCTCCCACTCTGTCCCCTGCTGTCACTTGGTGAGTTGTCCAGAAACTGCTGCTATGAGATAACCCTGCCCTCCTTGCCTGCCCCCTGCCCCCACCTTGGGGCTAGGAGGAAGTACACGTTCCCCCAGCCTGCCCAGGTTGTTTGTGTACATACAGGCGATGTGGCCCTGCAGGTTCTGGGAAGTGGAAACCTTTTATAGCAGAGAAAGTGAGCCAGGAGAGTGAGAGTGACTGGGATGGCTCTGTGTGTGTGTGTGTGTGTGTGTGTGTTTGTATGCACTGCACACAAAGGCATGAAACTGATTCTCAGGTCTTCAAAGTGGGTCTGCAAAGATCAAACAACTGAGACTTTTAAATTGTTTACCTGTTTTTAAAAATTACATATATAATACAAGAGTACGATCTCATTTTAAAAACCAATTCATACAATGCAAAAGACGTTTAAAAACTTTGTTACTGGGAAATGTAACACATGCACAGGGAAGTACATCAGATGTAAATATACAGTTTAGCAAATAATTACAAGGCAAGCATTCCTGTAACCCCCAGATCAAGAAGAGAATCTTGCCAGAACCCGCAGAAGCCACTCTCTCCCCCAGAAGCCACTACTCTCAGGACTTCCGTTCGCCATTTCTTGCTTTCGAAGTTGGGTCACCTGTGTGAACAACCCTGCATAACATGGTTCCATTTTGCCGGTTTTTGAACTTTACAGAAGTGGAATCATAACCCATATTACGTTCCGCGTCTGGCTTTTTTTTTTGCTCAGGATCATGTCTGGGAGCTGCCTCCTGGTTTTGATATCAGTGCATTTCTGGTATTAAAGCTCGTTTTCATTGATGTACAGACAAGCCTTACGAATTCTCATGTTTGTGCATTTTGTTTGATGAGTATTAGAAAAAAATAATGACTCCAACACTGATATTATTAAGGCTTTAATAAACGAGTTGGTTGAAAGGACCATCTTAAGTAAATAATAGTACAGGTGGTCTGTTAAGTAAATAATAGTACAGGTGGTCTGCGATTGTGTCAGTGGAGGTATGTGACTTCGGGAAGTTTGGGAGCTTCAGGGTCTAGGACAGGATGATCACATGTACACACACGCCACTCCCCTCCCTGGGGTAACTGCTTACAGCTGGAGCTCAGCCTTTCAGATTTTAGCTCTGTGTTGACCTAGGTGGCTATATAGATATAAAATAGGTAGCTGGGTTTTTTTTTTTAATACTAATTTTTTTTTTTTTTGGTAAGAGGGTGTGCCATTCTTCTAAATTACTTCTTGGGATTTCTGAGTTTGTTCTCTGATTAAAGCAGCCAGTTTCCTTGTAAGATTGTATACTTCAGGCGGGGGGTGAGACTGGATATATATACATATATATGGTCTTGGCCTGCAGATGTTGGGAACTTGGAATCTGGAAGGGAGTTAACAGAGGGACCAGGCAGAGGCTGCCGGCCTGGAGCACATGACCAGTGGTGAGTTAACATGGGATTGTGACTTGGGCCTGAGACGTGCATGGCTGTGGTGTGGCCATCTGTGCATGCACATGTGTGAGAGAGACACACAGAGGAACAAGGGCAGGGACATGGAGAGACGGGAACAGGGACACAGAGAGGTAGAGCAGAGACACAGAAGCATGGGACCAGTTGGCTGGCTGACTTGCTGGGTGGCTGGTTGGTTAGTCGGCTCTCTGGCTTGGTGGCTGACTGGGTGTCTGGTTGGTTTTGGTTTTGGGGTGTTTTTTTTTATGGACTCAGGAAATCCAGGACTCCCTGGACTGTGGAGGGCTTCCCCTGATCTCGGCGCTGCTGTGAACCTAGGGATAGAGAGATTAACAGTGGCTGCAGGCATTTGGGTGTCTGATCGCCCCTCCCGCCATGAAGGTACTTTGAGTGCAGCTGCTTTGTCTTCATTTTTATTGTGTTCTGTTCTGTTTTGTATTTTTCTTTAATCCTGGATGAGGACGTACGAGTGCTTATTATGTGCCATTACTGTGGGGAGTGGGGCCTTATGGGAATCATCTTGGGCTCCTCCAGCAGTCCAGTGAGGTGGCACTGTTATCCTCTCTGGTCTGCGTTGGGGCTGGGATTTAATCCCAGGAGATCTGACTCCAGAGCAGAAACCTAATTTCTGCCATAAAATTACCCAGGGACAGAGGGCAGGCATTTATCAAAGACCCACCATGTTCACGGCTCTATCCCTGCTTTTTAGAGATGACAGTAGTTACGATGGCCTTAGAGTCACCCACCTGGGTTCGAGCCCCACCTCTGCCTTTTCCCTCACTGGGTGATCTCAAACAGGTAACTTGCCGCTCTGAGCCTCAGTGTTCCTTTCTGCAGTGTGGGGCAGAATGGTAGAGCCTTCCCCCTGGGAGGCCGCATGGGTTGAGTTAGGGCCAGGTGTGAGGCCAGTGCTTCTTAGCGGGGCTGCCATTGTTAAGTGTAGCTGAGGGAACTGGACCATGGGAGCAGGCCTCCAGCCTGGGCTCCTGGCTCCGTAAGTGCCAGATTTTGCTCTCACTTTTGACAACTTGGACTCCTGTCCGTGAGTGGTCTCAGGACAGACTCTGGAGTGAGTCAGAGTTCAGGGTTCTGAGACCCAGGTTCAGACCCCTGCTCCTCCAAACTTGGGCAAGTAATGTCCCCTCTCAGAACCTTGCTGAAATGGAGGTGATGAGAACACTGCCTCCACTGGTCACTAGGAAACTTGAATTCAGTGTTTTGTGGCACGGACTCTGCAGGGGGGCCTGGCACTCTGGATGGGGGAGGGGGGCAGTTAGGATGGTTACTGTTGGCAGCTGGGTGCCACCCAGGATAACAAGGCCCAGCTATGTGTGTCCCCCTCACGCCCCTCCCCTCCCACCACGGGGAGCCTTCCTGGCCGCGGTGTCCCTGGTGGGCTCCACTGCTCCCCGCCCCTCACCCCAGAGTCGTCCTCAGGTGAGGACAGGCAGAGCCCGAGACACCTCCGGCCTGGCCCCCCAAGAGCAGGATGGAAAGAACAGGGCTTTAACAGATGTTCTTTGCCAAGGATTCCCTGGCTCTGTTTAATCAAGATTGTCAAATATTGATTTAATCTCTAGACCCAACAGATGTGATCTTAGCAGGTTTCAGTGGCAATTAGCTGGGATTAGTTAGCAAGTCAGGCTCCAAGCTGACAAGACAACCATCTTCTAAAGGAAGTTTGGCCTGGCCACAGGAGTGAGCCCCGCGGGGGAACGTACTGAATATTTAACCACCAGTCCGACCTGGGCAGCAGCAGCCACGAGAGCAGCCTCAGAAGTGGGGTCCTGGAAGCCTCTGTGGGCCCAGCGTTGCCCCACACAGTGATAGCAGGAACACTCGGGGTTTCGAGGCAGCAGCCGTAGACCAAAAAGCTTCAATATCAAAATAAACGGCACGGCCATACCAGTGCATGTGGCTTGACATTGGGCCTGGCTAGAGCCAGGAGATCCCTCGAGGGATGTCCAGCTCCCTGGAGCAGGGGTTGTGCCCCTGATTAAGTCTTCCCAGAAGGGGCTCCCCTGACCACAGAGGCCCATAGCCCAGCTCTGTCACTGTATCCCCACTCCACGAGCATGGCTGCAGCTCCTGGGTGGGCCTGGTGCATGTGCCTGTACTTCAGGAAGCATCCTTTTTTCTTTTTTTTTTGCGGTACACGGGCCTCTCACTGTTGTGGTCTCTCCCGTTGCGGAGCAGAGGCTCCGGACGTGCAGGCTCAGCGGCCATGGCTCACGGGCCCAGCCGCTCCGCGGCACGTGGGATCTTCCCGGACTGGGGCACGAACCCGTGTCCCCTGCATCGGCAGGCGGACTCTCAACCACTGCGCCACCAGGGAAGCCCAGAAGTAACCACTTTTAATGGTTTGGTGGATGTCTTCCTAGACCCTTTCTTGTACGTTTTATAGAATTTATGTATATACACACTCACACTAACAAAATCTGTCCCCCTCTTATTTAAACCAAATGGGGTCATGCTACACAAACTATTCCACAACTTGCTGCTTTTCCTTCCCAAGTGGCAGCATAGAGTAAAAGAGTATAAGGTAGGAAGCTGGATAGCCTTGGTTCAAATCCCAGTGCTACTGGATTCTAGCTGAGTGACCTTGGGCAAGTTACTCAGCCTCTCTGGACTGAGTTGCATTGGCTTTAAATGAGCATGGTCCCTCAGGCTCGTCATGAAGATTAAATGGGTGAATGTGTGTAAGCATGTCACCTGGTGCACAGTAAGCACTCGGTAAGTATGAGCCATGCTCATTCCCTTCAGGCCGTGTGGACAGTCTGCATGCACGACACCACGTGGTACTACCTCACTGTTTGTCACAGCTGCGGCACCTTCCCTGGAATAGAGGCACCCAGTTCACTTAACCCATCCCCTGCTCGTGGGCACTGGGGCTGTTCCCAGCGCTTCCATATTACAGCAGTGCGGCAGTGTGAGCACCCCTGCAGTTGAACCACCTTGAGTCTGTCTTTCAAGGTGCGAGAAAGACTGGGGTGAATATCCGAGGAAGAGATTCCTAGAAGGGGGATTGCTGGATACAAATAAAAACAATATGCACACCTACATTTTCAATGCATAATTCCAGTTCATTCTTCCTATTTCCCCAAGGGGAAAAAACCGATACCGATTTAACTCTGACTTGTGTGGGACCCTCACCTGTTTTGAGCGTAATAGCTGTACATGGCTGCCCTTGCCCCTGTGGGGACTGCCCTTGACTCCTAGGTAGGAATGTGGTGCCCTCCTGGATGCCTGGGAAAGTTTAAATTAGAAACACCCATCCGCTGGGCTCTGACATTAAATATGAAAGTGCAGGTTCTCACAGCGTGATACTGTGATATAATGAGAAAAATATTTTGGTCTTCATTCAGGTTCCTGGCACAAGAGCTTCTAAAACCCTTGGAATTTCCTGAGAGATATGGGTGATACCGTCTTTTGTTATTCAAAATAAGCTCCTTTGAACCGTACCTGAGTTTATGCTAAAGAGGTGACTCTTGGTGGAACCCTGAATATCTTCAGGATGGGGCTGGTTGCCAGAGGAACCAGCCACGTGATTAGAGGCTTGGGACTTTCAGCCCCACCCTCCTGACCTCTGGCAAGGGAGAGGGGCTGCAGATTAAATCACCAATAGCCAGTGATTTAATCCATCAGGCCTTCATAACAGAACCTCCATGAAGCCCTAAACAACACGGTTCAGAGAGCTTCTAGGTTGGTGAATGCATGCACATGCTGGGAGGGCGGCACACCCCAAACTCCACAGGAACAGAAGCTTCTGCACTCAGGACCCTTCTAGACCTCGTCCTGTGTATCTCTTCATCTGACTGTTCATCTGTATCCTTTATAATAAACCAGGAGTAGTAAGTAGTGTTTCCTGAGTTATGTGAGCTGTTATAGCTAATTATTGAACTTGAGGAGGGGGTCATGGGAACCTCTGATTTGTAGCCAAGTCAGACAGAAGTGTGGGTAACCTAGGGACCCACTGCTTGCAGTTGGGGTCTGAAGTGGGGACAGTCTTATGGGACTGAGCCCTTTACCTGTGGGGTTTGTGCTCACTCTGGGTAGTTAGTGTCAGGATTGAGTTAAATTGTGGGACACCCAGCCCTACGAGAATTGCTTGGTACGGAAAACCCACACATCGGGTGTCAGAGTTGTTGAGCATACGAAACATATCACAGTAGTATATGGCCACGGTCAAGGCCCTGCTCGTTGTTCTTTGGGCTGATGGAGCAGTCTCTGCCATGATACTTTCTAATGAGATTTCTGAGATTTCCATCCACCTTGTTTCCTGGGGGAGCTCTAAAGTGGTCCTGTGCATGCTCAGGTTTCCAATAAAGTGGGGAAAGATATAGCGGGGAGGAAACAGATTCTTAATCTGAAATCTGCTGGGGTGTTGCTGACATTCCAGAGCTTTGTCCTTATGAATTGATTTCAAAGATACTTGCGTCATTCATGTATTCACACAACACACCCATTGGACCTGCTGTATCTTTCATTTGGAGCATAGGTGTGGGAGCCAGACTGTGGGAGCCAGACTGTCGAGGTTTGAATCCCAGCTGTGTGACTAGGCCATGTTACCCTTGCCTCATCTGTAACACGGGCATGCTAGGGTCCCTACTTAATAGGGACACACAAGTTAATGCACCCCACGAGGGTAGCCCCGTACCTGGCCCATCAGGAGAGCTCATAAGTATTGGCCTTATTGTTATAAGCATCACCACCATATCATTCCTCCCCTCTACCCAACCCATGTGGCAAGAACAAACATTAGACCTCAGTCCACGACAGACTTGGAGCTGTTCAAGGTCTAAGGAGAGCAAAAGATACTCAGAGGCTTAAAAATCCTGTGGGCTAACTCTTGTAGTCCAGAGCCCTGGGAGCTCAGGGAGGGGAGGACAAAGGTGATTCTGCCTGGGGTGTGGAGGGGCTGGCGGGAGGCGTGCTGGCCAGCAGCACCGGGGGCGAGGGGCGTGGACAAGGCTCCCTGGAGCGGCAGTCCCCTGAAATACCTCCTGCAGTGGTCACAGTGCCCTTCAGACCAGTAATTGTCACCAAAGGTGACCCTCTCAGCAGCATCCAGCCTGTGAACCACCTGGTCCTCCCCAGACCACACCCCCTCCAGGGCCTCTCGCACACCTGCCCTCCTGCCCCTCTGCCTGGGCCCGCTGTGGCCAGTGTGCTCACTCCCTCTGACATTTGCGGCCTCTCGAGACTTGGTGTCAGATGCTCCTCTCTTTGCTCTGTCCATTTCTTCCTCTCTCCTCAGCCCTGGCTGCATGTTGGAATCAGCTGCAGAGCTTTTAAAAGACACTCAGGGGCTTCCCTGGTGGCAGTGGTTGAGAGTGCGCCTGCCGATGCAGGGGACATGGGTTCGTGCCCCGGTCCGGGAAGATCCCACATGCCGCGGAGCAGCTGGGCCCGTGAGCCATGGCTGCTGAGCCTGCGCTCCGCAACCGGAAAAAAAAAAAAAAAAAAAAAAAGACACTCAGGCCTGGGCGCCACCCCAAACCAGCTGATCCAGACTCTCTAGGGGTGGGGTGTGAACACCTGTATTTTTATTAAGCTCCCCGGTGCCTCTAATGGACAGCTGGGGGAGAGAACCACCGTCTCAGACAACCCAAGAGAGCCTTATATATGGGCCGCTCCCAGCTTTCCTGCCCCAGCACGTCAGCCTCGCTCATCAGCACACCTGGGGCATGGCAGGCGCCCTCTCTTGATGCAGACCCCAGGTCAGAGGGCACCCCCTCTCTGAGCCTTCAGGGTGGGACCTCCTCCCAACCTGTCACAGCATTACATTTTATTTCTTTATATGGCTGACTACCCTTTGAAGTTCCCTTGTTTTCTGTCTTTGTTTACTTATTTCTCTGGCTTCCTTCTACTGGAAGTAAGTTCTTAAGGGGTGGGGAGCATGGTCTGCCCTGCTCAGGGCTATATCTTCAGCTCCTATAACAGCACATAGTAGATGCTTTAAGAAATTTATTGAATAAATTAATGGATTTTAAGTGCTTAGTGTTTGTGGAATAAATGAGTTATACATGCCTAGTAAATGGTGAATAAGTGAATAAGTTTTTAGTGCTTTTTTTGACTGAATGAATTTTTTGGACTGAATGATTTGTAAGAACGTGATAGATGTGGGAATTCCCTGGCGGTCCAGCAGTTAGGGCTCCGCGCTTTCACTGCCAAGGGCCCAGGTTTCATCCCTGGTCGGGCAACTAAGATCCCACAAGCCCTGCAGTGTGGCCAAAAAAAAAAAAAAAAAAAAGAATGTGGTAGGTGTTTGTTATATGAGTGAGTGAATGAATGAATGAGTTTTAAGGACTAACTAGTTCTTTTTTTTTTTTTTTAATTTATTATTTTTGGCTGCGTTGGGTCTTTGTTGCTGCCCTCAGGCTTTGTCTAGTTGTGGCGAGTGGGGGCTACTCTTCGTTGCGGTGCGCGGGCTTCTCACTGCAGTGGCTTCTCTTGTTGCAGAGCACGGGCTCTAGGCGCACAGGCTTCCATAGTTATGGCGTGCAGGCTTCAGTAGCTGTGGCTCGCGGGCTCTAGAGCGCAGGCTTACTAGTTGTAGCGCACTGGCTTAGTTGCTCCGCGGCATGTGGGATCTTCCCGGACCAGGGCTCGGACCCATGTCCCCTGCATTGGCAGGCAGATTCTTAACCACTGCACCACCAGGGAAGCCCAAGGACTAACTAGTTCTTACTGGACAAATGAATGATTTGTATGTGCCCCGAAACTGCTGAATCGCCACTGTGTCCCTGGAGGAGTCATTGTTCTCCGTGAGCCTCTGAGAGTAGCCCTCAGACTTGGTGCCACAATGCTGAGCTATCCAGAGCTCACGGGTCCCACTGAGCCCCCATCACAATGACTGGGTCATGTTTCCATAAAGGAGAAACATCTGGAGTAGAGCAGGGCAGCCCTGGACACAGAGGCTATATAGGATGGAGGCCCTGGATACCTACTTAGCAACCCTCTCATCTAAGGCCTGTGAAGGGGCAGCACACATACACACACACACAGACACTCTCTCTCCCCCCAACACATTACTTTCAGCTTCTTCCCAGGGGCAGACACACTTGGGCACCAAGCAAGCCCTACCTACCCTCAGGTCATGGACCCCAACTGAGACTGTGCTTCCTGGTCCAGAATGAAGTCATTCATCCACTCATTTATTTAGCAGATATTTATTAATGGTCTACTGTGCGTCAGGCTTGTGCCACAGGTGCAGGCAGTGACTCACATTCAGTGCCTCACACACTTCACATATGGCAAACAATTAATTACGTGGTAAATTACTTACATATATGTATATATTTTTAATATTTATTCATTTTTGTCTGCATTGGGTCTTAGTTGGGGCATGCAAGATCTTCCTTGTGGCATGCGGGCTCTTCATTGTGGCGCATGGGCTTCTGTCTAGTTGTGGCAGGCAGGCTCCAGAGTGTGTGGGCTCTGTGGTTGCGGCACGTTGGCTCTTTAGTTGAGGCACGTGGGCTCAGTAGTTGCGGCGCGTGGGCTTAGTTGCCCCGCGGCATGTGGGATTTTTGTTCCCCAGCCAGGGATCGAACCCATGTCCCCTGCATTGGAAGGCAGATTCTTAACCCTGGACCACCAGGGGGGTCTCTACTTACATATATTGATGCAGATACCACCAAAGGGAAATGCAGAGGGCTCAGGTTGGGGATTGAACTGGTTGGTGAAAAACGAAGCTTAGGTGGAGGAAGTGTCATTTGTCCTGAGTCTTGAGAAAGAATTACCTAGGTAAAGGAAGGCGAGCAGGAATGGCATGTACAAAGGTCCTGAGACAGCAGGGAAGATGGGTGTGAGGGGAACTGAAAGAGGGACATTGTGGCCTGGGCTCTAAGAGCAAGGGGAAGAGGAAAGGGAGCCTGGAGGACTGAGAGGAAGGTTTTGAATTTTTTTGTGTGGAAAAGGGCCCTTAGGAGCACAGGAACAGAAGCAGAGACACCAGTGAGGCTGTGGTGTAGTGAACCGGTGAAAGTCACAGCAGCTCAGACCAGAGGGCTGGTGGGAGAGAAAGATGGATTCGGATATGCTGTGGGGAGAGTCAACAGGACGTGGGGTGGTGAATTGGATGTGTGGAGTGAGGGAGAGGAAGTGTGAAGGATGACATTGACGTTTCCAGTTTGAGCCCTTGGGTGGAAGTAAGTGCCTTTTGCTGAGATGCAGAGGAAGCAGATGGCCAGTTGCATTCCTGTTCTGACAGATATTCTGGTGTACCCCCCTGCTGACATCTCTTGTCTTGATTTGGCCAATAAAATGTAGTTTGCAGAAGTGACATGTGTCATTCCTGAGCAGGAACTTTAAGGGCCATTGCATGGTTCAACCATGTCTTTTCCCTCTGAGATTGGCAGGGTCTCAGGTGAAGGGCTACTCCCTCAACTGGGAACAAAGCTGCCATGAGCGGGGCCCTTGGCCAACCCATGATGGACATGCAGTATGAACAAGAAACAAACCCTTGCTGTGTAAGCCTCTGAGCACTTGGGGTCCTTTGTTAGTGTAATGTAGCTCAGCCCGTCCTGACTGTCCTGAGAAGGGGCGAGTTTTGTGGTTGGGAGAGGCCAAGAGTCAGGCTGGGAATGTTCAGTTTGCAGTGCATATGAGATACAGACATGGTGGTGTCAAGTAAGCAGGTAAGTACCTGAGTTTGGAACTCAGAAGAGCAGTTGTATCTGGAGATCATTTATTGTGTGTCACCACTGAAGAAAAGGAGAATCACGAGGTGCAGGAGGCTGCCTGTGATCACTGGGAGGGCTGGTGCTTGAGCTCAGGACTGCCTCACTTCAGGAATGAAGCAGCTGGGGTCAGTCCCAACTCTGCCACCTCACAGTCATATGGTCTGGGACACATTCCTTCCTTCCTGTTTCCTCGTGTGTAAGCTGGAGATAATAATGATATCTACCTCATGGAGCTGCTGTGAGGGTTAAGAGAAATAACAAATGTCGGGTGCTTAGACAAGGACCTGGACCACAGAAGGGTCATACGTGGTAGCTGTTGTTACAGGTGTTGTTTTGTTGTTGTTTTGTCATGTAACTAAAATGTCCAGAGGTGGGAAGTGGAATCGGGTTGGCTTCAGGTCCAGGCTTGATGTAGAGACTCAAATGATGACTACAGCCCCCAGATTGTCTGCAACTCTCAGTCCCTTTCACAGATGGTTCTCCCCTCATGGTCACAAGATGGCTACAGTGATTCCATCTTTCACATCCTCTCCGGCTCGGGGTAAAAGGGAAAAGCACAGTCTTCAGCCCCAGCACTTCTAGCAAAGACATCACTAGGTCTCTGGTTCTGATTGAGTTGTGTGATTTGTTCCTGACCTTGAGAAGAAGCCCTCCTCTAGCCCATTGGGTGGAGGTCAGAGCGGGCAGGTTCTCAAAGGGAAATCTGGGCTGTTGTTGGAAAAAGGAGTCATGGAGGCTAGGGGAGCAAACTACAAATGTCTAACACTGGAAGGCTTGTGTTTTTCCCTTTTCCTCTGCTCTGTGAGGTTCCGGCAGATATTGTGACCCCACAGAGCAGGGCCCTTCAGAGCCAGGACACTGGGGCCATGATGCTGGCCTGTCCGCCTGCTGTTCTAGCCTCCAGGCTTTGGGGGCCTGGTAAGGAAACATCCTCTCAGCTCAGAGTTCCCCAGCTTCTTTACAAATGACAGTCTGGGAGCTCTTACACAGATACACCATTAGTTGCCTGCTCTTCTAACAGGCCCTGACCTTTTCTGGGAACCAGTGTGGCCAGCCCCAGGGATGAGTCCTCAGTGGCCCACGGGCAATCAGGATGATCATAGACTCTGGCTGGCTTCACTAGCTTCTCTGGCAACTGGAGTGGCCATAAGGGACCACATCCTGGCCAATGAGACATAAAAGAATGTCTGTGGAGGGAGGGGCAATGTTCTTCTTCCTGATTAGGGTCAGATCGGTAAGAACACTCTTACATCATCCCTTTCTTTACCCCTCGCCAGTAGTTCAGTGAGAGGCATGGCTGTGGCTGCCAGCTTGTGACCACGGGGCCACAAGCCAAAGATGTAAGCCAGCAGCACACTGCGGGACAGCAGTGGGGGAGAAAGAGAAAACGCCTGACGTCATTTCCCTGTACCAAGCGTGGAGCTGCCATATCTGGCCTCCTTGTTACATGAGATAATGAAGTGTCTTCATTGCCCAAGACGGTAATGTTATTGTTACTTGCAGCCAAATGCCTCCCACCTGACTCACCCACTGTCGCTTGCTTCTCATTGTGCCATGGCCTTGGCCCCATTTGTTCCCCTCCACCATCCGCACGTGCCTTCTTTGCACACAGCACCGTGTCTTAGTCAGGGTCCTCAGATGCCGGCAGCAAAAGCCTTGCTTGACAGTCTTGGGCAGAGGCAGATTTATTAGTGGCTTACAGAATCAACAGGAGGCCAGAGGGGCAATTGTAGAAAACAGGCAGGAGCCAAGCAACACTGGAAGAAAGGAACGCCAGGGCCCCTAGCAAGTGACATGTAGGAAAAGTCAGATCCACATCCGCCGCTACTGCAGGACACCCTCCAGCCTTTTATGCTCTGCTGAGGTCCTGTGCCCACCCCTGGCTGTACTTCTGTAACTGCGGGGAAGAACTCCTGCCAAAGATATGCGAAGGAACGGTGATAATAGCAGGGACCATGAGGTAGATGGTATTATCCCCATTTTACGGATTGAAATTGAGTCACAGTTTCAGTAACCAGTCCGTGGCACACCAGTATCTGAACCCAGGCAGTCTGGCTCTCATAACAAGAGGTTCCCCATCAGGAAGATCAGAGTGCTTCTAGGAAGAGGGAGTTCAACAGAGACAGCTAGAAAGGGACCAGTGTGCACCGGTCCCTGAATCCCAGAGAGGCTGTGGGTATCATACACTCAGTCTGTGAACGTCACAAGGAGACTCAGCTGCACCTGCTCGGGGAGGGATTTGTGCAGAGACCGGGGCCTCAAGAACATCTGTGTGTTTTCATAGAAGGGAGCAAAGCGAATTGGGGGTTTCCGACTGAGCTGAAACAAAATGCCATCAGCAAAGCCCATCTGTCAGAGGTGTTTGCACAAGCAAGTCAGGGTCGCATCGGGGCCACTGCGTTTCCCAGCCAGCCCAAACGTGACCTCAAAGGACTAATCCTCTGCCAGGCTGACCCAAGGGCACAGCTGGGCTGCCAAGCGGCGCCAAGAGTGTCCTCAGCTGGTCGGGATACCCCAGCCTGGCCTGGGATCCGGGGCCCAGCAGAGTTTGGGGCTGCCCTCAGGCCCTCATCTCTGGCAAAGCTGAAGACCAGTCACCGAAAGTCACAAACCAGCAGCCCCTGCTCACATCAGGCCCACATACTTACTTTGTTGGCCCTCGTTGTGGTGTGTGTTGGTAATTCATCTGTTGACTAAGAATACATGTAAGTAATGCAAATGGTAGCCAGTGGTGTGCAATAAAAAGTAAGGCTCCTTTCTGCCCCTTCTTCCAAAACACAGATCCTGGGGATACATACACAGTAGCTCACATTCTTTTTTTTTTTTTTTTTTAACATCTTTATTGGGGTATAATTGCTTTACAGTGGTGTGTTAGTTTCTGCTTTATAACAAAGTGAATCAGTTACACGAGCTCACATTCTTATGGGGGGAGGGAGGCCAGGAATAAATCAGAGACATAAGTGAGTGTAAGTACTAAAGAAAACAAATGAAGCAGGGATGGGGCTGGGAGTGGAGAGGAAAGATACCCAGTTTCCCTCCCCAGGGGCAACCACCATGAGCAGTTTCTTGAAAGTCCTTTTAGAGGTCATCTCTGCATGTTAGTTTTTTGCTGTCGTAGCTGTTGTTTTTGTTTTTCAGGCTGGGAGATGTTGCATACAGTTCTAGATTTCTGGTTTCTCTTGAAAAATCCCATGATCAGGCATCCACATGCCTGCAAGGCTTGGTTGCAGAAGCTGAGGCCCAGCTGCCTCTTTAGAGGACGCTCTGCTGTCCAGGTCCCCGCGGCTTCACCTGGCCTCCATCTCCCCTAACCAGCCCAACCCTGGGTACTCTCCACTTTCCTGCCCCTTCTCTGCCACCTCCCCTGTATGCCTCCCTGTGGTACCTTCAGGAATGCTCATGGGGAACCAGGAAGAGGGCGCTTTGCGCCCCAGCCCCACCTCTCCCCTCACCTGGTTCTCACTTTCTCAGAGGCTATAGGCTCCCCTTCCTTTTTGCTCCATGAATCTGCTTCATGCTTCCCCGGCGGTGCCTCTCTGCCAGCTAACTCCATACCTCTAGGCATGAGTTGTGAAATGCCTCCTACACGTGTACACGTGCGCGTACACACACACACACACTCATACACATGCTCACACAGGAGGCCTTCCACTTACTCAGAAAGCACCAACACTCACTGACTCACATGAGTCAGTCACATCACTCACAATGGCCATGTCCAGTTCCACATTCCAAGGGAAAGTAATTGTTAGTCACCTTGAGTCAGATGCCCAGGCCGACCCAGCACTCTGCTGCCCTGAATAAAATCAGTACTGTTGGCAGGAGAAAGAGGCACAGCTGCTGGGACAAGCAGCAGGTTCTGCCACAGGCCATGATCCACTTTCCCCTTCCTTCCCCACTGAGGGTTTCATCTTCCAGAAGCTCAGGGTAGAGACAAAGGGAAGTGATCCTGCAGAGTACATTATGTTGCCGGGCAGAAGAAGAATGAACTCCCTTCCCCAGAGGTCCGCAAGTCAGGATGCACTAAACACATCAGGTCAGGTGGAGGCTGTCTGTTCGCTCATTCATACGCTTGTGAACAAGTGTCCTGGACACTATTCCAGGAGCTGGGGCTACATCAGTGAACAACACAGATTGCCCTGCCGTTCTGGAACTGATAATTTAGTGATGGAGATAACCAGTAAATAGCAAACTAATTTCAATTAGTGGTAACCTCTAAGGAAAAAGAAGAGAGCAGAGTGACAGAGAAAGGCTCCTAGAGTGGTTTGGGAAGGCGTCATTAAAGAATGAATATCAAGTTAGGGAACCAGCCTGGTGAAGGACCGAGGAAGGATACCCACACATCCTGGATGGGGCCTGATATGTCAGAACAGAAAAGAAGGCCAGTGTGATGGGAGAGGCACATCCCTTAGTTGGGGCTGGGGAGAGGCAACAGGGAGACTGGCCAGTCCTGTGGGGCTCATGAGCCAGCGGAAGGAATTTGGATTTTATTCTAATGCAGTAAGAAGCCACTGGGGACCTGTCAGCAAAGAAGCAATAGGAGCTGATCTGCCAGCTCTCATAGTATCAATATTTATTAATCACATAGATTTCTAGAGACATTCCCTCCCCCAAATCCACCAGTGCCCATGGTGACTCCTCCATCTTTTTCACTTCCTTTCTGGCGGGGTGGCTGGTCAGGTGGACTACAAAACAGATGGACAACCGTGCAGCCTCTGTGTACAACCACCAGTAGACAGGACTCATGGGGGGCAGAGGAACATGTGCAGTGACACCACAGGGAACAGTCAGCCAGATCCTGAAAGTGAGAAGCGCCACAGGACAAGTGACCTCATTCCTTCCATAAGTAAATAGCATCAAGATGGAGGAGGGGGGGTTGTAGAGTAGTGGAGACTTAAATATATATGCCAAAGCAGGGTACAGGTCTTGTTTGGATCCTGATTTGAACAAGTCAACTTTCAAAAGACATCTTTGAGACAGTGCGGGGAAATGTAATGCAGTTGGGGTATTACATGACATTAAAGAATTCTTATTTATCTAGATGGGTATGATAAAGGTATCGTGGTTACTTTTTTTTTTTTTTGAAGGCCTTATATGCTAGAGATACAAGCTAAATTATTTATAGGTAAAATGGCCTGATGTCTGGGATTTATTCTAAAATATTGTGCCAGAAACAAAGTGGAGGAGTAGGGGAACAGACGAAACAGGAATGGCCAATAGTTAATAGTGTTGAAGCTGGTGGGGTGGCTTATCACGCCCTCCTCTCTGCTTTGGGGTATGTTTGAAATTTTCCATAATAAAACGGTTTTTGTGGTTTTGTGTGTTTGTTTTTAAATGAGTAAAGCTGTCAAAAACAAAAGGTCATTCTCTGGGAGCAGTATAACGTCACATCTCACCTTTGCCTTTTCTCCCTTTTCAGCATGGCAGGGAAGGCACCCCTGCAGCCTGCCAGCCCTCGCGCACACCTGCTGCTTGCTCGGCCCCGCTGAGCCACTCAGTCTGGAGGCCCCGGGACAGCGCCTGCCTCGTGAGGTTGTCCTGGCTCAGTTGTCCACAGCGATGGTGGAGAACTGGACTCCACAGGCTCACAACCTTCCCGACAGGCTTCAGGGGCCAGAATCCTTCATCCTGGGACTGGTGGCCCTGAACAATGGCTGAGGGCCAGGGGACCCCATAAAGTTAGTCTACAGCTTTCAGGGGCCAGTAGCACTCCAGTGCCCGTGGACTATGGCCACCTATCGGCCCATTCCCAACGATGGTGTGGACCTGGCCGTCAGCTGTGGGACCAGGGCAGCCGATGTCCTCCCGGGCCCGCACACAGGGGACTACGCTCCCATGGGATTCTGGGTCCAGAACGGCAGCATGCCCCAGCCTGTGGGTGAGAGCCCGGCCAGTGCCACCACCCGCCCCAGTCCCACCACCCCCGCGGTGCCCAAGATGGGCGTGCGGGCAAGAGTGGCCGACTGGCCACCCAAGCGGGAGGCCCTGAGAGAACAGAACAACCCCAGCCCCTCACAGGACACAGATGGCACAAAGGCCACAAAGGTGGCCCATTCCATGAGAAGCGTACAGAACGGACAGCCCCCCACCAGCACCCCGGCTTCCTCAGGGTCCAAAGCCTTGCACCGACTCTCCAGGAGAAGGTCTAAGGATGTGGAGTTCCAGGACGGGTGGCCCCGGTCCCCCGGCAGGGCCTTCCTCCCGCTGCGGCACCGCAGCAGCAGCGAGATCACCCTCAGCGAGTGCGACCTGGAGGACGCGGCGGAGCCCCGGGGCGCCCGGCACACGGGGCCGCTGCCGCTCTTCCGCGAGTATGGGAGCACGTCCTCCATCGACGTGCAGGGTGTGCCCGAGCAGAGCTTCTTCGACATCCTCAACGAGTTCCGCAGCGAGCAGCCCGAGGCCCGGGGTGCCCCGAGCCTCACTGAGCTCCTGCGGGCCGATCCCGGCCGACACGTCGCGGGGGGCGGCAGTGGAGCCAAGGGGGACGCCCGCAACGGGCAGCCCGCCAAGGACGGCCTGCTGCCACTGCAGCCCATGAAGGAGAAGGAGAAGGCCCGGAAGAAGTCCACGCGGGGCCTGGGCGGTGGGGATGCGGTGGACTCGTCCATCTTCCGGAAGCTGCGGAGCAGTAAAGCCGAGGGCGAAGCGGCCCGGTGCCCCGGGGAGGCCGAGGACGGCCGGAGCCCCCCGGAGGCCAGCAGGCCGTGGGTCTGCCAGAAGAGCTTCGCCCATTTCGACGTGCAGAGTATGCTGTTCGACCTCAACGAGGCGGCCGCCAACCGGGCGTCCACGGCCCAGCGGCGGAACACGACCACCGGGGCCTCGGCCGCCTCGGCCATGGCGTCCCTCACGGCGTCGCGGGCCCACAGCCTCGGCGGCCTGGACCCCGCCTTCACCAGCACGGAGGACTTGAACTGCAAGGAGAACCTGGAGCAGGATCTCGGCGACGACAACAGCAACGACCTGCTGCTCAGCTGCCCGCACTTCCGCAACGAGATCGGCGGTGAGTGCGAGCGCAACGTGAGCTTCTCCCGGGCGGCCGCGGGCTCCACGGGCAGCAGCGGTGGGGGCGGCGGAGAGGGCCGCCCTCCGGAGCCCGCCCTGAGCGCCTACCGCACCAACGCCAGCATCTCGGTGCTGGAGGTGCCCAAGGAACAGCAGAGGACGCAGAGTCGCCCACGGCAGTACAGCATCGAGCACGTGGACCTGGGCGCCCGCTACTACCAGGACTACTTCGTGGGCAAAGGTGAGGTGGGGGCAGACAGGTGGGCAGCACCTGGTCTCTGAGACTGTCACTGCTCATTCATTCGCTGCCAGGCCCTTCCCTGGGCACCGAGGGTGCAGAAAGACACAAGACCTCCCTCAGAGAGGGGCTGTGAGGATGCACGGAGTCCAGCCTCATGACACATGGGTAGCACTTTAAAACCCCGAGCTACATGAAACAGTAGATATGCATTAACTTAGCAAATATGTGCTTGGGTCAGCTATGTGCCAGGGCACTTTCTAGAGCTGGGGGATACCGTATTGACCAGCTTGAAACAAAAACCTTGTCTTTCTAATGTCTTAGTGGGGTAAGACAAACAATAAAACTAGATAAATATGTAAACTATCTAAGGTGTGGTGAGTGGCAAGTGCGGTGGAGAAAAGTAAAGCAGGGAAGAGGGAAACAGTGTCAGTGCTGGGAGTTGCATTTTCAGTAGGGAATGGTCAGGGAGGGCCTCCTAGTGAGTGCCCTTTGAGTACTGAGGTGAAGGAGGTGAGGGAGGGAGGCTTGTGGAGATTGAGGACAGTGTTCCTGACACGGGAAACAAGTGCAGTAGTCCTGGAACACTGGAGGAATAGGATGGAGGCCAGTGTTGCTGGGACAGAGTGACTGAGGGAGAGTGGAAGGAGCTGAGACAGGTGACAGGGGCAGATCATGTGGGACTTTGTGAGCCACAGTGAGGACTCTCACTTTTACCCTGAGTGAGATGGGGCCGCAGGAAAGTTCTGAGCAGGAGAGGGCCTTGATCTGACTCAGGTATTCTCAGCCTCCCTCTAGGGAACAGGCTGTGGGGGCAGGGGGAGCTGGGAGACCGAGGAGGAGGCTGCTGCAATGGTCCAGGCAGGGGATGATGATAGGGAGGTCTAGGGGAGCCTAGGAGGGGGGAAGAAGCTGGCAGGTTCTGGATTCCCTTTGACGGCGGAGCCGTTGATGTTTAGAGGGTGTTAACACAGGCATCACACATGGTGAAGTTCATTAGTGCTGATGAGGCAATCCTAGGAGGCAGCAGAGCATAGTGCAGAGACCACAAACCCAGGCAGCCTCGGGGACCAGGCAGGAGACAATAGAGGGAAGCAAACCAGGCAGGCACTGCACAAAGGGCAGCTCCTGCTCAGCTCCAGCTCACTGTTGTCATCAGGAAGTATAGACAAGCTCAGTGTTGCCAGCCTTTCCAATTTTTCTAGATTCTCCTGAAATTCAAATTTTTTTAGTATGGATTCTCCTATGTCAATTCAGAATTGAATTGATATAGTAACAGGCTTAAAACAACATAGAAGTTTATTTGTCTCACATAAAGAAGTCTGGAGATGTGCAGCCCAGGACTGGTATGGTTACTCCTCAGAAACAGTGGAATGCCAGCCTTAGTGCATGGCCTCCGAGCCCTCAGGGTGGTCTCCTGGTCCAAGATGGCTGCTGGAGTTCCAGCCATCACATCCATGTTTCCAGGCAAAGAAAAGGAGGAAAGGATTCGGGCAAAATGTCAACTCAGCACCCCTACCTTTTTTTTTTTCAAGTCAGCCCCTTGTAAAGAACATTTTCAGAAGTCCCAGCCAACTGCTTCTGGTTATTGGCCACATCTGTCTGCAAGGCAGGCTGGGAAATGTTAGTTTTTAGGTAGACATAGACCCTCTCTTTTCTTCCTCCAAGAACAGAGGGTTTCTCTTAAAATGGAAGAAGGGAAGAAGAGGTAACGGATAGGCAGCCAGTACTCCACAGCAACTAGTTTAAAATTTTTTTAAAAGCAGTATCCTAGTCAAATACAACAAATGTCAACTAGATCGTCCAGAGTACAGTCTCTGGAGGTCCACCAGTGTTGGAGTCCGACAGCCCTGGGTTTAGGATGTCTTTTTCATAGCTTATTAGCTACGTGACACATTTTACCCCTTGGACTCCGTGTCCTCATGTGAGGAACAGAGATGATTGTAGCAGCATCACATGCCCAGAAACAAAATGACACAGAGACTGAAAATTAAGGGGTGAAAAAAGAAGTTCAGACAGTCACTAACCAAGAGAAAACTGGTGAGGTGACATCAGTATCACACAAAATAGATTTCAAGGCTAAAAGCTTTGTTAGAAGAACCAAAAGGGCCATTTCTTACTGACTTTTTAAAAATTTACCCAGAAACTGTAATAGTTGTGAACCTTTGTATACCTGGCCACCTGTTTGAGGGGTATATAAATAAAAAACTAATACAGCGACAGGGAGACGTGAACAAATCCACAACCCATGGGAGAAGTTGACAGGGTCGCTCTTTGAAATTGACGAATCTAGTAGCCAGAAAGTAAGGCTGAGAGGATTTGAAACCTGGTTTTGCATTTATATTATATTAATTTTCTACCTAACCAACAGAGAACACGTTCTTTTCAACTTGCACGTAGGAATACCTACACGGAAGGACTGTGGTTAGGATCAAATAAGATTGTACATCAAAACAGTTCTTCATCAGGCAGATAGTGAGTACTTATCATGGAGCATTAAAAAGAAGCTTTTCTTTAAAAGAATGATTTCTTTGTAGCCCTGGAAACTCATAAATAAGTTAGTCATTGGTCAGTGTTTATCGATTGCCTATTCTATGCTAAGACCGCAAGGTACTGGGTATGCATTGGCGGAAAACAAAACAGATCCTGCAGCTGTTTCAGGAATGAACTGATATCTGTGGAGCACACTTATTCTGTTCTCTGACCAGCTGGGGAGATTGTTTAACCCACTGCAGGTGCTGTTCTTATTGGGACCATTAATTAACACACATTTGAGCCTTAGATAAGCCTTTGAATCACCAAGAGCATCTTATGAGAATAGGAACCAACATTTAAATATCGAGAGCGCTGGGGTGGGAAGGAATTTCTGGCAGTGCGTAGCTGCTGACTTCACGGACTTAAGACAGACGGCTGGTCGGCATCTACCACAAGCAGGAGATACTTGGGTTATATATCAGTTAGAACTGTTTGCCTGGAAGGATTATAAGACAGCAGCATGTTTTTTTAAAAAGGGGAGACAGCTGTCATTTGGGGAGAGAACAGGAGACTTCCTCCATGACTTGGTAAAGTCTCTGTCACCATAAGGAAAAAAAGAGTAGTGTTTAAGCTTCCTACATCTATAGAAATATGGTTAGATAAAGGTGACGCTTGGGGACTGGAGTCATGGTCCTTTTCTGTGACAAACATCATGCCCTGGGGGTAGTACTAGCCAACACATCTCATGTGCTTACTCTGTGCCTGGCCCTGTGCTGAGTGCTCCATGCTTATTAACCTGTTTAGTCCTTACAACCGGCTGAGAGAGGGCTCCATCCTTCCTGGCACCGTTGTACAGATGAGAATGCCATCAGGCGACTTGGGCCACACATCTAATGAGTCCAGGGCCCGGATTTCAGCCGGGCAGAAGCCTCTCTAGACTAGAATCTAACCACTTCACGAGGGCTAATTGGCAGCTAAGCTGCTGAACATTTGCAAATATGGGATAATCACAGCGAAGCTAGGTTTATAACATGGCACGCACTGTACTAAGCGTTTTTGGTTCGTAGCCTCGTTTCACTCTCACATCGGCTCTATGAATCCTGGGTAGCGTGAGGGCCCCCCATTTCCCAGATGAGAGCGCTGAGACTCAGGAGATTTCTGTGGGGTATAGTAAGGTGGGCTTTAACCTCTTAACGGTCTCTCCATTGAGTGTGATCGTGACCAGCCGTGAGGTTTGTGTGACCAGGATCCCAAGAGCCTGCACAAGAGCTCTGTACGGGTTGCACAGGAGCCTTCCCCGGCTGTCCTCTCAGCAGGCCTGCCGTGGGACGTCACCCCTCCTTCCCAGAGAGCTGACTCTGAGCTCACCTGCTCTTCCCTCTCAGAGCATGCCAATTACTTTGGCGTGGACGAGAAGCTGGGACCAGTGGCCGTGAGCATCAAGCGGGAGAAGCTGGAGGACCACAAGGACCACGGGCCTCAGTACCAGTACAGGATCATCTTCCGGACCCGCGAGGTAGGCCCCATTGCTATTGTTATTATTACATAAATCACAGCCACTCACATCTATGAGCCCTTACTCTGTGCCAGGTTCTGTGGGTAAGTGCTTCCCCTGTTTCAACTCGTAATCCTTCCAACAGCCTCAGGAGAACAATCCTGTCAGTCTCCCCATTTTACAGAAGGGAAGACTGAGACTCAGAAACATGTCTGAAATCAGTGACTAAGTGGCCAGGATTGGAATCCAGTGTGTCTGACTGCAGAGCCCAAGATTCTGACATTTGCAAAAGATTAACTGTGATGAATATAAAAAATAAAGGGAGAGATATAGGGGATTCTTTCAGGATTGTGCGATGCCCTGCAGAGTGGAAAGGAGAACTAAGGCAGCAGGTCTCGGGCGGGGCAGGAATTGGGGAATCTCAGCAGCAGGCACTGCCGTTGATGTTGATCAGCTCAAAACAGGCCCAGCCTGCCTACTTTCATTCAGAATAGAGGATCCCATTGTCCTGGCTAGGTCAGAGGTCTTCCCTTGCAATAAATGTCAGCTGTGGCTAGGGAACAAGGCCCGTTGGGGGCACCCTGCTCGATTAGGACTCTTAAGTTGTAAGTGGCAGAAATCTACTTCTATCTGGTTTAAGCCAGAAATAGAACTCATTGGTTTATGTAACTGCAAATCCAGGGGTAGGAATGGCTTCAGGCATAGCTGGACCCAGGCACTCAAATGATGTCACCAGAACTCTGCCTCCTTATCTCTCCCGCTCAGCTGGCTCTGCTGCTTTTTGCATTGTGAATGTCATCCTCTCCTGCTACTAACAAGCTCTCTCCATGTCATGGGAAAATGGGGACCGGCTGCTCAAATCTTTTCCATCTTTATACTTTCTCCTCCACGTTCTTATCTGCTGAATCTCTGGGAAGGACTCTGATCGGCTCTGCTTAGATCACAAGCCTGGGCCAGTCACTGTTGTCAGGGGTGATAGAGGACTCTGTCTAGATCTAGGACATGTGCTCCACCCTGGGTCCAGGGGCCGGGCTGGGCACTGTGATCAACAGTTCTGTCAGAGCCACCCACAGGTGGTGGTAGGGGGGTGGTTCCTCAGCAAAAGGTGGGGAGCTAGGCCAGTAGAAATGATAGAGACTTCCAAAAGACCTCAAAGGAAGACCTTTTCAGAAAAGGAGCAGTCATCAGCTGGGCAGGCCCCCCCAACGGATCTCCCTCACCCCTGCATTACCCCATCCCCCTTGGGCCTGGGCTTTGGCACAGACATGGGAGCCCAACAGGCAGGCACTGCCAGGGAGTTTGGATGCGGGGCCGGCCGATCCTGGACCTCATCCAGGCCGGCAGATGCTGCACCGAGGGCCGTGGCCGCATCCCCTCGCGAAGACCTTCCCGCTGAGGGGGAGTGAGATGACACAGATGGCAGCGTAGGGGAGGCAGCCCCAAAAACTTGGTGCCCCAGATCACAGGTGGTCACCGGCCCCTGAGTCTCCCCAGCATCCTCCTCCTTCCCTCTCCTCACCTTTCTGGCCAGATGAACACCAGGGCAGAATGTGAGGTGACAGCTCACACTGTATCCAAGTGTTGTATGACATGTGGGGAGCCGCCAGGTGAAATGACAACAGCCATCATATACTAATCAATAATATTACAGCTGCTGTTATATTGTAGATTTATTCAACACTGTGTGTCGGGCATTTTCTACACCGATTATGTATATTCACTCCCTTTGCTGTGGTTCCTATTCAGTAGGTTGGAAACTGGTTTGGTGCCATTCCTGGCTCGTTCCTGCTTCCGTTCACTTCCCACGCCCAGCGCCCACACACTAGCCTCTGATCCGCCCCAGGCTGGGCACAGGGCCTTCGCAGCTCAGGGGCACAGGCCTGGGGTTCATCCACTCCACGGAGATTCACTCAGCACCACCACCGGCCAGCACTGTGCTGGGCACTGAGGAAACAGTGTAAATAAGGCAGCAGAGATGCTCATGGAACTGCATTTTTGCTGGGGAGGCAGACAATACGTAGATACTCTTGTAAATTATACTACGTGGTACATGATGACAAGGTGGAAAGTCAAGCAAGGAAGAGAGATAAGTGCGGGGGTGGTAAGATTTTTAGACAGGATCGTCAAGGGAGGTGTCACTCGGAAGGGAACATTTGAGTAAAAGACCTGAAGAAGATGAGAGGAGCCATGTGGACATCTGGAAGAGTGTTCCAGACACAGGGAACATCCAGTGCAAAGGTCCTGAGGCAGGACCAGGCCTGGCACAGTCACTCAGCAGCTGTGAAACCTTGGGCACGTGGCTTCTTCTCTCAGAGCCTCTGTTTCCCCCATGGGAATCCCACTCTCACAGGACCATAGTGTGGGCTTGGTGAGGTTGCCCATATAAAATAGGCAGTGCTGGGCCTGGCACTCAGGGAGAGCCCAGTGAGGATAGCCGTTGGGAGAGGTCTCAGTTTCCTGTCCCCTTGTCACATTCAGTCAGGCCTGTTGACTTTTGGTGCACCGTGAGGTTCATGGCCACAAGCAGGCCTTTCTCTGCCCCTCACACACATGCAGGCCACACGTGTACTCAGTCCTGGCCCCAGCCCCTTGCAGAGCCGCCTATTGGGCACTAAGGCCTGAGGACCTCGTCATCCTGTCATCTGGAGGTAGGGGCAGTGGCCAACAAGGTTTGCCTTGCCCCTTCCTAAGGCCCTTCCTGCCATGGAGGCAGAGAGTCACATAACCCAAAAGTAGTAATGACAGTAGTAATAAGAACAGCTAACACTTTTAGCACATATTCCTGCCAGGCACTCTTCCGAGTGTTTTATATGCATTGACCCTTCAGATTCTCTCAGTAGTCCCATGATGTGGGTCCCATTCCCCCCATTCTACAGATGAGGACTCTCGAGGCCTAGGGCTGTCACTCGTGAGGGTCCCCCAGTGGCAGAGCCAGGATATGAACCCAGACTGCCTGTGTCCCCAGCCCGTGCTCTTAACCACTCCCCACTCCCTGTGGGGTTGAGTTTGTATTCTGGCTCTGGGAACAGACAGCTTGGGGTTCGGTTGGGCTCTGCCACTCACTAGCCTTGTGAGCTTAGGCAGATGGCTTTACCCCTGGATGCCTCAGTTTCTTCATCTGTAAAATAGACTTTGTACCGTTTGTTCCTTGTGTCCTGGAAAGGCGGGAAGGTTCTCCTGGACCGGCACGCACGAGGTGGCATAGCACAAGGCTGCAGGGTGGTGAGTGCTCTGAGCGGCAGATACTGTGATGACGCTGCTGTCGTGTTGTCACTGTTTCCCGAAAGGTCAGAGGGCCTTTCTGGGGAGTGAAGGTTCAGCTTATGGTCAGAGTTCTGCCCTTCTCCTGTCGACACACACATCTCAGGCTCCGGTTAACCAAGGCATGGGGGCCAGAGCGAAGGGCCCAGGCTGTTTTCCAAGCCAGCCGGCTGGCCTGCCCCAGATGGCCGCCCCCGGCCGCCAAGCAGACCGAGTGGGCTCACATCTCCCAGCAGATGGGATGGGAGTGTTGGCAGCTCTGAGCCTCCCGCTGGGGCGGGAACAGACTGGAGCTGGGCTTAGGACCACACGCCGAAACATCAGCCCCACCCACCCTGAGCCTGGACAGGACAAGCTCCAGGCCAGGGCTGCCCTGTCCTGAGCCCCTTGCCGGCAGAACACAAGGAATGCCAACTAGCCGGGGACTCTTTGGCCCAGCAGGCTCGGTGGGTTCCCTTTGGCCCCAGATATGAGTTTTTGACAAGCCTTAGTTTTGTGAGGGTTAGAGGTTTAGATTTTTTTTTCTTTCTTTATTGAAAAAGTAACAGTCACTCATTAAGAAGTTAAACAGTATATATGTATACAAAGCAGAAAAGGAAGAACCTTGTATTAAGTGTAAAAAGCAAGTGTAGTAGCGAACCTCATTTGGGACCTCACTTGTGTTCAGTAGGCACCGATGATGGTGTGATGTAATCTCCAAAGCATACTGTTAAGTGGGGGGAGAAACAAACTGTAGCTTCCTATTAAGGTTAACTTTTTTAAATTTTTAACTACACATATGGCTTTGTGTAAAAACATCCGACGTGTGTAATGTGATAATGGCTAACACATATATTGAGTGCTCACTGTATGCCAGATACAGTGGTAGAAAAGCACTGTACATGGATTATCTTCTTGAATCTTTATAACCCTTTGCGACAGGCACTGTTATTCCCCATTTTATAGATAAGGGAACAGGCACAGAGAAATTCAGCAGCTTGCCCAGAGTCACACAGCTAGAGAAGGGGGAGAGCCGGGATTTGAACCAAGGCAGACTGACTCCCAAGTGACCTCCCAGGAAGAGCTCTTGGAGGGTGGACGCAGCACAGGGGAAGGCAGGGATGCATCTGAGTCAGTAGCTGGTGGAGAACAACCTGTGCCGATGGTTAGTTGCTGATGTGGCCCTGAATCCCTTTCACAGCTCAGTGAGATGATGCCAGATGTCATCAAGGGTCAGAGCACACAGGGTCTCGCAGCCTGAGCAGCGAGTGTAGTTTTGTTTGGTTTTGTTTTAAGGCAAGGGTTGTTTTTTTTTTAATTTTTCTTTTGGCCGTGTCGGGTTTTAGTGGCAGCACGCGGGATGTTCGTTGAGGCATGCAGGATCTTTCATTGCGACGTGCGGACTTTTCTCTTCTCTAGTTGTATGTGGGTTCTAGGGCACGTGGGCTCTGTAGTTGTGGCGCACAGGCTCCAGAGCACGTGGGCTCTGTAGTTTGCGGCAGGCGGGCTCTCTGGTTGAGGCATGCAAGCTCAGTAGTTGTGGCATGTGGGCTTAGTTGCCCCGTGGCATGTGGGATCTTAGTTCCCTGACCAGGGATCGAACCCATGTCCCCTGCACTGTAAGGCGGATTCTTTACCATTGGACCACCAGGGAAGTCCTGCGAGTGTAGATTTTATTGGGAGAGAGGCGGAACGCTGTCAGCAGGTTCTGCACAGAGGAGAGACACCATCTGACTCAAGCTGCTGCGGGAAGAATGGACCGGCGTGGGGTGGTGGTGGGGCAGGTGCAGGGAGACTGGGAAAAGGCTGCTGTCACAGTCCAGGTAGGACATGATGGTGGACAGGGCCAGGTGGAGAGCAGAGGTGGCCACACGTTGCAGCCTGCCAGTGCCCTACTTATTATCGCCAGCAGAGAAGGAAAAGCTGGGAGCTTTTCAAGTAGTGGCTTTTGGTCACGTCTTCAGAGCCAAAAATGTGACGGTAGGCCACCTGTCTGGAGGGTTGGAAGAGAATGAGGATTTCTGGTCCACGCTGTCTCTTGGCCCCAGCAGAGGGCACTGTGGGGCAGTGTCAGCAGGATAGAAAGGCGCTGATCCCGTTGGTGCGTTCATCGAAATTCACAATCCCAGGGCCACCCAGATTGGCAGGGCAGAGCATCCACATCACAGTTTTTCGTGATGTACTTCAAGACTATCCGGCTTATCCTAAGAGAGATTTGTTTATTAATTCCCAAAGCCAGAACTGGGAACTCCCAACCATGAGATCATTCATTCCTAACACGCATGCCTCTTGCCCAGGTCCTGTTTGGCAGGGTTAGGCTGTATGCTTAGAGGCAGTGTCATGACACGTCATTTTTGCCACCTCTTGCATCTGTTGACTTTTTGGGGTGAGCGTGTTTTTCCAGTTAACACTGATCCTCCCTAGTCTTTAAACCGTAGCCCCAAGTGTATTTTGGGTGCTGACAGCAATCCCCTTGGGGGAGGATTTTTTTTCCCTGCTCTGCTGCAGACTAGGGAGTCTTCTCGCTGTGGTGCTGGAGCTGCCGTGCCTCACCCAGAGCACAGCGGAGCCTGGCGGCCAGCAGCACAGCGTAGATGGAAGCCTGCGCTAGTGATAGTGAGGACGGGAAGCAGCAGGGGCTCTCAGACGGGGCTGGCGGGGTGTAAATTGGTACAGCCACTTGGAAAACGATTTGGCAGTTCAGTAAAATTGAAGATTAACATGCCTGGTGACTCAGCAATTTCTCTCCTAGGTATAAACCCAGACGAAAATGTGTCCATGTGCACTAGGAGATGCTTCCGTGAATGTTCCTAACAGCACTGCTCACAGTTGTCAAACGCTGGAAGCAGTTTCCGTGCTCGTCAGCAGTAGGATGGATTAAATCCATTGGGGTAAAAACGTCAGCCTCTTACTGCAACATGGTCGTATCTCACATCCATAGCATTGAGAGAAAGAAGCCAGATAGAAAAGAATACAAATGACATGAAGCTCAGAAGCAGGCAGAAATAAATTCTGGTGTGAAAAGTCAGGATGGGGTTGCCATTAGGGAGGTGGGAAGGGGCACGAAAGTGTTTCCGGAGTCTAGTAATGTGTTTCTTGGTCTGGGTGGTGATACCTAGGTATTCACTCTGTGATCATTCCTTGAGCTGTACTTCTATGTATTGTAGACTTTTCTGTATACGGATTATATTTCACAGTTAAAAAAATATTTCAAAGAGAAAAATCATGAGCTTTGGAGACGTCAGACCTGGGTTGGAATCCTGGTTCAGCCACTTAGCTGTGGTGACCTTGGCTAAGGCACCTAACCTCTTAGAGCTTCAGTTTTCTTATCTGTAAAATGGAGATAGTAAAACCTCCCCTGAACAGACCTGTACCTAGATAGCTGCTATCATTCCTGGAATACAGTGCAGTGAACTATGCCTTCATAAATGTGACTCGTTATTAAGATGTATCTGTTAGAAATTGCTTTGTCTGCAAAGTAACAGAAAACATGACTAACAATAGCTAAAACAAATACGGGGTTATTTTAATTATCTAACAGAAGAAGTCTGGGGATAGGCAGTGGCAGGACATGACTTCTGTGTAATTTTTGTTGTTGTCGTCTCTTTACTTACGATCACAAGATGGCTTCCACAGCTCCAAACATCTTATCCTTATACCAGTGTCCTTAGAAAAAATGGGCAGGTGGAAAGGGGCTTTCCTTTACCAGGGAAGAAAATCTGCCCTAGACGTCCTCCCCAAGCTGAATTCCATCCCATCTCATTGCCTGGAACTAGTCATGTAGCCAACTATAGGAAAAACTTGGAAAGCAACATCTGCGTAAGAGGAATGAGATGGCCATGATTGGCTTGACTCAGGTTTTCAACCCTGGCTTCACATCAGAATCACCTGAGTAGTATTAAAAGAGACAGAGAGGGGCTTCCCCGGTGGCGCAGTGTTTGGGAGTCCGCCTGCCGATGCAGGAGACACGGGTTCGTGCTCCGGTCCGGGAAGATCCCACATGCCGCTGAGCGGCTGGGCTCGTGAGCCATGGCCACTGAGGCTGCGCGTCTGGAGCCTGTGCTCTGCAACGGGAGAGGCCACAGCAGTGAGAGGCCTGCATACCACAAAAAAAAAAAAGAAAAAGAGAGAGAGAGAGTGAGTGAGTGTGTGTGTATAAGTATACAAATATACAAATATGTAAGTGTGTGTATACATACATACGTGCGTGTATACATGCATGTCTGGGCCCCACCACAGACCAGCCAAATCAGAACCACTGGTGGTGATTTTTTCAGGAAACCAGGTTGAAAACCAGTGTCACAATTCAAGATCCAAGATGGTACCGGTGTCCAGGGCAGGCAGGTGTTTTACATAAGAGCTTATGGTAATAAGTGTACACGTAATATTATTCCTGATAATGACAGTAAGAGTGTTTGTTTGAGTGTCTACATTGTGGAGCTTGTTTTATCCATTATACCTCTTATTACCTGACATAATCCATCTCCTCGCCCGCACGTCAGCTCCAGGAAGACAGGGGTCTTTCTTCTTTCATCATTCGTTGAACAAATGAAGGACGTTCCATCCACCATCTCATTTAGTTCTCCCAACAGTCCTTGGAAGCTGAGGCTCACAGATGGGCAGTCACTTGGTCAAGAACACACAGCCAGGACACAGCAAGTTCAAGTTGGTCCAGACCTAGTGCTTTCTGGCAGAGCCCAGGCTACTAACCATCCCACATGTCGCTTTGAGAACAGGACACCCTCATGTGCTCTCATCCCTTCCCGAGTTCTGAGAGCCTCCTAACCTTCCCTCCTCTTCCTCGAGCAGCTCACCACCCTGCGTGGATCCATCCTGGAGGACGCCACACCCACAGCTATGAAGCATGGGACAGGGCGGGGCCTGCCCCTGAAGGACGCCCTGGAGTATGTCATCCCCGAGCTCAACATCCACTGCCTGCGGCTGGCTCTCAACACTCCCAAGGTGACGGAGCAGCTGCTGAAGCTCGACGAGCAAGGGGTGAGCCGGGGCCCAGGGAGGGGGGTGGGGGGACACTGGGGCAGCAGCCTGCAGCCCCACTCCCGGTACCTCCTTCTGTCTTGGTCACTTGTTTTTTTCTCCAAAGAACAGAAACCCACTCAGGTTAGTTCCAGTAAAAGGAGTGGTCTCCTATCAAATTCTAGGGGTGCCAAGAGCCGGAACGTGACTGGGTCTTAGGAGGGAAATAGTCTAGGAACAAAACAGCCACCAGGTTCCCGTGTGTGTGTGCGTGCTCCCTCTCCCTCACTGCACACTGCCTCCCTCTGCTTCTCTGGCCCTCCCACAGCTCACAGAATTACTGTTAGGATTATAGGCACATGCAGGCCCCAGTTAGCTGACTCTCAGCCCCAGTAGAGCCTCTGACTGGCCCACCCTTAGGTCACATGACTGTCGATGGTCCAGTCACCAGTGAACAGAGGAATCAGGGATACATAAAAAAAACATGGAGGACTTTCCTGGTGGCACAATGATAAGAATCTGCCTGCCAACGCAGGGGACACGGGTTCGAGCTCTGGTCCGGGAGGATACCACATGCCGCGGAGCAGCTAAGCCCATGCGCCACAACTACTGAGCCTGCACTATAGAGCCCTTGAGCCACAACTACTGAGCCCGTGAGCCACAACTACTGAAGCCCACGCTCCTAGAGCCTGTGCTGTGCAAAGAGAGAAGCCACCACAGTGAGAAGCCCACGCACCGCCACAAAGAGTAGCCCCCACTCGCCGCAACTAGAGAAAGCCTGCGCACAGCAACGAAGACCCAACGCACCAAAAATAAATAAATAAAATTAATTAATTAAAAAAAGAAAAAACACGGTTATCAAGGGCTCACCCCCTAAAAAACAATGTCGACTAGACTGAGTCCTCCAGAATTTCCTTTTGCAGAACCTTAGCCAGGTCCGGTCCACCTACTTTGGGAAGCCGGCCAAGGTCTTTCCCTTGAGAGAATGGCGTTGCCAGCCGCCCTCGACCCTCATGTAGAAAGCATGAGAATGGCGGCACCAGCACCTTGTTGTGCCTCCCTGGAATGGCAGGGTGGGAGAGGGACAACTGGGATGTGCCCCCATGCCTTTTTTCTTCTCTGGCTGTAGCACTGAATTCCTGTGTGACCCCGGCAGCTCCCTGGGCTCCGTGCCCGAGAGAGCCTGCTTTGTTCCATGCCCCCCCTCCATTCTGCCTGGCCTGCCTCCCTGATGCCGCTCTCGCCTCCGCAGCTCTGCCGGAAACACAAAGTGGGCATCCTCTACTGCAAGGCTGGCCAGAGCTCGGAGGAGGAGATGTACAACAACGAGGAGGCCGGGCCGGCCTTTGAGGAGTTCCTCTCTCTCATCGGAGAGAAGGTCTGCCTGAAGGGCTTCACCAAGTACGCCGCCCAGCTGGACGTCAAGAGTAAGTGGCAGTGGCGGGTGGCCTTGCGGGGGGGAGCAGGGTGAGTCCCAACCGCACCCTCATCCCGTGAGCTAAGGCCCAAAGGCCTGGTGATACCCAGGTGAGGACTCCGGGCAGCGGGAGCTCGAGGACTCCATTGGTGGGAGTGCGGGCAGTGCAGCCACTCTGGACAGCAGTACCTCATGTTCTGGTAGAGTCTGAAGACTCACTTGCTTTGTGTGTCAGCCCTTGCGCTCCTAGACACGTCCTCTGAGATCCTGTGCACATGTGCGCTGGGAGACGTCCTGAAGGGTCACAGCCACAGATACCTGCATGGTGCCCAGTGTGCACAAGGACCCCGGGGAAGACAGTGCTCCTGGCCAGTGTCGCCAACTAACAGGCAGGGCTGCCCTGGCCTCACAGCCACCTGGAGGTCACCTGGCTCTGGCACTGGCCAACCAAGGCTTCAGTGACCTCACCTGTCACAGCTTCTCCCCTAGAATGGAAGCCCACAAGAACAGGGATTCCTCGGTCTGTTTTACTGCTGTTTCCCCTGCACCTACAGTTAAATAAAGCTGGTGGACCTCAGTGCTCAAAAAGGCCAAGGAGTAGGCTTCCAGGGGTGAGTGTGACACCCTGGAGTTACTTGCAGTGTGGTTTGTGGGTTCACTCACACATCCAGCAAAAACAACCTCCTGGCTGTCCTCCCTGGGCAGGAAGGAGCAGTTCAAGAGGATACGATCAAATATGGGGAACCCAGCCTCATGTGGGGGCTGGGCCTCAAGAACATGGCATGTGACCCGAGAGGGATGAGTTGGAATAAAATAGGCAAAGAGGGAGCAGGAAGTGCGTTCCAGGGAGAAAGAACAGCACGTGCAAAAACTCTGAACCCTGAGGTCTAAAGGCTGTTGTTCAGGGAATTAATGTGAAGGAGGAAGTGAGGGAGGCAGGCGGGGGCCTTACCATGCAGGACCTTTAGGGCTAAAGGTTAGGGATTTTGGTCTGTTTCCTATGAGAATTTTGAAACTCATAAGAGGCAGCATTGAATACTGTTAAGGAAACACTCTGGAGTCAGATAGCCTGAGTTCCAGTCCAGATGCCACCACGGACTGAAGTGTGCGTGACCTTGGGCAAGTCACTCCCTCCCTGTGCCTCAGTTTCCCCCATAGAGCCCCTAATCAGGTGTTTCTCCCTGGTCATAACTCCCTCCCATTAGAGATGAACAGTATTCTGACTCGTACGATTATCGTTCCCTTCTTTTCGTCACAGTTTTGCCATCTTCATACGCATCTCTAAATAATATAATTCGTTTTGCTTGTTTGACAACATAATGTGAATGGAATCATACGGTTTGTGCTCCTTTGTGTCTGGCCATTGTATTCGTGGGATTTGCCCATGTGGTGGCTGTGACTCATTTCTTTTCACGGCCGTGTACTTTTCCACATAATGAACTGTTTATCTGTTCCTTGGACTAACATTTGGAGGATACTTGTACCCGTATTCCGGGGCATCTGTGTACAATTTCTCTAGGCTGTGATCCTAGGAGATGAAGTGCTGGGTCATCAATTAAGCCTATCTGCAGGTTCAGTCGATCTTACTAAAGAGTTTTCCAGAGTGGTTGTACCACCTGACCAGCCACACAGAAGGTTCCAGTTGCCCCACATCCCCACCAACCCTTGGCACTGTCAGACTCTTAAATGTTAACCAGTCTGGTGGGTGCTTAATGTATGGCTTCCTTTTTATCTAAATTTACTGGATTTTAAAGGGTGGAGTTAAGTGAAAACATCGAGTTAAAAACTAACACAGGGCTTCCCTGGTGGTGCAGTGGTTGAGAATCCGCCTGCTGATGCAGGGGACACGGGTTCGTGCCCCGGTCCGGGAAGATCCCACATGCCGCGGAGTGGCTGGGCCCGTGAGCCATGGCCGCTGAGCCTGCGCGTCTGGAGCCTCTGCTCTGCAACGGGAGAGGCCGCAACAGTGAGAGGCCCGCGTACTGCAAAAAAAAAAAAAACTAACACAGATGGCATGTGGGATATGGCAGGAGCCCAGGGGTTTTGGAGGCGTGGTGCTAACTGGTGTTTCTGTTTCAGCTGACTCCACGGGAACCCACTCCCTCTACACGACTTACCAGGACTATGAGATCATGTTCCATGTCTCCACCCTGCTCCCTTATACCCCCAACAACAGGCAGCAGGTCAGTGGGGCCCAGGGTGGGGGCCCCAAGTGATTTCCAGTGGGTACACAGCTGAAGCCATGGCGCTCTCCTTCCCCACAGCTGTTAGCTGGCTGCCGGCCCGGCACTGGCTCCCCTGGCACCATCCTGTGCCGCACGTGGAGGCCTTTGGCCCTGGAGACCCTCTGCATCACGGTCTCATCACCTGGGGGTTGGAGACTAGGTCAGGTGTCATTCACTGTCAGTCTTCTTCTGTTTCCTTGGCCATCCTTCTACCCCAACTCCCCTCAAGAGTCTCCTGAGTCATCAGGGATCCTATGGAAAAAAAAAAAAGTGTATCAGTCAACATTATTTCGACTGCAAGTGATAGAAGCACAAATCAAACTGGCAAAAGCAAAAAATGGTATTTACTGGGTTAGGCGATTCTCAAGTACTGGGAGAGGGCTGGCTTTAGGTATGGCTGGATCCAGGAGCTCAAACAATGTTAGGAATTCTTTGCATTTCTCGCCTCTGGTTTTCTTCTTAGTGGCCTTATTCACAGATCTTCCCAAGTAGTGCAGAGTGGCCCCCCAGCAGCCCTCGCCTTACATCCCACCAGCTTTGCTACCACGGGAGAAAGAGAGCTGTGCCTTGCAGAAGTCCCAGAAACGTTTCAGGAATGAATCTCATTGGATCACTCACTTGCCAGGCCCAGGGCAGGGATGGAATGGGCTGACTGGCGAAGCCTGAAGGACATGCCCACCCCTAGAGAGGGCGAGTGAGGTCAGCTCAGCTTGAAACGTTGACAGAGATCAGGGAGGTGCTTTCCCAAAGGGGATGGACACGACTGCCAGAAGGAAGAGGAGGAGGTGCTAGGTGGGTGCAACAGCTGACGCCCACCACCAGGAGCCTCCTCACCTGGACACGCCATGCATGCTCAGTCCGGGAGCAGTTTCTAATGAACAGAAACCCCACAGACTTATGGTTTAGTGTATATATTTTTTTCCATTGGTACAGGTGATGTTGTAGATTTTACTGGCCGAACATGGTCAAATATCGGTGATTTCAGAAGGTTCACCTAATAGCAGCTGTAAGAGCATTGCTGTCATTAGGCCTGGGTTGGAGTTCTTTCTCTGCCACTTCCTAGCTGTGTAATCTCACCTCCCTGAGCCTCAGATCCCTCCTCTGTAAAATGGGCGGAATGGGTAGCACCCATGTCTCAGGGTAGCACTCATGTCTCAGGGTCATTGGGAAAGGACCCTGTACTCATGCATGAAACTGGGGCTTGAGTCAGGACCCAACATGGGAGGCGCACAGGAAGCAGACAGAAACCTACTCCTGGACGTCTGGGAGGCATGGTGGGCAAAGCTTGGGTTGTGGAGTCCAGCAGAAGCGGGTTCAAATCCTGGCTGTTTCCCTCCATGACTGTGTGACTTAGGGCAAAACGTTTAACCCCCGGGAACCTAACTTTTCTCATCGGTAAAAGGAGGTAGGATGAGTTAATGACTCACAGCCTGTTGTAAAGATGAAATGAGGACTTCCCTGGTGGCGAGGTTGTTAAGAATCCGCCTGCCAATGCAGGGGACACGGGTTCTATCCCTGGTCCGGGAGGATCCCACATGCCGTGGAGCAGCTAAGCCCGTTCACCGCAACAACTTAGCCTGCGCTCGAGGGCCGGCGAGCCACAACTACTGAGCCCGCACACCCTAGAGCCCGCATGCAGCAAAGAAGACCCAATGCAGCCCCCAAATAAATAAATAAATAAAAATTAAAAGAAAAAAGATGAAACGAGGTTGCAGCTTTCAGATGTGGATGTAAAATGCCTAGTGCAGGGCCGGCCACAGTAAATGGGTACTTTATCTAGCAATTTAATTTAATCCAGTGTAAAACTCACATAAAGAGCTAAGAGTTCAACAGTGCGAGTTGTGCCACTCTGTGGGACTGGATTTCACACCACGGGCCACCTCACGTAGAGCTACATGTGTCTCCCATCTGCGGACCTCACGTGGCCAATGGGGATTCCTAACAGTTACATGAAGACTAAACTTGTACAAATAAGAACAATGTAATTTCAGCAAACAAGTAAAATGTCGTGAGTACATCATCGCCTACAAAGATGACAGAGTTTTTCTCAGAGACCGTGACAGGCAGGGGAGAAAGGACAGGGCTCCTGTGGGCTGGTCTGAAGCTGCCGCCCCAGCCTTCTCAACTCAGGTGTCCGAGAAGGGGCGGCAGCAGGGATGGGCCCTGCCAGTGGTCTCGGGTCTGACTCTGCCATCGTCTGTGAGCATGGCCTTGAGCAAGTCGAAAGCCGCCAGCCCGTGCTCTTCTCCAAGAGATGTTTCTTGAGCAGCTGCTGTGTGCCAGGCTCTGCTCTAGGCACTGAGGATACAGCAGGGGGCAGCAAACAAAGCAGACAAAACCCTTGTTCTCACGGAGCTGACATGGTAGTGGGAAAAGACAGACAAGAAACAAAAGGAAGAGGGGAAGCCGCTGTACGCTAAGTGTTAAGTAATAAAGGCAGAAAAGCCGCTGTACGCTAAGTGTTAAGTAATAAAGGCAGAAAAGCCACTGTACGCTAAGTGTTAAGTAATAAAGGCAGAAAAGCAGAGGGGGTGACATCATGGATAAGACAGTCAGCGAAGGCCTTGTGGGAGGGTGACATTTCAGCCAAGACCTGAAAGGAGGGAGGGCGGGAGCGAGCCATGTGGGGATCTGGGGGAAGAACGTTCCAGGCAGCGGGAAGAGTCAGGGCAGGGGCCTTGAGCAGGAAACGTCTCTGGAGTGTTTGAGGGGCAGCAGGAGGCCAGCGTGGCTGGAGCAGAGTGAGCGAGGGGGAGCACCGAAGGAGACGGCAGGGAGGTGACAGGGCGAGGGGGAGCACCGAAGGAGACGGCAGGGAGGTGACAGGGCGGATCGTGAGCCTTGAGCCGACCATGACGTTTTCCTCTCCCCACCGTTTACCAGCTACTAAGGAAGAGGCACATAGGAAACGACATCGTGACGATCATCTTCCAGGAGCCCGGGGCGCTGCCTTTCACCCCCAAGAACATCCGCTCCCACTTTCAGCACGTCTTCATCATTGTCCGAGTCCACAAGCCCTGCACCGATAGCGTCTGCTACAGGTATGCGCCTGCACCCTACCCCTGCATGCACCGGAGACCACAAAAGCTGGTTTCCAGCATCCAGGCAGCGTGCGGCAGAGAGAGAGAGTGGGGACAGCTGGCAGAGAGAGAGAGTGGGGGGACAGCTGGCCCAGGTGGGCTGCCTCCTGCGTTTCTTGTTTGTGCTTCAGTAGGGGAGCTCTGTTCACACCTTCCCACACCTTCTGAGAGAGTGATTCTTAACCAGAAAGGGGCATGTCACCCCAGTTTCGATAAGCAAACCATCAGGGATTTGTATTTGCCTGGAATCTTTTGCTTGCAAGTGACAGAAAACCCACCTCAAAAAGGCAGTTATGTACGTTGGTTCTCATAAATGACACGTTCAGGCCTAGCCGGATGTGCTCCACTTCCCTGTCTGTCACTTCGTTTGCTGGCAGCTCCAAGCTTAACATCTTCCCAGCTGCAAATCCAGCAAAAAGACAGCTTCCCTTTCCCAGGAAAAGAAGCCCCAGGATTGAGGCTCATTGACCTGCTTGGGGTCACGTGCCCATCCTAGAGTAAGACCACCAGCTGTGCCTGGGCACAGGGCGCATGGGCTGAGAGGCACAGGAAAATCGGGATATGGAAGGATGGAGACAGGGCAGGCAGGGGCCCCCCTCGGGAGGCAGAGCTGAGGCTTCTCTTAGTTCGCAGATCAAGAAGTGACACAAGCCTCAGACCCATTCAGCGTCCTCCCAAAGCACCAGTTCTCACCTGGGGGCGTGGCTGGCCCCCAAAGGACAAATGGAAAGCTCTCTGGCCTCTCACCTCTGACCCCCAACCACCCTGTTGCCTGTCACAGAGGCAACTACTACTAGCTATTTCTCACGTATCCTGATACCTTCGGGCCATACAGGCAAATGCTTACAAGTATTCCTTTTCCACCTTTTAACACACATGGTACCATATCCCACACACTGTTCTGCATCCTGTATTTCTTCACTCAACAGCCTTTGAGAACTTTGCACACCAGTCCTTAAAGTGCCTCTTCCTTCTTTATGACTGCATATTAGTCCATCACGTGGATGCCTCAGAACCTCCCCCCATCCCTTATCAACGGGCATTTGGGTTGTTTCCTGTTGCCTGCTGTTACACTCCCCGCTGCAGTGCATAACCTAGTTTTGTGGGGGGTTTTTGTGTTTTGTTTTTGTGTTTTGGCCATGCTGTGCTGCTTGTGGGATCTTAGTTCCCTGACCAGGGATTGAACCCGGGCCCTCAGCAGTGAAAGCACTGAGTCCTAACCACTGGACTGCCAGGGAAGTCTCCATAACCTAGTTTAGACTGTCATCGCACATGCGTCCAAGTACACAGCTGGGATAGATGAAGTCCCGAGCATGGAGTTACTGGGCCAAAGGGTATGTGCGTAGGTACACTGGGTGGTCTCAGTGGAATTGCCAGCATCTACCAGTTTCTTCTTGGCCAAATGTGTGAGAGAAAGGAGGTGGATTCCAATATGCAGGACGTGCTGTTTGACCACCAGGCTAGATGTGTTGCCCAGTGGCCGCTGGGAGCCAGTACACCGCATGGCAGGGCCTTCACATGGCCCAGGCCTGCAGCCCCCCTCCCTCACCCCCGCCCATTTGTTCCCGGGACGGAGCAGCAGCTACGAGGCCCTGCACCTCCAGGCTCCATGTGGGCCTGAGGTTACTTAGATGCTGTCGATGTTCCTCAGCAGCTCAAAGGTAGCCCTGGTGAGCAAAGATGGAGTTGTTCTCGAGCTCACACACACATACACACAGACACAGAAGGACACAGCCCTCCTGTAGCACATCAGAAGCAGGGGGCTGCTGGGTGGGCCTTTCTCCCCTTTCTCCTAACTGTGAGCCCCCCTCTCCTACCTGGTTTATCACAGGAGCCTGCGGCTGACCTCCTGCCTTTCCAGGCCGGCCTTCACGTGGTTTCCAGAACGATCTCTTTTTTTCTGATGCTCGAAGCTTTCTTGTTTTTTTTGCAGTTTAATTTGAAATATTTTTATTATGCAATGTTTTAAACGTTCTGAAAAGTACAGAGGATAATATAACAGACACCCATGTGCCTACCACCAAATCTAACAGATGTTAACATTTTGCCATATTTGCTTCAGCTCTCCCTTTATTTCTGAAGAAAGAAAATGTTAGAGATACAACCAAAGCTGCCCCTCCTGCAACCCCTTTCTTCCCCTCCTCTCCTTCCCCACACGCAGCTGCTCTCTGGACTGACCTTCCCCTGTCCCCACTCCCACCCCCCGGTGTCTCCAAACACGTTTCTGTCTCAGCATTCATCACCCTGTAGGAACAAACTATTGATGTGACTCTCACCTCCCTCGAGGGTAACCCCACGTCATACTCACCTTCATACATCTATGCTGGCCCGGCGCTTGCCATGTAGAGGACCGCAAAGACGCCTTTGCCAACTAGACACATGCCTGGCCCAAACATTGTAGGCCCTGAGAAGATAGTTGTTGAATAAATAATTATGAGTGTTCTAGAAATACTGAGCTACAGCGACCAGGTGACCTGGTGGTCGCACCATCTCCTGGCTGCATAAGGAGGTGCCGCCCTTTCCCGCTCGCTTCAAGTGCGTACTTTCTGCATAGTGCACCGGCATCCCTGCAGCCTGTGGGCTGGGGAAACCCCATCCCTCCTGCTGGGGAAGTGAGGGACCAGCTGTTCTGATTGTCCAGAAACCTTCGGCAGCTTGCAGTTTCATAATTCTTAAAATCATGAATCAGGACTATGGGAAGAGCCCAAATCTGTCACTGTAAGCGGCCACGTCCTGAATGAAGAAGTTGCAGAGCCATTCACATCTGTAAAGTACAGTCTGAACATGGCTTTAATTAGAGTAGAGAGACTGGCGAGGTTGTCTTATCCATCCCCCTGCCTGGAGGCAAGGCCACGCCCACAGGGTTTCCCACAGAGGAAAAGCTGCCTGGTTTGTGTGGCCTTTGAAGAACCTCTCCACCGGGAAATGCCTTTTTCTGTCAAACCTACCCATTGGTAGGAATCTGTTTCTTCTTGGTCTGTCTGCTCAAGTTTAAATCATTACTTTAATCGGTATTGAACACCTGTGCTGGCTCTGGGGCATCAGCTGAGCCCAGGTGGGTGGCACCCGCCCACACACATTCCCGGGATGTAGAGAAGGTTTCACTGCCCAGTGAACCGTGGAGGTGGAGAGCAAGGGGTCTGGCCTGACCCACCTGGGCCTGCAGTAGCTCCCTCCATGGTCTCCTGCACATTCTTTGGTCCCACCCATCCCTTTCTTCGTGGGGCAGCCACGGTGATCCTTACAGATGGTCAGCCTGGCACCTGCATTCATCAGGGACCCGCAAGAAGCAGGTGCCCCCCACTCTGGGTTTTAACTGAGGGATTAATGAACAGACTAATAGGTGTGGGTATGTTAAGGGAACCAATACAGGAAAATGAGACATCCAGGGACCAGCAACAGCAGGGAGCCATTACCCCACCCCCAGGGATGAGGTCAGAAGGGGATGGGAGAAGTTTCTGGAAACTAGGGAGAACTGTGGCTTTGGGAGAGGGGCTGCACAGCAGAAGCTGTGGCTGTTGAGTAAAGGGCCCAGGACTACAGCCACTGCCGCCGTCCGAGCCCAGCAGGGAGGCAGTGAAGAGAAATAAATACTCCACCTTCTCTCCTCTCCCCTTCCCGTAGCCTGGCCAGGGGAACCCAGTGAAGGTCACACAGCCTGTAGAAACCCACCTTCACCAGGGCAGAAAATGGCAGAGACTGCGTCTGGGGGCACAGGCGGTGAATAGCCAGCCCAGATGGTAAAATGGTTGCTTGTTTCGGGATGAAAGGCACTAACTCGCCATCAGGGCCCTGCCTGGCCTGGTCCCTGGTGACCTCACCAGCCTTCCACCCTTCACTGCCTGGGCTCCGGGCACCCCGGCCTCACCTCGCCCTGCACGTGCTCTTTCCCGTCGGGCCTTGTTCCTCCCATGCCCACTGCCTGCACGGCCCTTCCCTTAGCTCTTCCTCTGTCTCCTACTCAGCTGCAGATCCCAGTGTAATTTCTCTTCCTCACAGCGGCCTTCCCAGGACACTAAATCCCCAGGGCCCAAGAGGGGGCGCGTCCCAGAAGCGCTGGTCAAACAAATGCATGAATGTCACCCTGTCCTCTTGTCAAGTTGGGTGGGGGCTTGGGAGTCGAAACCTGAACAAGCCTTTCATTGTGATTGGGTTTCACAAAACAGGTTTTAATCAAGAATCTCATTATTTTAAAAATTGTCTTATGGTGTGAAATCTCTCCCAACACCGCAATCACAAGCTGACATTTTTCTAGAAGGTGAATGCAGTACTCTCTAAGAAAAACCTCGTTTTCAGCACCTCATACTGTTTTTTAATCGTCATTATGTAAACAGCACAACTCATGGTGTCTCTGGAGCCCCTTTAAATGTCTTTCCTTGAGAGCTGTCTTCCCCTGCACCCTGGGTGTTCACTCTGGCAGGTGCTATAGCCTTTCTGCCTAATACTAGAAATCGTCTAACTTGTAGCCAGCCACTGAGTCTCGAATGTCACAAACGAGGTTCATCAAGTCTCGACTTGATGACCACATTCTCAGCAAATCTCCTGCCTCCCAGCTCAGGATTGCCTCTGTCTGGGAACCTCGGTGGATGGGGAGCCTGCTTCCCTGTCCTCTGTTTCTCCACCTTGCACTTCCCCTCCCCCAGGCCTGCTCGCTGCCAGTTTCTGACCTGTCCAGGGTTGGAGCACAAGGAGAAAACGGGAGACAGGGAAGTGTCACTGGGGCTCTGGTCACAGCGGGCTGCGTGCTCTCTGGGCTCTGCGGGGGCTCCCTGCCCACCTTCTAGATCTCCCAGGCAGGAGCAGACCCAAGTCTCCTCCCAAATATAAGGGTCACCTAGGGACAGCCCCTATTCATGGGGCCACTTTCTCCAAAGATTTTCCTCCCAAGGAGATCCTCCCTCTCTAATTTGCGTAGTGGGTGAGAAGGTTATTTGGGGGAACAGGTTTTAGATCATTTCCTTTTTACTTTCTCACTCAGTTGCTATCTGATTTCGATCATAATAGCATCTCAGTCAAAACTAAAGTAGGAAGAGCCCCATCCTAACTTCCCCATACAATGAATTTTCAGAACAACCTTTGTAGAGATGATTTATAAAGTGTGTTAGTCTGACACAAGTGTCTGAAGGAAGTAAATCACAGAACGTTCCATGTCATTCAGGTGTTCCTACAATGCTGCTGCTTAACAAACCACCCCAAAGCTCAGTGGCTCACAAACATCATCATTTCTTCTTGGCTCACACATCTGCAGGTCAGCTGAGGTCTGGCTGGCCCTGGCTGCAGGTTTGCTCCAGGTGTCCTCATCCTCCTGGACCAGTAGGCCCTGGGGCATGTTCACGTCATGGTGAGGGCAGGTGCATAGGAGGTAGGCCTGGCCCGCACACACATTTGTGCCTTTGCTCGAAAGCCATTGGCCAAATCAAGTCACATGACCAGGCTCAGGCTCAATGGGGTGGGGATGTACCTGCCCACAAAGGTAGCGAGGAAGGGGTGAATTTTTGCCAAACTATAATTTACCGCAAGCCTGTATGTATGTAAAACAAGATTAACTGAAGTTGAACAATGCTAGGAAAATTATCCTTTGAATATCAGTGGATGTCCTAACATCTGTTGTATAGGAAGTAAAAATGCATGCATGCGCCCTAAGACTTTCTCCAGTTTCCAGTCTAGTCGGCTGGCAACTTACTAGTTAGACGTAGACTTCCGTTCTTAGAAAGGAAACTCCTCCTTCTGGTCATGTATTGTCTTTCTAAAGGAACTCTCAAGTGCCTATCTTTCTACCATGTAAATAATTTCTCCCTCCTCAGTATGGCTGTGACCCGATCCAAAGACGCTCCTCCTTTCGGACCCCCCATCCCCAGTGGAACCACATTCCGCAAATCTGATGTCTTCAGAGACTTCTTGCTGGCCAAGGTGATTAATGCTGAGAATGCCGCGCACAAGTCCGACAAGTTCCACACCATGGCCACCAGGACCCGCCAAGAGTACCTCAAGGACCTGGCTGAAAACTGTGTCTCCAACACACCCATCGACTCCACCGGCAAGTTCAACCTCATCTCCCTGACCTCCAAGAAGAAGGAGAAGACAAAAGCCCGGGCAGGCGCTGAGCAGCACAGCGCTGGGGCCATCGCCTGGAGGGTGGCGGCTGAGGACTTCGCCCAGGGGGTAGAAATCGACTGCATTTTGGGAATTTCCAACGAGTTTGTGGTGCTCCTGGATCTACGCACCAAGGAGGTAGTGTTCAACTGCTACTGCGGGGATGTCATCGGCTGGACCCCAGACTCCTCGACGCTCAAAATCTTCTACGGGCGAGGGGACCACATCTTCCTAAAGGCCTCTGAGGGTTCTGTGGAGGACATAAGGGAAATTGTCCAGCGGCTGAAGGTAAGGGAGAGAGCTTCTCAAGGGTGCTGCAGTTCTGCAGTCTGGCAGAGGCCTTAGGAACCACTAAAATGCCTCCCTGAGCCCAGTCAGTTAGGCCAGGACACTCATCGGCCCCAAGAAAATCAGAATTGTCACTTACACACCAGGGGTCTAGTGGGTCCCGCAGCCTGGGTTCTTTCTGGGGAAGGTGTCCGAGGCTCTCCGTGCCATCACCTTGGGAGGACAAAAGGCATATTTACTCACTCAAGATGTTGATAGGAAAGATAAGTTTAAACTCATGTTCAAAATGTAAGGATACTTTCCAGAAGAATTAAAACAGAATAAAAGGTTTCCAGACCATTAAAATATAGGACAGAAACAGGATGTTGCGGTGGGGAGTATACAAAAGCATAATAAAAGAAACAAAACAAACAGAAAATTATATGGCAGGAATAATTCCACATCAGTAATCACAATAAACGTGAGTGGTTTAACATCTCCTGTTAAAAAACAAAGACTCACAGTCTGGATAAAAATCTTAACCCTAAGCTCTCAGTAGCTTGGGCTCAGACTGTTGCCAAACCAAGGGTAGCAGATTGGTTTCAAGTCACATGACAACTTAGTTGGTAATGGCTGTTTGACGCATTGGGCTAAGAAGTACTAAGGCCACATCTGAGCCCCGTGTGAAGGAATGCTGTGGTCGGTGATTGGCTCTCAGTGGGTTTAGCAGAATGGCATGTCATGCGTGGAATAGAGAAGGCAGTGTATCACGGGAGTTAACACAGGTTCTTGAATCAGAAGGCCTGGCTTCAACTCCCGGCACTGCCACTTAACAGCTGTGTAACCTCACCCTGTTACTTAACTGCTGGGTGACTCAGTTTCCCCATCTGAAAAATGGGAACAGTAATCATCCTACATCACGTAAAAGTTTTAAGGATTGAGTGAGTTATGTGGCCCAGGCAAGCTGGCCTGACTTGGGAGGCCATGACCTCCAGAGGCCACTGTGACAGCTGGCTGTCCTCACCCTTCTAGGCCTTTGCACTTGCTCTTTGAGTTCAGTTGGATTGGTAAAGCCCTGCTCTCAGCTTCCCTGACTCCAAAATTCATGCCTCGCCTTAGACTACCACAGTAGCTTGTGTGTAGATTTCCCATTAGGATGGGAGGTCCGTGAACGAGGGCCTCTGACTGTTTTGCTCACTTGCTTATCTCATATGCACAGATCAGAGCTGGCACATAGTAGGTGGTCAGTAAATGCTGATTAGTTGGTTAGTTGAATGAGATGACTGAACCCTGACTCTGTGCTAATGAGCCATTTACGTGCATGACCTCACAGTTCTTCACCCACCCCGTGGAATGTAGGCACTGTTTTTATCCCCACTTGACAGATGAGAAATGCAAGGTTCAGAGACGTATAGATACTCACAGAAAGTCATACAGTAGGTGGCAGACTGGGATCTGAATCCAGATTTTTCTGACTCCAAAACCTGTTTGTGCCCAGACTTGAGGCTGATAACTAACTGCTTGCCCGGCATCTCCACTCGACCTTGAAACTTAACATGTCTAAGAGCAAGCTCCGGGCTTCCCTGGTAGCGCAGTGGTTGAGAGTCCGCCTGCCGATGCAGGGGACACGGGTTCGTGCCCCGGTCTGGGAAGATCCCACATGCCGTGGAGCGGCTGGGCCCGTGAGCCATGGCCGCTGAGCCTGTGCGTCCGGAGGCTGTCCTCCGCAGCGGGAGAGGCCACAGCGGTGAGGGGCCCATGTACCGCAAAAAAAAAAAAAAAAAAATCTGATTTAAGAGCAAACTCCTAGTTTCCTATCCCCATGCCTCCCAGGGTTCTCCTGTGTCAGCAGAGGACAAGCCCATCACTTATTTGTGGGATCAGAGGCCTCAGCTCAGCCTCGCTCCTCTTTCTCTCACACCCACATCCCATCTGTCAGCTCCATCTCCAGTAGGCAGGCTCCACTACTTCTCCCCCTTCCATAGCCCCTCCTGGCCTATCCGGTAGCCTCCTCGCTGGTCTCCTTTGCATCAACACTTGCTTCCCTGTGGTCTCTTCTCAGTAAGGTCATCGAGGGATCCGATCATGTCACTGCTCTGCTCAAACCCCTCAGCTCACTCTGGGTAAAAGCCCAATTCCTTACGGTGGCCCCTGAGGCCCTGCATGGCCTCTCTGTCAGCCTCTCTGGTCTTGTCTCCCCTTGCTGTCTCTGCTCCAGGCACACAGACCTCTGCTGTTTCCCAAGCGTGCTCATCAGGCATCCAGCCTCAGGGCCTTTGCACTGACTGTGCCCTCCTGCTGGAACACTCTCCCTCATCCCCGCATGGCTCCCTCCCCTTCTATATGCCTTTAGTCAGATGTCACCTGTCAGTGAGGCCTCATTATCCAAAATTGCAAACTCCCCTCCCCACCTCGGCCCTGAGCTTATTCCACCCACTTTCCCCACTTTAATTTTCTCGATAGCACCTACCACCACCTGACATGTATTTTTACGTATTTGTTGTTTGCCGCTGTGTCCTCAGCACCTAGGCCAGCGTCTGGTGTGCAGTAGGCACTCAGTGACCGCGGACTGAATACTCGCGTGCGTGCTACCCTGTAGTAATAGCAGAAGTGGCCATTCGTGGGGGCCTGACTGTCTGACTGTTTGCAGCCTTGCACAGCCTTGCATTTCTTCTTCCCAAAAGCCCAGTGAGGGAGATACTGTTATCACCCCCGATTCACAGATGAGGAAGCTGAGGCCCAGAGAGGTAAAGGGACTTACCCAGGGCCCAGAGAGAGTGAAGGACCTGGGTTCTTAAACATGAGAGGTCTTCCTCCCAAAATCCTGACGGCAGCTTGCGTTTCTTGAGCAGTGACCGTGCCAGGCACTGTGCCAGGCTACATGGTTTACCCACATCCTCTCTGTCCCACGCCCACCCCCGTGCCTACTGTTGGTGCAGTCCTTTTAGAGCACATTTCCACAGCCCCCCTCACAATCTCAATGCCCCAAAGCCTGCTGAGAAACCGGGCAGCCAGGAAGTGATGACATAAGCCATCTTCTGTGAAGCGACAGGGCCATCTTAAATGGCTCACACGGGGAGTCTTTCTTTATGAAGTCCTCCAGGGTGAGGGGTCCACACCCTCCCCTGGCACAGCTGGGATTCAGACATCCTTTGTTTGTTAAGTCGACAGGTTTTATTATGTGCCGGGCCCTGGGCCAGGCAGTGCTGGGACTCAGCAGTGACAATGGTGGGCCCAGGCTCCCATCCGAGGCAGACACTGAACCGGAATCACAAGTGCCAAGAGGCTAAAAGGCAGAGTGTTGAGGATGCCAGGGGAGCCTATCATGGTGGGCAGTCTCAAACCCACAGATGGGATGCAGCCCCCAGACCTATTTAATTAGTTACCAATGCTTAACATTCCGAGGATTTCGTATGAACCTAGCTTTCTGGCTTCTCTTGAAAAACTGGGGGATCTGGCCATCCAGGGCCTATGTTTATACTGGTCAGGAGTCAGCTGAAGCAGGGTGTTGGGTGCCCCCTTGACACAGGGTGTGAGTGCACCATTTGACCATGGTTGTCACCAGACTGCATCTCCCATTACCCACCAAGCACCCCAGCTTGTGAGCCTTGGCCCCGGGTAGAGCGAGGCTTCCCTGAGGAAATGACTTAAACTGAAACTAGAGTAGTAAGTAGGAATCATCCTGGTGAAGAATGAGGGGGAAAATAAATAAAAGAGAAAAAAAAAAAAAAGGCAGGGGAAGCAGCACAGGGGCTAAAAGATAGAGTTAAGGAGTCAGATCTGCTTTATGACCTTGGGCCACTGACATGCCTCAGATTCCCCAGCTGTAAAACAAGCAAATTATTGTATGTACATCATAAGTGAGATGTTAGAGAAATTGGGCATTGAAAGGACTTAACCAATGCCTGGCACACAAAGATCGGTCGCCAAGAAAATTAGCTTTAAAGGGGGCAGGGTGGCCGCATTGACACAGCAGAGGTTCCTCTGAACTCACTGTGTGTTTGGTCTCATAAGGTGTTCCGTGTGCCGTGGAGCCTTTCTGGAAGCTTGTGAACATCGGGAATGGTGTTCTTCTTTGGGTGGGGCTGCCTTCGGATTGTAAACAAAAGCAAATGGCACAGAAGTTTCAGGACACTAAGCCGGAGCAGCCCGAGTTCCGCTACTGGCTCTCTCCCCCATCCAGAATGACCCAAAGCAGCTATACTGGGTAGTTGTAGGCTGAGCTGCTAAAAGAAAGAGAGAGAGAGACTGAGAAATCCAGTGGCTGAAATAAGAGGGGAGTTTATTTTTTTTGCACTTAGCGCTCAGGCTGCTCAAAGCTGGCAGAGACAGCTCAGGGACTCACGTCCCTTCCACCTGTGGCTCCTTCTTTCCCTTCGGTATTGTACTTTTCAGCATGGTCAACGTGGAGTCACCCCATATCCATGTTCCTGTCTGCAGGAAGGGAGAAAGTGTGAGCGTGGAGGACAAACAATTTTATTTTTAAACACACTGTTCCATCACTGCCCCAAACCAAGACATGTCCACACCCAGCTGCAAGGGAAGCTGAGAAATGTGGTCCCTAACCAGGTGGCCATGCACCCATCAAAACTCTTGATTTGCGGTGGGCAGGGGAGTCTCATTACTCAAAGGAAGAAGGGGAGGATGGAGAGTAGAAGGCACTTAGCAGTCCTCCTGCACAGCAGTGCCTGAGCCGTCGGGGCCTCTGCGGGGGGCTGGCTCTCAGAACAGCCCGGGACTCCCAGGGCTGGTGCTGCCTAATCGGGCACAGGCACGGACACACAGGACTCTCCTGTGAATCCCCCACAGCCAGATTCTTCGGACACAAGGGTGACGGCTTCAAAGGGAAGAAGAAGTTTGACTCCCAAAGCAGAAGTAGTGGTCTAGGCCGGAGCCACCCACAGCTTTCTCCTTTGAGGCACTGAACAGTAGACTTTCCTTTCCCACCAACTTTTTAAAACTTATTAATCGTGGAAATTTTCAAACATACAGAAAAGTAAAGAGACTCACACAGTGAATTTGTAGCTCCATCACCAGTTTCCATAGTTATCAGCCCGTGGCCCGTCTTGATTTTCCCTTCCCTCCCTTCTCTTCCCCTGATTATTTTGAAACAAATCCTAGACATCCTATCATTTCATCGGTAAACATCTCAACATTTATCTCTAAAACATATGGACTCTGTAAAAATAACTATTTTGTCATTATCATACATAAAAAATTAACAGTAACTCCTTATTTTTTTGTCATGTAAACAAGTTGGGTTATGAAATCAATTACTGGGTCTCAACCAACAATTCTCAAAGATGGCGTAGAAAAGATTGAAACGTATCCAAGTGGATCCCAGTGGGGAAGGACTTGGTTTCGTGGAGCTTTGTTCCAGTGTTAACACGTTTCCTCACTTCCCAAATTCTCACTGTCCAGACCAGGAACAAATGTGTTTACATTTTCAGGCAAGTCTTTTGCCATCCAAACTCATTTCTCGCTACCCACACTCGGGAATGTCAGTGTGGACTGCAAGGAACGTTTTTGTGTATATGGATACGTGCGTAAATGTGTGAATGCATAGCGTGGCTTGTGACATAAAATTCTTTCTTCCGGTGCTGCTCTAATAGGTACATCAGGTAGCCTTCTAGCCAGGGAATGACTTCTCACAGGAAGCGTGAACCATTACACGAACGCTTTCCTTAATGCAGTTTTAGGATAGGGCAGACAAATCCTGATGTAACTTGTTTAACAGCTACGGCTTGTTAAGTTAATCTTTTTGTCCCAGGAAGAGGAGGGAATCCCTCAGGACCTGCTGAAGAACCAGGGGTTCTGTTCAGTGGCTTCTCATATCTATGGTAATCATGACGAAAGTCTCATACGAATGAAGCAGGGAGTAAATTGGAGGCATGGCCCTGTGTGGTCTGGTCGGCTCCAGGATGGGGGACGGTCTGGGAAGGAGATTGGGAAGGGGTTTGTACCTCTAAGAATGATGTCATGAAGTAAAAACTATGGCCCGAGCCCCAAACCTAGAAAAGGTCGCAGGATCTCTGGTCTGTCGCCTCTCTGGCTTTTACTCTGGTCACAGTCACCGTATCGGTCAGGATGCATTATTAGTGGCTTCAGATAACAAACGTTTATGTCACTCCCACCACGTATCCATCTTAGGTTCAGCTGGTGCCTGTGCTCCACGTTATTCTAACTTCGGGACCCTAGCTGACCAAACAGCCACTCTCCGGAATAATCCTAGAGGCTGTGGCTGAGGGGAAAGGCCTGCAAAGGGTCTTGAATGGGCAGTGAAAAGCCCCAGCCCAGACAGTATGACATTTCCATTCCCCACTTCATTGGCCAGAACAAGTCCCAGAGACCACCAATGGTGGGGTGGGGGGTGGGGGGAGAGCATTTGGAGATCACAGCTCGTGACCGCCACCTCTGTGTGAGGTAGCCACGTTTCTCCACAAGTCAGGAACCCCGGGCTGGGACTAGGTGGGTGTCTGCGCTCCCGTACCCCGTCATCACCTGGGAGGGTAGACGGGGGTCAGCAGGGTCTTTGGCCTCAAAGGGCAGAATCTGACCAGGAATCTCCCACAAGAGCTGACCCCGAGCAGCTTGTGAGGCTAGACCCCACGTGTTGCCTGCAGGTGATGACCAATGGCTGGGAGACGGTGGACATGACCCTGCGGCGGAACGGGCTCGGGCAGCTGGGCTTCCACGTGAAGTACGACGGGACTGTGGCCGAGGTGGAGGACTACGGGTTTGCCTGGCAGGCCGGCCTCCGGCAGGGCAGCCGCCTGGTGGAGATCTGCAAGGTGGCCGTGGTCACACTGACCCACGACCAGATGATCGACCTGCTGCGCACCTCCGTCACCGTCAAGGTGGTCATCATCCCGCCTTTCGACGACGGCACGCCCCGGAGGTAAGTCTGTCCACCCTGAAAGGTCGGCAGCTCCCCAGGTGCTGGCACTTGAAGCCCTCCCTCGGTAGGAAAAGTGATAGTGGTGACGGGGTCAGAGCTAATATCTGTGGAACCCCTCCTGCAAGCCAGTCGCGGTCGAAGCTCTCCACGTGCGTGCTGTCCCATCCAGCCTCCACAACAGCCCCGTGAGGCGGGCGACCTCCTTAGTCGCACACAGCGTCAAGAGTCCTTGACTGAGGGCACGTGGCACGTCACTCACTTGTTCAGCACATACGTGTTGAGCCCCTACTGTGTGCACGCTCCATTTGAAGTGCTCAGGATACAGCGATGAACAAAATAAAGTTCCCTTGGAGTTTGTGTCCTGAGGGAAGGACAGGCAATCATCAAATAGATGTATAATACAGGACTCGGCAGTGATGAGGTCTGAGAAGAGAAAGTGGGGTCGTTGAAGGGTTTGCAGCGTGGCAGGAGAGTGGCTTACGGGGTGGTCAGGGAAGGCTCCCGGGTGGAGGCCACCATGTAGTTTTCCGGGCTAGCGGGTCCGAGACAGGAACAAGCCAGGACAGGGTCTCCAAAGTGTCAGTGTGTGTGGTGTATTCCTGCAGCACAGGGAGGCCGGTGTGGCTGGAGCACAGAGAGCAAGGCTGCGAGATGGGAGAGACGGACAGACTGGGGGGGCCTTTCTGGACATGGTGATGAGCTTGGGTTTTGTTCACTAGGAAGCCAGTGCAGTGTTTGTTTCTTTTCATTTTGTTTTCTTTTGTTTTAATGGAACATTGCAAACATATGAAAAGTATGCTGAGCCCCTTTTTTCAACATTTATCAACATGTGGCCAGTTCTTGTTTTGTTTGCTTTTTAAATATTTATTTATTTGGTTGCGCTGGGTGTTAGGTGCAGTAGGCGGGCTCCTTAGTTGCAGCTCATCGGCTCCTTAGTTGCAGCATGCAGGCTCTTTAGTTGTGGTTTGCCGGCTCCTCAGTTGTGGCATGCAAACTCTTAGTTACAGCATGCATGTGGTATCTAGTTCCCTGACCAGGGATTGAACCTGGGCCCCCTGCATTGGGAGCATGGAGTTGTATCCACTGTGCCACCGGCGAAGTCCCAGTTTTTGTTTTTTTTTTAATTCCATACCTCCCCACCTTGGATTATTTGAAGCAATCCCAACTCCTTGGAATGTATCTCTACCCAGTCAGGACCTTTAAAAAATTATTATTACACTTAAAAAATTTAGCAGAAAGTCAGCATCAAGTGCCCAGTGTATCTTTCACTTCTTTTGTATCAGAGAGAGATTTTTTTTAAAACAGTTGTTTTGTTACTCAGGCTCCTCCTGTGGCATTTGGTTGATGTGCCTCTTCAGGCTTTTCTAATCTGTAAGTTTCCCCTCCCTCTTACTTTTTTCTTACAGCTTACTTTGGGAGGAAACCAGGTCACTTGTCCTTTAGAGTTTCCCACGTCCTGGCTTTAGCTGCTTGGACACCACCCCTCTGGTGTCCTTTAACCTGTTTTTCTAGCATGTGTATTTCCTATAAACTGAAGTTCAGCATAGAAGCGTGATCAGATTCTGGTTGAATTTCTTTTGGTAACGGTACTTCCCGGGTGTGCATACATTAGGAGGCATCAAATGTCTGGTTGTCCCTGTGTGAGCGATACTAAGGGCGCTCAGAGGGTTCAGATGGTGGCAACCTGACCCTTGACCATACGTTTCCCTTCAGCTCTCAGCAGCCATTCGTGATCATTGCCTGGATCCCCTATGTCATTACAGGTCACATTGAAGTGATGTCCTCATTTCTGTCATTCCTGTGTTATTTATTGGCTGGAATTCTTCCCTTTTTTTTTTTTTTTAAATTTTTATTTTATTTTTTGGCCGTCCCGTGATATGCGGGATCTTAGTTCCCCGACCAGGGATCGAACCTGTGCCCCCTGCGTTGGAAGCCCAGAGTCTTAACCACTGGACTGCCAGGGACGTCCCTGGAATTCTTCTAAAAACAACTATCCTTGGGCTTCCCTGGTGGCACAGTGGTTGAGAGTCCGCCTGCTGACGCAGGGGACACGGGTTCGTGCCCCGGTCCAGGAAGATCCCACATGCCGCGGAGTGGCTGGGCCCGTGAGCCATGGCCGCTGAGCCTGTGTGTCCGGAGCCTGTGCTCCGCAACGGGAGAGACCACAACAGTGAGAGGCCCGCGTACCGCCAAAAAAAAAGAAGAACTATCCTTCAGCAACTATATGATTCTTCTGAGGTATAATTTGTACAGGGAAGGCAGGATAGGTGCAGTTCTTAGAATAATGAGTTGGTACCCTCGCAACCTCCAGAGGGGTCTGGAGACAGTGATTCTCTCTAGAATCACTACATTCCAAGGGTCGGAAACACAGCTGCACAGAGGACAGTCAAGGCCTGGGCCCTCACAGCCCTGCTGTATGGATCGGGGGAGACAAACAGTAAACAAGTAAGCAAGTGAGATGGTTCATATAGCCAAAGGGGGAGGCAGCTGAGCGTAGTGGGAAGGCAGGCTCTGCAGGGAGCTTGCCTACGTTTGACTCCAAGCTCCTCCTCCTATTAACTGTGACCCTGGGCAAGTGGCCTCACCACTCTCTGCCTGTTTCCTCATTTGTAAAATAGGGACAAGAATAGATCTTTCCCTAGAGGTGGTTGTGAGGTCGGGGGAGGTAAGGCCTATAGAGCACACGGAACAGGACTTGGCCTGTAGGAGGCACTCTGAAGACACCAGCTGTGAGATCCTGTGTGTGAGGAGCATAAAGGGTGTGACGCGACATCGGGTAAGGGCTGGGGAAGGCCTGGAGACGCGAAGCAGCCAGGGGAGGGGCCTTGCGGGCAGGGAGTGGCCATCACAAAGGTGAGGACAGAGGCCCTTGGCTTGTTGATGGACGAGAAAGAGGGTCATGTGGCTGGAGTGGCACGAGATGAGGTGACACTGAGTGCTTATACACATGACCTCGCAGGGCTGGTATGATCCCCGCTTTACCAGTGAGAAGGCTGGCGCCCTGAGTGGCCCAGTGTCTTGTGCAGAGTTGTACGGCTACTGAGTGGCGAGCAAAACTCAGTCCAGCTTCCGTGTCCAGATCCTCAGCTGCCTCTGAAAGCGATTGCGAGCTGTGGGCGTGTGCGTTCCGGCTGCACCAGCCCCATCTTCTTGAGTCTTTTTGCTCTGACCTTGGTGGGGGCTGGTTCTGGGCAGGCTTAAACCCTGCTGCAGCCAAGGGCTTAGCCACCCACACCCCAGCCCACCAGCCTCGGGACTCCAGTCAGGCCCCAGGCGTCCCCTCTTCCCAGCCCTCTTCCGGGGCCTCCTTCACCCCTGCACAGAGCCGAGGCCTGGCCACACCTGCTCTGAGCTCTGCAGGGACAAGTCAAGCTGAGGTAACCCCACAGACGAGCACACACACACACGCACCACACACACATCACACGCACATCTCTCACACACACACACGCACACGCACACGCACACACACGAAATACCCTACCTTCAAAACTTGGGAGCGCCAGAGGCTACAAAGGCGTCCTTGGACCAACAGGTAGGGACCAGCTGAGGCAAAAGGAAATGTCTGCAGGCTCCCTTCTCCAGCTCTGGGGAGATGGGGCCAGGAGGGTGGCTCCGCTCCCTGCCCTATTTAGGAGAAAAACTATCATCCGGCTCCCTTTACAAGGCGGCCTCCGAAACAGGATCTCCTGTTTACAGGGGCGGGTGTGGGTTGGGACTTGCATGGTTTTTGTTGTTCTTCAAGTGCAGAGGCGTCTGGCTGGCCTCATTTGCAGAGCTGATAACCCCGGCGCTGGGGTCCCTCCAGCCTCTTGCTGCAACCCTGGCCTCCTGGCTCAAATGTCACGATAAGCTCTGAGGGGAAACACACCAGGATGAGCAGAGGGTTCTCCCTGCCTCCAGCCAGGCTCTGTATGGCGTGTGTCTGGACCCCATGTTCTTCAGACACCGAGCAGAATACAGGGGATCATCCTCACACCCCCCAGGCCGCAAGGCTGGGGTTCTCAAGTGAGCCCTGCACTGCCAGGCTGGGCAATTGCCAGGCGGGGCCAGGTCGCCGGGAGGACATTCCAGAGCCCCCAGCGAGGTGTGTCGTCATGACCTTGGGTGCTTGCACAGGCTCAGAAGGGATGTTCTTCTCTTGCCGTCTCTCGCTGCCTCACGGGGAAGGCGATCTGGGATGCTTTTGTCCTCTTCAGTTGGACTTAGATGTCTGAAGGGCGAGGGGGTAGAAACTCCTCCCTGAGAAGGGAAATTGAAACCCCACAAGTCAGTGAGTAGTAGAGATAAGAAAGGAGTCCCCATGGCCCCCAGAAACTAGGCTGTCAGGAATCAAGGACAAGGAGGCAGAGAGGAAAAGTGGTCTGCAAACCAGGGGCATCCGCCCTCAGATGTCTCCCGCACGTAGCTGAGGGCAGCGTGGTTGGTCAAGCAAAACACTAGAAGAAACCTCAATATCCAGCCGCAGGGGACTGGCTGAGTAGATCCCAGGTCATCCACGTGATGGAACAGTCATGGGTTGTTTATAAAGAGAATGCAGTGAGGCTCTTTGTGCTGAGAGTTCGGAAATGCCGAACTCTCTGGTGAGAAATGTCGCTAATTGGGAAGAATAAAAAAAAGCAAGATGGGATCTGGAGTTAAGTGTAATATTCTTTTTATTTCTATTTTAAATCATCTTTACGTATGTGCATAGGCTATTTCTGTCAGAATATGTAAAAACCTGGCAGCTGTGGGTGCAACTGGGGGGCGGAGACGGGGACAGGGATGCCCTTTTATACCACTTTAATTTCTAAGAACAATTCAAAAACGAAATAAGTGAAATGGGCTTCGTAAACTTTTCCTCATGTCAGCATCATCCGTGGCAGCTTGGTAAAATAAAATGCAGCTTCCTGGACCCCACCTCCAAGAGGACGCTGCTTCAGAGGAGCCGAGATGGGGCCCAGGAATCTGTGTTCCTTGACTGAGCGCTCAGGGGTAATTTAGATGCTGACGGATCTCAGATCACTGGGAAGGAATTTGTTCCAGAGCCCCCAGGTGGGTGTGGTTGGACTTCAGAAGGCAGAAGGGAGACTTTCGCTTCTGAGCGTGTGGGAATGGCAGGTAGACAGTCCACAGAATCGGCTGGGGAAGGCGACAACAGCAAGAGCACCTGTTTGTGAAGCACTTGGCATGCGCCAGACTTTCTGCTAATGCTCGCAGCCATCTTACAGGTTAGGAAACTGAAGCTCTGAGAAGGAAAATCCCTCACCCAAGGCCACACAGGCCATAAAGTGGCAGAGTTGGGATCCGAACCAGCCGTCTGGCCTCAGAGCCCTGGCTCTCCATCACTCTGTGCTGCCTTCAAGATGACTGTTTCCCTCTTTGACGTCATGCCCAGGGACTCTTGACCAAAGATGAAGCTGTCAGTAACTGGGGCAGAAGGGACCCAAAAAATCTACTCACTGGTTCCCGAACCACTGTTCAGTGGGCCAGTGTATATGGTGGTTAAAGCTGTGGGCTTTCAAGTCAGCTTACTATCCAGTTTCCGGGAATTCCCTTGCAGTCCAGTGGTTAGGACTCCGCACTTTCACTGCCAAGGGTGTGGGTTCGATCCCTGGTTGGGGAACTAAGATCCCACAAGCCATGTGGCATGGCCAAAAAAAGAAAAAAGAATAGATACATACATACATACATACATGGGTACATAGATAAGTACATGGATACATAGATAAATCCAGTTTCCACCTCTTACTGGCTGTGTGACCTTGGATAGATTACTTAACTTCTCTGTGCCTCGATTTACTTCTCTTTTCATTGTATCTACTGATTAGAATTCTGGTTACCAGCAACAGAGGTGAAGCAAAAGAGAGACTTTACTAGCTAATGCACCTGATAAGACTAAAAGATGGGGCAAGATTTAAGTGTGGCTTTATGCAGGGACATCTTCATCAGGAATCTTTATCACCTGTCTCCCTTTGTGCGTTGCTGTCATTCTCAAGCCATCTCCCACTTCACGGGGACAAAGATGACCTCTCCCTCCTCACAGCTCCAGCTTAGGTCTCCCCAGCTCAGCAGCCCAGGGAAATAGATCTTTCCCCCGGTAGTTCCAGAGCTGATGCTCACCGTCTCTGATTGGCTCAGCTTGGGGCACATGGCAGTCCTGTGCCTGTCATTGTGTCCAGAGAGAGAAGAGCTTCTGACCAGCAGGCCTGGGTCATGTGCTCATACCTGGAGCCAAGAAGTGGGGTCAGCTCCACCTAGAGCACACAGACCTGTTCTCAGGAGAAGGGGTGTAGAAGCTGAGCAGGCAGGAGTAGCAGGTGTGCACTGCCTGGGGCCACGATGGTACCCCCTCCGCCTCTGCTCAGGCCTGGCGTATCTGTGGGTTCTGGTAGACATTTGTATGTTGTCATTCCTCACCTGGTACCTTGTGCTAATCCAGAGCGTCTGCTGGAAGGAGCTACTGAACGTCAGCTCAGCTCCGACTCTAGTGCTACTGAGCGGCACTGTGTGTCTGACCAGGTGCCAGAACACATCCTCAGGTCACCTTTTAATGACTCCTTAGCAGACATGACCTGGGCCCATAGGCGCCCAGCCACCAAGTCCACTGGATCTTTTGCTGGATGCCCTGAAAGTTCCCCAGGCTCCAGGGGACTCAGGAGAACCACAGAGGATCGGCTCAGTGTGGGCAGGAGAACTTCCAGGCCAAGGGCTCCTCTGAGCTCAGCTCCCACAGCTGCTGGGAGGTGGATTTTGTGAGCACGGCCCCCTCCTCGGGCTCAGAGCCCCCTTCCGTGCTGCACTGCAGCAGTGGTGGAGATGCCAGCCCAGCCTGTGGATCTCCCCAGCTAGAGCCAGGAACGCTGTGGTGCGTGTGTGCCGGGCTGGTCTGGGGGAATTCACGGGCCGTTCTGCATCTATTTCAAGGTTCTGGATTTCGGGGCTTTTTTTTTTTTTTTAACCACCCTGCAAAGTAGGTCACCTGCTCCTCTTCCAGCTGCCTTTGAGCTTCTTCGGAACAAGGCAGATACTGTCCTTTGATTCTGAGGGCATCCGCCTTCCTGGCCCCGAGAACCACCAAGGGGGGCCGAGCCAGCCCATGGAGGACTCTGGCCGACCCAAGGCCTGGGTCAGGGAGAAGGGAGAGGAAGGGAGACGAGAGAGGAAGAGGAGGGGAGAGGAGATGAGGTAGAGAGCGCCAAGCGTTGGGGCCACATTGTTGGGCCCTGTCCCGGTTGAGGCCTCCACGCTGCTACATGTCAGACCAGTTTAAAGGGTACCTACTGGGCCTTTAAAATAGACCGTGACCGTTCAGACTGGGTGGGAAAGCCCAGCCTGTGCTGGTGCCATGCTCAGCAGGCGTGCGCGCTGGTGGGCCGGTGCCTGTCTGAGTAACGCAGTTTTTCTTCCCAGGGGGTGGCCAGAGACCTACGACATGAATACCTCGGAGCCCAAGACGGAGCTGGAGAGCCTGGTCGCGGGGGGCCGGCCCCCCTACCGCAGCAACGCTCCCTGGCAGTGGAGCGGGCCCGCGTCCCACAACTCTCTCCCAGCCTCCAAGTGGGCCACGCCCACCGCCCCCGGGCACGCCCAGTCCCTGAGCCGGCCCCCGAAGCAGACCCCCATGGTCCCCTTCCGGGAGTCCCAGCCCCTGCACAGCAAGAGGTAAGGACTCCCCCCGCACCCCACCCCGGGTACCAGCCCAGCCCGCACCTCCCTCCTGTCTGCAGCCGCCCTTTGCCCTTTTCTCTCTCCTTTCCCTGCTGTGCAGTCTCTTCCTCTCCTCAGTCTTCCTCCTTTTCTTCTTGTGCTTCTATGCTCCCCACTTCCTCCTTCCCTTAAGCTTGCCTTATGCGCCTCTTGTGTGAGGGCCCAGGGCTGGGGAGCTCAGGGTCTGAGGTTGGAAATCCACCCAAATGTATATGATTAAAACTATATATTTTTCTAAAAGGTCAAAGGACTGATAAGCACAAAATTTAGGACAGTGATTCCTTCTGGCAGGGAGGTGGGAAGGGGAGGAGCCCACCAGTGGGCAGGTATTGCCACCACCCTAGCTCTTGGGTTGGGTGGTAGCGTCAGGGAGTTTGTTTTATTATGAAGGCATATACCTTAAAGATAAATGCTTTTGAATATATTATATATTAAAAGATAAAGAAAATTTTCCAAGTAATGAAGGAATCCACCTTGCAGAGGAGCGTCTTGTCCCAGGCGTGGGCGGGAACGGTCTTCGCAGCCCCATCAGAGCCCCGTCAGGCCACAGAAGCTGAGGGGCAGGCTCAGCCGCAGTGGGAAGGCAGGCAAGGGGCGCCCTGGCTTCCTGCTGCCCTTTGCTCAGCAGCCCTCTCTCTGTCCCCATGGGAGGATAGCAGGTGGATCAGATGGGATGTGGTTGGGCCTAGGGAGAGGTCTGGCTGTCGCTCCTCGGAGGACAGGGGTATCCTCCCCGCTCACCCCCACTGCCTTCCTCCCTCCTATCTCTGTTCCAGGCCTGTCAGCTTCCCAGAAACCCCTTACACAGCATCACCAGCAGGGGTCGACAAAGTCCCTCCCTACCGACAGCCTTCTGGGAGCTTCTCCACCCCCGGCTCGGCCACCTACGCAAGATACAAGCCATCCCCAGAAAGGTCAGAGTCTCTTCGCTCTTTTCAGTTAAGGAAGCTGGTGAAAGCCAGAATCCTTCTTCCTCAGGAAATGCACTTACCCCACAGATTTATTTGCCATTTTATGGGGCTTCTGGACCCCTGAAGGTCATCAGAGGACCTCCAGGAGGGTGGGCTGTGTGTGTTAAGACGCAGGGCCAAGCCGGCCTGGGCAGGACTTGCTGTGCCTGTCCTTGCAGCAGCGTTTCGGTTGCCGTTTTCCTGACACCTGAATCACTTGTCTGAGCAACAGCAGGCGCCCTCCAGAACAAGCATTCATCGGACTCCAGCCTGTGCGCCCCAGGACCAGGCCACCAGCATTACCCAGTTTTCATGGCCTGTCGGGCTTCAGTCCTGTCCCCTTCTCCAGTCTGGCAGCCTGAGGGATCTTCCCAGCTTCTCCCTGGCTCCCCAGCGCCCTCGGGATACACCCAAGCTCTCTAGCTTGCTCTCCAGCAGCCTTCAGCCCTGGTGCCCTATAACCTTCCTCCTCCAGGGTCCCTGTCTGAGGGGCAGCCCCACCACTGCCCTGTCTTCAGGCCAGAGCCGTGCACCTCATCCTGGATGTGTCCCTTCCCCCCCTCCCCTCTACTGCGGTCCACCCCTTCCACCTCCTGAGCATCTCCGCCCCCTCCTCCTTTCCCCAGTGCCCCACCCTGGCCACCTCCCTGAGCCCCCAGCCTCTGTGCCACCTCCTCTGGTCCACCCCCCACTCAGTAACTGGGAGGTCTTTGCATATCTGGCCATGTCTGTCCCCTACTCCAAACCCTCCTTGTGTCCCGGAGCCCTCAGGACACAGCCTCCATGCCTCACTCTGGCCACTGGGACGCACCCGCCTCTCCAGCCTTGTGCAGTGCCCTGCACATGAGCTGCCCTGGCCACTTCTGATTTCCTAGGCAGGCTGTGTGCATTTCAGAATCCTCCCCATGGAAGTTCTTCATGAGCTTCACCCCCACCCACTCCACAGACACCAGTGTGGGTGCTGCTTCTCCTCCAGGAAGGCTTCCCTGCACCTCCCCCCACACTAGGTGACGTGCTGCCCCTGTGCCCTTGGCTTCATGTGTATTTCCTGACCATGGCCTTGAGCGCTCTCCGTTCTGTTAGCCCAGTTAAGCGTGTGTGCACACACACATGTGCATGCATACTCACGTATGTGTGCGCGAACAAGCCTGCTCTCCAAGATACGATGCCTTTCCAGGTCGTTTTGTATAATATTATTACCATCACACAGCACAGGGTCTGGCACATGGTAGATCCTTGGTATATATTTGATGAAAATGGATTGAGTGAGTGAGTTGGTTTAAATAGTGAGCTTCAGAATCACCCGGAGGGAGGGCTTGTTAAAGTACAGATTACTGGTCTTACCCCTGAGTTTCCAGCTTGGTAGGACTGGGGTAGAGCATGCGATACCAAGGCTGCTAGTCCAGGGAACACACTTTGAGAGCCACCACACTAAACATCGTTTGATTCTAAGCCTCTGTTGTAAAACTGGGGAAAACATACTCAGTCTTTCATCTTCTAGTGGCCACCATTTAGCTTTCATCACCAAAGGATCCCCAGAGCCTTCCATGTGCCAGGTGTCAGAAGAAATATTTGAGATACTCATTACCCCAGGGGTTCCTGTTGTCAGTGCTGCTGTGGTGGAGAGAGGGTCTTAGAAGGGTTGTGCACTCTGATGAGAGCGCTAATAGACTCAGGCCTCAGAGGAGGGAGCTCAGCCCAGCGTCAGGTCTAGGCTGGCTGCCAGGAGGAAGTGGCATTTGAATAAGGCTTTGAGAAATTAATAGGAGTTTGCCACAGAGAAGAGGGAGAAGGTCATTCCAGACAGCAAAGGCTACAGATGTGAGTAAGCAGAATGGTGTGGAATGCGGGAGGAAAAAAAAGTTGAACTCAAAGAAACAGAGTAGAATGGTGGTTGCCTGGGGGTGGGGGAAATGGAGCGATGTTGGTCAAAGGGCACAAACTTTGGGTTATGAGATGAATAAGTTCTGAGGATTTAATGTGTAGCATGGTGGCTGTAGTTAATAATTCTGTACTGTACACTTAAAATCTGCTAAAAGAGTAGATCTTAAGCATTCTCACCCAAAACAAGATAACTATGTGAGATGATAGATGTGTTAATTAACTCAATTGTGGTAATCATTTCACAATGTATGCATAATTCATTACTCTGTACACTTTAAATATATTGCAGTTTTATTTGTCAGTTACACCTCAGTAAAGCTCTGGGCCGTGGGTGAGAGATGTTTCTAAGAGTGCTATTTACTCAAGGAGTTGAGAACATTGTTATTTCTGTGAAGGGGTATGCTGACCATTCTGTGTTATGTGTAGAGAAGTGTTTAGGAAGAAAAGAGAATACAATTGCTTACTTTGTGGTAAGTCCATTTTTAGTTTTAAAAAGATCTGCCAAACTATTTTCCAGAGTGGTTGTACCATTGTCCATTCCCACTGGCAAGGTATGAGTCATCCGGTTTCTCCACATCCTTGTCGCTCTCTGGTGTCATCACCATTTTTCGTTGCAGCTATTCTCATATGTGTGTGATGGTATCTCATTGTGGGGTTTTTTTGTTTGTTTTGTTTTTGGCTGCAACGGATCTTCATTGCTGAGTGTGGGCTTTCTGTAGTTGCAGTGAGCGGGGGCTCCTCTTCGTTGCGGTGTGCGGGCTGCTCATTGCATTGGCTTCTCTTGTTGCGGAGCACGGGCTCTAGGTGCACAGGCTTCAGTAGTTGTGGCACGCGGGCTCAGTAGTTGTGGCTCGCGGGCTCTAGAGCGCAGACTCAGTAGTTGTGGCGCATGGTCTTAGTTGCTTCGCAGCACGTGGCATCTTCCCGGACCCGGGCTCGAACCCATGTCCCCTGCATTGGCAGGCAGATTCTTAACCACTGTGCCACCTGGGAAGCCCTCATTGTGGTTTTAATTTGCATTTCTCTAACGGCTAATGATGTTGAACATCTTTGTTTTTCAATGTTTATATATTCTAGATACAAGTCCTTTGTTAGCTTTGTGGTTTGCAAATATTTTCTCCCAGTCATTAGTTTGTCTTTTCATCTTCATAACAGGGTCTTTCAAAAGTTTTTAATTTTGACGAGCTCCAAATTATCATTGTTTCCCTGTTATGGATCATATGCTTCTGGTGTTAAATCTTAGAGCTCTGCCTAGTCCTGAGTCCTGAAGATTTTTTTTTCCTAGAAGATTTTCCTTTTTTTTTTTTTTTTTTTTTTTTTTTTGCCATGCTGTGCAGCATGCGGGATCTTAGTTCCCCGACCAGGGATCAAACCCGTGCCCCCTGCAATGGAAGCGCGGAATCCCAACCACTGGACCGCCAGGGAATTCCCTTCCTAGAAGTTTTAATTGTTTTCTATTTTACATTTAAGTTCATGATCCACTTTGAGTTTTTCAAAGCTAGTTTTTGCCTAAGGTGAAAGGTTTAGGTTGAGGTTCCTTTTTTTGCCTGCCGATGTCCAGTACCATTTATGGAAAAGGCTCTCCCTCCTCCAGTGTATTGCTTTTGCTTCTTAAAGCAAAAATTCATTGGAAGGGGAAATTAATTGGGCACATTTGTGTGAGTCTGTTTCTGTAATCTCTAGACTGTTCCACTGAGCTATACGCATGATCTCAACGCGTGCTTCCAGCAATTCTATGAGGTGGGTAGCGTGTCCCATTTTACAGAGGGAAAGGGAAAACTGAGGCTCAACAAGGTGAATCCACTTGGCCAAGGTTGGCCAAGATCACTTTTCCAGGAACCCAGGCCTATGTGATTCCAAGGGACCGACTCTGACCCAGAGCTGTCCTGCCTGCCCATGAGACTCTGAGCGCATCCTCCAAATCAGGGTGACATGCATGGTCCTTAATGGAGTCCGCACCCCACAGTGACACTTGATGGCTGTGATTTTGTGTTTCAGGCTTTCTGGCATTGGCAAGTGAAAAACTCTCACTTTTCCCTTGGATGCCAACTCTTCCCAGCCCACCCCTCTCTTCCCAGAGCACCAATGGAGCCTGACTCGGCTCTCTGTGGCCTAGGTCTCAGCAATTTTTATCTCTGTCAACAGCTAGGTTCCAAATTTTGCCAACCATTCCTAGCACACCTCAGCCCCTAAACCCCCAAAAGTGTGTCTCATGGCCAGTCACCAGCCAGCAATAAGAGGCCCGGGAACGAGTCAGGCTGCCCCAGTGGCCTTTGGCCCCAGCTCCTTTCCCCCTTTTCCTGCCGCACAGTTGACATCCTGGAGCCTGTGTGACCCAAGCCAGACATTCCAGCCCAGCCGCGGACATTCCCCCCTCAGGACTCCTGTCTCCTGCTGTCTTCTCCAGCGGGCCTGCAACTTGCCAAATTCATCAGGCTTTTTGGAGCTCGAAGGCCCTCATAGACAGAACCTGTCCTGTGGCCCATTTTAGATTTACTGAGACAGAAGGGCAAGATGGCCTGCACCTCATCAGCCATGTGAGAGTGGGCTTCACCTCTCTGCCCCTCAGTTTGCTCACATGTAAAACGTCTGCCCTTGGTGGTCCAATGGTTAGGGCTCTGCACTTCCACTGCAGGGGGCACAAGTTCCATTCCTGGTCAGGGAACTAGGATCCCTCATGCCACACAGCAAGGCCCAAAAAAAAGAAAAGAGAAATTAGCTGTTAAAAAAAAAAGTCTGCCTCTGAGCAGTGTTGAGGACATTCTAGGAGGGAAGCTCTCTCGAGCACTTAGGACTGAGCCCGGCACACAGTAAGTGCTCTGTGAGGGTTCTGACTGTTACTGCTGCATGCAGGGCTGTGCCGGCAGCTGCAGATGCCGTCCCCGTCCTCAGGAGTTTGCCACTCTCGTGTGCAACATGAGCAAACCTCCAAACTCAGTACAGAGCGCTAAGACAGAATTGTGTACCCAGCTCAGCACCCTGCAGGGCTGGCGTGGACCCCAGACATTTGCCCATGAGGCCACCTGGCTCCCTTTTTTTTTTTTTTCCTTTGTTTTTCTCTGCCACTTCCATAAAGAGTGGTATATCAGTTAGGCGGCATTTGACTTCAGACAAAATTCCTAACTCAAGAAGGCATGAGCATCAGGGGGATTTATCATCATCACGTAATAAGTCCAGAGGTGGGGTGGGCCTAGGGCTGGTTAATCGTACAGGGTCGCCCTCAGGGACCTGGCTCCGTTCATGACCCCCAAGGGCTACTGTGGCCCCAGGCAAAACCGGTGCCCTGCAGAAAAAGGAGGAAGAGCTTCTCTCTGTTTCTAACAGTAAAGGAACTCGGTCACTTGCCCACCCCTGAACTAACCCCTGGCAAGGTCCCATTGGACCCCCATGACTGTCTTAAACCATCAGGATGTACACAAGTCGCGCGTCAGAGGGATGGCCGCCAGAGCAGAATCTGGACGCCACCAGCAGAGGCAAAGAAGGTGATGCTGACTGGGGTGGCAGCTAGCGGTGGCTGCATCGTCCGTGCACCCTTTCCCCAGTCCTCCTGTAACGCACCCATCCACCGTTCCACCCAGGCCTGGAGCCCTGCCC